>NC_133543.1:75650603-76279603 GCF_048773025.1 Camelus bactrianus
GAAAAAAACAAAATTCTTGGTAAAAAGTATTTATAATCAGTCTTCTTCAAAACCCCCCAGTAACTTGCTCTCTCTGTTTAACACTGTGATAATACAGTCACAAAAAGGTGGGGTCAGGCTACTCAAGAAACTGAATATCACAGAGAAACACCAACCAAGAAGGCCACTTAAGAATAATATGAAGAACTGAATCCTCTACCAAGAAGAAATGTTTTATTCCATCTTTCAGATAAAACTTGTTTGGGCCCCTTTACCACTGGACAGCCAGCCAGCATTCTTCAGTGGGGAAAGAAACCAATCTTACATTTGTTTGTCCAGCACATTAAGATATGTACTTACTGATTGCAATTCCATCCTAGTCACTATTTTCATAAGTTCCTTCATCCCTGAATCCTAAGTAGGAGGCATATTATTGATAAGCAACTGCTTTTAGGGAATAAAGCAGAGGCTGAAAAAGTATTTAGGTAAACTCTTATTTACAAAGCAATGCCACTCCACCCCCTGCAAAAAAAAAAAAACCTGGTTTACTCTCTCAGCAGATCTCCGTAGATCCTAATCCACCTTGTTCAGTCTACATTAGAACTCTCAGAACAATCACTCCCTTTTCCTGCAGCACAGGGTCTTAAGTGATAATGCGAAAAGTCATCAAATAATTATCTTGTTAGAAGTAAGTTCTATGAAGGCAAAGGCTTCGTCTCTTATTCACTGCTATCTTTCCATTGCCTGGTACAATTCTCAACACAAAGTAGACCCTGAAAAAATATGTGCGGAGTGAATGAATAAATAGAGGTATTTTACATATTCCCAGTCATGATTCAGTGTCTACACCTCAGCTCTTTTGCCTCAGTGAGGAAAATGTTAGTATACAGAAGGGAAAATGTTAGTATACAGAAGGGAAAATGTTAGTATACAGAAGAGCAAATGCTATTTTACACATTGATGGCCACTGGTACGGACCTATCATTTAACAAAGAGGTTTGGCCAATAATTCATCTGCTTCCCCTCTACACATATTTGTCATGAGTGTTTGGGTTAGTTGACAAGCTTCTTGGTCAAGTAGTATGACTTACATCGCAAGATTGAAATTCTGAATGATGTCTCCAAGGCTTTTAGTCTGTCTGTCGGGGGGGGGGTGGTAAAAAAGATCACTGATTTCACACTGCAAAGGTCATTTTGACAGTTTCCTAACAGGTGACCAGAGGTCAGTGGGTCACCAGTCCAGTAAAGTCTGAATGCTAGATACTCACGGTCATACTTGCCCATCACATGTTTCCTTATTCAGAAGCCTCTGGTAAGTTAGGACACGACCAGAGCCCCTCCTATCTACTTATATAGGTTTAAATTCAGCATTTGAACTGGAGTTCTGATGCTAATATTTTAATTCTATCTTTATCATTTAATTAATCACATTTGAGACATCAATCCATTTTTGTGTACACAAGAATTAAAATAACACAATAGTAATAACAAAAATTGAATATTTAAACATGTAAATCAGATGCAAACACATATTTTAGCAACAGACCTACACCTTAACTGAGAAAACTAAGGAATCCAGTCTTCCAAATTAGCATTTGTGGAGAGATGCTAGTTGCTCCCCCACACACTCTCACTCTCAATAAACCGCACTGTGGACTCATCACATCAACGAGCACTTTACAGTCTCCTCTGAAGCTTAGTGTAGCCTTGTAATTAAGGGGTCAACAAAATGTAAGCCAAGTGGTCATGCGTGACCTTGAAAACTTGTGCTTAAAATGAAGGAGCACACTCTTCTATTCTTCTTTTGTCCTGGCAGGAATTCAAACAAGATGGCTTGGGCAGCCATCTTGGACCATGAGGTTAAAAATAACCCACTGAGACTGGTCAAAACAAAAAACAAAACAAAGGAGCCTGGTCCCTAGCATCACAATGCACTGGGTACCTATCAACTTTTTTTTTTTTTTAATATCTGACAGAAATAAGCTGCCAGCTTAAGCTATTTCTATCTTCAGACTTCCAGCTATTTATGCCCAAATCTATTCTCCACTGACACTGAAAACATTCTAAATGTTCTGTGAAAACGATGTAATGATACTAATAACAGACAACACCTACTATGTGCTAGATCTTATTCTAAATGCCTTACATTTAATGATACAATAATCCTCACAACAACCTTATACGGTAGATACTATTATTAGACTTATTCAGTATATGAGGAAACTGAGGCACAAAGAGGTTAAGCAACTTGCTCAAAATCACACAGCAATTGAGAGTCAGTGCTTGAATCTGAACCCAGAAAGACCAGTTCCCGAGTTCCCTCTTAACTATCCTGGGCTCTATTATCTTACAATTATTCATAATTAAATATACTATACTGCCTGTCCTATCTGTCAGCATTTAAAGTTTATGAAATGTACGTGAACAAAAGCTGTCTCTTATTCTTTTCCTGCCCAGCTGTCAAGCATACACATGAACTGTCTGCTGGGCAGCTGTGGATCACACAAGTCCATGGACCCCACTTTGAGGTTCTCAATTCATTTTCCTCCACAATGGAACTGGAATTGTCTCACAGTGGCATTGTTTCCCAGAGGCTATCTGCACTGCAGGAATCCTAGCAGGCAAGTGGAAAGCCACAGCAATTCTACAGATGCCTGAATCAGCATGGCCCCAACTGTGGGCTGAGGCTTGCTTTTAGCATATCCACAGTAGCTGACCGGACCATCAATTACCTCTCATGGAATGTGGAACACAAGTTCCACAGGAATACAGATACTGGTTACTGTCTTTGAATGTTCAATGTATCTTCAGACCACACATAACTGTGAACTTCATTCCTGACCATTGGATATATTCCAGGGAGCAATCCTAAATAATACTGCACCACCTGATTTTGAATAAAGCTTTTCATTGTATTAGCTTTATGAAAACAGGATCAAAGCCTATTAGAGCTGAATGGGGAATTAGAGATCTATTTAACCCAACCCTCCTCGTGTTACAGATGTGACAATCAAGGCGTAGAGAGAGTAACTTTTTGGCTCAAAATCATCTAACCGTTGAGTGACACAGCTAGAATTAGGTCATGGGTCTCCCATTCAAGTATCAATGTCAGATTTGGGGCTTTTTGCTTAACTATACCACCCATTCACAATTCTAAGTAGGTTGTAGATGCTCAACTTTTTCTAAATAACAGGCAAGAGTTGGAAAATTTTCCTAGTATCTACATGCAGTATTCTCAGCTATACATCCACAGAACTCTGTGACTCTTCAAATTTTTATTTCTGCCTATAATGGCTTGTTTGTCAAATAGCAAACAAATGTATTTAATAATGAATCATTCATAATACCACTTAGTGGTAGAAACTTTTCAACACACTTGAGGTCACACCTAGCTATAATGTAGAAGAAAAGCGGAAGAGAGAAAAAATGTATTTCCAGCTTACAAAATCTTAGGTAATAAAAACGTGACAAGCTGCATTCTCAATGGAAATTTCTCACTTTTAGAAAGCCCTGAAATCTCATTTAATGGTGGCTGATTTACTCCTGATGGGATATAAAGTACAAGTAAACAAGCCAAAGGCCTGGGTGTTTTGAAGAAACCGTGTTTTACACCTCCCATGTCGCTTTTGGCTCTAGAATACTGAACAGGACTCCTGTCATTTTCTAAGTCTATGCCTTTAGCAAGCAGCTGATAACTTGCATTATGCTCTTCAAACGTGTGTCATAAAATGTGGTACAAAAAATTAGCCTGTATGGTGCACTACAGAAGGTCCTAGGCGGGGTGCAGAACAGACCACTTTCCCAATGAAGCCAGGGAAGAATCCATGCTACAGCTAAAACCACACAAATGAGAACTGCACGCAACTGAACATGATAAAGATGTTAATGGGGAATGGGAGATAGACCATTTTATGTAAGTCGCTCCCATTCCAAAAGGCTTGGCAGTGATTTATGGATTAAGATGGTATAAAATTAGAAATTAAAAGATCAAAGAGAACAGAGATCAACCAAAGAAAGCAAAGGAGTTGTTCTCAGGCTTGAACAAATTACAGCATCGGAATAATGCATTTGGCTCTGAGCATGCTGTTATCTAAGGCGAAACTGAAAACAGGTTGTGTTACACACAGTTCTCATTTTCTGATAAGGGAGAACATTCAAGCTTATAAAGACACCGATTTTTATTCATTTACTAAAAGTAGGAATTTCTCAGATGTGTACTTGTCTAATGCCGAATCAATGGCCACCCAGCAGCTGTGGCAATAGGTAAATACTTGGAAGGGTTTACGAGACTTCACCAAGCACCCCACATCTATTGTGCTGTTTAATCGTGACAAGAACCTTAGGAGACCCACATTTATAGACGAGACAATGGAAGCGCAAAGACAAAGACAAAGACTGCCCAGTGGCACACAGTAAGTGATATGCTCAAAGCCACTGTGCTAGCTCCCAAATCCACCTTTTAAAGATAATCTTTCTTCCTGAACATATAAAATAAGCGTATTTTCTAAATGTTTTACAGTCAATATTAGGAGGTAACCCTGGTGTATGGTGATTATGCTTACCAAATATTTTAAGTTCTAAAGCCTGTATTTTTTAATACAACACTTCTCTGTGTCACTAAGCAGATATCTAGTAAGGCACCCCAGACATCGAGACCACCCAGGCAGTTACACAGCCCTCGACACGTTAGACCCGATGGACAATATATATTACGTAGTAACATGCGATGCAAGAATGGCTCTCCTCTTGAGCCTCGAGAACACAACAGTAGACTGGAAGTCAAAGATCGCTTTTCCTTAGGAGGAATGTGATTCCAGTACTTTGCAGCTACATTAAAACATGGACAAATCCAACAAATTGCCAACCATACCCATGACACGGTTCCTCTCCATTTTCAGCAATATCAGCCAAGTGCTAGATTTTGGTCAACTCCTAACTGACCAACCAAAAAGTATCTACTCAGTAAGTTTCATTGAAGATTTCAGGTTATAGGAAGATGCTCTGGAAGCCGGGATTGAAGAAGGCGAGATGACAATTGTGTTGCAGAAGTAAAACTGCTCCTTGAAAACAACGGCCAGCTCTGGAAGGAACTACGGAGGCCACCTCCTGTCCACAGGCAAAATCTACATTCCTCCTTCTTACCCTGAAGGCATTAAATTTAAGGACCCCTCCTGCCAGAGACTCTTTCAGGGGCCTGGGCGGGAATCTGATGATTTCACTTAGTCTCAGGTTTTTATAAAATTCCTAAGGAAAATATATTTTGTGGAGTTTTCCTTAAAGAAAATCCCCCAAATTAGGTTTGCTTCAGACCCCACCAAACCTGGTTATGCCCCTGCCTCCCTCCCTCAAGACGCTGAATCCTCCCAAACTTTTGCAACAGTGATTAGCCAAGACCCCAGCAGTCCACGGCGCGATTCAAAAAGGGCAGATGCTTCTGTTTTCCTTCAGAAAGTTAATTCAGTATCAGTTCCTTTCACTGTGATTCTCTTTACTTCTTGCTGACAGGTGGAAGCAGTTTTAATAAAACTCACAGGATGATAGGAAAGAAATGAATATTAACTTTTCCACAGGCATACAATACAACCTTGTTTTTATGTAAAATTCAACCTTCAAAAAATGGTAAGCATTGTCTCAATATACTGGGTGTTTGCTTACAGTGAAACTGTAACAAGGATGGTCTGCAGGTTTTTTCCTTTTATGTAAAACCTTAATAAGAGTTACTCAAATTACAGTATTTTAACCTCATTCAGATGTTATTTAAATTTTGTTTTTAGTTCTTTTTAAGAATTTTAGTCAGTCAAAACCAGTTGTTAAACACCTGAAATAAGGAAAAATAGTATTTACATGCCTGTAGGAAAGGAAATTAGTAAATACAGCTTCCTTTCTTTATAAGATAGATGATACTATTAATATTTTAAAGTAAGACAAACTATTTCTTCAGAATCAGATCTTAGAGCACCACCTTTCAACTCTGAAGCGATAGATAATGCTTAGATTTCCAAATGATGCACAAAAAAACTTCAGTCATTGAGATGTAGCAAATTCTTATTTAAATCTTTTTGCCACCTAAGTAAAAACGCTGACATGAGAAATTTTTTCAAAGCCACATCTACTAGCTCCTCTATGTGTAGCACAGTAGAGCCATTCTTTGAAAAACAGTTCCATATCAAAGCTTTTTCTTTCACACATTTCAACCCAATTAGAGACAAGAGAGACGAGTGTTAACAAGACAGTTAATTTTAGAAAATATATGCAAAAAAGCCAAATGTTTTTAATTACATTAATATTTTCCACATGTAGAACTTTATCTTGTTAGGCATTAAAACAACGTCTAAAAAGGAAAAATTAGAGCCATCAGCACTCTGCATGAGATTATCAGATGGACACAAATTAAGATTTACGTTCTGTGAGTTCCTCTGTCAACCCTCAGCTGTTTGTGTGAGAGTATTATAATAGAACCTCCTCAAGCACAGTTAACTCACATACTTTCATCAAGGAAATACAGGAAATTCTTACAAGAGTTCTTGGTTATCTTCTAAACCATACCAAGAACCAAAGAAAAATACCTCACATCTCTTTGCTTTTTTTTTGTTTATAATACGTTTTCCAGAGTGGCTCTATTTTTGGAATAAAAAAGAGATAAAGCCTATTTTGTTGTCTCAGCACATCAAAATTGAGTTGGTGCGATCCCAGTATTTACTAATATTATGAGATATCCTTTAAAAAAAATCCATAAAGCATTTTTTTTAGAGCTCAAGGCTAGATAATAAGAGTATTGTTAAAATATACCAAAATTATTCTCCCAGACCCAAAACCTGATATGGAAGGCCCATTGATACTGGGGAGAAAAAGTCATTAAAATGAGCTCTCTATTTCAATAACCTTAGAAACCACGTCTCTAACACACTGAACTCATCAAGAAATGATTCCTTTCATATTCAAATGGTCCTCCATGGTATTACCATTCTAGAGATACAGGCTAGAATCTTTGTACCTTTGCACTTCAGATAATTAACAGATCAGTTTTGGGGAAAACAAAAAATTCCCTGTGAAATCTAAGAATTTCAATTAATTGTGAATTTGACACAGGTTATATAAAACCTATCTTTGATAAAAATCAGTGAAAAGGGGGTTGGCTCGTGTACACAAAATTATAAGCATGCAAATGATCAAGTCTGCTAGGAACAAATGATCCTTCTTAACAAATTAAATCAAGTCCCATCAGATCTACCTTTGGACTGACTCTTAATCATTAGCTTGCTAGAGAGGACATGGGTATATGAAAATAAAAATTTTTGAAAAAACATCTAAGCCTTTCTCGTAATTTAGACTGTTAGCATTAATATTTAAACGTTACCCGATTCCACTTTACTTCCTGTCTGCAGAGCAGTGGTTCTCAAAGTGAGAGCTTTCATCAGGAGCATCAACATCACCTAAGAACTTGTAAGATTCGCAGTGTACGCAAATATTAAATACACCTGAAACTAATAGAGTGTTAGATGTCAGTTACACCTCAAAATAAAAAAGAACAGAACTTGTCAGAAACGCGATTCTGAGGCCCCACTCCAGACCTACTGAATCATACACTCTGGACATAGGCCTTCACAAGCCTTCCACGTGATTCAAATGCACGCTAACTTTGAGAACCACTGCCCTGAAGATGGTAAGATGATGCCTTATTTAAAAAGTACTCAAGTACAGAAAGAAAAAGAATGTTCCAGAATCCACTCTCATCCGCCTAGAGTTCATTTGCTACTTCCTGATGTACTGGGTGCTCTAAGTGCATACACGACGTCCTCAGCCCTAATCCAGGTTGGGGATTGCTGAACACTCAGTCCAAGAAACTGCAACCAATGATTGATTGCAAAGCTCAGATTATTCCACTCGGTGTCATCTTACCACCATCCCAGGTTGAAGTTCTTGCTCCTCTGCTATGACATTTTCTACTCATCTCCAGCTGCAATCTTATTCTCTGCCAGTGTTTAAAAAGTTTGGCAACTGACGAGGTCTCTCTAAATTCTGACCCTTCATTAGTTAGAAAACTGATTTCAACCACATGATTTTAACCCTGAAAGAACTAATTTTATTTTGTCTACCTTGACAGATACTATCATAAAAAACTCAATGAAATACATTGCTATGTTTTTCTAAGAGTGTCCTTCAGAATGTTCTTTATGGCTTTACACGGGCTCTGACATCCCCCCACCACCTCAGTAATGGGAGTTGTATTCTTCTGAGGGACTAGTTTATTTTTATCTTATCAACCCTGAGCATGGCAAGTCATGGGTGTTTTTTTTTGGTCATGTTTGCTCTTAAAGTGACAGCTCATTTTACAGCCTAAACCTAGTAGATGTGACAAGATTAATACCTTAAGTGTATACTAACCTACCCTTGATTTCATCTTTTTTCTATTTTTTTTTAAATTTTACCATTATTTCCCACTTACTTTTAAAATCCTGATTCACTACATGTTTTTGTTTGTCATAAGTTCTTTTTTTAGAGTGAAGAAAAGTACAAATTAAAGAATGAAGGAAGGAGGAAGCAGGCATGAGGGGTTGGGTAGATGGTCAACTGGGGAGACTCAATGAGTAAACAGTACTGGCTTTGCAGCAGGACCCTGACTCCAGGGTTTACTAACTCTGTGATTTTGGACACATTGCTTACGTTGGTTCAACTTTCTTCATGGATAAATGACAGTATCTACATTGTAAGGTTATTATAATTATTATAAATAATATCTGCAAAATTGGTAACAGCACTCAGCACAGAATAGGCATCATGACACGTTATGAACATCTTCATGGACAGTTCATTAAAGAGCCCTGGCATCCATGCTCTTTGACTTCCTCCAAAGGAGCGACCATCAAGAGGAAATCACTGGCCATAACCTGGACCTGACAATGATCCAACAGCACCAATTCTGGAATTTCATCTTCCAACCTCCATCTCTCTCTATCAGCTCATGTGAGCTTGCAACATTAAGACCTTCAAGATTTTTCAAAGCTTTTCAAGTCCTCAAAGTTTCTGCCCCTCCCTGTTTTCATTTCTTTTCCTGCTCAGACTGTATCCCACAACTAAGCACTTCCACTTTCTCACTTGCCAATTATCCCTTCTCAATCTTTTTTCTTTCATTTTTGCATCTGACACTTCCACCTGGATTAATGAATCACCTGTTTTCCCTGCTTCTGAAGGGAAAGGCCAAGTTCTGGGGAGAGTGGAGCACAGCTGTACCTCCTGGTCAGATATTGGCTTTTCAGCTTCAGTGTCACCCTCAGGAATCCTTTAACTCACTCACAGTTCTACTTCACACCCCACTCATCACAAACTTCACCATTTTCTTCCAGGCTCCACCCAATCCTGACTATCATTTTATCTGGCACCCTTGCCCCTACTGGAGTTCAGCTTGCCAACTCTCCAACTCAAACACAGTCACACTGATACTCCTGATCCATGAGAACAATGTATCTCTTCTGCCCAAGGCCAGCAGCTACATGTGACTGGCCCTGGACCTCCGCCTCCTAAATGCTCTTGGACCTTGTTTCAGCAATGAAACTTTCTCTTTCACATTCTTTCAGCTGCTTCCTCCCAGTTCCTCATTCCTCAGTGATTAAAAGCATTCATTTGTCTCTCCTATCCTGAAAGACAAGAACTCTCTGTTTGAAACTGGCTATCAATAGTTAGGGAAATGTGATGTAAAATTTGAAAAGGTTTCTATCAATTAAAACTGAAAACCTTGGGTTTTCTTTTGTTGGTTCTGGCCCAGTTTGAGTCTGAGCAGATATGACCTCACACTGGAATGAGGAGGCTACTGGGGGACCACCCTCTGTTTTCCAGTAAACCCTAATTCCTATCCACAGTGTGTTGGATGTGGGGGAATATGTAGTCCAAGTTGGGCCAATCTGAATAACTCTATTGGTACAAAGATCTTAATTCAGTCAGGCTTCGTCTCGAGAAAGGAGGTAATTGAAAAATTCAGTTGCTCCAGTTTGGCTATCATTTCCAAAAATCACTCACAAAGTGGAGAAGAAAATGGAGCAGACACGGATAGAGAAAGGCACCACACTCGGCTTTTGGTAGTATTCTACTTTCCTTTGCAAGGTCCAGGTTTGTAAGTGCCTGCTCTTGGGCTCCTGTAGACATTCTGAAGTAAGGCTGTGCTTAAGATAGTCCTAGTAGCTGGTGACTGCTACCAGAGTCAAAGCACTTCTCAGTGAAAGAAACCAGGACTTCGCCCGCATCCCCATGCTCCCTTCGGAAATGTCAGATGAGGGGGAGAGGAAGGAGCCAGGAACGGTCTGAGATTACCTTAGCGGTGGTATCTAAGTGTGACAGACCCGTGAGAGTAACTGAGAGAGAGAATGTAGGGGAAGGAAAAGTATGATGAGATATAAGGGAAAAACAACGTGACAGGCCAGCCAGGAAGCTATGGGGAGAAATGATAGAGAGTCAGAAACCCAAATGAGTTTTCTATTTAAAAAAAAAAAAAAAAGGCTGAAGTTCTTGCCGTTTTGCACAAAGCCATTAAAGCAACAAAGCAGGTCTTCTCCCTTCCACTTGCACACAATGAGAGGCCTTACCAGTAAGCGCCATGGGGCACAACTGCATACCGGCACATTGTTCAAGACATGTACACGAAGTCGATCCTAGTTTAGAGCTTGCTTTAAATCCTTCCCATCTGAAATTAAGTGGAACATTTAAAGCAAAGAACCATAAAATAAAGATCAACTTTAAAAAATCTATAAGCAATTAAGAATTTCAAAAAAGAGATCAATATTTAACCACAAAAATATAATACAAAAGTCAATCCAGAGCAATAGCAAAAAAGCGTATTTCCAAACACCTTACTAACATAGAAGCAGCTCTCAAAAAATCTCAAACTAAATTAGCAAAGCCATTCATCCTCTCAACCAGTATTTGGTGGGCATCTACAATGGGTACTTATACCCAAACTAAGGATAATTTCAATATAGCTTTAAAAATATAATGAATAAACATTCCCTCAAAAACTAATAAATAAATTTAGAGGAGGGTGAACTTACTCAAAGCCAAGTTGCTTCCCAACTACTGCAAAGCAGGACGTGTGGAATCTCAACAAGACAAAATCTGAGAGAAAGCTTTGTAAGTGGAAACAATGTAAGTGAAATCTCTTACTCAATGAAACAATGATAACATGTTTCTGAAGAAAGCAACTGATGCCTCTTTTCAGATGGACACCACTTCCGTATTTAATCTAACAGTAATAACTGCAGTCTGCGTATTAGGACACTACCATACAATTCAGGGCTGTAATATACAGCATATAGTTCTATAGCAAAATTAGTGAAATTGTGGACAAAGTGGCAATCATCAAAAAGCCATCTTATTTTACAGCAGGAGTGTACAGAGGGCTAAAAGCAAAAATAGTTCTTAAAGGTCAGGAGAGTGAATCAACCAAGGAAAGGACTTGGATTCATCCATTGCCTTATGCTGGAAAGGGACCCGTCCTGACACGGCAGAGCACCAGCTTCCGCCGTCTTCCTGCTCAGCTGCCTTGATGATGTCCTCAGCTGAGCTTTCAACGCAAGTTACACACCCAGCTCCTGCCCTTACTCCACCTTTTTCTCCTCCTCGTCTTCCCAACACTAGTCTGTCAACCTCCAGCTCCGTAGAGTTCTACTCTGATCTACTTCTCTCTCCAACTTTACGTGATTTTTCTTTTTATCTACCTCAAATTCTGCAGGAGATGATGGCAGAGATAGTGCTTTGTATTTTTTTTAATTAACTCACAAAGAAAAACGTTTGTCATTATATATATACACATACACTTATATGTAGTAATGATAACAAAATGATGCACATAAAAGAGACTTCTCCAAAGACGATAATACTTCTGCAGAAGCATAAGGGGGTAGAATTTATGTTAAATGCTAGTAACAGCAAACCTAGACAGAGTTGTTAGACTTATGTACATCCCCTGCATGGCTTCTTAAAACACAGACTGCTAGGATGCAAGCCCAGGGTTTTGGGCAAGTAGGACTAGGGTGAGGCCTAGGAACATGGCATTTGTAACAAATTCCCAGGTAATAACACTGATGCTGTTGGATCCATGGACTGAGAACCTCAGAACTTTGAGGGTAAATATCATTCAGTCCTAATGTTCTAGGTCAGGGGTCCACTGAATCCTTGGAAAAAAAGGATTTTCACAGAAGCCTAGGATGGAATGAGTAGAACGGCGATGATTGGGAGGGGGGAAAAGAACTCCTCTGGAGCCAGATGGCTTGTGTCCCTACTGGAAAAGCCCCCCAAATTGACTTTACACTACATCTGCTAAGTGTCAGGAAACATGTAGTAAAAGCTTTGGTGCTAAACACTAACAGGACAATAACCAAAAAACAAGAGGTAATTATTTTTCACAAGTTGCCAAAAACAGAAGGTCAACACAGGAGATTATTCAAGAAGTTTCCTCCAAAATTAGTTAGACTGAACATGGTCTTAATAACCCAAAGCATAGAGGGAAAATAACATGAGGCTCAAAGCTTCAACCAAACAAGACAAATGTCAGCAAGTACCGAATGGTGAACTAAGAGGGCGTCACCAGGGGTTTTGTGCAGAGAGCCAGGGTCGCAGGTGGCCACTCTGACACACTTATTAGTTCAAGCCCCATGAAGATTTAAATGGAGTCCTAATTTTCTGAGATCTGTCATAGGTGTAAGTATGGAACTCAGCATTTTCAGATCTCAGTCTAGGTAACACAAGAAAAAGTTCACCATTCCTTTTCTGTGAGGAAGCTCAAAACAGGGGAAATATAATCTGATTTTATAAAAGAAAGTAGAAAAAAATAAAGTTTTATATCCCTATCTCATAACATTTCTACCTTCCTACTTCCATAAGATGGTAGTTACTGTCTCTACAAAATTCCAACAGTTTGTTAGTGGTAACACAGGGAACAGAGCAAACCCTGCGGTATTCATGCTTTAGTCTTCTTAAAGGTGTAGAGCTACGCATTATTCAAATTGATGCCAAGAATTTTGAAATGAAGTAAAAATGCCACTTAGTTATGATATATATGTAATACGTATTTTTTTTCATTCATCTGAGAGTCTCAATTTTATAATTTAGAAGGCTTAGCTACTTTCCCTCTGCAGACAAAACCGTCTCTTAGAACATCTGAACACGATTTAAAATAGCTATGCAAAATGCCAACAATCAAACATAGAAAACAACATTGGGTCAAGTCTTGTTTAAAAGGTAAAATAACATTTTTAGGTGAACACTTGACTTGTGCTGAGAATGTGGAGCTGTCATATATGAAATGTGACTCCTTTGAGGTCATCACGTTAAGAGGAAGCTCAAGTCACAAGAAGAGGCTGTGTTTAGATGCCCTGGTTGACAGTCCCAGCTGAGCCCAGCCTCTGAGTCATTCCAGCCCAGATGCAGACATGAGAGTGAATAGGCCTCCAGGTGATTTTAAAGTTCACCCTTTAAAGTCACAGTTGCTTCATCTTTGTGTTGGTGTTTTATCATTCCTTTATTTCTGAACCAAGTTAAGTAGCAGACAACATGATGCCACATTATGCTTCTCCAAACAATAAGAACACTCTGGTCACAACCACAATAATAACATCACATGAAAAAAAAAAATCAAAAAAATTCCATTTTGTCTAATGGCCTAGCCATATTTTCAAATTTTCCCATTTGCCCAAAAATTTCTTTTACAATGATTTTTTTTCTAATCAGGATCCAATCAAGTTCCACACATTGCACTATGTTGTCTGTTCTGACTCTTTAAATCTAGAATAATTTCCCCAGCTCTCTTGAGTTTTCCTGACAAAACTTGTTGAAGAGTCCAGTCCAGTTGTCATTTATAGAAAGTCTTAAATTTAGAATTAGGCCAAATTTATTTACGTCATTAAATGTGTTCCTCTACCCCTCACATTTCCTGTAAACTGAAAATCAGATTTAGATTTTAGCTCGGTTTAGATTTCAGTTAAGTAGTTCGAGCAAGAACGTTTCATCCAAGTGCACACCCAGAGCTCACGGTGTCTGGTTATCCTCTGCTGGTGGTATCCATTTTGATGGCAAGCATGGGTACCATAGGAAAGGCACACTTTAGCCCATAAGAGCAGTCAACAGTGTGTAGGGTAATCTTTGAAAATGTCTTGTTCAACAACTTCCCCAAATGGTTTCAGCAGTCATTGATGGTTCTTGATTGAATCAGTGGCTACTTTAGGATTTCCAAAATGGTAACCTTACAAATGCAGTAATTCCTCAAGTTTAAGTTGGCAGACTACTAGGGAGTTCATTTGTTTGTTTGGGGGGGTTATTTTTTTTAATCCTCTTTTTTTCAAACACCACTATGGTCTTACTTTTGAACAGCTTTACTGAGGAAAACTTACATACAATAAAATACACTGATTTTATGGAAACACAAAGAGATTTCCCTGACTGGGAATCGAACCCGGGCCGCGGTGGTGAAAGCACCAAATCCTACCCACTAGACCACCAGGGACTCAAAATTCACTGATTTTAAAGGTTAAGACTAGAGTTTTAACAAATGTGCATAGTTGTGCAACCATCACCACAGTCAACATATACAACATTTCCACCAACAGTTCTCTCCTGCTCCTTTGCAGGTAATTCTCTCACCCTACCCCCAGAAACCACTGATCTAATTTACATGATTATAATCTTGCCCTTTTAGATTTTCATTTAATGGAATCACATCATGGTATGCGGTCTTTGGTGTCTGGCTTCCTTCGCTTAGCAAAATGCTTTTTAGATGCATCCACGCTTCTGCATGTAAAACGAGTTGTTCCATTTTATTAAGTAGAATTTTATTGTATACATATAGCACAATTTGTTCCTCTATTCACCAGTCGATGGACATCTGGGTTGTTTCCACTCTGGGGCTGTTATGAGTGAGGTGCTATGAACATTCACTTGCAAGTATTTGTGTGAGCTTGTGTTTCCTTTCTTTCGGGTAGACCTAAGAATCAGACGGCTAAGCAGACTTAAGTAAAACTTAAGAAAATGTCAGACTGTTTCCCGTAGTGATCGTACCATTCTGAATAACGACCAGCAGCATATGAGAGTTCCAGTTGTACCTCACCCTTGGCGAATACTTGCTGTTTTCACTCTTTACTCTTTAGCTATTTCCATATAGAGTAATGTATTTCAAGGTATAGTATCATTATAGTTTTAATTTGCATTTCTCTAATGACTAGAGACATGGTACAACTTTTCATGCGCTTACTGGCTCTCTGTAGATCTTCTTTGGTGATGAGTCTGTTCAAATCTTTTGCTCATTTTTTAATCAGGATGAATTCCTGTATTAAATTTTAAGAGTTATTTGTATATGTCAGAGACTTGTCCTTTACCAACTATGTCTTGCAAATGTTTTCTCTCAGTCTGTGGCTTGCCTTTTCACTTTAACAATGCCTTAAAGAACAAAAATTCTGTTTTGATTAAGTCTAATTTTTCATTTTATGGTTTAGATACATGTATATATATGTAAGAAACATTTGCCTAGTATAAAATGGAAAAACACTTCCCCAATGCTTTCTTCTAGGTATTTTATAAATCTATGATCTTTGTAAAAATACAAAGGTTGTTTTTTTGTATTTGGATATAAATATCCAATTTTACTACTACCATTTGCTGACCAGACTATCCTTTACTCCATTTAATTACCGGGTGTGGGGGGGTATCTTTGTGAAAACTTAACAGACATAAATATGGTTTATTTCTGAGTTCTACACAAATCAGTGATCTATTTTTCTAGCCTAATGTCAGCATCACACTGTTTTTACTTAAGTAGTTTAAGAAAGTCTTAAAATCAGGTATTATAAAGTTCTCTTCATTTTTTCCAAAATTTTTTCACTGTTCTAGGTTCTTTCTACTTCAGTTTAAATTTTAGAATCAGCTTATCAGTTCCTATCAATAAAATAAAATAAAATAAGCCTACTGAGTTTTGTTGGGATTGCACTAAACACATATTTAAGCAATTTGAAGGTTAGCATTTCAATAGCATAGTCTGATCCATAAACATTCTCTCTTCATTTAGGTCAATCTTTTTTCATTTTTCTCAGCAATGTTGTGCAGCTTGCAATGCACAGATCTTGGACTTATTTTGTCACATTTATTCCTAAGTATTTCATGTTTTATAATGCCACTGTTAGTGGTATTACTGTATATCACTATGAATAATGCTACCATCTCAAATTTTCTTTTCAATTTTACAATATGTTATATACTTTATTCATTTTTGATGCTCAAAATTTCCAATGCAAGCCCTGCCCAGCTGGCTTCTGAGTCCTTTCGTGGTGACTTTATTAGACTGAGTGTCTTTTAGGTTACCAACACAAGATTTCCCAAGTTCACGTTCTATCTTTCTTGTCTGAATTCCTTTAACACCTTTAATGAATGTTTAACACCAAAAAAACTACTGTGAAATGCACCACAACGGCAGGCACCCTGCTAGGAATGGGACGGAAGCTTGAGTGCGGCCCATCATTAGGGCGCCGTTCTCCTCACGGTAAAGTTGAGTGAGAAAGGTAGAAATTAGATGGCCCTATATTGAAAATTTTCTGCATTAAATCAGGCATTTTTCTCCAATAGTTTCTTCTCACAATAAACCTACTCAAGATTGTAAAGATGAGCATCCAAATACGATTATCTCCTAGCCCAAATACCCACAGGTAAGGTATGCATGCCGCTAGAATTAGACAAAAATGAGAGTTCTGCTGATTAGTGTGTTTTCAGGCTTCTACTAAATGCTTGAATTTCAAAGTCTCCAGAGGGGGAAGGAGCAAGTAAGAAATCCTTGGTTTTTCCTTTGTGAACAGATGTACAGCAATGTTAAACTAAGAGCAAGGTAATAAGTTAATGGTCTCCTATCAATGGTTTCCAACCCAGCACCAGAATATGGGGGCACCGAGATGTCCGGAGAAAAACACGGCCAGGGGAAAACTGTGCTGTTTCCCCCTCCTCCATCCATTGTGTCTAAGAACTGAGGTCAAGCTTCTGAAACCCAGCCCTCTCCTTCACACAGCCGCTTGTGGGGGGCAACAGGCAGATGCACGTGGCTTTTTACCAAGTTAACATTGCTAGATAAGACAACTTCACTCTTTTATTCCAAAACCATAGCCCCCAAAATATACAATTATTTTTTACATCTAAGGAGGATAGTAAGGGTACATTGGGAGGCTTATGGAAAACAAACCACCTCAGTGCAAGCAAGACTGAAAAGGAGAACTCGCTGATTCAACCCATCCTTCCCTTATGGAAAGGGGAAAGTAAATAGCTTTGAGGAAATGAAAATATTGTCAGAGTTCAGGTAACTCGCCTGAGTTCTGCTCTAACCCAATCTGGTCAGAACAGGTTCTACGCCAACATGGACTATGCCATCTCGGTACTCAAAAATGAATTTAACTCTCAGCTAGACCACCTGTAATTGTATATTCAACATAAATGTAAGTCCTGTGATTTTATTCAGTTTTAACTTCAAAGAACTCCGAATTTTATTTGTGTAAATTTTTCATTCTCGTGTCTCATGACTGTATCCTGGACTCAGGTGATTCAAAGGTGATTCTACTGATAAACCCTACGGAGCTCTGCTCAGTTCTCTACTGAACGCATCCAGACGAAAGTCAGCGCTTGCATTGGTATTTTGTGACAATCAATAAACTGCTAAGTGGGCCTAGACTGCTCTTACATAATCTAAGCCCAATTTAGGGGGAAAATATTAAAACTTAATAATTTATAAACCTTCTATCACTAAGTCATAATTCACTCAAGGAATGTTCTTTTGTTAGTAAAATGTAATCTAACTTTGTTTTGATTTTAATCACAGACAATGGTAGACAATAAAGGAACACAGGTTATTGCAACACTCGACAGGCAGTTAAATCTTTTGATTGGTCTTAAAATAGATAAATTAAGTGGTGATAAAGCACTGTAAGCCAATTTGCAGAATTGACAATAAAGTAAGAGCCCTAATGCATAATAACCACCATTCATTGCTTCAATGGGTGAGAATCAGAGCATCAATTGCTTATTATTATTATGCTACAAACAACAGTTCAAAAAAATGGCAAAAACAAAAACTAGGAAAAGCTTCCCATCACTAGGGAGGGAGATATGGTCAAGACTTACAAAGCACCATATTTGCAATCAACCACCAGCCTCCAAAATATCTAAGTGTGTCTAACTAACTTCTCTGCCTCCTCCTACACTTTTAATCCCCTAGAATTCCATTTCCATTTTCAATCTGCTGCCACTGAAATCTGGGCAAAGACTGATTTTGGTCAAACACATTCTATGCTAAAGAAGTCTACAAATCCCAAAGAAAGAAAAATCGTGGCAGAGAGAACCTGCCGTCCTCTGTAGCACCAGATGGCACAGATAAAGGGATGCTGTGCACTCCAGCTCAGCTAAGAGGTAGTTTTATCACTGTCATTTATACATGCCCCAAAGGTGCGCGATCCAAGCTAATGCGGAGATTTTTCAGTGACGGCTGAGACTGAAATATTCCATCTGTGTTTAATACAGAGATTACACCCTTTATTCTCCAATGAGAGCCTTTCAGAATATCACCATGCAATTTTTTTCTGCTGAAAGACAACGGCCTTCCCACTTTTTTTTTTGCCTACATCTATCTGTCTGCAAGATTGCTTTTCAGAGGATGGGCATAAGTTTAAGAAGGAAAGCTATGTACTCTTCCATCTTTAGTTTTAACATCCATTTGAGCCTTTAAAAACTATATACTAATTTTGCTATCTATGACAAAATGTGATGGTACAGAAAACCTGCTTACAAAGCAGTATAAGTATGCTACAGAGATTAATTAACCATTTACAACCCAAGGAATAACCATCATTTATATAGGTACAGATACGTGTATACAAATATCTTAATATTTATATATACCTATATGTGTGTATATATCTTCAACAGTTTGTAAGTAGAGAGGAAAATGAAAAGAATGATTTATATAAAAAGAAAAAAATTAAAGGAGGAGGAATCAGTGGTCACAGTAGTCAGAACTATATAAATACTAATTTAGTTTTTCAATTTATTTACTCTTTTGGAGAAGAAAATAACCAAACACACACACACACACACACACACACACACAAATGGTTAACCAAAGGGGTTAAACTATCCAAAGCAAGTATTTAATGAAGAATGCGGGTCACTGTTGAGTTACAGAATTAAGTCACATAACAGGGTATTATAATCATTTTTTAAAAATAAGACCAGTGCATTTACCAAATGCCTAAATAGGGCTTTGCTACATGATACAATGATACACCTTTCATCCTTTGGGGTCTCATAAGTTAGCAGCATCTGAAGGAGAAAAGTTAAGGAAGTTGTAATACATGTTACTGATACAACAACATTTTGAGACACAGGAGGTGTCTACCAGGTATCACATTTCAAGATTATGTCATAAAAGTCACAACACAGCATCTATGAGGTGGATAATCATTTATAGGTTTATCAGAACAAGAGTTCTAGCATTATGGAAACAAGAGCCTGGGGGATGAGCCAGTTAATGCCTCCAGAAAGCCTAGTTTGTCTCTTCCCATTCAGAACATAGGCAAGGATCCAAGGAGCATGGGGACAGTTTACAAATCTCTAAGTTCTTTATCCTGCAAGAGCTGGTTCTGAAAGAAACATCGGGATCAATGTATAAAAACCTGGCAACCTAAGGAGCCAAGCGCTCAGTTCTTACATGTCTGATCCATGAAAACTGGCAGACAGTAGTCACGAATACGAAGTTGCGTGACAACGTAAGACCCAATTAAAACTTGCAGCCAAATGTATTATTTTGCATCATCACCAGGGAATGCGCATCAAAGGCTTTGTGTCAGGCTTCACCTGGGGACTATGTGGAACGAGGCCCTCGCCTCATACCCACCAAGACTCCTTAACACATTTTCAATCCCAGGCCCTATATTCAGCCTGTCAACATGTCCTGAAATAACAGAGAATGAACTTCTTTCTTCCTCTTTAGGGGTAACGGCAGCTCCCACTCCCTCCCACATTCTAGAACCTGTTCCAAGTACTGAGAGACTCTGTCTTCAAAATCAGCCCTTCCCTTCCCAACATCTTCTCTATCATTATCTTTAAAAGTTCCTCTTCTTCTGCCTTTGTTATCAAATACTCTTAGATTAAAAGGGAAGATGACTCACAAAGCAGAAAGATTACAGGACTGGATTACGGTAACCTCCGTTCAAATCTCAGCTCAGCGGCTCTCGACGTGGGTGGTGGACACAATGCACACTTTGAAATGATTTTCTCATCTCAAGAAGTGAGGATAACAGTAACACTTCTACTCTCAGACCTAATGAGAGCTTCAGGAGGAGAAGAAAAAACCCAAGTGAGCAGGCTTTGCAGGTTGTAGGGCCCTGCTATGTGTTATGTAATGAATCCTTAGGGGACCACACTCGTTCCAATAAACAGCCAACTTCTCCTTTATCGTTCACAGCTAAGTTTTCTGATTAAACCAGATGCACTTCCTGCCTCAGCCTCAACACCTTTTACTCTTTGCTAAAGCAAACTCCTGTGATTTTCAGTCCCTGAAACACAGCCCCGTGGGCGTACTCCACTTGAACAGGGTGGGTTTCCTTCTTGCATTTCACATCACTGCTCATACTTGGTCATCCTGAAGCCCTCGACTCCCCTCACCTCTTTCCAGTTTCCTTCTCCTTCATCACTGTGGTAGTAAAGTTGTGCTACAGTCTACAGTCACTGATCTGAGAACTTTCTGCAACTAGGTGGAGAACAAACTATACATAAATGGATAAAGATAACCCTCAGATAGTTCCCATGTTTATTTGTTTTGGTAAAATTATAGGAATACATGACTGAAAATATCTAACCTGTGTTTAGAAGCCAACCATTTCCACAGAGGAATCCTGGGAAATGTTTTTAGTTTACTGAGTTTACAGTATTCCTTAGAGACTGAAAATTCATTAAAAACAGAATTCTAGGCCCTCAGTGAATGCTTAGGTGTGGTCATTCAAATGGAATAAACATACACACACCAAAAAAAATAAAAAACAAACAAGCAAAAAGGACAAGAAAAAGCACTTAACAGTAAGGGCCGCCTTACCCACCTCACAAGCCAGGGCCCATCAGCTCGGCCCCAGGCTTCCATTCTGCCTGACGACCTTCTCACTTGCCCTGCAGTACTGCCTCTTACTATGGTCCTCGGCGACCTTTTATATGGTGCAAGGAGCCTCACTGAATTACAAGGTCAGAAACCTGAATTGCAGAAAGAGGCGATGCACTGAGATCATCATGTTCTCCTTAAACAACTCCCCTAAGCAACTAGTCTCAGAAAGGGGAAAGGGAAAAGACTAGGAAATTGCAGAGAAATGAATGCAAGGAAGACACACAGGAGATTTTTGTTTGTTTTCCCTACTTGGTGTTAATAAGGCAGAGCTGAGCCAAGTCAGTGGAGGAGAGAGGTTCAAGACAGGAGAGAGGAGAGTATGAAGTTAAAGGTCTGGGGGTAGAAGGAAGGGAATGAGACTGAAAAGGCAAGCTGAAGAACTAGCCTTGGGTAGGAGAAGCAACTCTGAGTCTTGAGGGCAAAAATTAAATTTTGTTAGACAACAAGGTGAAAAACTGAGAAAGTTTATTCAAGCCTCAAGGTCCTTTTTTATTCTTCCATAAGGCAGCTTAGGAAGATCATCAATCCAGAGTTCAGAGGCCAGGGATGTAGCTGGAGCTTAAGGAGGGAAGTGGGGTCTTAGAACGGCCACTGAAGGAACAGAGAAGGAGCAAGCCAAGCCACAACAGCCAGTTGGACAGTTTTTCTCCAGGAGCGCACAGAAGCCCAGGTGCTGAAGCAGCAAAGCAGAGGTATCCCCATCACTTTCTTTTCACAGTCCATAGGTCTCTCATCCCCTTGCCCCTGAACACAATGCACCTCCTGGGTTACCATCTTGAAGGTGTGTGAGATCAGGAATGTAAGAGGATAAACCAGCAGCTACTTTTAGTGATGGCTCAGCAATTCTTCGCGTTCAAGGTCAAACTCACATTAAAACTGCATTCTTCTTCATAACAAAAGGTACATTCCTTACCTGTCACTGTCCAATATGAGCGTGAGAATGAACAGAAACAGCTCCTCCCTTTTACTGAGAGAAGCTACTGCTGACAGTAAAGAACCTCCTGTGTACAAATTCGCAGAGCAAGGGATGGGGGCCCGCAGACCTCGCTGGACTCAACCTGTCTGTTGGTTAACGTTAACAGCCCCTGTTCGCACGGGCCGCCACTGCTGCGTTCTGCTTCTCAGCCTCTTAGTCAGCATGACATCTTTCTTCCAACTGAGCTAGTCCATCTCTGATTCTGCCATGCCAACATGGTCTGTCAGCTACTGTCACTTCCCAGATGTCAATGGCTATGTGACACTGGTGGGGATCATTTCAGAACTGTCCTTGAAACACTTACTGTCACCTCCCACAAGTTACAGAGTTGACCACAGGGGCATTTCTTTGGTTTTCTGGTGTCCTCCTTGAAATTCTCACTGGGATCCCATCAATAAGGGAAGGGCAACAGTTCACAACATATTGGATGAATACATTTCAGAGCCTCAAACTCACTCATGCTTGATACCTGCTTGCTTGAATAAACAAAATATGTAAGGTGGATTTCACAGACTCTAAAGTAACATCCTGTACATGGCCAGTGTTATTAAACCAAATGGCACCACTAAGGCAAAGACAGTGTTCATACTTGATCAGAGTTCCAAGGTATTTTTTAAATTTTAAGGTGTTGCCAAAACATGAATTCAAGTGATTAGAAGGGAAATAAAATGCAGCAAATTAAACAGATTATAGCATGTGACATAAGTAAAATTACTGTGTTCACTGCAGTTCTTACTTTATATTAACCATATTTTCTATGTTTATTAAATTGGGAATATTAAAATACATTTTCATGTATTTCATTCTAAGCTTAGGGCACTTTCTTGCTTTTTCCAGGAAAGAAAAGACCACACCTTTTTCAAAGACAGTCCTCGATTCTTTAAGTAACATCCTTAACTGTGTCTGCCAAACTACTTTATGTCCTACAAAGAGTTTCCTCTCCTGTCTGATTAAGCGAAATTTCGAGATGGGTTATTTAAATGTCCAAGTTCAAACGAAAGAGGGAAACTTCCAGGAAGAAAATCTAGATGTGTTTGTCTTTCTTCATATTCAATTTCCTTCTATTCAATCTCTTCTATTTTTAAGCACATCCTCCACTGTAGCTCAGTGTAGAATGCCTATCACACCACACCGTGCTTATTTCCTAACACCATACCACTTCCCAATTCTCACTCCTTCTTGCCCTGCCTGATGGCTCAGTCAAATCCTAGTAATTATGAATGGACTGGATCATTCTGAGCTCTCCTTCCCTCATGCTCACCCACACCCATCCTACAGTATACATGGCCTGCATTACTTGCTCAGACACATAATCAGACTCCCAGGTACAACTTATCTCCACAATAAGACCATGAACTCCTTGAAAGCAAGGACAGTATTTTTCTACTAATTTGTATCTCCTATACTGCACTTCCCCCAAGTCACTCCATCAATAATTAATAGACTGAGTATCAAAGGGCCACCTCTCCAAGTTGTGCAGTATGCCTATTATTCAAACCAAAATGTTACAGATAATCAGAGGGAATTCCTGGAAGGGAATTTTAAAGTACCCACTGATGACAAAGGTCACACCAAAAACAGTGAAAAGCAAATTTATACTGAATAAAAAAGCAATAATTTAATAGTGAGGGAATACCTGAATGAATGACACAAATAATTAATTCTAAAGTGCACTCTCCCAGTGAATACATTACTGAGTATTGCTCCACGTGGGGCATGAAATCCATAAAAGATTTCATTCTGAATCAACCATAAGACTGAGGGACATTGTATTTTTTAAACTGTGTATCAATTATTTGCCAGTATCTCCTAAGGAAGAGGCAAGGTGGAATGCAAAAAAGATCAGCTAAAAACTAAGACTCTGATTAGCAACCATGCATGAGAAAATGACTAATTTCCTATCGAACTTTCCTTAATGAAACTAGCTAGAGCTAACTGCCCTTCTAAGGTGGATGGAGATAAAGTGTAACGAAAAGTGCTTTGGAATGTCACAAGTAACATCAAGGCTTCCAGGACAAGCAGTACGTAAGGGGTTTCTGACCAAGAAGAAAATATAATGAGACCAGTTTTAAGCAAAGGCACTGGCCATTAGGTTAGTAACTGTAAGAATAAGAATAACAATTTTTATGTTCTTGTTTTGTGTCCGGAAGGCATAGGAGAACTCCAAACTAGCAAACTTAATACTTGCACAGGAAAAAAAAAATCATGATGTCTTGCCAGAAGCAATTTGGAATTTATTCTCAGATTATACACAAAATTAGGTTAAACCAACGTCAGTCACAATGTGCTAGCCTCCCTCGAAAGTCTTACCTGGTCAACCTTCAGTATACTTCCATCATGCCCCACTTTCTCCCATAAATCACAGTGACCTGTATCATTCTACCACCCGGCCTCCATCCTGGATTTTCAGCTCACTTCTACTAAGTGACTTCTCATGCTGCTCTCTCTGCGCATTGCTGATTTCCAGCCCATTTGCAATTAAAAGAATGACAAGACTACTTTTATTTCCTTCGAAGGAAGACAGTACTTTTAAATCAACATGAAACAGAGGATCTCCCTTCAGAACATGTATTACAGTGTTAAAAAGTTGTTTATTGTCTTCCGACTGGTGGTGTTGGGAATAAAGAAAAATCCAATAAACTAAATGACAAAATTTTCCTTTTTATTTCTTGACAACCCTGGAAGAATAGAGATGAAATATCTTTGGTTTACTGGGAAACATAACCAAACTACATTTTTTCCCCCACAAATTACACAATGTATGTATTATGCCTAAAAGAAATGTCAAGTAATTCAGAGCAATTTATGAATTCTCCATAAATGTAGCATTCATTTTTAATACATTTCTTAATAAATAAAATAAACCTAATCATTGTCAATGGTTAAGTCACCTTAAAACCAGTCTACTTTGTGCGAGAAAATACTTACAAATCATGCAACTGACAAGGGCTTAATCTCCAGAATATACAAACTACTCGACAACAACAACAACAACGCACAAATAACGAAATCAAAAGATGGGCAGAAGACCTAAAAAGACATTTTTCCAATGAAGACATACAAATGGCCAATAGGCACATGAAAAAATGTTCAGTATCACTAATTATCAGAGAAATGCAAATCAAAACTACAATGAGGTTATCACCTCACACCAGTCAGAATGACCATCATTAAAAAGTCCACAAACAATAATGCTGGAGAGGGTGTGGAGAAAAGGGAACCCTCCTACACTATTGGTGAGAATGTAGTATGGTGCAGCCATCATGGAAAACAGTAAGAATATTTCTTGAAAAAACTAAAAATGGAGTTACCATATGATCCAGCAATCCCACTTCTGGGTATATATCTGGATGAAAGCAATTCAAAAAGACACATGCACCTCAGTGTTCATAGAGGCACTATTTATAATAGCCAAGACATGGAAACAACCTAAATGTCCATGTACAGGTGAATGGATAAAGTTGAGGTAAATACACACATACACACACACACACACACACACACACACACACACACACACACAGGAATACTATTCAGTCATAAAAAAGAATAAAATAAAGTCATTTGCAGTAACATGGATGGACTTGGAGATTGTCATACTAAGGAAGTAAGCCAGAAAGAGAACGAAAAATACTATAAGATATTACTTAAGTGGAATCTATAAAAAAATTGCCACAAATGAATTTATTTATATAATAGAAATAGACTTACAGACACAGAAAGCCAACTTATAGTTGCCAAAGGGGTAAGGGACAAGGAGGGATAAATTAGGGGTTTGGGATTGGCAGATACAAACTACTATATGTGAAATAAACAGCAAGGTCCTACTCTATAGCACAGGGAACTATATTCAATAGCTTCTAATAACCCACAATGAAAAGGAATATGAAAATGAATACATGTATGTATAACTGAGTCACTATCCTGTACACCAGAAATTAACACAACTTTGTAAATCAACTGTATCTCAATTAAAAGAAGTCCACTTTGTGAAAAATATACTCAGTGGCATCTAAAAGTTCGTGATGGGGTGAAAAGATCAAATTATAACAAGTTCAGTTAATTCTTCCAAAAAATTAATAAAGCTGATCCAGGAAATATTCTTCTCATATTTAGAAGTAGCCAGATTGTTATATCTAAATATCAAGTAATCATTTCCAGAGATGGGTGAAGTATCAAAGTAGTGACATTCATAAAAATTGTACCTCGACTATTAAATTTTGATGAAGGATTCGCCCTTCCCATGCTAATCCTCGACTGTTCCTGACCAAACAAAACAGCAGGAGGCTGAGAGCGAGAATGGGCTGCAGACCACAGCCTCTGTGCCTCTTAAAACAACTAAAGAGGCAGCAGGACAGCATCCTGCTCATATTCAGAGGATGTCTCTACACAGCTCCACAAAGTGACTGCACTGTAAACATGATAATTTGCAAAATGTAAGCACTCACCGAAGTCTTGGTGTTTCCCCATCCTGATTAACAAGGACCAAAAGCATTACCATGTGGAAATCAACAGAAGTAAACAGTTACAATACCTGTCTAACCTCTAAGAGCAGGTATCAGCCCCCAAACCTCATCTTTCTTCTCATCAGTCAAGCAATTGAGAGATGAGATCCTCACAGTACTGCCTTTAACAAAAGTAGTACATTTGAGCCACGGGCACAGTAACCAAACATGATTATTCTGAGAAGCACCCAGAATCCTGCTTTTAATTTAAATTACAGAAAGTGAGCCAATCAAATTCAATAGCACTGTCTTCCAGGAAGTTGTCACCACCAAAGCATTTGACAACCACATATTACCAGGTAAGCAAATTCATCCCAAAATACAAGTTAGGTAGTTTCAGGAATAGATTCTTTATGTCCTTATAAAGTTGTAACAAATTGCATTTCATAGAATAACATCTTAACAAATTTCTACCAAGTAATTAATTCAATCTTTAAGATTCAATATTCATCAATAGATAACAAGTTTATTTCACTCTACCTAAGTTTATAAAAATTGATAAAAGAATAGTATGTCAGAAATATTTCTTATTTGTGGTTTCTCACTAATATTAATTACAATCAGTAGATGTCTTGTCTTGGGGATGGAAACACTAATGGTTAACAAAGATGTCATTTATTCAGCATTCATTCATTGAGTGCTTTGCGCCAGACACAGAACAAAACACTAAAAATATCAGTACAGTGACGTTACAGTTCACAAAGTGCCTCTACATAAAGAGGTAGCTCTTAATGAACTAGAGGCAAATATCAGAAGATTGCTAAGATAAAGGCAGCCAAAATCTGTAAGCTCATTTCACAACTAGAGTTCTAAAAACGTAAAATTAATTCACGTATAACAGCTTAAGAATGCTAAAGTATCACACACAGTGCTACTAAAATGGCCAAAAGGTGACTGTCTGTTAAAATATCTTTTACTATTATCATTTTTAGCAAATTTCGTCTCTATATTTCTAAATATCAGGACGAATTTAAGGGAACATCAGTCACTGAGAAAAATACCCTTTGTCTTCCAAATACTGTTCCATAAAAGGGAGGTCAGGATTTGTAAGTAAGTGGCTCTTAATCCGTATCCAACCTAAAGACTTGTTAAATTGGGCTGACATTTCAGTAAAAACCTAGCGTTCTATTTGAATCTGGAGAAACCTGGCCCACTCCTGGACCAGGCAGCAGCTGGCAGAGGTGCCCCTTTAGAGCAGCCCTTCCGTGCTAGGGAAGGCCTGGCCTTTTCACCTGCTTGACTCCTACGAGGCTCCAGCCTGTCTCCTGGAGGCATTCAGTACAGCACCACCCCCGTTACCCCTGTGTTAATTCACTTCACGCTCCACCACTATCTTTTCTTCTCTGCCAACTGATCTGAAATCATTATTCTCGTTGAGTGTGTCCAACACTCACTACTCACAGGTAGATGACAAATGATGATCCCCTAGTACCTACCTTCTTTTCAGTAATAAAACCAGCCAGGTTTTAGCTGCACCCTTCCTGCAGCTAGAGATAATCTTTCCTAGCCTCTCTTGCAAACACATGAGGTTTATGGACTAAGCCCTGACCACCGATTACAACTGAAGTCCGGGGTGGTATTAATTCTCAGAGATTAAACTATGAACTACAGTAGGGCCCAGGAGTCTTTTTTTTCTTTTCTTTTCTTTTTTTAGCTCCCCAGATGGATCTAATGTATAGACAGGGATAAAAACTACTGGAAAAGCATGATAGACAGATGAGAAAGACCTCTACGAGCAGAGCTGCTTCGCATCCACCCTCAAAATCACCTTCAGCTCAGATGTCTCTATGAGATACAAGCAAACGGTATCTTGTTTAAGCCACTGTCATATGGCCGCTGTCAAGGCAGAACTTACAGCCCAGCAAACACAGCAAGCAGCAGTGATCTCCCACCTTGTCTGCCCTGAATCCCAGGGATGCAGCTGAACTTCGCATGCCCAGTGCTGGCTGACAGAACCCGCACTGTCTGATCAAGGTCCTTGGACCTATTTTCTTTAAGTTTAGTTTTTACCTTTTGTTTTTGCCTTCTGCTGCAAGAACTCACTGAAAATACCAAAGACATCAATTCATTATTTTTCTTTTTGCAACCACAAATCTTCTGATTCCTTCGCATGGTATCATGCAAGTTGTTTAACAGTGTTCTCTATTTAACTGATGGATAATTTCAACTGTTGCTTGAATGTTCAGCAATATGCAGTTTTTAACCTTGATTCCAACATTTTAGTTTCAGTTATTTTAGTACATTTACATTTTAGAAGGCCCCCCACCATTCCACCATTCCGAATTTGGCAGGCCACAGATCAAAAAAAAAAAAAACAAAACAAGAACACCTACAGCCATGACTATGAAAGGTACGCAGTGGACTGGCCAGGACAGCAGGAATTCCCATGTGGTAATGAACCCAATGTGGCTTCTGTTTGTTACCACATAACTATAAGTAAGAGATGCTATCTAATGTGGATATTTTTGTTGGCTCATAGCAATTTAAAATTCTAAGAATGAAATGTCTATTTTCCCTTTAGTATAACTAATCCAACATCAATTAATCTTCGGCTAAATAACAGTTAACTGTATTTTCTTTTGACCTTTATAAAAATCCTACAAAGGCAGCATTGTTACATGCCTCGAGGAAATCCTGACAAAGAAACCTCAGAAAAGGAAGTAACTTTAAGAGGAAAATACTGAAAAATTGTATTTCAACAGAAAAAAGCAGAGAAGTAGTTTATGAATGAACGTATTTCCCCTGGGATTTATTCACAACTACAGAATAGTACTTCAACAGTTTGGATTACCTGTTGTTCTTACATATTCACAACAAAGTTTCAGATGGTTATTTTGTATAATTTAACTTACCTTCCATGAACAAGTGAAACTTTAGAATTCCATAAAAAATGATTGTACAGATCACCCTGAAATTCATAATTACAAAAAAGACAACTATATAAGTAACAATACTTCTGATTTCTTTAGTTTTAATGTAACTGAAAATCAACAAAAATGTTTTAATGAAAAAAAGTTTGTTATTATGCAAGAACTGTGTGAAAAGGCAAAATAAAATAACCAGAAAGTGATGTGGTTAAAAATATACGTATTTCATCAAAATTACAAGTTTTTAAGTAAAAGCACATTACTTCACATAGCATTACAATGAATTAAATTAGCAGTTAATTTACACTTTAAAGATATCTACTATTAAAATGATCAAAGATTTTCATCACTCATATTTCCTGTCTATTAAAATATCAGCTTTAACTTCAAAAATAAAGAGATAAACATTTGAAGGCACTTGGCCCTAATTCTTCAATTCTCTGCTAATCCACTAGGCTTTGAAAACATACCTCAGTCTACAAATATTCCACATTAGCTTTGTTTGCCATGAAATAATTACTCCATTATAACTATTATACAAAGTACTTTCAACTAAAGTAATCCACAAGATGTGCTTTTGAAAAGTTTCATTAGACTCATGTCTTTACAAAATGAGGTCAGATAGCAAGTAGGAAGTTCAATAGTATCATAAAACACAACTATAAATACACTCTATTTTCAAAACTGTTGAAGAAAAAATTGTTTCAGTTAATCAGCTATTGTCTCTCCACTGGACTATAAATTCTCCCAAGGTGTATTTTATTCATGGTTGTAAATTCCACCAAATGTGTCTTGAAAAGAGCTGTACACTTGTCGGTTAACTGCACGTCATGAGTAATCATGATTAAAATGCAACGACACATATGTATCTTAATGCCTGAAGCTTTCTGCAGCCCCTGAGGGAAGCGGGTTTGCACGTCGTATGGCCGACTCCAAACTCAACACAGCTGACTAGGGACGCACGTCTCTCAAAGGCAGCCAAGCACTGGTTTGGCTTGGCTCATAAACTAAAGAAATCTGGTAATCTCACTCGCTTTTGGATTTGACCCAAGACACAAGAGACCATTGCCAGTTAACAGTGGATACTGAACCTAATAAATCATGACAGCGTTGGGGGTAGAGGCCATGTGCGAGGTCAGTAAGCAGAGAAAACTAACCATGGGGAAAAAGGGTGAGAAGCAGAACAAGACATCGAGAGACCAGATGCCCCCTGGGAATCATACAGAGATGAATAAAACCGCGTAAATCCGAAGAGAATAATTGCTTCTGGTCCTGAAAACGCTCCCATTCCTACTCTTGTGTCTCGTGACACCTGCTTTTCTACTCTCCAGTTCCCCGAAATTTCCGTGTATCATTACAATCACACACCTTAAATCAGTGTGAGTGAGATCCTGCCCCTTGAAACCAAAAGTGCGGTAAGTAGACCATTCACGTAACATTAAAAGACATGCAATATATGCAGAGTGGGCCTGCGGTGATTCAGCAGAACTGTCATCACAAATGTCAATCGCTGTGGCCGCAGAGCACACAAACTGAGCCCAGTCTACCAAGCTGAGGCCTTCCCGGGTGTCGCGGCTGACAGACGTGAGCAGCCACACCTGTGCTCCAGCCGCTCCAGCCACCTGAGGCGCACGTGTCGTCTCCACCACGTCACCAGCCCAGCCATCTCTCCGGATCCTTCTGCTACCCTCAGCTTGCTCTCTGGCTTCCTGCCTGCCTGTCTTCAGTTGACACGGGGAACACGGCAGGTCTCTCTGCTCACTTCACACTTCAGTGTACACGTTTAAATGATCATTACTTTGGATGTCTGTTGGATTACTCAACCGCAGGCCCCCAAGCCCTTTCCCCTTCCATCTATGCCACCATTAAACTCACCACACCCTCTAACTGGCTGAATTGAAATCAAGAAAGAGGAAGGAGGCTTCCACTTGCTTGTAACTACAGTGCTGAGACAGGGAAAAATGGGAGGCACACTTTAAAGAGGAGAGGAGATGGAAGGACTTAATGTTTCCTCACTTAGCGTTTACAAGTAGATTCTACTAAGAAGAGAACCCTATGGGAGTCATTAACAAGTTTTAATTACTTAGTCACGCAGGCATATTGATTGGACATTAAAAATGTAGAAATAGTTTGCTATTAAGCCAAAATACCTCAGATCTGGGTATCCAAGTCTCAGGTTTCCCTTGAAACTATTTCCTACAGAGGTAAATAATGTTTGGGTTTTCCACAAAGGTATTTTAGGCTTCTAAATCTCACATCACCTTATTAAGGCTGCAATCACTATTAACTGGCTCACTCTGCAACAGTGAAGGGGACGAGGTGCACAGTCCATGGGTGAAAGTCCCACAGGAAAAGAATGAAATTTCCCCCCAGTGTCCTAGTCCAACTCACGTCAACATAAAGACATCAGATAACCTTATGCACAGCTGGCTCTTCCACAGCATGTCCTAATTTCTGTAACACTCCATTCCCACTACCTTCTCCTCCAGGCGCCCACTCTTTCAACGCCTATCTTTCAGTGATTAAAGTTCCCTGGTCTCATTAAACAGTCACTATTTGTCCAATGGGCTAAAATCTTGCCCACTATACTCCAAGAGTGCACTGTAACTCACTAAGAGTATGCTTCCCAAACGGTCGTGTGCATGCAAATCACTACGGGGCTTTGTTACAATGCAGGTGTTGACTTAGTAAGTCAAGAGTGGGGCCCAAGAGCCCGCATTTCTGGATGATGCAGATCTTGCTGGTCCGGAGAGCACACTCTAAGTAGCAAGTGCCATATCCTTAACGTAATACCAAATGTAAGTGGGCCAACAGCAGTCAGGTTAAGATAATGATTACCTCACAGGGATAGGATAGGGTTTCACATACCATTTAATGTTTATTTGTCAAGCAGTTATTCAACATGTAACAAATGCCAACCACTGAGATACAAAGACAATTAAGAACTGGTCCCTACCTTAAAGTAGGCACTTTGATGCAGTAACGTGCCAATGTCAGCATACGTAGCATTTTCTAGAGTGCTCGTTCAAATATCCATGGCCTCACTGTTTGAGACGGAGCTTCAGTATGTCAGGTTCAAGTCCCGTGAATGCCAGGCAAGTCTGATGGTCCACATTAAGGAATTTAGTGAAGTACGAAGACACTTACAAAACTCCATGACAGGTTGAGTCTGAGTCAATGCAGTGCGGAAAGGGAGCTCGGAGGACTGGGACTCTAACCAGAGGCAGATTCACAGAGGATGTACAGGGGTGTGTGAGCGAGAGAAGGGAGAGGGGAGCATACGTGAAAGGTCAACTGTGAGAATCGAGGCTCTCGAGTCCAGAGAAATGTGAAAGCCAGATCCAGAGTTGGGGGGGCGAGGGTGGGGAAGTGGGGTGTATATGGAAAATAAGTTAGAAAGACTAGCTGAGGCCATATTACCAAAGACCCATGACTCTGGACTTGATCCTTTAGGTCTCTGGAAGCTAATTCAAAGGGACAAAGGGAGTTGTGGAAATGCCTTAATTAGGTTGCAAGAAACTGAGCATTCCAAAGACTCTCCCTTTCATGGACAACCATCTTCTCCAAAATGTCCTGCAAATTTCAAACTGAGGAATATGACTAAGGTCTCCCTGTATGTTATGCACAGAAGTTACAAAACAAAGTAGACTGGGTTACAATTTACGTTTTAACTGATCAAGTGGCAGAAATACTCAGTTTCATAGTCACCAGCAGCTGAAATAGAAAAACAGTATGTGCTTTTTAAAAAGCTGAATAACTGAAAGAGTTTAAAAAGCAGATTTTTAAATGACAACTAAAATTCTTGTCTAGCAAAATCTATGGGAGAAAGAATCCACCCATTAGAAATATGAATGATTTTCAAAAGCACATTTCAAAATTTGTTCTTAGAATGTGTCAGTGTCACAGGGAATTAAACTTTACTAGGATTAAACACCAAGTCTTCATTAAAGACAGGACCTTATATTAAATTAAAACATTTTAAATGATTGGGTGAGACTACTAATCTCTTTTAATTATTTTATTATCTCCAATAGTTCTTCACTCTTGATCTCTTAACACTAGAATTTCTTAAAAATTTTCTTTCAAAAGCAACTATAACCTCAATTCAATCAGTTTAGTAGAGATTAGCAAATCATACTCTGCATTCATTTCAAGGATACTTTGTTGGTAAGCCTTTTAGAAACTGGTACTTTGTGAGTGTCCTATAATTTTGTTTTTAAAAGATAATTTGCCACCTCTCATTGCTTAAGATACCTCTAATTGTAACATGGAAGCCATTCAGCCATTAAATGCAATATCACCTCTGTTGTATAGCTCAAAATGAAAATTATAGCACGCCACTATAACATATTGTCAAATTGGGAAGTGAATGGTGAATCCACAAGCAAAGTGATTAAGTGATTAGGTATTAGACATTGATGACTTGTCCTGACTTCGTGATGAATGTTTTTGTTGGTCGGTTTTTTTTTTTTTTCTTTTTGTAAATTACGGTGAAGAAAGAAGTTATGAGAGCCTTCATTTCATATGATCTGATACCACAGAGATAACTAGAGAGTAATGTATGGGCTGTTCGCAAACGATCTGGAGTACTTCCATGCGTGTTCTCCCTGTAACTGGTTTCTCCTGAAATCATTTCCTTAAGGCAGAAGAGTTTCCTCCTATTATTCTTTGTGTAATGGCAGAGCTGACTGATCAATCACTGTGCTTTTGTCAGGACAGTCTGGTGACAAGTGACAGAGGTCCAAACTAATGTGGGGAAAGTGAATGTATTGGCTCTTAAAACAATCTCAGAAAGGGCAGGGGCCTTATTTAGATTTTGACACAAACTAAAAAATTCTTAGGAAAAAAAATAAGACCAATAGGGAAATACGGACACTTACAGGACTTGGATGATCTTTCAAGGGTTTGTTTTTTCCTAGTCTAATGAGGGTACTGCAGTTATCTTGAAAAGAATATTCAAGTACACAAATATTATATTCTAGCCAGTAAATGTGCTTTTTACAGGGGTATGGGTTAACAAATGTGAAACTATACTGTGTATATAATGAGATTGCACAAACATGTATGTTATGGGTACTGACAGCCAGCTTTCTCACTCTAACAGAAAGGAGCTATAAATAAGGAGAGAGGGAAGGCTAGAATGAAGCCCACAGTACTCGACTGGAAGCAGAGATAGCAGTATGACCTAAGCGATTTTAACAGTTAAACAGATGGGTAACTATAAAAATAAATATGAATGTGTGGACATGAGTTAATACACATGTATTTCCTAGCCCTGAACTCTGAGAGGACATGGAAACAATACATCCTTACAGTTAACACCTGGATCTTTCAAAATACCATCTTCCAAAAAAGGAACCACAACTTCATGGAGAAATTCTGGATTCCAGAGTTGGACAGAAAAAATACCAGATGATCCTCAAACATCACTGATGGATGAATGGATAAACAAATGTGGTAAGTACATATAATGGAGTATTATTCAGCCTTAAAAGAGGAAGTATGGCACAATTACAACATGGATGAACCCTGAAGACATTATGCTAAGTGAGATAAGCCAGTCTCAAGAAGACACATTCTGTATAATTCCACATACATGAGGTGCCTAAGAAGGATCAAATTCATAGGGACAGAAAGTAGAATGGTTTCTGTATATTTTACCAAATAAAAATAAGGAAAAAATATGGGCAATGGGAACTGGACACCCAACCTGGGAAATTAGGGGGATGCCCAGGGAGACTGAAGGACTCGATCATAATCACTCAGTTGGCAGTGAGAGCCCAAAAAAGTACTGGACTTTGATCCCCCATCTAAAACTCTACCCCACGAGCATGCCTCCCATTTCTTCAAATGATTTAAAGTACAGCTTTTTAAAAATTCATCAAACATATCTCAACGTATAGTTAGGCAGGGCAAAGATTTTGAACTTGCTTCATTTTAACAGGTATCGAGTTGCATGTTCTAGAGTAAGGCACAATGTAAAAGATCTTTTTCATAATCCTTTTTCTCTCTTTTTAGAATACATGGAAACATTGTTTCTTATATCTGCAAGAAACTGAATCACATGTCTTTCTAGAAGACACATTTTTCTGAAACCTTATTTTAATGTAAGAAATACAAGCCTTAAAAAGACAGATCACTCTGCAAGTCAACAAAACCAAAATAAATTTTTTCCTATTTTTTGAAAAGGCTTATTTTCCTCAGGGAACTAAAAAAATCTTAAATTATAATTTATTCAGCCTGTTCAAAATTAAAAGATGAAACTTCAAAAATATAATTACCATCATTCCTCAATCAAATTTAAAATTCCTTAAAGATAATAATCCTTTAGGTAGCAAGTGCTTACTCCTGAGGCAAATACATTCTAAGAATGCAAAGGGAAAATGACCCTTAAAGTTTAGCCTATGGCTAATATTCCAATCAGAAAATGTTTTTATTTGGCCTGATTTCAATTATCTTAAGATGACTCAGTGTTGAACCCCAGAAAACTGAGACCTAATCCAGATAGATATGTATCCAGTAACTGAACACTAGCAGAAAGAAGGTGCTGTCTTTACCAGGCACTAGACGGATGGTCCACTATGTTTAACAGTAGCCGAACTTCAAAGAGAATCGAAGGTAGCGTGTACTGTGATCCTGCAATCTGGAGATCATAGAGGAGAAAGATGAGAACAGTAATATACACATGCTAAGACTAAAGGTCTTAAGACATGAGAAAATCCAACTCTGGGATGATGAAAGTGGACCTCAAACTCACAAAATCCCTCATGGCCTGGCAGAAGTTCGTTTACGTCTTCCCTCTGGTTCACTTTTCTCTCCATGTCAAACACTGCAGTATGCTCTGCTCTTGTGGAAAATATGTTACTGGTTATTCACATGATACAGCCCAAACCTAAAAGTCCTTGAATTCTATCAGTATAGTAGCAAATTAATGGGGCTAGCACCCAAGTGCTTCAGAACACCCTTACAACTCTGCAGACTGGGGTTTTTTTCCCCCTTTTAGGAGTAAAGAAATTTAGGAATAGAACATAGCAAAAGAAATGCAACTAACTTATTTGCACATTTTCTAAGTAAATATCTTGCCCCAAAACATTATTTCTATTTCAGTGGAGTTTCAGCCATCTTCCGTGTTCCAGGTGTAAAATGCTACATGAGAAAGCACCATCCACCAAAAGAAGATTTTTTTCATTTTGTTTGTTCTTAGCTCCAAAAAAGGCTTGGAAGAAGACTTCTTTTATCATTCAACAGTCCAAGTGGATAAATTAAAGCACTTAAGGAAGATTTTTTTTAAAGATTTCTTCAGAAATGACTATTAACACAGATGATATTTGACTACAGCTTCTTGAAAGAAATATCACCATGAAAGGACTTTGTAGTTTCTGACCCAACACAATAAGGAAAGCATAAAAAAAGATGTATCATGACCTTGAAGAGACACTTTAACATACAAACTTGCTCTGGTACAATTCTGTAAGAGAAGAGTTTTATATTACACTTTTCTTTCATGCTTTATTAGTAAAAAGAAAGTCAAGTGACTCCTCTCTCAATCAATTAGCAATTGTACAAAAGACCAAGAAATGCACAATTGGGGGGAGGACAAAAGTCACATCCCATTACTTGATTTCTAGGATTCTGTGGCTTTATGTTACACTTTAGAAGTAAATCCCTAGAAAGAAAAATAAAAACTAAATTATTTGATGTGACAAATACGTAAGGTTCTGAGAAATACTGAGAATTTTTAGGAGTATTTTAAACAAGTGAAGGTGATACTTATTTCACTATTAATGATGTGATCATTCAATTCCCAAGGCTGAGTAATCTTCATCGGTGCCTGTATTCTAACGCTGGAAAATCATTTATGAAATCTAATGACCAAGTTTAAGTGCATGAATGTCAGAAATATAGTAGCATGTTACATATGCTAGCTACTATTTAATTCCTTCATAATTACAAGTTGTGTATATCATAAACACAAGACTACACACTGAAAGTCTGTCCTCAAAATTAGAATTCTTTTTACAGTCAAACAGGTCTCTTCAGTTATAGCAGGGGAGTTACTCCTCCCAGTTTAGGGACTTCGAGTCTTGAGTTACATCCCAGAGCTGCTGTGAGTCTAGAGATCTGACCAGGGAGATGCTGACCGCGGGATGAAGTTCCCTCAGGGATCTCTCAGGCTGTCCTCTCACTGCCCCTGGGACTTCAAACTCCACGGTCTTTACAACGACCCCCTCAGCACAGAGCTTCACAATCTTCAATATAAAACACTTGCAAAATGAAATGCAAAGTCCAAAGTCACACCCATAAAACTGTTTGATTTTTCTCATTAACATTTTGTCCAATGTTAATATTAAGAGTTCTTTATGTGGGGGAGGGCATAGCTCAGGGGTAGAGCGCATGCCTAGCAAGCACGAGGTCCTGGGTTCAATCCCCAGTACCTCCATTAAAAGGAAAAAAGTAAATAAATAAAAATCTCATTACCTCCCCTCAAAATTAAAAAAAAAAAACACTAATTTTTTTCTTCAAAGAGTTCTTTACGTAGCCTTTAGATTGTTCTTACTTGAGATTATAAAATCAACTAGCACAAATCTCTACTGATACGGAAATTCTGTTAAACTGCAACAGTACTGAAAAATGGATTATAATCCTGTTTGGAGAATACAGTCCAAAAGTTGTACACGTGTGCACACATGGGAAAACACAGAGGGGTGATAATTCATTTGTTCAGTCATAGCTCATTCATAAGGAATTATGATATTTCATACTTGTACTAACTGTAACAATTTGTTTAGTCATCAGCCACCTACTACATATGTTGAGGCACACTGCTTGGCTTTAGGAATAAAACTATAAATAAAACAACAAAGTCTTCAAGAATGTATCAATATATGGAAGAAAAATCCATATAAAGAATTAATCATAATAAAATGAAAAAGCTGTAACAGAGGTTTCCTTAAAGTCTCCTAAAGGGGTAGAGGGTACAGCTCAGTGGTAGAGTACGTGGTTAGCACACACAAGGTCCCAAGTTCAATCCCTAGTACCCTCATTAAAGGGGGAGAGGAAAAAAAGTCTCCTAAAAATTTCATTACCTTCATCCATTCCTGAACCATCAGACTTTAAGCCACTTGCTGGTTTCAAAATTTAAGCTCCTCAATGCCAAAAGAGCACATCCCGGTCAGGAATGAAAAAAGCAAACCTGCAGTCCTTGCTGACTGCTCTGGATCACCGTCCAGGCTGCTGGGAGTCACTGTACGTGCATGCAGGGGAGACTGCATAGACAGGCACAGTTACATGGTGATGAAGTTCTCTCACTGCTCTTAGACATCACAGCAGCGACCCTAAATGCTATCTTTCAACACTTAAATACCTTGATCCTCTCAACTGCACCTACAAACACATACAAACAATGAAAATTGCACAAGCTCAAGATATTCTACCATCTAAAGTGGTCTCAAAATCTATTTGTGTTTTTTTCTTTCTCTTGCTTTTTATAAATTTGGTACAAACCATGCTGCCTGCATTTGTCATTTTTATCCCACTACGTGTAAATATTACTGTTCTCTGCAAGAGCACTGTAATGTGCATCATTAGGGGACACTGTACCAGATCTATGGTGGGGGAGGGGGTACTTATTAGATGATACATTCTCTATTATCTTCCTCAAATCTCAAACTTTTCCATTTCTGAAACCCATCTGTCTTTAAGAGCTTCTACTCTGTTTATTTCAGATGGTTCCCCTTTTTCCTTCACTAAGACTATGACTGAGATCATCAGCTTAGACTTCTTTCTCCACATCTCAAAATCTTTCTTCATCTCTCCAATCCCACTTACATTTTCTCCCATCTTTGAAGGGAAAATGTCCCTCCAAACTTTCCAAGGTCAACCTCCACCTGAGCCCAACACACTTCATCTATTTTTCTGGAGTCACAATCTATCACTCTTCTCCGCATCTGCATCTGGTCTGCTTCCTCTCCATTGTCCCTTGTTTCCTTCTCACACCTTGGATTTGTCCCTCCTCTTAAATAAAATAAGCATCACTCTTACAAGTACATGCAAAGCTAACCTCTTTCTCCTTTTCATCAAAACCACATTTTAAAAATGCTTAAGGTCTGCCTTCTGTCTGCATTCACTCACCCATTTACCCAAAGTCCCTTTGCTAAGAACCTACTATGCACTAAACACTTGGAATGCAGCTATGATCATCACTGTAGGACCTCACAGTGCTGGCTGGGGAGGGGAGGGGAGATGAAGAGATAAAACCACATACAAATACCATATAATGCACTCTGGCCAAAGAGAAGAACCTGCTAGTTCCTACACGTCACTGCTTTGGCCTGCTTGCTTCTCCTATTCTTCACAGACTAGTGTCTGACACGCAACTTTAATTGTCCCGAACGTAGAGACACATCCCTTATTTTTTTTTTCTCCTCCGTAGTCTGCTATCTAGTCAGTGCCTTTTACATGAGAGATATTTAATAAATACCTATTAAATAAACTATGGTATCTGCTTATTTAATAGCTCAGTTTATAGTTACTTTATTCATAATCAGTATAAGTTAGGTACCTGTGTGCTTACAATTAAAATTCTACATGACTAATACTTCAAATGACTTTCATTCACTGCTGTTCTCAAATGCCATGTCCTCAGAAGAGCCTCCTTTCACTACTTCACCAAAAACGCACTTGTCCTACACCCCTCCACCCCCGCTCCAAGTCTTTATCCCTTCTCAGGCACTTTGATCTTTATAGCACATACTATGCACTTTCTGCTCCATGATTGCTACAGTTTTGCTTCTTGTCTCTGTTCTACTTCAAGGACATAGACTCCATGAAGGGAGACGCTTTCTTTCACATTTCCCTCATATCACCAGCGCCTCACATGTAACAGGTCCCCAACACTAAACACAACAAAAATAAACCAAGAACAGCATCTGCCATGCTCAGAGCATCCCTGAAAGAAGATGCTGAATCTCAGTGCAAGTAGGTGAATAATTTTCAATTAATTCCACCCTTCTCGCATTGTATTTGACAGTGTTGCATGCACCATTCAGTTTTTCCTCCCACTTTTGTGCCGAAACAGCTTAACCTTTTATTTAAGTGTCTCTGGTCCAAAAAACATTAAAATTGGGCAGCTCTAATAAACACTACTACATAATGACTCGCTCCAGTTCTCTGTATTAATTAGTACTCTGGTGATGAAATGTGCCTCTAGGTTCAAAATTTTATAATGTTTTGACAGTTGGAATCTTACCAAGCATGAAATGAACCAATAAAAAATTCCTTTTTGTTATCATTCTCTAAGCATTGGGAAAAAACACATTCTCAGAATGTAACAGTGGTAATCTAAGGAAAAAAATAGTGACCCACTCAGATTTTAAGGGAGGGTTTGTGTAGCATTCAAATGAAGAGAAGATAAATGTAAAAGCTCTGATAACCAAAAGCAGCCGAGAGCAACTTCTATTTAACAGGCAAGTGCATCTCAATCACCTTGATTAGCAAAGCAAGATAATATGCATTAAAATCTTCATGCCAGTCAAAAATCTCATAAATACCAAGTTTTATTCTCCATCTTTAACTGTTTGATGATCGTGGTATTTTTAATCATCTCAAATGGTTCTTCTTAAGATTGTTTTTATGTGAATACAGTTTTCCCCTCAATATCTTTGCCTCCCAAAGAATGAGCATGATCCCGATAATTTTTCAAAAGCTGTGCAAAGATTTCATTTGTATCCATGGATGTCATGTGTTTTAACTGAAATAACAAAAGCTACAACTTCAAAGCTAATTTTTACATAAACTGAAAAGTCAAAAGCTTTAAAGGTTCTAAGCATTTCTACAAATCCAAACATATTCTCAATGATATCTGCAGTATGTTATTTAAAATTAAAAATACTCATATGATGAAAAGTTCGGGGATGGACAGCAGTGATGGTGGTACAACAATATGAATATACTTAGTGCCAGTGAAGTATATACTTTAGAAATGGTCAAAATGGTAAATTTTCCTACGGATGTTTTACCACAATAAAAAAATTCTCCTTTATGAGCTCTTTAACTTAAACATGAATTCCCTTACATTTTATTCAGGAACATTTATGCTTTATCTGAAGGGTTTTTACAATTCATTTCCTAAATGTATGCCCTGACATCATAGTAACAGGTTCCAATGGACCTTTTTGATATTTGGCACTTACCCATTAACTTCCTCGAATTTTTAAGGAGCCAAGAAAATTGTTAAAGAAATTACTAGAAACGTGCCTTACTTTACGGCATCGAATTTACCACCATAAAATATGAATTTTCTTTATAAATTATGCAGGAATAGAGGCTAAGCTATGTGGTATGCAGTTATGAACACTCAGAGTATGAAGTGGGGGGTGAGGCAGAATCCAAGAGTACCTCAGTAAGTGATAGTGAAACCGTACCCCTCTGAAATGAAACGCCATGCTTATTAACTGGTTATTTTTTAATGATTAAGCTAACGAGTTCTGAACTTTTAACCTATATGGGTTTCATAATTACACAGCTTGAAATCCTCATCAGAAAATCTGTCTGCTCCTGAAATTCAAATCATTTTGTAGTCTTGAATAATGCATGGCAACTCTACAAAAATTAAAACATTTCATAAAAGTAAAGAAATTCACAACCTATTTTTTTTTTATTTTTGCAAGAGCATAAAATAATGGAAATAAATTAGTTGTCACTTCCTTCGAATCCCCAGCCCAACCCCTCTCCCACACACCCCATCTCTTTAACAATGTTTTAGAAAAACTACATAATGGGTATGGATTCATGGCACAAACACTTTACACATGAACCAGTGCAGAGACAACTCAGTAGAGTTCCAGAAAAATACCATGAGCACGGGAAAAGTAACCACTGTGCTTTAGACAGAGTCAAGAACTCCGGCTTTAGAGATCTGTGTTTGACTCCTGACACAGCCACAGACTGGCTCCATGACAAGGGGCAAAGTCATTTTCCTAAGATATCCTCAAATTTTTATACTAAAAAATATATCTTGTTTTTAATATTTACCTACAGTAATTATTAACTAGAATTATACCAAAAATTCAAACAGAACAAGAAGGATGTTAAAAATCCCCAAACACACATAGAATACTACACTGACATTACAAATCACCTTTTAAACAATAAACACACAGGAAAACAATGCACTAAGTCAAAGAAAAGCAGGTCAGTGTACCAGTTTTGTATGAAAAGTACATATGTAGTATTTATATCTTAATACATGTATGAAATACATATATGCAATAAATGTATATGCCCAGTTTTTACTTATGGTTACTTCTCCTTGATGTGATTACAGATGATTTTGGCATTCTTTATATTTTACTGTATTCTGACTTTAATTGAACAGGTACTAGACACCTTTAGTAGTGAAATAGTTTTAAGTAATTTTAAAGGAAAAAAAACCTACAAAGGTGCCTCTGGTTCAAAACTCCTGTGGCTCACCACCTTGTAGTCTTAAAATACTGTCTGTCTTCATACCACATGTCACTCAAGTGCAACAAGAGAGTCATATATAAAAACTGTCCGGCCTTAGACAAATTCTTAAAAGAAAGCATTTGGACTGTACTTTAAACACTACAACCAAGACACTGGCTTTGTCCCAGAGTAAACAATGAGGCGCACTAAGCGGATGCCAGGTTTCATGAGTGCTTGCAGCCCCAGATCTAATGGACAGTGAAAGGAGATATTTTAAAACAATGATTTGGCTGAAGCATTAATCAACTAGATGTCATAATAAAAGATTGTGCGTCAAAAATTCAGTTCAGGGCTGCATTCCTCTCCTTATATGGAGACACTATCAAACTTTTTAAATCTATGTTATTTATCTCTTATAAAGTGTACGACTGTCAAAACAGTACTCAGAATATTCCAGAGACAGTAATTTTCACGTATAGAAGTTAAATTTTCAAATAAAGTTCTATCTAGAACTTTAAAAATTTCTAAATCCCATATTAACATGTTTACTTTTGGTGACATTAGGCCATCAGATTCTATTGTTGAATAAAAGAAACTTTTTTTTCCCCATTTAAAAGGAAAATAGTTTGGGAAAAATCTAAGCAGTATGTTGAATTAAATTGCCAGGAAACAGACTTCTCTAAGTATTCATTTCAATAAATCTGATGTTCATTTTCAGCTTACCTCCAATGAACAACAAAGACTTAAAGAACAGTATTTCAGGGAGTTTTAACATTCTATTCCCATTTGAATGTTCATTTCAAATATCAGTGTAGCAAGAAATATATAAGTTCTCAATCTAAGTTTTCTTGAAACCTGCCAACTTGATAAATTTTCTGTTTGTGTGTATGTACACCAAAGATGCTAAAGTTTAAAATTAAAATTTGGCCAACCAAAAGTTGTATTCCATACTTTAATGCATTAAATATGAGCACAAGATTCATCTCAGATTGAAGTCTCTGTCAAGTGCAAACTATTTCACCCATTATGTTCAACCACTGCAGTTAAATACTTAACTTCCTTAAATAAGTAGTTTCCATTTGGGGAAGAGACATCTAAATAGTTTGAGCGTTTATGCCTTTGACATTAGGTCTCCCTAAGGAAATGTCAACATTATTTTATCATTTTTCTATCACTTTCTTATTCATATTATTCTTTGTTCCCTATTTTATTTTGACGTTTATCACAGCACTTCCTCCAAGTCATCAGCACACTGAATCTGCAAATTCTTTTTCTAATCAGTTGCATTCATGCCCCCACCCCTAGTACATACATGACATTCTTACAAATCCATCTGGAGTCTTTCCTTCATTTAATATTCAGTCTTCCTAAATATACCTAAATATTCCATGTCATTTAGGGAAAGGGGCAAATTCTGCAGCTAGTTCAAAGAACTCTGATTTTAACTGCCACGTAGCTACTTCAGAAAAGAATGATCATGATTTAAATGTCAATAAAAAGATGACTGTCTATTACAGGGATACAAAATGCATTCACTATATGACACACACAAAAAGATTCCCAGTATCCATACTCTGAGCACTCCCATTGCCTTAGTGACAGAAAAAAGTCCCCATTCTGCCCCACTTAGGGACCCAGGGCACCTTGGTCTCCAGGCTGCCCTTGCTATGCCGAGAAACCTCTTTACAACCTGGGTAAGGGACAGGAGGAGGAGAACCTTATGTCACCTCAAGGGCTCCTTCTCTCTCCAGCTGATCTGAGAAAACTATGATTAATACAAAACGTCTTCACTGCTTAAGAGAAGCTGGAGTATTAGCCACATGACTGTCTCATGCTACTGGAGAGTTATTTAGATTACTATGCTTCACTCCCAGTTCTCACAGATTTCTTACACTGCCTGAGTTTTGTTTTGTTTTTCAATTTATTTGCTTTAGTTCCTGATTTCGGTCAGACTGTATCTAGTAAGAGAGAAATCCCAGTATTTCAAGATTAGCACCAAATGTTTATTCCATGCTGTTAAAATAAAAATTAGGATTAAGAAAAGATCGCCGGGAAAGATAGCCTCTCTGTTCCTCAGTAAGACAGTCATCAACTTAACTACTTAAGTTTTAAGTATCTAAGAAAGTCACAAGCAGAACTCCTTCTGATTCCCCAATCTTTAAGATATTTACTAATTCTTTCAAAAAGTATATATTGACATTAAGTGAGAATTTGTAAGAAACATAAATCTAATAGTTTAATATCATGAATTATTCCCTTCTAGGAAAAAAGCACACAACAATCATGGACAATAAAGAATTTAAAATAAGAAGGTATAATTCTCACCAAATGGAAAAATTCCCAATTAATCCTGCCTAAGAAATCAAAGTAGAGCAAACCAAATAATTGAAATATATTTTTTAACCTTAGGGGATTAATTCCTTCACCAATAATTCAAAAACTTCTGATAGGAAGGAACCAAATAACTTGGCGGAACTATGAACTAAATTAAGGAAACTTTTCAAATTCAAGATGAGTAAGACTAAAAGAGGGAAGAACAAATATGTCCTAACCAAGTGGGAATAGAACAGCAGGAAGACAGTTCTTCCGTATTAGCAACATTAGGTATTTCCAGTAACTCACCCAAGAGCATTGTAAAAATCATACTTGAAGGATGGGCTACTTAGAAAAACATATCATGTTGAGTTCATTTCGAACTGATACACGGTGGCTATGCTAAGCTAGCAATCTAGAAAATCAGGGTCTAACCCTGTTATCCATTATGAACTATGAGATTCTCCAACTTTTTGTGACAGATGCGCATTTCAGATTGTCAGGCTATGCCAGGCATCTCAAGTCAGATTGCTCTGCAGTCCTTCTGGTCTGTTCATGGTTAAGTACTATGTAAATATGTGTTTCACTTGTAACATTTTGAATTGAGATTAATAAAGATATTAAATATGAACAGGCTTCTACGCTATTTTGCTCCTCTGATTAAAGTCTGCACAAGGAGGCTAAGGAAATGTCACTTGATCCTTCAAAATTGATTCATAACATCAAAAGAAGGGGAGCTAAAAAGAGCCTAAAAAGTTAAAGCAGCAAATATGAAGTTCAGTAATCCTGACAAAAGTCGCTAAGTGAAGCTTCTAGATTATACACTTTATCTTTTAACAGAAAATTATATACTTCTAGGACTTTAAAAAGCTACAATTTTGAGTTTAAGGACATTAAATATTCTTATTTACTGAAAATGTATCCACAAAGTGAAAGGTGTCTGTAAACGTAAATGGCATTTGGAACAAGTATCTCAATTGTTGCAATGTTATAAATATCAATTTGATTCCAAGAGCAGCCCCAAAAAGTCCATTCACAATGTAGTTAATTAATAATATCCAGTGAGTTTAAGCTCCTGGAGATAGAAGAACCAGCACAGAAAAAGATTAACTGAGAGGCTGCTACAGAGCTACTCCCAAGAAATCACTGAATGGGTAATCTCTCTTAGGGAAAGCATCAAGGAACTGAAACAGGTGCTTAAGCTTCCCAGGACACTTGTCAGTACTGAGCGTGCATCCTTACTGGTCTGTTTCATTTTGTTTCTTAAATCATAGGATTCCAGTTATTCAGGTGTTTTTATCTCCTAACTTTACCCTTTTTCTTGAGAACTAAGATAGAGACACCCTGCCTTCTTCAAAGAAGTACCCAGCCCCTTTCCATTTTAAGAAATGTACTATTAGTCACAAACACACAAATGTCATCAAGGTTCCCGAACCGTGGAAGCCTGGGAAACTGTCCTTGTCCAGTAGTTGATGCTTCCCTCGCGTGTCTGCAGGTGGAAGCATTGATGGCCTTTCTTCCCATCCCTTAAATTTCTAATGGTGAATTCAACCCTTCTCCTTTCGGTAACCTGCCTCTCCCTGTAATTCTCACCTCTTCCCCTTTCCTGGTTAAAGAGGTCCCCTCTCCCTCATTGGATGACAAGGAGAGAAGACTGTTCTTTTCACATAACCAGCCTCCTTCCTTGCCGACTTCTCTCACGTTCCCTTCCTCTGGCTCAGTGTTCTTATACCACACCAAGTTCCTCCTGGACAGTAAGGAAATGTTTGCTTAAATAGCTCAGGACAGCTGCTGCGAGATGTAAGGACAGAAGTGCTTTACTTATTTGGTGCATCATAGTTCAAAGAGTTACCATGAACTTAAATTCATTTGATCCTCCTACTAACCCTGGGTGGTTGGTGGAACAGGGTTAGGTAGTTCTTAAAATGAAAAAAACAAAAAAAAACAAAAAAAACGGGCTGAAAGAGATTAGAATAATACTATGAACAACCTGGATTCAAACTGCCAAAGCCCAGTGCACTCCCACGTAACACTCTAGAATAATATTCCTTTAGCAAAGCTGATGGCAGAGGGATGCAATCTGATTAAATCAATACATGCTTACCTATTGATAACAGGGTGCTCAATTAGCACCCAGAGGCATTTACATTTTTCAGAGAAGATGTCTGATAATCTAAGTAGCTTTATATTTGATGTAATTTCAGGTGTTTTAATGAAATTGTCATCTGTAAGTTATGTAAGTCAAAAATAAATGTATTTTTAAAAAAATAATAATGGTCACATAACTCTTGGGCATAGATATGCCTATACAAACAGCCTCAGAAGAAGCTATTGTGAGAGAGAACATTACTAGAACTAGGTCCAGTAACACATGGCTAAAGGCATGCTGTAAAGGTAGAAATGCTCATTGATTTTTTTCACAATTACTTCTTTAGCTCTAAGTAAAGGTTTATTATAATCTCTAGTTTTATTGCCTTTTTCCCTCCAAACCTGAAGTTTTACACATATATCAAAAATGTTCTTACGTTTTACTCTTCACTGTACTCAAGGGCCTATCTATATTAACAGCGCTATCAAGCTTGATAATTTCTTTTCTTTCCAAGCCCTGGTAAAACCTCTGCATTACAGATGTGCACAACAAACAAGCATGCTCAGGGCGAGTGAATACACTCCCCACACACATACACCTGCACACAGACTCTTTCACACACACACACTATCACTGCCAACCAAGTAAACTGCAGAAGGCACCAGGGAGAACATATTTGATGTGGCCATCATCCGGATTACATTGGTTTAAGTATCTCCCAACACTATTTGTCTTTGCCGTAGTGAGGTCCCATGGCATTGATTCCAAAGTGTTCCTCTGGGGTTGAAACGTGCCCACAAAATGCCTCCTCATGAGATATTTAAGAGATAAGAAAGGAAAAGATGGACAATTAAACCTTCAATTCTAGTTATAACTCTGTCACTAACTACACTCAAACATTCATTAATCACCAAGCCACAAATAAAAGTTCAGGTGTTAAATATTTGAAGAGACTATCACAATCCAAAAGGAGTATACAAAACATTTGGAGAGACACAACTAAGACTTATGAAGTTAAACTGTGATAATATTCTTAAGAATTTCAAGATGGAAACTGATCAATGTTACTAGGCAATAATATATTTTTTAAAAAGATCACTTAATAATTCCTATAAAAGTACAGAGTAACAGAGAATTCACTTAGAACTAGACAGGTCTGCAAACAAACCAGAAAAAAATCAAATTTGACCTGGATCTTGAAAGGTTGGTAAGGATTGAACAGCAAGAATAAATACATTTTGTTGTAATGTATATAGTATTTTATAATTTATACTGTATTTTTACATACAGCCTCTCAATCCTTCCAATGACACTGTGAAAAAGATACCATTAATCACTCTTTTTATCAAGAAAAAAGAAAAAGAAAAACTAGGCTTTAGAGCAGTTAAATGGCTTGCTCAAGAGCTGACAACATAGACGTATTCATTCATTCATTCATTCACTCACTCACTCACTCCATTCTACCCTACAACCACCTCAACAGCTACACAGTGCCAGGCACTGAGAATACAGCAGTGAACAAGACAAAGACCCTCTCCTCAGGGAGTTTTCATTCCATGATACACAGAATGCAACTTGGATAAGCAGGGAGTAGGGACAAGGATACCCTAGACAAGTGGAACATGAAGAAAGCCAGGGAGCAAGAAAGCATATGGTACCTAAGAGAATTATCGGTACGGCAGTTTTGTTCCTGGTGAGGTTTGAGAAGGTTGAGTTTGAGGAAGATAGTTTGGGGACACTCTGAAGGCTCTGGATATAATGTATAGCTATGAGGTTTAGCCGTGATTACACACTTGCACTCTGGAAGGAATGTTATCACCTAAGCAATACTTTAGGAACAATGTAATCTACATTAATGACAGTAGTGGTATGCTAATTATAATACCACCTAACACTTACTGATGACTTTTTACAGGCCAGGTACTCTCCTAAATACTTCACGTGTTTTAACTTATAAAATTAGTACTCTTTTAGCTACAAGTGCCCATGAGGAAACTAAAGACAAAGTTAAGCATTTGCCAAAAGCCAACAGACAGCAGAGCCAAGAGATGAACCGACTTTGTTTAAAATCCATACTCCCAGCCACTCTGTTGCACTTGTGGCAAAGAACAGGTGAGGGGTGCGGAGGGAGAGAAAGACTCCTACTTCCTTATCAACCAAGTGACCCTGCCTGAGATTTTGTAGATTTTTATATTTCACAGCTGTGGAAATGCAAAGAGGGGAACAGACATGAAGCAGGTTGAAGTTAAGAATAAACTGCATTAACTAATTAATATTTTTAGATGACTGCAAGTTGAAGCCTGTAAGACTAGAAGATGCTGCTAGTGACAAAAATTAGGACGTCGAAAGAAGGAAGCCAACTTGGAGCAGGAAACTGAGCAGTTGTGATCTGCACCAGATCTGATCCAGATGTTATCAGGATCCCAGGGAGGAAATGCAGAAACAGACAGGAAAGAAATCAGCTGGAAATATGAAGCCCTGTAAACTGTTCTCAGTTCAGGTAGCTTCTCCTCTGCCAGATGACAGGGCTAGACCACACTACTGCTGAGGTCTCTTCTAGTTCTAGAATTCTGTAACTCTGTAATTCTATAAGCAGAGAGTAGTCTTTAAAAGTTTGAGATTGGGGGGCAGGGGTACAGCTCAGTGGTACAGTGCATGCACAAGGTCCCGGGTTCAATCTTCACTGCCTCTATTAAAAAATAAATAAATAAACCTAATTAATCCCTCCCCCCAAAAAAACCCAAAAAAGTTTGAGATAGAATGTCTTCGTCAAGGTAATCCTTTTGGGCTTCTGCACTTATTTCTGAAACATTCTCCAAACTACCCCTCAAATGTGCTTTCAACACTACACCTGTGAACCAAAGAAAAACTTCAAAAAAAACCCAAAAAAACCCAGAACACCATATTCTGATTTGCTAAAAAATCAAGGACTTGAAATAGAATCCCATTTCAAGGAGAACCATCTTACTAACAAAATGAGAACTCAAAAATGAAGTAATTAATTCAGGACCTTTTTTTTTTTTTTAAAGGAGTCTAAATTTAGCATCCCCTATCCCTAGAAGAACATAATCTCCTAAATTGTTCAGCTACACACTGAGGAAGTCACAAACTTCATCACCACCAGCCAATAGCCTTGCAGCCAGTGAACAGGACAGACGTAAGAAGTTTAAACAAAGAGTTTTAAATGCAAAGATTTTGCTTTAGCCCTTCAAAGAAGTCTCACAAAAGCATAGGTAAATAACAATGTGGTTGGTGACCATGAGGAAACAACAATCACGAGGTGAAATATAAACTCTGATTTTACTATCCACGACTGAGTCTGTGAGTTATACTAAAAAATACACTAAAAATTATTTTATAATGTAGTAGAACTACATGCATCATCACAGTCAGGAAGCACCTCCTGGGAGCCAGTTTCTAGGTAGCTGGGGACTCCACTAGAGGGCAACAGAGCGTGCTCCGAAAGCTTATGGACTGTCCTTATGGACTGATGTCTGGTTTTAGGTCACTAGTTCATTCCTTGTGCAAACAGTCTCTATTTCAAAACCACATTAGATCCCTGAATGCTGCTTCTAGTACCAAGCACCACATCCTGATAAAAGGATCCTTGTTTTAAAATTACTCATATTGGCACTTGAATTTCTCAAATAGTACCAGCATTTACCTAAATGTTTTGCCGTAATAAAACATCTTCTTATTAAACTATTAAATAATGTAATAACAAATAAATTTAAGGTTTTTAAAAAACATTTAAAATGTATAGTAAAATAGTTTGATATTTTAATATTTAAATTTTAAACATTTAATGGTTAAATAAAAACACAGGTAAAAGCTACACTAATAAGATTACCATAATATTATTGATACAATAGTTAACACATGAGCCCTTACTATATACCATACTGGACTCAAAACTTTTTACAGTTTATGCAGTTTTCCTACACTGTAACACTAACATCATATCCATTTTACAAATGAGTAAATCAAGACTGAAAGGGATGAAGAATTTGCCCAAGTACATTGAACTAATAAGGGATAAAACTGAATTGAAACCATACTATCTGAATACCAGACTTCACAGGTGACCCAGGGGGCCAACCTGCCCTCGCTGGAGTCCAAAACCATTGGCATCTCTCCAAAGTGAACCCGTATGACAGTCAAAGACAGAGGCTTTTCTCTCCTATGTACTTAACCACATTGTATTACTTCTGTGTATTAATAAAACCACGGCAGTAATCCAGTTTGCATACTAGAAGTCGTACACTGCCATATTTCAGTATCATATTCTAATTATGTTTTACAACCCAGTCAGGAAATAATAAAGACAATTGACAAGGAAAACAATCATTAAAAAAAAAACAAAACTCAATACTCAGAGGTCCTCACACTCAAAGAATATCAGTGAGTGAACATTAAGTTTTGCAGGGGCATCAGTCTTCAGGCCTTTACATGTGCAACAAGAAATTGATGAGTTTTACACACCTCTTGGGTGTGGTGCTGAAATGACTTCCATACAGGACAATAGCATAACTACCAAGGTGCTTAACATCCAAGTCCCAGAGTATGAAGGCTCACCCCATAAATTAAGAATCAATTTGTGATGGATTTTGGAAGAAATGCAAAGAGCAATCAACTGATCTGAAGTATATTTTCCTTGTACCACAGGATCTTCAACGCCTAGTTACTATGAAACTTGAGAAGACCATCATCACTTTACAAGTTTAAAACAGCCTAAGACGGTGTATGAATGCCCTACAGCTGCTATAACAAATTACCTCAAATTTAGTGAATTCAAACAAGACAATTTTATCTTATAGTTCTGTAGGTGAGAAGTCCAAAGTGGGTCTCACTGAGCTAAGCAGAGTGCCAGCAGAGCTGAGCTCCTTTGGAGACCATGGGAGAAACTGATCCCTTGCCTTTTCCAGCTTGGAGAAGCTGCCTCCATTCTCTGGTTCCATTTTCAAAACCAGCAATGACCAGCTGACTCTCACATTGGATCTCTCTAACCCTGACTCTCCTGCCTTCCTCTCATTTCTAGCGAGCCTTGTGATTACACATAGCCCACCCAAATAATCCAGAATCATTTCTTTATTTTAAGGTCTTCAGTTATACCTGCAAAGACCCTTTGCCATGTAACACAGATGCTCACAGGTTCTGGGGATTAGAATGTAGACATCTTTCGGGGCTGTTACTCTGCCCACTGCAGACAGCACACTATATGATATGCTGCATGTAGTACACACCATGTATGTGAAACTGCTCGTAGTGGTTAGACTCCAAATGTCATCTACAGGGCCCATGTGGGATTAAACTTTACCTGGATTGAGTCATCTGGGTCCTGGGAAAAGGAGATTTAAGAGAAAGCAACAGAGGTAAACCTGGCAGCCCTTTGCACTCCATTAGATGCAGGCTGCAGGCAAAGAGAGTTGGAGTTAACCACATATGCAAGACATACTAATTCTGAATTAATTGTTTTATACTCCATAGTTCCCTTGCATATCTTAACAATGGTGGTAATTATGTAAAAGCAAATTCATGCTCACTTATGATTGATGAATTTTCATAATTAGAGACCATAGATACAAACACCTAACACACTGCCCTGCCTGTTGTAGAACAAAATGGAGGGTGGAAATTTAAATTTGAGGTTCCCGAGTCTGTGTCTGCCACCTATCACCTGAGTGATCTTCAGCAAGCGACCCAACTTCTGTGACTGTTCTTGGAAACCAGAAATGGAGATGACACTCTTGCCTGCAGGGGTGCTCTAAATTAAAATAAAATATGTAAGTGCCAAAGCCACACTGGGCCCCTGCTAGTGCTCAGCAAAGGGTTAAGTTGTTACTGGGTGAACTAAGTCAGTGGCCTTGAGTGGCCAGAAAGAGAGAGGCATGTAAAGTCGTAAATTCTTAGTTACCCCAAATCAGACTGATACATAAAACTGAAGAATCTTGAGAATGACGGTCACAAATAGGTAATTACTACCTGTTAGCACATTTTACACAAATAGCGGCTATCGTAAGATGCAAAATTCCAAAGCTGCTCCAATATTGTGATGAAATACAGGACAGAAATAGTGTAATATGGCAAAAACTTAGTTCTCCTGTGAAGGGGCTCTACTGGGAGAGCAAGTGAAAATAAAACAAAGCCTCCCAAAGTGCATCATACACGCACTCTGCACTGTGCTGGCCGAAAGAATAACACAAGTGAGGCCAAAGACGCCACACTTCCGATACCAGAAATTTTGAAAGTCATTTCTTTAGAAAACCAACTCTACTAGCCTCTTGTATGATTTTAAGTAGAACACCAGCTGACCTCTCATTTCAGTCTTCACTGAAGTTTACTGGATAGCTTTTCCATACACTAAATACACAGCTTCAGCCTACACTGCTTTCTGATTCCAAGATTCTGTTTCTCCTGCCTCATCCTTTCCAGGTAGGCCATCGGTGGCCCCCTAACTGCCATTTCTCGACTAAAGCTAGAGTCTTTCCTGGGAGCTGAGGTAAGCAGATTTAGCACAAGGATTACATACATCTATCCGTGCCTCTTTGGGCTTGCTTCTCTCTATATTCTAAACATAAGAGGTGATTAGGTAACCAGTTTGAAAAGCAGGTGAATTGTAATTTCATCTAAGTCCAATACTGTCTCCAAGGATCTTGGGTGTGTCTGATATGTCACTAAACATCCATGAGCATCATTTATAATTACTTCTTACTCTACACTGACAAAAAGGAAAGGGAAAACGTCTGGAAGAACCTTCTTCCCACACTAGACAAATGGACTGTAAGGAAATTGTAAGACTGCAGAGAGAATGTCAGGGGGAAAAAAAGTGATGCTTTTTTCACTTGCATTATTTAACAAAAAAAAAAAAAAGGAAAATGGTAGTACAATTATTTCTGGCAATACCAAAAGTGTAAATTCTCATCTGCAGAACAATACCACTCAGGCTTCATGAGGCAGCACTACAGTGCATTAAGATAATGGGTAAAAGTACATTACAAGAATGGGTAAACCCCAACAGTGCTAATTCTTTGCTAGGATCTTAACTGATTATCTCACTTTTTTCACTTTATTTAGTAAGAGTGGTGAAGTCCTTTTAAAACATATTCTATATAAGAAAGCTATTTCTGTGCCTAATAAATGTATTATGGTTAAAAACTGCAATGCCAAGACAGTTAAAAGTAACTCTCTAACAGGAGGAGCTGCACAGGACAAGTGATGTTCCTGGGCACTGTTCATAGAGTCATCCTTCCTGTAATGAGCTCTTAGATGAGGCTGGGGTAAGACATTTTCTTCTGGCCTTTTTTTTTTTTTTTTAACTATTTTTATTGATTATAGTCATTTTACAATGTTGTGTCAAATTCCAGTGTAGAGCACAATTCTTCAGTTACACATGAACATACATATATTCATTGTCACATTTTTTTTTTCGCTGTGAGCTACCACAAGATCTTGTATATATTTACCTGTGCTATACAGTATAATCTTGTTCTTCTGGCCTTTCTTAAACTTGCCACATTTCAGCTTTTTATTTTAATACACTGGATATCAGTGAAATGTGAGATGGGAAGGCCTTCTTCATTCATAAACCATACAAATACCCAGAATATTTCAAAGGAAGAAGGTGGCTGTAGAGAAGAAACAATATAAAGGGAAAAACAGCAGGGAGAGTCCCCCTCCTGTGTCATGAAGGTAAATACTACATTATCATTTACCAGGAGACCGAAAAATAAGAAGTGTGCATCAAAATCACATACAGCAAGAGGCAACTGTAAGCTTTCTTTTTTACTCTAAATTCAGAAGCTCACAGAGAAAAAAATGTGACAATGAATATATATATATTCATGTATAACTGAAAAATTGTGCTGTACACTGGAATTTGACACATTGTAAAATGATTATAAATCAATAAAAAATAAATAAATTCAGAAGTGTTCTTTGAGAATCAAGTTTGCATAAAACACTGTACCATTTATTATTAACACAAGGAATACAGAAGAAATAAAAATCTCCCAGTCCGTGTCCTCCAGGAGCTTACAATTTAAGGAGCTAAGTCCCTTATGAAATGGCTAGTTAAAATGCAAAGCAAACCAGGGTTAAATTTCAACAGAAAACAAGGAAAAATAAATGGACAGAATATCCACAAAGACTAATGTAAATTTCAACAGACCAAAAAGATCTTATGGGAAAAAAATGTAAATTTTTACCTAAGTTAAATAAATCACTTATTTATATTTCAGTCCGGTTGATTAAAACACACACATACACCCCTACCTGAAATTTCATAGAAACATGTTTACAGACATCAAACAGCCTAGTACCAACAGCACTAAGGATGCACAGTTAAAAAAGACTTAGAAGCAAGGATGTCTCAGGGAAAGCTGCAGTTCAATTCTGGAAAACACATCAGCTGTTGATCAGAGAAGCCCCAGGCAGATATAGTGATAAATGATTTGTCTCAACAGCAATAACCTGGGGTACTGCATCTGAATAGTTTACTTTTATACCTTTTTCAGTTTAACATCAGAAGAATAATCCCACTAAAGCAAGATATTTGCAATGGGATTATTCCCAAGTAAATGGCAAAGTATGTTCAAACTTTCTGAAATATTCAACTCAGTGTTTTTCACTTCAGCCATAGAAACACAAAGACCATCACTCAAGACAGTTGCTTGCCAGCTACTTGAAGAAAAATCTTCACCATCGTTCTTCATAAGACCTTTCTCCCCATTGTATGCTCTCCTTTGAAACACATTCAAGTCTCAGGCATGAAGCTAAACACTTAGCAAGGGCCAAGAAGAAATACCAGAGCCAACAGTGACAATGAGAATTCCAACAGCCTCGAAGCCTGACACTAATTTCCCGAGGCGTATCAGGAACTCTTGGGAATTAAGTGTCTATTAATTAGGCCACCATGAGCAGATTCCCAAACCTTGACAAAGATTTTCCAGGCATCTGATGAAGAACTTTGATTTATGGGCTGTCGAGGGGGAAACCTGAACAGATGGTATCTTTTAACAATAATTGACACATGAGTTTGTTAAGGATCTCAATCTTGGGAAAAACATGCCGCTCTACAGAGGAAAACAAAGAGGAACATTTTTTAGAGTCATCTACCTTATCTTTGTCTTCAACGACATCTGCCAGGACATCATCTGGGTCCAGGATTCCTCCATCTGTGTACTCTAAGTGATGAATCTTCATCCAGTAACCAGGATCCTATGGTAGAAAAACCAGAAAGTTCCATGACTAAAATTTTTCATAAAGGTAAAATACATTTTAATTTTAAAAAAACAATTGATTCTTTAAAAATATGATCCAGTGATAAAAATTTTAAACACCCCAAACAAATGTTCCCATTTATTTGGATAAATGTTTGGTAATTTTAGCCTTTTAACTTAAATCGGTAAATCAAAGTATACCCATTTGATCAATTTGGTTCTGTGATTCTTAGAAAGCCCCTCAACATGGGAAACTTTTGAGCTATAAGCACCCAGTATACACTAAAGGACTAGATACCAGTTTGTGAGAAGGTTTAGGAGTTTATTCTAGGATAAAGCTCTAAGTCTTTACCACATGAATCTTTATAAAGAGTAAGCCCTAACATAACCCACAGAATTCAACTGCAATTTTACAGAAACTAACAGAAATGGTTACTATACAGGCCTCTCTTTAGCTGTCCCCTGATAAAAGGCAAGGGCATATTATTAAATAATTCTTTCAAAGCATCTATATGGAGCTACTGAAAAGAGGCTCAAGCCCATAGCTTTTCAATAATCGACTTGATAAAGTGATAAGCTTAAAGAGTCCGAAGGAATTCTGCTTAGCTAGTCTTCTGACATTTCAAAATTAAGCTGTCTATAGAGTATCTAAACAGCAATTCCAAACAGAATGAAAGGAATTTCTTTTGCTTCTAATATTAGGCTTATAGGTGGAAAACACTAATGACTTGTTAGGAAACTACCTGATTCTGTTCTGCCCAGATAGAGATTGCAAAGATATCAGCAAGGACTGTATAACCAGGTAAGAAAAGCATCCCTCACTCAGATTCTTTAATCTGCGAGCTCATCTCAAGGTAATGGTGCTCTAAAAGGTGAGCTAAGTACAACGGATTAGATTCTAAACATGAAAGACACTGGGTAGACAAAACACTATACGTGATGGCCACTGGAATATACAGAAAAGAGCAAAAAAGAACTGCCCAGAAGTGCCCCTTTGGGAGTTGTATCTTTTTTGGCATGGCCATACTTACAAGCAACAAATTTCACCAAATCTACCCAGGGCTTTGGCTGAAATCTATAGAATATTACATGTTTCCTTACAGAAATGGCCTTCTTGCAACAGGAGTTCCATCTAATTAATTTCCATTAACTTCCATTGAGTTGGTTTTTGATATATTACAGCTCTGTAGATGAAACCTGCTGATTTTAACAATGTTTATAAAAGGTGATGTATTCTAAAGAGTTTGTATTTTTGTATAGTCAATTACTTAAACCAGACATCTATCAAGTTGTCTGTTTTTTTCTCCACACTCTGGAAAAGCAGATTTTATCACCTAAGACTGAGATAAACAATTATCCCAACAACTGCTGTATAAGTTAAAGTACCCTTCCTTCTTCCTGCCTAGAGGGAGGAACAGAAAGAAGGACACTGAAGACTGATGCAAACTAGGGAACTCAGGAAACAGCAGGGGATAGGATCTGATCAGTGGCAAAGGGAACAGCAGACAAGTGGCAGCAAGATGGGTTGTTAAGTCACACAGCAGTCCTCCCTCACACACACCTGTGGGATCTAAGACCTTCTGGAAAACAAGGCACAGGAGGTGAAACTAAGACATTTATCTCTGATTTTGATTCAAAAGAGTACAGAAGTTTTACAAACCTAAGTAAAATAGCACTTTGATACATTTGGGAATCATATATTCAAATTCAATCTGAAAAACTTTCAGTGAACTACATGGTGCCAGAATATAAGACTCTTTGCAATTTTAACTCTCTATGCTATATTGACACTGCCATTGTATACACTCCGAAGGCAAATGATGAGCATACATCCAACGCTGAACAAAAACCGATGAGCTATACGACATCCGTCTCAGAGTTAACATTTCACATATCCGAGAGGTAAATCAACACACACAGTGTGTACCAACTGTGATTGTGTCCCCATGGCATTTTGGCAGTGGTGCTATAGATCACTTTAAGAAAGTACATACAATATTAGCAGCCAACAAGCCATTGAAAGACCATAAATTTACCCTGACTCCTTTATGCATATAAAAATTTCAACCATTACATTGCAGTCAACATTTTGCATTTCATTTACTTGGTTTTATTGCCATCATGAATAAAACTGATCAAACATGAAAAGATGTTCACATATATGCCTTGGTTCACCCAATTAATCACTTGGAAAAGTTCACTGTGTTTTTCAGGATCGTGACATTTAATCTACCTTTATATTGCTCAAATATCTATAATACGAGTAACTTTTAAATTATTTTGGAAATATCTCTAGTATGTGTGCTATGCAATAAATCACATTACTTACACTCCTAGGGTCACTAAAGTATTGAAAAATAACATAATATACATTATGTTTCCTCCACTTCTGATCAGTATCTAATCCATTTCTTAAATAATGTACAGTTAACTTAAACCCTACTGGAAGTTGAAAACTAACAATAGTCTACAAGGATGAACTGGAAAATGAAACAAAAACATATGCTCTACAGAAAGAATACAGTTACAGGGTACTTTTAATGATCAATGTAGAAACTGTACCAAACAGGCACTGATATTAACAGCAACCATTATCTTTCACTGTGGGCAGATGACATAAAATTTGGCCCCACACTCTTGAAAATTTAGAGTAGCCAAAGTTTTGAAGAACAGTAATTTTGCATCTGTAATATGCAGAGAAGCAGATGGGCAAGCCAGAGCCTACTATGTTATGACTACCAGGCCCAGAGATATGTCAATGATCAAGAGAGGGTTTCAAAGCGAAGTGCCTCTAGTAGAAGAAAAGAAAAAATAGCCTGCAAGGTGGCAAAGTCCATGAATGAGGAGGGGAATGCTGTGAAGGAAAAGTCAGTGGATGGAGAAGGGCTGTGTCTACCAGTGGTGGCAATCACAGCCCTCTTTCAATAATGCAACTGAGTTCTTAGTGGCTTCATGTTCTCACAAGAAAAATCTTACCCACAGGAACACAAGAGCAATTATAAAATGAAAGTTAATAGAAAATTAGAATTTTCTTTGTAGAATTGAACTTCCTGAATTTGGAGTGTATCCATAAAATGAGATCTCACCATTTTCATCATTATCTTCATCATCATCATCATCAGAGCAGATAATTTTAGTGCCTGTTATAGGCCAGGTACAATAGGTACTGTGTGTTTTATATGATTAACTCATTTATCCTCAAACAGCCTTATGAAATAGTTATCAATCCATCTTACAGATGGGGAAAGCAAGGCATGAAAAGGTGAATTGACTTACTGAAGGTCAAATGCTTAACAGACAGAAGAGCCAAGGTGAATTGTTTAAACAGAAAATACTTTTAGATTAAAGAACTTAACAAAAAGCACAATTACCTAAGAAGGAGATCAGACCCATTTCTACCAGGATATGGATCCATTCAAGTTGCCATTACTCTGGTCCTCTGCTGCTTCATCATTAGTGAACCTGGAAGCTCTACTGCCTTCTGCACAATGGACCACCTAGAGGTCAGTGCGGAGGACACAAAGGGGCAATGATGCAGGGCCCCAAGGCCTTTGCATTGGTGTGTCCAGCGTTTCACAAGTGAGAGAAGATTCAGAGCATAGTTACTCATAATCATGAAATGAAAAGGTTTAGGAAGCAAGGGAAAATAGAGCAGAAAGGGAGCTTGAGGTACCAGAAGTATTCTGTGCATGCACATTTTAGCTAACTACTTCCATCATAATGCTCTGGGTGATTCTCCCTTCTACCCAGGACCAAAAGAAAATCAGATGCCCCAGAATGCATCCAGGAAAGAGAGAGATCATAGCAGGTCTGGAGACTACGTGGGACAGGCAGAGAGCAGGAGTCTCTGAAGAACCAGCCACAGACAGTGTAAGAAGAGTAGTTCCCAACAACGATGCCTGATCAAAACATGGCAAAGCAGCACTGACATTTGAAAGGAAAGAGTTAAGCCGGCAAAGGCAGTAATGACTACAGAGTTTGCTATGAGCTGGCCCCAACTTCAGGACAGGTTTCCACCTTTCGGAAGTAGATCAAGTGCAAACTTGAGACAAGATTAGGAGACGGGTCTGAGCTGATGCCACTTAAATCGAGCATGTTTCCAAAGATCCCAGGAGAACTACAATGGGACCAAAGTAATAATACCCAGTGAATTCAACAGCAGAGTTATAAACTTCCATTTACATATAAAACGAAGATCAATCAACTGATCTGTGAATTCACTTTTAGTTCTAAAAATCTACGACTCTACCAAGAGAAACTTGATATAGCCACACTAACATCAGATAAAGGAGACTCTTAAGAAATATTACTAAAGGTAAAGGGGGACATTTCATGATGATATATAAAGTTCAATCCAACTGAAAGAAAATAGTTCTAACCCTGAATGTACCCAATAACAGAACTTCAATACATATATTGCCAAAATGGACAGCTATCAAACACACACACACAAGTTCACAATCATAGTGGGAGACTTTTGATAGGAAACAAATTCATTAAGACATAAATTATCTGAACAACACAATTAATAAAGTGATCTTATTTGTCACATACAAAACACTGTGCCCCAAAATATTAGAAAACACATTCTTTAAAGAGAATATGAAATATACACCAAGTATCAGAAGTCTGAAATAATTTAGAATACACTCTCTGATCATGGTGGAATCAATTACAGAAAGAGATCCAGAAAGTGCCTGGTTATTTGGAAATTAAATACAGTCCCAAATAATCCACAGATAAAAAATAAAGGGAATTAGAAAGTATTTTATAACTTAAAAATAATTAACATACAACACACGTGGGAGGCAGCTAATGCAATGCCTAACAGAACAGTTGTGGCCTTTAATGAAGATATTAGCAAAAAAGAAAAGCTAAAGACAAGCTAGAAAATAACAGCAAAGACGGAAGGAAGGAAATAAAGAGCAAAATAACCAATAAATTAATAAACAAATATAAAACAAATACAAATCAAAGGTGGTTCTATGAAAGGCCTGATAAAATTGATAAATATTTAGTAAGACTGTAGGAAAAAAAAAAAAAACATGAATTTCCAGTATTAAGAAGGAAAAGGTGAGCAATACCATCATAGATTTCACAGTTATTAAGAGGGTACTGTGAAAACTTTAGACCTCTAAAATTAACAATTTACATAAAATGAACAAATATCTTGAAAAATATAACTTTCCAAAACTGACAATAAAAATAGGAAATATATTGTAGTGGCCTTTAATGAAAAAGCATATGAAGCCAAATGTGTGTGTTATGTGCATGACTGGAACACTGTGCTGTTCATCAGAAACTGACACATTGTAACTGGCTGTAGTTCAATTTAAAAAAATAGAAAATATACACAAAAACAGCATGGAGGTTCCTTAAACTAAAAACAGTTACCATATTATCCAGTAATCCCACTCTTGGGCATATATCTGGAGACAAAAACTCATTCAAAAAGGTACATATACCCCAGTGGTCATAGCAGCACTATTTACAATAGCCAAGACATGGAAGCAACTTAATTGTCAGTCAACAGATGAAGGGATAAAGAAGATGTGCTATATGTATGCAATGGACTACTACTCAGCCATATAAAAGAATGAAATATTGCCATTTGCAGCAACACGGATGGACCTAGAGATTACCATACTAAGTGAAGTAACCCAGACAGATTAAAGACAAATATTATATATCACTTATATGTGGAATCTTAAAAGAATACAAATGAGCTTATTTACAAAACAGAAACAGTTTCACAGACAGAAAATGAATTCATGGTTACCCAAGGGGAAAGGGGTGGGGGAGGGATAAATTAGGAGTATGACAGTAACAGATACACCCTACTATATATAAAATAAATAAGTATTTACTGTATAGCACAGGGAATTATTTTCGGTATCTTAATAACCTATAAAGGAAAAGAACCTGAAAAAGAATATATATGTATTATTGAATCACTTCATCATACACCTGAAACTAACACATTATTATAAATCAACTATAGTTTAATAAAAAATAGAAAATAGAAATCAAAAAACCAACCATTAAAAAATTGAAGCTATTAATTTAAAACTTTCCCATTAAGAAAATACCAGGCTCAGATTACTTTACAGATAAAATCTTCCTCGTGTTTAAGGAAGATAGTATCAATCTTATTAAAATGCTTCTGGAAACTAGAAAAAGAAAACTTCCCATCTCATTTTATGAAGACAGCATACCATTGGTATAAACACCTTACAAGGACACCACAAGAAAATTATTAAAAAGTACAAGAATTTGCATATGGATACACATCCAAAAAGCTGAAGTAAAACATTTATAAATCAAATTCAATGATGTATATAGAAGATAAAACACCATGCCCAAGTGGGATATATTCCAGTAATGCAAGAGTGATTTAAAATTAAAAAACCAACCAAGGTTATTCACCAAATTAATAGAGGAGAATAAAGATAAAAATTTGATGATCACCACAATGGAGGCAACACAAGCACGTGAGAACATTCACCCCAATTCACAATAAAGCGTCTTAGCGAACAAGGCAAACCTCGCACTAAACAAGGCAAACCAACAGCAGAAAAACAGATTTTTTTAAAATGGTAACAATTATAACAACATCAAAAAATCAAGTATTTAGGACTAAGTCTAACAAAAACATGTAAAGCTTCTAAGCTAAAACTCACAAAATATTTGGAAAAATTAAGGAAGTGTTTTATGGATGGAAAGACTTGATATTATAAAGATGTTGTTCTTGCTCAACTTCATAAGGTTTGGGTTAGGATTGTGAGGATTTGGGGCAATCAGAATTCTCAGATCCTGAAGATGTGAGCATAAATTTATACAATTATTTTGGAAAAAATCGGCAGTATCTGAACATAAACACTGCATACAGCTGAATGTAAACATCCACATATTACTTAGCAACTCCACTCTCAGCTTTGAGTCCAGAAGAAATGAATATACAGAATTACCAAAAGATAAGTACTAGAATGCTCATAGTAGGATTCTTCCTAATACCTAAAAATCTGAAAATAACTCAAATATTCATCACCAGTAGAATGGACACACCCGTGCAGTGGAATACTAAACAGCAACATGAATGAACAAACTATAACTTTATGTAGCAATATGGGTGAATCTCATAGTATAACACTGATCAAAAAGAGCTAAATATAAAAAAAAAAAAAGTACATACCCTATGATTCCATGTATAATAAGTTCAAAAACAGGCAGGATTAATTCACAGTGTTAGGAGTCAGGAGACTGGTTACCCCTGGAGAGGGGAAGGGCAGGGACTAAAAAGCACACAAAGGGCTTCTGAAGCAGTGTTCTCTTTCTTGATGTGTATGCTGGCTACAGTTATTCATACACCTTTCTGTGCGTGTGTTATACTCTAAAACTTTACATAAAAATGGAAGGAATTTTTTGCTTCACAAAATTGGCTTCTTTCTTCAAAGTGCAATACCTAATGGCTCCTTCACGCATGACACCTCTACAGATAACAAAGGCATACCACTGAAAAGCTGGTTAGAACAAGTTTCCTCAGAAATCCAAGAACGAATCCTAAGGCAAATAAAAGAAATGTAGGAGTCCTAAAAGATGGGGCGGCCAGGTTATCCCACCAACAGAACAGGAAGCTTGATGACCACCAGTTACTCAAAACCTCTAAGACCCACGGAGGTAACTTAGTGAGCCATGGGCTTCAATGAGCCAGAAGTGTGACAGGTCTACTAAAAACGTGCCCCCCATCTCGGGCTGTGCTAATGGAGATTCTGTGTCCAGAACAGAGCAGGTAATGATCTTGTCCTTTGCTAAAGTGGCCACCCCACATTTAGAGTAATATTTCAAAATGTACTGAGACAATTATTAACAAATGGGAGCGCACCCACTTGGGGGATGGAAGTAGGTCAGCTCCCTCATCATAACATATAATTTAGGTTTGTTTAAACAGAAGGAAAACACTTTTCACAATTTCCAATACAGTAAAATCACAGCTTATGAGGCACTGAGCTCTTAAAGATATTCAGTAAGACAAAAATCTCTTATGGTTAAAATTATCTGTGGAAATCTCCCAGGGAGACACCATATTGGAGATGAAACGTAACTCCTTTCACTAAGTCCAACACTGCTTGTTTTTCATCCAGGAGTAGAGCATATTATTGTTTTTTCAGATAAGCACCAATTAAAGTATCTCAATTATGTTGGAGAATATGTTCTGTGAAAAATGCTTTTCATAAGCATTTAGAACCCCAGTCAGGCCAGAGATATATTCAATACCATCAGCACATGGGAAATGAAACAACACAGGTAGCAGCAGAGTCTCTCATTCTGGGCTTCCTCTGGGATATATGCTCACTGCTCATACAAGTTGAATGAACTACAGTACTCAAATTCTTACCCCCCCTCCTTTTTCTTTGGTTGAGCTTTTACAGGTAAAATTTAAATGATCATACGAGACTCTCATCAAATTAAAAGGTTGTCATGTACAAGAAAAATTTGGCTTACTCTATATTACTCCAGAAAAGTCCCATAAACACCAGAGGTATATTGATGCTCAGCATAGAAAGATCTTTTAAAAAGAGCTATCGAATGTGAGAATGTGAGAGTAAAGAGCTAAAGGTTGTGGTCATTACCTTAGAATACTTTAAACCTTTTTCATTCACATACACAAAGATGCACACACAATTAATTCTCCAGTGAAGACATACAAATGGCCAATAGGCACATGAAAAAATTCTCAAATCACTATTACAGAAATGCAAATCAAAGCTACAATGAGGTTATCGCCTCACACCAGTCAGAATGGCCATCATTAAAGAGTCCACAAACAATAAATGCTGGAGAGCGGGTAGAGAAAAGGGAACCCTCCTGCACTGTTGGTGGGAATGTAGTTTGGTGCAGCCATTATGAAAAACGGTATAGAGATTCCTCAAAAAACTAAAAATAAACTTAACCATATGATCCAGCAAACCCACTTCTGGGCATACATCTGGAGGAAACTAATTTGAAAACACACATGCTCCCCAATGTTTATAGCAGCACTATTTACGATAGCCAAGACATGGAAACAACGTAAATATCCATTGACAGATGACTGGATAAAGAAGTTGTGGTATATTTATATAATGGGAGTACTGCTCAGCCATAGAAAAGAATAAAATAATGCCATTTGCAGCAACATGGATGGACCTGGAGACTGCCATTCTAAGTGAAGCCAGAAAGAGAAAGAAAAATACCACATGCTATTACTCATACGTGGAATTTGTTTTTAAAAAAAAGATACAAAAGAACTTATGTACAAAACAGAAACTGACTCACAGACATAAAAAACAAACTTATGGTTACCAGGGGAAAGAATAAATTAGGAGTCTGGGACTTGCAGGTACTAACATCTACATATAAAATAGAGAAACAAGTTTCTACTGTATAGCACAGGGAAGTATACTCAATATCTTGCAGTAACCTATAATGAAAAAGAATATGAAAGGAATATATGTATGTGTATGTATGAATGAAACATTATGCTGTACACCAGAAACTGACACAACATGGTATACTGACTGTACTTAACAAAAAATAAATTCAAAGAATTTTTTTAAATAAAAATAAAAAATAAAGATGGACACATCATTGATAACATCTGTCAAAGATATTCTTTGGAGTTACTGTAAAAGATGCTAGCATCATAGCAGAAAGAAAATTTGGATTTAATTGGTTGTATCAAGTAAAGCTTAAGTTGTATGAATTTGCTTTCTCAAATGCCTATTAAAATTCATGGTAGAGTATGATGAAATTTAGTGAGCCCCGTTAGGAGTCAAGCAAAGGCTAGATGGCCGTATCTCAAGGATGCTACAGGATAAGAAGTGTGAATTGTGTGATCCTAAAGTCCCCTTCCATCTCTCAAACCTACAGCATCTAGAATTTCAAAGCTCCTTAGGACTCTGAACGTAGACCTAGAAACACTTCTTGAAAGAAGAAAGGTCTGCCGTATCTCAAGAATGTTTTCAGCAGTTCAGCAGAATTCCACAATTACTGTGCACCACCAAGCAGAAAGTCCATGACCAAAACAACTTAAATGTCCCCATGTATCAGTTATTCTAGCAGATTGCTGGGCAACCTAAAATTTCACTAATTTGTAAACAAATTTAAGAAAAAGATCTTCCATATCCAAAGTAAAAGAATTACTCTGGTAGGGAAAAAAACTGAAAATTTCATATTACTCTCTGGTGCAGAACTCATGGATATGAAGGCACTGACTGTACTATACCATTTAATAAGAGGGACCTGAGCATCAACAGGGACTTTTGGCATCTGCAGGGGTCCTGGAACTGATCCCCCATGGATACTGAAAGAGGACTGTACTTACAACACTAATCTTCTCACTCTAAAACAACTCTTCCCCATCATCCCACTCCCCCCGCAACCAAAAAATTAGGGGTTTTCAAGCCTTGACTAGTAAATTTATATGTTCAAAAACTAGTAGGAATCCTTTGGTTCACAAACCACCTAGACCAGCCCTTCGATCTTATGAGGGAAACCAGAATACATAAAGGGTAAGCCTCAGGGAAGGTAGCTGTTGGCTTGTGACATACAATCCTCACCAAATTCACTGCAGACTTCACTACAAGAGCACCACAATTCCAAGGGAAATTTCCAATTTTGTCTCCTAATCCCAGTTTTGATAATACTTCTCATTCTTCTTTTCAAGCAGGAGGAAAAATATTTAACCATCAAAGCATACACTTCATTTTCTAGTTCATATATCAACTAAATAATAAAAAGAATGCTAATTACTCCATGTCATTTCCATCCAGCGTTGTGAAGTAACCATGACCTCAGCAGCTTTCTTTACATAAAGAACTTAAAGATTCATTTTTCATCCTGGAATTAACCTAAACTTATCTCAGGAAAAAAGTTCCAGATACTTATATATTTTGTTTAATAAAGGACAAATCTTAATTATTTTCAAATCTACTGCCTGCAACATCACAGCACACTGTCTTTATAAGAATATGGAAATTTCCTTTCCTGGATCTAAGAGTGAGTTAAATGCTTAAAAGTATAAGCCTTATCTAAATCTTCAGGATTAAATACATTGTAATCATAAACCAAAGTTCTATCAGGAAAACAAAATGTTAAAGTCTGAAATGAACAAAAATTACACCTTTAATTGAAATATCTACTTTGAAAGATTCCCAGTATGAAAGACTTTTAAAATGTTAAACCATTACTAATGTAGTAACACTGAAATACAATGCTTCAAGATAATTTTAAAGAAAACACCTGATTTTTTTCAAATTCCATTTTCCATTGTTTTCAATGAAATTTTATAGTCCAAAGACCTGGATGCCAAGGTTTTAGAAACTTGTGTGGTCCAAAAGAATGCAAAATCTACAGCCAAAGAATGGAAGAGGCCATGTCCCAAAGAGAAAGACAAGCTATATTTTGAAGAATGTATTCATTATAAAGACCTAAAAAAAAATTCTGCTACAAAATGGATTTTAATAAGAATTTGACAATGCAAATTCATATACAATTCAAGCTTTACTTAATACTACCAATTAAATTCAAACTTTCTTGCTGCTATGACGCTAGCATCTTTTACACTAACTCCAAAGAAGACCTTTGACAAATAATCAATTGGGTGTGCATCTTTACGTATATAAATGAATGAAGAAGGTTTAAAGCATTCTCCAGGTAACCACCATAACCTCTAGCTCTCCACTCAAACACAAAGTTTTAAGCTCCATCCCTGAATAAATTAAGAAAGAAAACAGAATTTTAGTTTACATCAGAAGAGGTAGATGTTTCTAAAAGTAAGTTAACAGGAAGATAAACATAAAGACCTTATCAGCTTTATTCCCAACCACCGTTCACAGAATTTCTTTTCAGTATGGCAGCAATAGGAATAGTGAAGGAGTTTCTGTGTCTGATTTTCAAAAGTATTGGGTCATTACTCCCTACTGCTGTTAGCTTTGTTTCTCCAACAACAGGGTCGTCCTTCCTCCAGAACACTATAGATGAATCACAGATGCAGCTCAAAAGAACAAAGAAAGCACAGAAAGTAGGAAAAGCTATGCTCAAGTATCCCCTGCTCAGATGTCCTTCCTGACTGTCAATCCAATGTTGATTCTCCACCCCCGTTGTCAGTACCAAGCATGATCATTAGTTTATTCAACTACCTGTTAATTTATACTGCTCGGTCTCCTCCAACTAGAACATGAGCTCCATGATACAGAAACCTCATTTATCCTCTTCACTTCCATACCCCCAGTACCTAGAACTACTTCTGGCATCCATTGTGTATTTGGCATAGGAATAAAGATGAGGAGAAACAGAAAGGAGCAACAAAAGAGGATAAAAAGCCCTCCTGTTGTAACAGAGAAAACCATTTCATCTATACTAAAACAAAAGCTTTAATCATATGACCTACACCTTTTGATCAAGCCAAGGGCAGCATCAGAAGAGCAGACACACTCTCTGGATTGCATGTCAAAGGCAATCATTGATGCAACATCCATTAACAAATTGTAAGGGGAAAAAACCCCATCCTTGGAAGAATAAAGCTTACATGTCACTGAAGAGAGAAGACAGACGGTAATTAACAAACATAATAAGTAAATTTAACAGCACCTTAGAACATGGGAAAGAAAACTAAATTATAGTGAGCAGGATGGAAAGTGAGGAGAGCTTATATTTTTAAAAAGGTGGTCAAGTCAGGCCTTACTGAAATGGTACCACTTGAGCAAAGATTTGAGGAGGCAAGCCGGGGCATTTTGGAGAAAGCAGACAGGTCTCCTAACAAACGCCTGTGCCCGTGGGCAAGTCTATTGCAGATCTTTGTAAAAGATGTCAGAGCCTAGAAAAGGGGACTTTATTAGAGTGGGAAAACCAGTTCACTGGTCAGGTCAAAAAAGCATGGCTGAGAGCTGAAAATACCACGTGGTAGTAACCGCCAGTCCAACCTCTCCAAAAGTAACTTACCCACACCAGGTAAAGTTTCGCTCTAACTCTGTAACATCAAAATTCTACTCATTTTATATCCTCATTAAACATGTGTAAAACTGGTTTTTTCTTTTAAATGAAAATATTTCCAGGAAGGTAGAAGAAGGAACCTATATGCTATTTGCACCTTGGATGGTCCCCTCCGAACGGCTGATGCAGGTGTGACCGTACATGGGCCACATAAAGATGGCCCATCCTGCTACCCCCTGCCCTCAAATGAAACTGTTCTGTGGGAAAAGTGTGAGCTTTAAAGCCAGAAAGACTGCCGAAATCCAGACTCCACCACTCATATAAAATGGCAATGCCCTAGCCCCCCCTTGGATCGTGACGAATTCATTACATATTCACAAACATGCACATACACAGGCATACACACCTGCGTGTGTTTTCCTTCTTGGCATCATACGCTAAAATTCTACAAAGGCAGAGCCATTTCTAACGCATATACTACTGTAATCCCTGTATCTGGCGCAGTTTTCCCCTTACAATAGATATACAATAAACAGTGCCTGTTATTCATTACTACCCTGTATGATTGTTTAAAGCTGAGAGTTTAGGGGGCAAAGAGACACCCCTTGGCTTGATAAAGAGTGCCATTTGTAAAAGAAGTCAAAGCTAGAACCGAGCACAAGTTCCATAAATACAAGTATCAGAATTATAGGCAAGTTTTCGATCCGCCAAAACTTTGGCCAGGAAGAAACATTCTTTCCAAGTTTTCCCTATGCTTCTGATCAAAATGTTGTCTGTAGACCAATGCAGTCCATGAACTGTTTTTCTGCAACAAAGTTAATACAGGAATTGGGAGTAATTATTTTAAAATGATTCACAGCAATTTTTTATTGCTGCAATATCCAAGCACATGATTTTGTATTTTATAAAAGTATCAATTTGCTATAGGCAAACAAACAAGACAATCTAGTCCTCCACCACAAATGGTGTGAGAAGTCCTGGAAATACTGGCTATCTGTCCCTGACACCCAGTGCCTTAGACAGGACCCATAATTAATTGACATAGTTAGTTGACATTAATTAAAACATTGATGTAGGAAAAGTAGGCCTGTACAGACAAGAAAAATGTCCACTTAAATATTATTTACATAGGAAAATGCTAGTCAAAGTCCAAAAACAAGCAGCCAATAAAACTTCCAGAAGGCAATCTGCTAATAGGTTGGGATGGACTTCCCTTGGTCTCAACATCTTACCTACACTTCACGAGGGTAAATGACAATACTAAAAACTATGTAGTTTTATCTAAAATTATGGAATCGTTACACAATTACAGTATCAGTTTATAAATACAGTAGGGGGAAGCCTCAAGCAGAAATGCCAACTGTGCAGCAGGCAAATGACAGCAACAAGAAACATGGCAGACTCAGCGTCTACCTCAAAAAGAAAGATGACAATAATTATAGAAAAATAAAATATTGAGGAAAAGTTTTCTGAGAGTTATATCACTTATCAATTTTATATGCTTACACATAGATTTAAATATATATTCACTTAGACATACCTATTAATATAAATGCTGAGATAACTGTGGGTCTGTACTTAGTCCAAGGAAAAAAATTCAATCCTTATTTCTTTTTAAAGTTGCAGAGAAAGAAATTTTTTAATTGAAAAAGAAAAAAAGTACTAGCTAACATACACCTACAGTTACAGTGGTTACATCTAATCCCATCCCGTCTTTCCTGGAAATCAAACTCAGACAAGAAAATTTCAAAAACAGGACAATAAACTCTGTTTAACGAAACCAGTACATATCTGCAGTTCAAAGTACAGTATAAAAGACAGAAAACAGATGGATAAAGGAGTAATGACTTCTCAGGGAGGATGAAGGTCAAACCCAAGTGCCTTTGGATGGAGACAGCTCCCATGGAAAACAAGCCCATGTGCCTGGAACACAGTCTGGACTCACCAGGCTCCATGAAAACTGGAAGAAGGTTGGGGCTGAAAATGGTGAACACACATTGTCTGAAAACCTTTTAAAGGAATAGTCAAACTCCTGCATGCCCACATTACCTCCCTCATCAAGAGGCAAGAAATATAACTTCTGGTGTAAATGGATCCAGAGTGGGGTCCACACACCAAGGCACCAGGCACAGAGAAGGGCTGAAGACAAAGGGCTGCAAACTGCAAACAGGGGCTGAGTACTGAACGTTCTGCATCCCAGCCTCACTACCCCATCCAACCCTACCCACAGAGCCAGCAGCCAGGCCTAACCTCCACCCCAGCCACTCCTCACAGGCCATTAAAGGAAAGTGCACCACCAAAATGAGTGGCCCAGGAAACAGGGCCCAGTACAGAAGAGACGAGAAGGAATTCCCCAAAACAAAGTGACAGCAATTAATATGGTAGCCATGCAGGAGCTTGGAGAGCGACCATCCTGATCGGGTCAGCACCACAAAGGGCTCCAGGGGCAAAGTCATCAAGGAAAAACTATGAATCGGCAGATTGTATGACAGTTTTAACTCCATGGAAAATGGAACTGAATCATATTTTTTTTTGCAATTTTTTTGTTTAATTGAAGTATATCTGTTTACAATGCTGTGTCAATTTCTGGTGTACAGTATAATGTTTCAGTCATACATATAATACATACCTTTTCATATTCTTTTTCATTATAGGTTACTATAAGATAGTGAATATAGTTCCCTGTGCTGTACAGAAGAAACCTGGTTTCTATCTATTTTTATATATAGTAGTTAATATTTGCAAATCTCGAACTCCCAATCTATCCCTTTGCACCGCGTTTCCCCCTGGGTAACCACAAGATTGTTTACTATGTCTGAGTCTGTTTCTGTTTTGTAGATGAGGTTATTAGTGGGAACTGACAGTCATTTTAAACAACTATCAGAAGGAGAACAAAGAAAGCATGAGATTCAAAGTAAGCTAAGCAAATAAAATACATTAACTCCAAGAAAACCAAAAATTTGTATAAGACAAGAAGCAACTACTGTTATTGGCTCTAGAATGAACAGTATCTATGTGGTCACAGTAGTGGAAAACACTGCATATAGATTTAAGCCAAAATTCCAACAATAATTCTGGGAGATGAAAGGGGAGAAAAGGTGAAGAAGCTATAAGAAAGTTTTAATTTTCAAGTATCCTAACAGGATGGAAACAGATCATGTCTGAAATTGATGAATCAAGAGTTGGCAGTAAATTCATATTTAGAAATAAGAGCACAGTTATCCCTTGGATTCATAAATTTAGAATTATGGTGATAAATACCAAAAAGGGCAGCTAAAGGGCTTAAAGTGGATGCTCCTTAGAAGCAGTAGGGGCCTTTTAGCAGCATCTGACTCTTAAAACTAGAAATCAGCAAACTGTGGTCCTCTGGCCAAACCCTATCCATCACCTATTTTCGTAAGTGGAAGTTTAGTGGAACACAGCCACACTTATTGGTGTGAGTTTTGAGTATGCTCTAAGAGCAGCTGCATAGCTCCAACTGAGATCACATTGCTTTCAAAGGCTAAAATGTTTACTGCCTGACCCTTAACAAAAAGAAAAACGTTTGCCAACTCCTACTTTAAGCCTTGTGTAAATATTACTTCCATTTTAAAAATTGAGTGATACAGAAGGGTAGCCCAAGTGTGTTCTCCAGAGGCAACTCCCTTAGGTATCTGTTTTAATGTACTTCAATGTTATCTCCTTCTCTCTAAATAATATGCATTTCAGTGGTCTCAACTTTTTGACTTTCTGATATCACTGATAGCAACTGACTGTATCTAGAGTCCTCAAACTTACCCAGTCTTTTTTCCTAATGTAGTTATTTAAAAACGCTTATTTGAATGGTTACTTTTATCTTTAATGAATAACAACTTTTTATTTTCAATTCTATCTCAAGACAGTATCCCTTCACTCTTCAGAGTAAAAAAAACGACATCATATTCTTACTCTTACTTCTCTCCCCTTCTGCCCTTTCACTTTCCATTTTTGTCAGCGTTACCTTTGCTTTTATATTATCAAAGTTGAAAACACATTCGCTTCTGTAATGATAACCATACTTTGTCTATAATTTGATCGCAAAAGTTGAAAGCCAAAAGACAGTACTGACATTTATGGCAACCAAGGAAATCATGTTCACTGACAAACCAAATAGGAAGTGACTGTCATTCTTTCCAGTGCTAATGTCATAACCCCCAAGACATTCAAACAAGAATGTTCAAATATATTCTCCTTCTTACAGTCTACTCTTTGCCCAAAATTATACTGGGTTACTTTGATACATATGCTATGAAAGTTGACCTCAATACAACAATACATACTAAATTATCCCAAAATATCATCTTATATTTTCTCTATATAGTACATATACTTGTTACACATATAGCACGTATGTATATATATACACACTAGATATGTATATAGTCACAAACGGATATAATCACATTCCATAACAAAACAAATCATGCCCAATTTGGTACAGACAAGAACTATCACTCTTTATGAGAATGAGCATGATTGCCTCTGATGACAAAGCAAAACAGGCTAATTTTTCTAGGAAAATGATAAATGCCTGGTAACCAGAATGTCAGACGCAAGCCCTTCATGTAACTAAGCAGCAATAATGAAGGGTCTATCAGGTTCCTATTGCTCCTATAACAAATTTACCATAAACTTAGTGTCTTAAAACAATATAAATCTATCTTATAGTTCTGCAGGTCCAAGGTGTGATGCAGGTCTCACTGGGCTAAAATCAAAGTGTCAGCAGAGTCAAAATCCTGTCTGGAAGCTCTAGGAAAGAACCCTTTCCTTGGCCCTTTCCTGCTTCCAGTAGCTCCCCACATTCTTTGGCTCAAGGCTTCCTTCCATCTTCAAGGCTAGGCATGGCCAGCCCAGTCTGATCACCTCTTCTGCTTCCTTGTTCCTTATATATGTGCACATCCATAAAGACTCTTGTGATTACACTGCGCCCACCAGGACAACGCAGGAGAGTCTCCCTATCTTAAAGTTAACTGATGAGCAACCTTCATTCCATACGCCACCTTAAATCTCATTTGCCACATAATATATACACAGGCTCTGAGAACTAGGAAGTAGACATCTTTGGGAGGCCATTATTTTACCTACCACAGGGGTCAAATATGATAACATTGTCCTTTTTTTTTTTTAAGATGTCTTAATAGCTCTAATAAGTATTCCAAATTAAATACAAATTAAAATCGGTGTTAGAATACCTGTATCAGAGATGTGTTTGGAATTAAAATGGTTAGAAATTAGGATAATGAAGCAAATAAAAGACATATATTCAGTGTCAATCTAGAAGACCAGCCTTCATGAAATGCTGGGTCACATCCAAATTTAGGCCTGACATTTCAGAGAATTTTATCCAAGAGGAGCATTTATTTGTAAACAGTCCAAAAGATTTAAAAAAAAAAAAAAAGACTTAAATAGAAAACTTAGGATTGGAATAAAAATTTAAATAACTGGGCAATAATAATTCTAAGTAATCAAAAAATTTATTAATCTAAAGCATAGAGGCGCTAACTAATCAGAACAGACGCCAACTAAGTAAGGCCAATCAAATGTCACCAGCTGACTACTTCAGCCAGCCCATTTGACCCTCAGACGCACACTTACCAACAGAAAAGTGTTTCTAACCAAATTTTTCTCCTCTGTTCTGTTTATTGGGTTCTTATGCATTAGGGAAAAGTTGCTTCCATAGTAACACTTCATAGACCTGAAAAATCGCTTTTATTTACACCTCTTCCACAACAAATGTGAAGGTTTATCATCAAATCACCCCGTGCTTTATTTTTTCCTATACAAGAATAACCAAAGGTTTGACTCTGCAAAACTACCTCATTAAGCATACTTTTCATTATTCTTCTCTGAACTTTTTATAAGTCTTTCACACGCTAAAAGGCAAAGTCCAAAACATAAAAGGCACAGCATTAGGCACAGTGGGAATATAAAAATCCTACTACAAAAGCAATGCCTTTTCACCATTTGTGACTCCCCAGGGGCTGACCAGGAAAAATCCCACTAAAATTCAAGACTATAAGTGAGTCCATTATAAAATCTGTAATAAAGAGGGAAACATGGATGAAGGCAGAAGAAGGTGAAAAAAAGTGAATTTAGTTTTTACATGTGTTCAATTTGAGATACCTCTAGTGATTTCAGGTTAAGCTATTTAAAAGGCAGATTAACATATTGGAATGGAACTCAGAGGAGAGGTCAGGGGGAGAACTAGGACATACATATTTGTAAGTCAAATGTACAGAAATGATACTTGGAGTCAAGGAAAATGTGAAATACTTGGAGTCAAGGAAAATGTGAAATACTTGAAGAATTAGAGACAAAATTTATGGGATGCATAAAAACCAGTGCTTACAGGAAAATGCATAGCATTGAATGCATATATTAGAAAAGAAGAAAGATCTAAAAATCATCTAAGCTTCTACTTTAGGAAACTAGAAAAAAGAAGAGCAAACTAAATTCAAAGTGAGCAGAAATAAATCAAAATTACATAAGTTAATAAAACTGACAACAAGAAAACAATAGAGTAAAATCAATGAAACCAAGCTGGTTGGTTAAAAAGACAAAATCAAGAAGTCTCTAGCCATGCTAAGAAAGAAGAAAAGAGTCAAATGATGAATATCAGAAATTAAAGAAGGGACATCACTACAGCTCCTGTGGACATTGAAAATATAATAAAGAAATACTATGGACAATTCTATACCCACAAATTTAATAACCTAGATGAAATGGACCAATTCCCTAAAAGACACAATTTGTCAAAACACACAAGAGATAACTTAAATAGGCCTATATCTAATATATAAGTTAAATCAATAATTAATAACCTTCCAAAACAGAAAGTATCAGGCTCAGATGGTTTCACTGATTACTTCTACCAAACATTTAAGGAAGAAATTACACAGATTCTCCACAATCTCTGTTAGAGAAGAGAAGCAAAGATATTCCTTGCTCACAAATAAGGAGACTCAATATTGTCAGGATTTCACTTCCTGCCAGTGTGATCTATAGATCGATGTGATCTATACCAATCAAAATCCCAGTAAGTTACTTTGTGGATATTGACAAATTGATTCTGAAGTTTATATGGAGAAGCAAAAGACCCAGAATAGCTAACACAACACTGAAGAGAAGAACCAAGTTGAAGGACAGGCACTACCCAACTTCAAAACTTACTACAAAGCTATACTAATTTAGACAGTATGCTATGACCAAAAGAACAGACAGATAGGTCAATGCAACAAAACAGAGCCCAGAAAGAGACCCACATAAATACCATCAACGGATCTTGGACAAAGGAGCAAAGGCAATTCAATGGAGCAAAGACAGTCTCTTTAACAAATGGTGCTAGAACAGATGGATATCCACATGCAAAAGATAATAATAATCTAGACACAAACCTTTTACCCTCCACAAATAGTAATTCAATGGACTACAAACCAAAACATAAAATGCAAAACTACAAAACTCCTACAAGGTAACAGAGGACAAAACCTAAATGACTTTGGCTAAGGTGATGGCTTTTTAAATACAACACCCAAGACAAGATCTATGAAAGAAATAACAAACTGGACCTTATTAGAATGAGAAAATTTCTAATTCTCTTGATATTATCTTTTTCAGAGAAAAAGCTACAAACTGGGAGAAAATATTTCCAAAAGATGTATCTGATAAATGAATTATACAGAATACAAAAAGAACTCAAACTCAACAATAAGGTAACAAAAAAACCTGATTTACAAATGGGCCAAAGACCTTAACAGAAACTTCATCAAAGACACACAGATAGTCAAAAAGTATATGAAAGGATGTTCTACATCATATATCAGGAAAATGCAAACTAAAACAATGAGATCGTATTACACACCTATTAGAATGGCCGAAGCCCAAAACACTGACACCAAATCCTGATGAGGAAGTGGAGCAACAGGAATTCTCATTCGTTGCTTGTGGGAATGCAAAATGGTACAGCCACTTTGGAAGATGGTTTGGCATTTCTTACAAAACTAAGCATACTTTTACTGTATAATTCAGCAGTTGTGCTCCTTGGTATTTACCCAAAACCTTATGGAAAACTCATGTCCACATGAAAACTTGACCATGGATGTTTACGGCAGCTTTATTCATACTTGCCAAAACTTGGATCCCACTAAGATGTCCTTCAGTAGGTAAATGGACAATAAATCAGACAATAGTATATTATTCAGCACTTAAAAGCTACCAAGCCAGGTAGGAAACTTAAATGTATATAGTGGACCCCTGAACAACATAGGTTTAAACTGCACAGTTCCACTTACATGTGGAATTTTTTCAATAGTAAATATGATCCACAGTTGGTTGAATCCACAGATGTGGAACCCTAGGTTCGAAGGAACAGAGTATACAGAGGGCTGGCTATAAATTACACGTGGGTTTTCAACTGCGTGGAGGGTCGGCACCCCAACCCCAGATTTGTTCAAGGGTCAACTGGATTACTAAGTGAAAGAAGCCAACCTGGAAAAGACCACATACTATGTAATTCCAACTATATGAGACTTTGGAAAGGCAAAACTACAGGGACAGTAAAAAGATTCGTGGTTGTCAGGGGAGGGATGAACAGACAGAGCACAGAGGATTTTTAGGGCAGTGAAAGTAACACGTATAACATAACTATAAATACATGTTATCATACTTTTGTCCAAACATACAGGATGTACAACACCAACAGTGATCCATAATGTTAACTACGAACTGTGGGTGGCTATGATATGTTAACGTTGATTCATAGATGGTAACCAACCCCCCTGCTGGGAGATGCTGATAATGGAGGCTCTGCCTGTGTGGGATGGGGCATGAATGGGAATTCTCTGTACCTTCCCCTCAATTTTGCTGTGAATGTTAAACTGCTCTACAAACATAAAGTCTTAATTTTTTTTTTAAATAACAGTTCCCAAACACATCTCTACCAAGACTTATTACTGAATATAAACGCCTTATAGATGCCTGAAACCTACACGCCCAAAACCGAGTGCAGACATTTCACACCCCAGTTACTGCCTTCCTCAGTGAATGGCAGTATTTTTTCAGTTCTGTGAGCCAGAACTCTGGGATTCATCTTCACCCACCCCCCTCACCCCTATATGAAATCCTTTTACAAAATCTGTCAATTCTATATGCTGAATCTACTTCAAATCTACCCCCTTATCTTCGCTTCCACAACTACTTCCCCATTACAGTTAACCATCGTCTCTTCTCCACACTATAGCCACAGTCACCTAACCGGTCTGTCGACAGCTACTCTCCTTCAAATACTCCACGCCCTTCCCATACTCATGTGCTTGGAGTTCTCTACTGCTTCAGTTTATCTATTTTGGTGGTGGGGGTAGGTTTACTTATTTATTTTTAGTGGAGGTACTGGGGCTTGAACCCCAGAACTTGTGCATGCTGAACGCACATTCTACCACTGAGCTATACCCTCCCCCTCTACTGCTTCAACTTAAAAAGCCCTTCTTTCTAGTCTGAAATAACCTTTATTTTTTCCTCCCTATTTTAATCTTAGCTATCATCTCTCCAGGCCCAATTCAGATACTACTTCATCTCACCTGTGAATCCTTCCACAATCCTCCAATCAGAATTTCTTCTTCTACCATGCCCTCACATTACCTTGCTCACATTTAGCTTATATCTTTCATTTTGCCTTTATTATCAGTTGTTTGTGTGCTTCATTTTCAAGTGAATGGGCAATGTTTTCATCATTTCAGTAGACTTCCTTTACTTTCCCATCCAAGAACCCAGCCCGGCATCATAAATCCAGTATGAGCTCACCAAGCCACAAAGTCAACACTGGTTATTGACATGTGGATAACATCATATGTAGACACAGAAGAGTGGTTAGGGCCAGAGTAAGTCCAAAAAGGAAAACAACAGGCAACAGGAAACAGTCAACCATCATTCAGTGAACAGTTACCGAACAGCTTCAGGCTCTACGCAAGGACCAAATCACTGTCACAGCATTCTTTTAGGAGTTCACAGCCTCTCACATACTGCCCCCAAGGGGTTCCCACAATGCCCTCGGTGCTAAGGCTTGGTAAGGAACACGCCCATCAACACCAACGCTAAACCTTGTTTATCCCAGTTATTTCTACTTCCTTGCAAAACAGCTTTACTGTGAGTACACAGCACTCACAGATTACTGGTAAGAGGTCACAAACTGTTTCATGAAGGACAAAATAATCAAATTACTTCATTTCGCAGATGAGGAGACTGAGGCCCTAATTAGCTGAACATACTCCCTCAGATCACAGAAGTGGCCCGTGGCAGAGTGGGAGGATCACAGCACAATGTCCCTGGGTCTTGGTCTAGTGAGCTGGCAGCCAGTGATCCGTGTAAAAACAGGAGGAGTCACAGGCATGGATAATTGGAATGGGTGGAATGTTTCTTTCACTGCTTGAGGAATGTGGTGGCCCACTTCTTCCAAAACAAGGAAATCATCACTGGGTGCAGGGCCACAGCCTTGAACCAGATGGCACAGAAGAGCCATGCCAGGAGGAATTTCCTGGTTCCTCTGGCACAGCCTTCACAGACATTTTAACAGGAGCCAAACAGCTGTGGGGTGGGGCTTTCCAGGCCGGTCTCCACCTTTCACAGGCTACTCTTCAAGCCTCTGCCAACCTTTCCCGAATTTTACGTATGTGTATTTTTTCATCATTTTTTTAAAACCCGAAAGTGGGGACATTTCCTACTTTCTGAAGAATTTTAAAAGCCTGGATTAAAGATCAAAGTCCAAAAAATATCAAGAAAATCACAGCCACACACACGATTCACATACTGCAGGGCTCTGAGGAGCCACTCCCCCCAAATTCCTAACATTTCCACATCAGTGCACACATCTTCTCTGCAGTCTTCTCCATGAGAGCAATGGGTCTGCTAAAACTGGGTCCAGCTAATATGTACATCAAATACTTACATATGCCAAAGTTCCTATTAAGCAGTATATATAATGCCCAACAAACATGATGAGGACTGAGGTGAAAGAAAGGGAGAAAGCTGGAAGGCACTGATTAGTCCTCGGATTGCCTCGCCCTACCTCACCGGGTATGTACTCCCCAATAAGCAGGGGAGACAAATTCTTACTGCTTCCGCTCCCTGACATTCACATTTCTTACAGAAAACTATTATCAGGAAATACAGCCAAAGGAGTAATACCTGCTAATGAGTCCAAATTCTCAGAAGCTATTTGCCTAAAGTTCTTCAGAATGGATTTCAGCAGAGCCAATATGTGCTTAAAAAGAAAGTTCCTTAGAATCAATTTTTAAATATGGAAATAAAAATATCCTTTCATTGTAAGTGCTTTCATACAATGCATTCCCAATTCCTATCATGTCAAACAGGTTAAATCTGCATTCTTCAATATGTTAAGACAAATGATCAAAAGTTTGCCTTTAATGATTAACTTGGAGAGTGGCGAGCACTTCATTACACCCCAGCTGACAAGAACTGTATATGCTTCATATGTTAGCAAGCCACTTCTACAGCTCATTTTGATATATGCAGACACAACAGAGACTCCCAGATGAAAACAAAGCTAGTATTTATCCATTACTTTAAAAAAGTCTAGCATCTGAGAACAAGCAACTGATGTTTTATTCCATATTCAGTTTTATCAGCTCAGACATTTTCTGCTGTGTCATCTACTTTTGAGATTTGAATAAGGAACAGAGAACTCAGGGATGTAACGTATAGCATGGTGGCTACAGGTAGTAATACTGTATTGCATATTTGAAAGTTGTTATGAGATTAGATATTAACAGTTCTCATCACAAGAAAAAAATTTGTAACTGGACTTACTGTGATTTCACAATATATACAAATATCAAAACATCATGCTGTACATCTGAAACTAATATATCAATTATATCTCAAAAAAAGGAATGGAGAGTCTTACAGTAAAATCTACTGGTATGATTAACCAACGAGTAAATTATTAGACAGTAATGAGGTTACATTATATCAAAGCAACAACATTAGCCTCAGATTATGAACCAGAAGTCCCATCTAATTAAGGTCCCTATTCTTTGAACAACACAAGTTTTTGTTTGCTGTCATATTTGAATACTGAACAAGATTTTTGCATTTTGTTTCTCATCTGCTGTCTGTGACTCATACACTTAAAAATGTTTCACAACTTTAGCTAATGCACACACACACCAAAAAAACCCCCCACTTTTCTAAGGACACCACCTCATTCTAGAAGAATGTAACTACATGAGAGCTAAAACTAGAACTGGTAAATGTCTAAGTACCAAACAAATACATTATTATTATTTTAAAAGGAGTTGCTATCTACTGGGCGTGACACACTGTAGCAGCTGCTTTACACATAATGAGATTAATCTTCACTACAACCTTTACAGGTAGGCATTACTAACACTCGTATGCAGGCGAGGAAAGTAAGATGGAGAGGTAGCTTCCCTCACAGAAGGTCCACAAGCTTATGAGGGAAGGACCCACACGTAGAATTTATAAGCCCAGGTCCAACTCGACATTTCAAGTATTCTGTACCCCACCCATCTGCCTTCAGTCTCATGTTTCTATTTTTAAATCAAAACAATCTAATGGAATAATTTCCTTTATTTGGTAAAACAAGTAGACCTATTAGAAAAATGGACATGAGTTCAGCTCCCAGAAGTTTGACCTTGACACTTCTGTATCACTGTGGGTGTCAATTCAGCAAATACCTTTCAGTAGCCACACTGCGACCAAGGACAGGGGTGGTATTTTCACCAAAACAGTACTGAAACTCAGTAGGAGAATGCAGAGCTCAGGATAAGCTGTGAGGAACCTCAGGAAATGAGTGAAATCACAGTAAGACAGCAGGATGGCAGGGAGGCAGGACAGGCAAAGATGGGTAAGAGGTGATGTGTGAGCCAACATGCAGGACCAGGACCAGGCTGGGGAAAAACGGTCTGAGGTTACTGCTCAGATTAAGCTCATGCCACCTGCTCATAATGGTAAACTGAGATGACCAATTATTAAAATGTGGCAAATGTTAAGGAAGCAATTTGTTTAGTTTTGGGTGCTTGGATAAAGGAGACAAAGTAACACAGCTCTGCTTCTTCACTGGACATAATGGTGCTGTAGCATGAGTGTAAATCTGGTAATGCAACCTAGGAATTCAGAACATATGTACTAGAGAAGCAGTTCTAACAAACTTGTGGGAGTCCCCCAGACCTTTCCAGGGGGTCCAGGAGGCCAGAGCTACTTCCATAATAAGTCTATTTTATTTGCCTTATTCACTGTGTTGCCCTTGGGAATGATGGGTAAAGTAGGCACCAAGCCTTATGAATTGTCATTTTATTTTTAACACCACTGATTCCCAGTTTAAGAAAAAAAAAAAGTTTCACTCAAGGTCTTTGATGATGCAATAAGCATTGTAACTGTTATTAAATCTCAGCTCTTGAATACACGTCTCTTTAATATTTTGTGTGCCAAAATAGAAAATATGCACAAAGCACTCCTGGTATGTGATGAGTCTCTAAGGGAACAGAACTTGTGCAATCAGTTGCAAGCTGACCTAGCTGTTACCATAACAATACCATCAATTGAAAGAATGACTGATAGACACGCTGGATTTTCAGACTTTAGAATTTGGCAGACAATTTCTTAAAAATAAAGCAAGCTTGTCACTTCAAGGAAAACTGATAGAATTTGTTGTCAATAATAAAATTCCAGCCGTCAGATGAAAATCAGAATTTTGGATAACTTGTATCAACTACAGTAAACTTGATAGCTTCCCAATACTTAAAGACCTTTCTGATGAGATTGGTGGTGATATTAATTAACATAATTCTGACATCATACAATGTTAACATTTGGAAGATCTGCATAACAGCTACCAATATTTTCCAAGGAACAAATGTATGATGTTATGAAGTCATGCATGAGAAAAAAATATCCATTCAAAATGCAAGATAAACCAACAGATTTCAATTTAACAGAGTATTAAAAGTTCATTGATACGGTTTCAGTTTCATCCTTGCAAAAAACCTTTACGCTACCACTTGTCAAGTCTTGGTATAATATCAAAAAAGAATATACACAATTTCCAACTACATAGCTGTGTGAGGTTTTCGTCATAAACCAAAAGAATGTATCACAACAAATACAGAGAGATGAGAGTCCAGCTGTCTTCCATTAAGTTAACATTAAAGATTCACGAAAATGTAAAACAGTACTTTCCTCACTCAAGTTTTTAGCTTAAAAAAAGTTACTTCTCAGAAAAAAATTTCTTTACCATGTAGTGGGCTCATTTTTGAATTTTTAAAATGTGTTAGATGTCTGAGTTCTAGTGTCTAATCAAAATATTGATAAATATAAACCACAAACTTAAGCTCAATCCTCAAGGATTGAAAAGAGTATAGAGGTTCTGAGACCAAATGTCTGAACCCTCTATAACACAGGACTGTACTTCAAAGGGACAGGAGGCAAGGGTGCCTGGTTCTCCTGGCTCATTCGGCCTCTGGTACTGAAGTGCTTGGCTTGAATATTAAATGTTGTTTAGAGACATTTTAAGGAAAGGAAACTGAAGTGAGGGTTCACTCCTGTGGACTAGGGAGACTCCAACGGCTTCAGAAGCATCTTCTTGACTCCTCCCGGTATTCTTGTTCAACAGGGGGGAAACAAGGGAGACTGAGCAATCATCAGCGCCGGGCAGTGCCCAGGGGACTCGCCAGGTACTCCCATCTAGTGGGGATCTCATCTCTGCATCATCCCCCCTGGGACGTTCCTTTGGTGGAAAACAAGGAAAGGAGGAGGATACTACTGGGTCCTAAGACACAACTGAATACAAAGGCTTGACTGCAGAGGAACTGAGCGCTGTAAGAAGGTCCTTAGAACTAACTGTTCTTCCCCAGAAGGGTAACCACAAGCTACCAGCCTGACCTAGACAAGTCCTGACCTGAAGGGACAGCAGGGCAACCAGCTGGCAGGGCTCCCTGGGCAAAACATTCAACCACTCAGCCACAAGGGAGCATCCAAGGCTCTGGGAGGGAGGGAAATCAGGGCTTAAACTCGTACTGGACCTTTGCCAAAGTCCTATGACGCTTTGACAATTAGTGGCTTCATTTATGACATATCCCACAAAGCAATACTGCATATTCTATAATTCATTCATTTATGCTTTAAAATTGAAGTTATACAGAGTTATGAACAAGCTAGATTTTGGCAGCACTTTTCTTAAGGAATTCTGAAACATCACAAAATTGCTATTATTAGCAGGAATTAATGTGTTATGTTCCTAAAAGAAAATAAAGGACAAAAATTTCACAGAGACAGAAGGGGGACAAAATCACCAAACACAAGAAGCAACTTATTTAAGGGATCAACATTTAGCACAGGAGTAGTCACTTCAGAAATACATTTCTGTGACCTATGGAGTGGAGACCAGTGCTTACCTGGATGCCAGCTGGATCTGCTAATGATTTTTTACACAGCCTCTGAACTCGTTTCAGGGACAGTATTGACTTAACGGTAAATTAGCATTTTTTTAAAGAGCATCTGTTTCTGTATCTTATTTTCATACTCCCCTCCAATGCTGCATATTAGATGGCAAACTGTAAGTACTCCATAAAATAACTATCTGTTTAAAATGGTTAAAGGCTGTGGATGGGAGGGAAAGACACGTCTCTTTAGGAGGCCTGGAAGTATCTGCTTGTTGCTTTTCTTAAAAAAAAAAAAAAAAAAAAAAGCAAAGACCAGTTAGGAGATGGTTAATTGCGGTAATAAATGTGGTTGAAATGGAAAGTATTGATTGAAGGGGAAAACCTTCAGACCAAGGGAGACAACACAGGGGATGGAAATTTATAATTTAGAGGGTCCAATACTCAATAAACATTTGCTCAACTGCATCTTCCCTGAGGGGGACAGATGAAAAGGAAGTCCATTGCCCAGAGACCTCACTGAGAGCTGTTACACGAGCACGTCACACGAGCACGTCACACCTCCTCCTCGTGCCAGGACCTTTCCAGCTGGAGGTGAGCTTCCGCAGGGGCTTTTCAAGCAGAACCATAAAGCTGTGAGCCCCACCCACAGACAGAAAACAGATTTAGCTCAGAGTCTTCCAATTTTAGAAAGGGAATGGCATTAATGCCAGGATTGTATTAAGGAGTAGTGGGTGCTAGTTTATGTTTAGCATGAAAAGGAACTTTGGCTTGGGCCAAGGTAGTTGTAATATTCTTTGTAAGTAGTACCTATTGTTTATGAAGACCGATTGTTATTTTAATGCTGTTAAATAATATATGAAAGCACTTAAGATGATGATAAAATGGTCTCAATGCCACCATCCACATATAGGGAAGTCGAGACCATGGTGCACATCCAGCCTGACCTACAGAAGTATTTTCTTTGACACATGCAGTATTTTAACAGTGGGAAATTTTGCATAGAAATCTGGTTTTCCAGGTTCTGTTGGCATACAACCTGTCAAAACTGGGCCTGCCTTCTACTGTGAAGTAATCAGCGGGATCTGAGCCATGACTTCACACACATACACATACACACACACGGAGTTCTCTCCACCTGGCCAGTCTCCACGACTCCTTATTGCCTTCCTGCAGCCCCCTGCACTCCTGTGATTTCCCTGTCCACCTCCACTGTTGACTAAGCTGAAAACCTGTGGCCTGGCCAGGTGTTTCATACAGAATATCTCAGGGGATCCCTCTCACCGGTACCAGGGACCCCAAGCATAGGCTGAGAACACAAGGGAAAAAATGACTTCTTTAGGGCTATCTTTGTGAGCCAAACAGTAATGTAACGTAAAAAAATTGCCCAGTTTTGTCAAAATTAGTAGGTTTCTTCCAATGAAGTAACAGAAAGCTAAAATCACTATTTTTGATTACTTTTTAGGTCAGAAACACTTGATAACACTCAAAAAAGCAGTCACACATCTAAGAATACAAATTGAGGAGTTAGTAGCATTTTCTGGGATCATCATATCTCCACTGGTGTTTCAGCCAGAGAATGCTCAAACACCTGGAACAATACGACAGCTGGCCTGGCTACTTAAACTTTCAAGGACTGAGATATTTGCTATACATACCCCCAAAGAAATGGAACTTAGGTTGTGCATTTTAATCTGTAAGCTTTTAAATGTCTGTAAAGAATATAAAGATTGATTGGGTCCTGGCTATTTCTTTGCATAAGTTATTAGGAAGAAATAAAATACTCGTAGACACATTGGTAATAGCAGGTTGTGCCCTGGAAATAAAAGTTGGGATCCTTAAATATGATGACTTTTGTTGGATCCTGGAGACAATTTTTTTTTTTTTAGTATCAGAAGCTGACATAATGTAAATGAATAAAGATGTAAAACTCTTGTGAGCTCTGCCCATAATTTCTAGAAACCTACTTAACGGTGAAAACAGCATCTATTAAGTAACCTGTGTTAAGTCTCTTTGAAAGAGAAAGAGAAACCACTGGATGCATATTCTGGAGATTATGCAACATCTTTCCTTTACCATTCCTCAGTTTTGACATAATTGGCGGGGGAAAAAAAAGGTCACCAATTTTCAAAGAGGTTTCTGGCTTACATAGTGCCTGCAAACAACAGACACCCTTTCCTAGAATTTTTTGTTCAGGCTGCTTATTTACTAAGAGCAGAGATGTTTTTAAAACTTAGGTGTAATCATCAATAATCCTTTTTGTGTTCTTTAAGCTGTAGAATCCAATAAAGTAGGAAGTTTATATCTATGGGAATGTAAAACAAGATGTACAGATAATTAACTCCACACCTAATACTCAATCCTGCACTTGCTCTGTAAAGCAGCTCCAGCTTGCCTGGTCTCTTCCACAATAGTTTGACTTGAATGATTTCAGTAGGGAAGGCTTTAACTTTTACTCTTCCAAGTGTCTTTGAATAAAGGTCAAAATATGAAATTTCAGCATAACCCAAATGCGAAATGGAAAATTAATGTCATCGAGCAATCAGAAAAATGATCTGCCATAGGAGAGCACTTTGTAATAGTCGCACGTTTGTCTTTCTTTGCCCAGTAGGTTTGGATCAGGTCCTAAGCATCACTGTATCATTCACAGCTTCTACCAGGGGCTTTGCACACAGAGGTGTCAGTAAACATTTGAATACTCAAAAATTATAGAAAACATGAAACTAAAATGTGTATATGTTATCAAAAAGCTCTTACATTTTTTTTAGTTTTAAAAAATTATTTTGTAAGGCTCCTTGAGTGTTAGTAGCATGCAACCATGGCTTGGCAAAGTATATCATCAAAATAAAGTAATAGAAAAAAATTATGGTGAGACACACTACTTAAAATCAAGTATAATGAAGTATTTCAATTCACTGTGCCATTTGTTTCAAGTATAATCTTCAAATACTCCTATGTAAGCGAATGATCATGCTTTCATTTGTTTCATGTAATTACTTGACCGTGTACGGCCTATAAAAACCAGCCTTTTAAAAAATTTAAATACGTAGCCTTCATAAAGCTATCGACCCATTTCCAAGTTTCTTTATTGTGCTTTGGTTTCTCCAGAAGGAATTAAGTTACAAGTTAATAGTTCTTGTAAGTAGGAAACAAAGGTTAAGTGTGAAATAAGGAACACACCTGGAGTCGCTTCCTCTTTCTCCTCCAGATTTCCATACTCCTAGCAACAGAACCAAGGGACTGAGACATGGAATGGAATACATGTGTCAAACAGCATCGTCTACAACTCGGTCCGTGACAATCACTTGACCCTGATCCCCAAAAGCAGCAGATCTAAAATTATTAAGACTAACGTAGTCAACCTGAGTATCCAGTGACATCACTGTCTTACTCTGGACAGACCAGGCTGTGTGTGAGCTCAGAACTTCAGGACTGTGCCTAGAACACAAAGGCAGAGTGAAACCACATGGGAGCCACTACCACCTAAATCATTTAACGCTTATTCCTTCTCTCCAGGACAGCTAGGTATCTGCCCTCACTATTCACACAAGCCTCTCTGGTCAGCCCACAATGAGAGATTCTATGAGATGATGTTGCTCGTGTTAGAAGGCAGGTCACACTGAAAAAGCACACATGGAACATTACACTGGAAACATGGACAGTGTTTATGGAGAGCAACACAGAAGGAAGAAATTCGAGTTAACTCTTCCACTTCTGTCAAGTATGCGATCAGAGAACTGGAAAGGGTCGCTGAATGTTTCTATATGTTTCCTCATTTATGAAGGACTGACCTAAGATCTCTGCAGACCTAGAACAGTAAGACTCTTAAAAACAGTGATGTGAGATCAAAAAATAACACCAACACAAAGTACTGTACCAGGAACAAATGTGAAACAAAACTGCTCACACCTAACAATTTATCATCTGAACCCTCAACATGTCCATGCTCAATGCCTTCTACCCACTTTGCCACCTCAGAGAAGCCTGGTTGCCCATGAAAGGCCCAACTCAATCATCAGTTCTTTGTAGTACACTGGTAGGTTGACTGTAAAAATGACCCAAGTTACACTCCTCCTCCCATGCCCTGCACCCACAGCCTTCGCTGTGCAACTCTGCAGCACTTCTCATCACAAGGCAATTCCTTTTGAATATTGGCTGGTTTTGTGAGTTGCTTTTGCCAACTGATCATGTGCCAATTCTGAACCTAGACTTCGGCTTGCTTTGCCATGAGAAAAAGCCCAAATGAGCCTGCTGGAGGAGGAGAAACCACCAGAGGTAAGTCTTCCCAGTTAAATCTGTTTTAGAGACCAGCTTACAGCTGGTTGACCCCCAAGTATCTGAAAGGGCCCAGCGAATACCAGCAGAAACACATCCCCAAGCTGTAGGTGACCACAGATATGAATAAACACACTGAAAACCAGAATACGGCAGCTGGCCTAAAGACAGACAGGCAACAGTTAATGCTCGTTGTTTAAGGCTACTGAGTTTTATGGTGCTTTGTTACGCACTGTTAACCAACACAGGTGTATATACTGACCTTCAGGTCTCCCCGTGTCAGCATGGTGCTTCTCACACCACAGCACAGTTAAGGACAGACATCCCCTGGGTCATGATCGTCTCGTGGACTACTTCATGATTTGTATCCTCCAACTCCTAACAGGTTGTATAGAGATGCTTAATACGTGTTGTATAAAAATGAAGAAGTGAAGTATAATTTCAGAATATATAAGAAAAGGGTGCTTAAAACCTCTGCAAGGTGAAATGGCCTTTCCACTTGGGAGGCAAAGACACAGTACAGATGGGAAAGCTGGGAATGCTGGGAACGCAGGCAAGGAGGCACTTCTCATGCGCAACAGACAAGCAGGGCTAGGAGAGAGAGGCAGGGCTCTGAATTAGAAAAGGGAAAGTAGTTCCACCACAGAAATTCAGGCAGTATGACCACATGGCTTTAGGAAGAGGAGAGGGTTGACTGAATTGGGCAATCTACAGCCTGGAATGTGCTGCTTACAAACAGCGTTCTCTACGAGGAATGATTTACTGACACCTGCACAAGGAATTTTGCTACAGAACTAAAAGCATCAACAGTAAGACATCCATGTTTCCAGTAAATGAAATGATGGTAAGTCTCCAGAGTCACGAGGGATCCCTCTACTCTCAGGGAAGAGCTGCAGTGAGCACAACCAGAAGTAAAGGCACTAGAACTATTTCAGGGAGGGCAGGTGTGTTGCGCCCTTGGCGCTGCTCTCTGTGGAGAGCAGTGTATTTCAGATCCTCTGGTGTCAGAGAGGTCTCCAAAAATTCTGCTCTGAATGTACTGTGCAGTGTGCTCAGTCCACTAGGAGCTGTGAAAAATACACCATTTCAGAAATTAGTTTCTTCAGAAGATAAACCAAAAAATCCATGGGGCTCACTTTATGGCAACATTTGCTGGATTGCAGTGGTCTGGAACCAAGCCTGCACTCTCCAAGGTACGCCGGTACAGAATCCTCAACATCTTAGTTTGGTTTTACAAGTTTTTTGAACTTTATATGAATGTACTCACCCAGTTTTGTCTGGATGCTTTTGTTCAAAAATGTTTGTGCGATTCACCCACGTTACTGCATGAAGCTGTAGCTTGCTGATTTTTGTAACTATGAAATTCCCTCATTAATGTAACAGATGCTAGCTAGTTACCTATTCACTTTTTATGTATCTATTTACTTTATTGACATATAGTTGATTTACCATGTTGTGTTAATTTCTGATGTACAGCACAGTGGTTCAGTTATACATTTTATTACATTTATATATATATATATATATATATATATATATATATATATATATATATATATATATATATATATATGTAATGTAGGCCATTACAAGGAACTGAATTTAGTTCCCTGTGCTGTACAGTAGGACCCTGTTTATCTAGTTACCCATCCTCTTAATGACCATTTGCCTTGTTTCCAGTTTGGGGCTGTTGTGAGCTAGGTTGTAATAAAGCATTCTTACACATGCACCCCCGGGTACAAGTGTATGACTCTCCTTAATACATGACTGGATCATAGGGTTAGACTCATTTTCAATTTCACCAGATAAAGAAAATGGTTTGGCAAATCAGTCATGCCAATCCACCCTTCCATCGTCAGGGTCCTGGTTCCTCTCTGTCCTAGTCGACACTTAATACTATTAGTTATTGCCTTTGCTATTTGGATGAGTATATAGTGGTATCTCACTGTAATTTTAATTTCTATTTCCTTGATAATCAATAGATCTGAGTACTTTTCTTGTGTTTGGGGGGATGGCATATTTCTTTTTCTTGAAGTTTTTTTTTTTTTTTTTTTACTTAATTTTTCTGTTGGGTTGCCAATTTTTAGGCATACATTATATATTCCAGGTATCTGTCCTTTATTGGATATTGTTGTGTTTCCAATGTTTTCTCCCACTTTGACTAGCTTAGATTGTATGATCTGAATTTTAAATTTATCTTTTTTTCTAGGCAGTTTATACATTCTGTGTCCTATCTGGAGATTATATTTTTAATCCTTGTTTTTCTAATTAACTGGAAAAAATTTAGATTTACTTTAAATCATATGATATAGGACTGGAAGAAAAGCTGCCATATTGTAGTGTGTCTAACCCAGAATGCTACACCATCACTACATGCGATATCCAACTGTAATATGAAGACACAATTTAGAAAAATAACATTTTTAAGAGATGCAATTTTTAGAATTAAGAGCAGCAGACAGAAAATACAGTGGATAATTAAATACTGTCTATACATGGTGTTCAACTATAGCTTTTTGGAAAGGACAGAGTGCTAGAACATGATTTAATGGCTGTAAAAAAAAAAAACCCTAAAAGGTACAAATAATATAAACAATAAAAGGCAGATTTGGTAATTAAGGGAGACACTAAAATTTGGATGCTAAGGCATAGTTCTATGACAACCCTAGAGTCTTTCTGCACATTACTTTATTATTAATATTATTACTATTATTATGTGCACATAATTATACTTTTAAGGTTTTGTTTTTAATGTGTATTTGGATATGGTGACTACACAACAGTAAGACCAACTTTATTAAATGTACAGAGAAGTAAGCATCTTTAAACTTTTTAGAGAGTGATTTTCTTTTTTGAGGCTATCCAGGTATTTAGAAAGTGCTGCTGCTTCTCAAATTTTGAATGCATTTTTGGAATTACATTTGCAACAATATAAATGGTATGTATTCAATGCATTAGTTTCTGATAGGAATTTAATCTCATTTCCTTATAACTACCATATGTACTTTTATATTAAATTTATTTAGGTATAATTCACATATACTAATGTACACCTATTTTAAGTGTACCTCCAGAGCTTTGACCAATGTATATATACATCCATATCCATGTATCCACCACTGCATTTCCACCAGTAGCATTCCATTGTTGGATATACCATATTTCAGGTTCCAGGTTCTTGCTACTACAAATAAAGCTGTGATGAACTTTCATGTACAAGTTTACTTTTAGACATGTGTTTCATTTCTCTTAAGTACTTACTCCTGTGAACTCTCTGCCATATGGCAGGCATATACTTAGCTTCACAGGATGATGCTACACCACTTTCCAAAGTGGTTGTAGTTTCACGTTTCTACCAGTAATGGATGAGAGTTCTGGACGTTCCACATTCTTGCCAGTACTTGTGATGCTAAACGTGTTCCTTACAGTGTCTGTTCAAATCTTTGCCCATTGTTTCATTGGTCTGTTTGTCTTCTTATTGGGTTTTGACAGGGTTTTTTTTCTTTTTAATGTATTTTGGATGTAATCCTTTGTCACACTGTCTTTCAAAGAGCTTCAAAACTGCAAGGGTAGTGTCATTAGAAGTGTTCGTCTACTTTGCAGTCTATTCTAGATGTGTAAGTATATAAACTAAAGTGTTTAGAATTCTATAGTATTTAGGTGGTAAAGAAAAACAAGGGATAATAGTCACAAATTCAGGTTAGTGGCTTAATATTGGCAGGGGCACTTCAGGATTTCTGGGGTTCAGGACACATTCAATTTCTTGAACAGGGAAGTGGTTACACAGGTATAAAAGTATATACTTCATAATTTATAGTTTTTCTTTTAACTGTACATGCTTTATAAGTGATGTATATCTCACATTTTAAAATGTTTAATGAAGCAACTCATACAAAAGCCAAATAAACCAATGAAACCAGAATAAATTAACTGTTAAAAAAAAAAATCAGTGCTTTGGCTGGAACCAGAAAGCATCCTTGAAGGAAAAGAAATATATTGCAGTCACACTTAATGATAAAAGCCATTGAAAAGAAACTCAAGACACTCACTATCCAGAAAACATCTAACATTTTATGTTGTCACATCAAGAAAGCAAACAAGCGTGGTAGAAGTATTTTCTTCACTTGCTTTTGGAATTTGAAATTGCCCACTTATGATGCTTAGTGAGCGGTGTGTGTGGCTCTACTTAGCCAAAAGAAGTTACATGATCATTCTATGTTTTTGCATCTTAATAATAGCTCATTTAATAAGTACTTAAGTAGTAAGGTACTCTCACAAGAGTGGACTATGAAGTCTGAGGTAGCAGCAGCATTTGACTGCTAACTCACAGGCTGATGAACACTATTTACAAGCAAAGGTTTAAGGGACCTGGAGCTGGAAGACACAGGAAAATCCTTTGTATGATATATGATATTAAGCAAAAGTACAGGCTATTTCTTAAGAAATCCATGAAGCCAAAATTATTTTTCCCTTCATATAATTAGTGAAGTGCTTGAGGGGAAAAAATAGAAAAGTATGAATATTTCTTCTGAATACTCTTTTCTGAAGAGTCAGTTAAAAAAAATGTAAGTTATCACCTAAATTCTATATAGAACTGTCAATGGACACTTTTTCCTTTTCTAATAAATTAGTATGCTTGAAAAATAGCATATTTTATATCAGAGGGCCTGAGATTTCTCAAAGTTTACTTAATACAGTTAAGCAAATACCATTGTAGAGCCAATGAAGTAACAGTTTGCTTTATCTCAGCCTCACTGAGCACAGGTGGTCATCAAATACACACAATATGACTTCTCTCCATTTACATTCTCACAGCTTTAACATCAAATAAAAATTCTCCAGAATCCTGTTAATAATGTAAAGGCACCAGCATCTCTGTCTAACTCCTGCCTAGACCACCCAAGATTTAAAGATGTGGTGAGCCAACCAACTTCACTGAGTACCTGTATCTTAAAGAAGTGGCAGCAAAGAGCAGAAACATGATTACAATGGCTTCCAGTCTTGAAAAAGTGGGTTCATGCTTGCCATTTTATATTCCCTAGTTCTCTGGGGAGGAGCATTTTGATTTAAATAAGAAGTATCGTAAGAATATATGGTAAATACATGCAGATCCAATTGGCATGAATTATGATATCACACAAAACAAACGTCAGCTGGGATTCAGTGGATCCTAGTATTTTCAAACTGCATATTCCCAGGGAAATACTATGTATTTATCCCAAGAATCCTACTATGGGAAATTCCCCACTTCTTTTACTAATAAATTGGCATACATTAATGTCCAATTAAATTTTTTTTAATTTACAGTTATTCAAAACACCTAAAGAGAAATTTCTAGCTTTGAAAAAAATGTTTATGTTTATTGTTTAAAAAGTCAGTGGAACTATTTTTCCCTTTCAGTTAACACAGAAGTCATAAATACTAAGAAAATCTACCTTGGTATGCAAAAAAGATTGATGACCACATATGAAGATGAAGTGATCAGCAGGGTTGAGACATCAAAAAAGAAACTATCTGCTGTATGTGGAGCAGGTGCTCTGGGTAGTAAAATAAAGTAATGATCGTCCCTGTCCTCAAGGAACTTTTGGTCCCTAAGTGGAGATGTGTCCCCATGAAGACACTGTAATGCAACATTTGAAAAGTAAGTATCCTAGAGACATAACTTCAACTTTAGAGAAGTCTAACTTGGCGGGGTTTTGAAAGGTGAGCAAAGAGAACTATCGAGATGTCCCAGATGGGGTGGTGGGCTGTGTAACCAAAGGAGTAGAGAAAGGGACAGCCCCCCTCAGAGGACAAAAGTGAATTTGTGTCACCTAAGTAAAGAATTCTTACAAGAAGCAGCTGAGACAAGACTACCAAAGGTAGCAGTCTACCAGCTCCCAGACACAAAATGTTGGACAGTGGACCTTTGATGTCTTCCTCTCAGTCACTCAGTATCCTTGAGTTGGCTCCAGGAAGGGCTAATAAACCAACCTTGGATTTCATACAAAAGCATTGCACATGTGAACTTTGTTGGGGAAGATGTCAAGAAGAATTTGCAGTTTGTAATCGGAACAAGTAAGTGATCAGTAGTATCCTTTACAATGTAGGTGATATAAGGGGTCAAATTTGCAGGAAGATAATCAGTTCTATTTTAGACATGCTGTATCTGAGGTGGCAGTGAGATATTCAAGCAATAACATCCCGCAAGTGTTTAGAGATAGGGATAAAGTTGAGGATGAGACAGACTAGAGCGTTCACTACAGGGAGGGAAGAGGCGAATCCTGGAAGCAGATGGCCACATGAGATGAAATCGTACCCTCCACCAGAAGCATACCTAGGTGGTCTTTTTGTCACACCAGGCAGGATGTATTTCTCAGTCTCCTGGTAGAGATGCATGTTTCAATACCTAGAGCCTTCTATAAATGCCTTTTTTTTTCATTGAAATAGTTGGCTTACAATGTTGTTAATTTCTGGTGCACAGTGTACTGATTCAGTTATACATACATGTATATTCCTTTTCATATTCTCTTTCATTGTAGGCTATCACAAGGTATTGAATATAGTTCCCTGTGCTATACAGTAGGACCTTGCTGTTTATCTACTTAAATACTAACTACTAGCTGTCCTTTTGCTCCCAATCACCACTGACAGCTATCAGAAATTTCCCTAGCATCATGACAGACCAACTATAAAGAGTTTTCCATGTATTGCTGCTGCTGAACTGGCAAGCTTCCCTGTGACGATAACCATTTAACAACTAGGAAAAGCACACGTCACTAAATTCAGTTAATGTACGGTTAATATAAAGCAACACTGTAACCGGTGTTCAGCTTACGCAGTGGCCTGGTACAAGCCCCACCTGCTGCCTGCATGGCTCACATGCTCATGCCCTGCTCCTCTCCTCCTCTGGTCCAATGGCTTCAATCTGGGCCATTAAAGCCAGGGCCGCAGTATAGCAGAGACCAGGGTACCCACAGATACTTAGAGAAAAGCTGAGGTGTAATTCCGTATCATGTTTCGAGGAATACTATAAACCAGGAGCGATCAAGGTCCCCCCATCCCTCCACACATGCTCTCTCCTGCAGCTCCGCCTCACCCTTAAGTTTATGTTTGACAAGGTAAAGTAGATCCTTAAGCCTCCAGGCTGTTCTTCCCCTAAGATAGTTTTATGAGCCCTTCTTCCCTCCCAGTAGTTCTAAACAGAAGAACGTTAAGTCTTTTTGTGAATATTCTTTTTGATTTAAAGTTTTCCTTTTCAGGTTCTACAAAGAACTGCCATCTCTAAAATGAGAATTTTATTAGACATCAGCTTTATTTTGAAGTACATTAGGAGCTGATTCCTTAGAAATTCAAGCATTGGAAAAATCACTGTGACACCAGGTAACTAAGCACACTTATTTCCAGTATTCCAAAAGGGGAAAGTTCCCAAAGAATGCATTTTATCACTGTAATTACGAAGTAATGATAATTATATCAAAGTGTTGTTAAACCAAGAGCAGGAATTACCTTCATGGTGTGTCCAAACACAAGTGCAGGCCTGACACACGGAGTCAACAGATACTCAAAGAAATCTGACTTCCTCTCCAAAAAGAACTAGGTTAGGCATTATTACTTCAAACCAGTTTTTACTTATAATAAGCATGAACATCTATAAATGTAACAAATGTTAATTTGGATACAAAATAGCTTTTCAAAAAACCGAAATTATAAATAAAAAAAAAGGCCAAGTACTTTTCAACCTGAGTATGCATCTCCCCTGTCCGCCACTGCTCCCCTCACTGGAGCCCTTAGCCCCACCTAGACCCATCCACTCGTTGGCCCCAAAACACTTTTTGCAAATTCCTCTTTCCATCTTGACCTAATTGTACCAAAGCTCCAATCAAGCACCTGCTCATACCTTCTGCCACCAGCCATATAGAACCCTCTGGTCTCTGAACTCATACTGAGTTCATGCTGCCTTGTATTATTTTAAATGCTCTGTCTTCCTAGATCACTTTTTCTTTTTAAAAAAGTAGGCAAAGTCTATGGCTGCTGCTTCATTAGTTACTGTACTATATATCCAGCACAGTGTCCCATGCTTTGTAGATACTTAACATTTGCTAACTGCCTAAGATTTACACACTCATCTTAGCGTGGTTCCTTTGCTCAAAATGGGAGAGCCAGTATACCCATCTGGACTCTGACTAGAAGAGATGGCACACTCCAACTGGGTAATTCAGGAGAATTCAATGAAGAGTATTTACAAAAAGCATGCGCAGGATTTATGGAAACCAGAAGGGACAGTGGAATATGCCAGGTCTCATAACAGTAACTGACTACTCTCTGAAAGGACAAGGAGAGGAAACAGCCACCAAAATCCAGGAGAGGATTCCCTGGCAAGAGATGTAGCCTTGGGTAAAGACATACAGTATGCCCGGCAGGGAGGGAAGCAGGACATTGATTAGCCATCCTCTTCTTTTGCCCCATGTTCTCCCATCAGTACACCCACCATTGGCCGAACCGTTCTGGAAGCCAAGAGCGCAAGGGACCTGTTCATGCAGTCCGGAAGGGTTACCACCCTTCCTAGCCAGGGGTGGTGAGCAGGGTAAGGAAGGAGTGTACTTGGAAAGAGAAAGAAGACACAGCTTGCATTCCTATCTCATACACACCCCCGGGCTACACCACTGACCCTTCCTGGTACTGGTTTCCTCATCTGATAAACATGCTCATAGCATCTATCTTAAAAAAGCATCATTGACAGAATTTGATTATATACATGGAAGTCTTTACCACAGTGTCTAGTACAAACTAAGTACTGAACAAAAGCTGTTAATAACAGCAGTAAGAGTTATTTTCATCCTTATGAGAATCATTTTTCTAGAAATAATGTTCTGGAAATCCTGGCCTTCGGATAACAAAGCACACCTGGACTATCTGGCCTTTATGTTCCACCTGACCTTTCATTATAAATGCTTACCTGAATTAGACTTGAAGATTGCATTTTTAATTTTTTTAAGTTTAATAAGTCCAATTTTTTTAAGTTATAGTCGATTTACAACATTGTGTTAACTTCTGGTGTACAGCATAGTGATTCAGTTTTATATATATATTAATATTTCTTGTCATATTCTTTTTCATTCTAGACTATTACAGGGTATTAAATATAGTTCCCTGTGCTATGAAAACCATTTTAAATGCTGTCCCCCAACCTCCACTGCAAAGAGAAAAGTTTCTGCTGCTCAGCTTCTCCAATTATCTGGACCCTAAGGCATAGCCCCTGAAGGCTCCCTAGCCATTCCAGCTAGAGTTCCTGGGGGACTGTTGGCACCAATTTGCCAGGGACAGCAGGCTGGGATTTATCGGCATTTATAATTTACTGATCATAAAACCACCCTCAGAAGAGTTAAAAGACACTTGCCCAAGGACATGTGGCTGCTGAGCTCCCAACCAATCCTGGAGGAAACAAAAGGCCTAATAAACAAAGAGAGACTGGGGCCCAGAATGAAAGGATGACACTGTCAGGTGCAGAGTCTAAAATTCTGCAAAAATAGCCCGCTATGCACTATACAGTTCATTCCCACCAGGTTACAGAGTACTGTGTGACGAAGCACCTACAAAGCACACACACTAAGCACGGGGTATAATGAATGCACAGACATTTAAGGGCCAAAATCATTGTAGCGTAGCTCCTGACGGCACAGCCAAACGGAAAGTGTAATAGTTCAACGTTACATCCAACAGGTCTATTTTCATTACTTCTCTGTAACATGTTCTTACGCTAGTTTTGAATGGCTGACAAAAATATCACTTTCAAAGTCCAGTTTGTTCTTGATAACAAAATTACACTTCACTCCAGCCAGTTTAAATATATAGTGAGCAGTAATACTCAGTGTGTGAAAATCAATTCACGACACTGCGGGGCTAGATCCCAGCCCTCCAGTCCTTTACCTACACAGGACCACATTCGTTCAGACATTGGCGTGCCTCACGACTGCTGTATAGAGTTATGTTATCAATGACATGTTAATAAACTTGCAGGGTTGCTCAGCAATGCCCGTTCTTTAGTGATGTTCTGGGGAACGACAGACTTGTCTAGTTGGACATCCCTGACATCCATTAGGTTCCTAACCGTGCAACCTGACTACAACATCTTCAGTAAAGTTTACAAGTCATTTTTATGGGTTTAGAGACCACTGCTTGGTGCTTTTCCAATCTGTCTATAAGAAAAAGCACAGCTTGATGGCTAAGGATCTAACTTGACCATCTTAAAAAAAAAAAAAAACCTAGCCACAGGTTTATTCTTTAACATAGGGCTTTGAAACGTTTACAGCTTAGAGGCAGCTTTGTATCATGAATAATGTCACAAAAAAACTGGAAAATCAAACTCAGTTTTACTCTGCCACCCTCACAACCACCACCTCTCCCTTTTAGGATCTTCCAAGACCCATATCTCTTCCACACCCATCTGCTTGGCCCCACTGCAGTAATATGGCCTTTCTCCTGTCCAAGAACCATGGGGTTTTCCAAAGCAGAGACGGGAACTGTTTTGAAGCTTAAAGGAAACATTAAACCTTGAAAAAAGAAATGACCGATGTGTATGATGAGGGGCAAGAGGGAGGAGAAAAACCATACAAAAGAGAAAACTAACCAATTTGCTAGAAATATCAACTGTTACAACCCTCATAGAAAGCTATCCAGGAACGTAAATCCAGAGTTATAAAAATATTACTGTAACCTAGTTATTTTATTTCTGGGATTCTAAAGAAATAATCTAAAATATGAGAAACGTATGTCCACAAAAATGTTCACCCTGTGTTTACAACACTAAAAATATTATAAGTTAGTAAATGTCTAATAGGGGAACAGTTAAACATGTTATGTATATATCTTAGACCTTATGCATTCTCTAAACTGACAGTTATATTAAAGCGAGAGGTATAGTAAATCTGGAAGAAAATATAATGAATGGTTAACAATAGGCCAGGAATACTGTAGTTGGATACTCTATAAAACTTTAATAAATCTATCTTCAAAAATTATTAAAACTTGTCTTTCAGTGTTAATTGTAATTCCTATGAAAGGACATACAAAATTTTTCTGTCATCGTAAGTTTACTGGAGCACGAGTCTAAAAAAACACAAAAATGTACTCCAGAACTGTGTACAGAATTAACAGAAGAGACCATTAGGAGAAAAAACACATTAGTAACACTCAGCATGAAAAAGTTAACAGAATTATCTACTTCCTTTATTTTCCAAAGTTTTGTAATATGGTTATTTCATACTAGAAATATTTAAGTATTTAAGCAACAATTTTAACTCCATATAGAAATATAATTGTTGGTAAAATGCAAATAAATGTTATGAATGTCTATATGGAGATACTGTAAATGGGTTTTACACGCTCAGACTCTAGAGAGAAGGTCATTGCCAACTGCAAAGTTTGGCTAAAATTGTTAAGATGAGCAGAATGCAGTTGTCCAACAATACAGAGTGAGTTTTTGAACGTTATCACTGACATGTGGGACCTGAAGGCAGGACCCAGGAAGCACCAGCATAGTTGGTGTGGCCTGCTGGCCACTTCCCTACTAGGTCTCAAGTGGCTAAACATGGCACCAAGATAGGAAAGAACTCTATTATTTGAGAATTCAGAAACAATAATCTTAAAAAAAAAAAAAAAAAACCCACACACAGAAAAACCTGACTTTAAAGTCTTATTTAGCTAAGAAAGACCCATGAGCCATATGATGAGCTTAGCATCAAACACGCAACTCTTGTCTCCAGCTGACGCCCCTGACCTGTACTTGCCATTTGTTTCCACAGCGTGACGCCAACACTCTGAAGTTCTCCTCAGGGAAAGGTTATTTATACACACAGGGGTACACCTCTGTGGTCTATGGTACTCCATGGCACTGGGTAAGAGAAATGAGGAATTACCGAAAACAAGGAACACGCTTTGATGTGAAACTCCCCTCTATTTTCATCCTCTTTTCTACACTCACTTCATGGCATTGTAATTTAAACAAAAATATTTAATATTTAAGTCAAATATTTAACCCATCAAATATTCACGTCAAAAGCAGCCTACAAACATACATTTAACTACAGAGATGGGGATCAGTTAAAGATAATTAGGAAGGCTATGCCAGCAACTTAAGAAAAATATGCCCTGCAGGAACAAACAAATCTTGACAACAAAGCTCACCAGAAGTCCAGTAGTTCAAAACCTCATTTTTAATAAGCTGAGAAACAATTTCTATTATGATACATGAATAATTTACACAAGATTTTCACATATATTATCTTCCATAAAAGGCTTCGGAGGTAAGCCCATTTTGTAAGACAAGGAGACAAGTGACAGGTAAACTGGCAGATCCAGACCTCAGTCCTGTATCTCTTGCATCATTCTCTCTGGTAACCTGTCTTTAACACCTCCCTGTGGTGATGTGACACATGGAACACTGCCCAGATGTCTGCCCCACACTGAGAGTGAACTTGAAGCTTGTTCCCAACATACGTGGCTTCAAAACTTATGAATCAGTGTTCCACCTCTCTTAAAGAACAGGTAACATTTGCAAACAAATCATGTTAATTCTTTAGGAAGCAAGTTATGTTAGAGAAAAGAGATGCCAAAACAAAAGCAATACCATATAATTTAGGATTATTACGTATTATTAAACCATATTGTTAAATTATATAAAGATTAAAACCATATATTCCTAAATTTGTTAGAAGCATCAGTATAAACTTGAGGTACATATGTCTATTTTTTTTAACTCTACCCACTGGGAAAAACCTAGACACAATGACCAAGTAGCAATAATCACTTCTAGCACTCAAATCATGGTTCCCAAAGTACAACTTCCCACTGAAAAACCAGGGCTGCATGGAGAACAGCTGATCCTAGTCTGGGGGAGGAAAAGCTGAGGCTGGAAGATTTTGTCATGGCAGAGAGCAAGCAAGCCTTCAAAGACTGTCAACTTGAAGACGTTCCCAACGGCTAAAAGATGAGGAAACTTGAGCAAAGAGAACGATAATTTTTAAACCCACCAAACAGGTTTATATCCATGTGTTCACAATAATAATGTTAATATATACATATATGTATGTATGTATATATACATATACATGTTTAGAAGGTGCCTAGTCACTTCTGAAGATTCTACAGAACCATTTTTTCTGAAAACTAGTAAGAAGGCAGAAGAATTGAGCATTAAATCTGTCTTTCCTCTACAACCTTTCACCTGCCCCTCAGGGTGTGTAAATAGTTGATGACAATTTCTTTAGTACTATTCCAGCTAACAAGTGAAGAAAGAATGGAATATTACCATTTTGCAAACCCATAAAGAAACAATAGCTCTAGCAAATTATCCAGCCATGAACAAAGAGAAGTAGCTACATGATGGGACTCCTGAAAGACACCAAATGACTGTGATAATAGTCCTCCCCTCCCCCACAAAAATCCACAGTTCTATATCTGAATACCAACTTAAAGAAATAGAGAGACCAAAAAACATGTTGAACACCACCATGGAATGAAATCAGCAAAACACAAACTACAGAGAACAAAAGAACAAGTAATCCTGTTCCTTCCACAAATAAGTTGCTAGAACAAAGAGGGGGAAGGAGGACTCTAAAGAGGCAGAGACTTGAGACATGAATCAAATGCAATGTGTGGGCCTTGTCTGAATCGTGATTCAAGAAAATTACAGAAGAGACAACCAGTGAAATTTAAACCTTGACCTATGATATTAAACTGTTAAATTTTAGGTTTGGTAATAATGATGCAGTGATATTTGTAAAGAATCCTCATCTTTCAGAGATACAGACAAATATTTAGAATGAAATGGAACTTCTGAGATTTGCTTGAAAATAAGTCAAAGGATGCTGGGCACAGGATTCACATTCACACAAAGCCAGGGAGTGACTGTGGCTGTACCAGGAAGACACTGCAGTGACTATGCTGTCCTCCTGTCGACCTTTCTGCAGGTTTGAGATTTACCATAAAATATTTTATTAAAATTTCCTCCAGCTATAATAAATACCTATTTATCCTTTCTTCTAAACTTAGTAGAAATAAACCCTCTTGTACTGAGGGGTTTCGTTTCTGATGTGATCAATCGTATCTCCAAAAGGAAAAACCTCATATTTTTCTGAACAAAAATATTAATATTTTGAAGTATTAACATTAACAGAGAACACATTATAAAGCAATCTATTTGTTTTACCAAAACCAAGATATTTTTATGCAGAATGAGGCAAGATAAAGAAAATGTTAGAATCTGCAGATGTTAACTACTACATAAAACAGATAAACAAGGTCTTACTGTGGAGCACAGGGAACTATAATCAATACCCTGTAATAGCCCATAATGGAAAAGAATATAAAGAGGAATATACGTATGTGTAAGTGAATCACTATGCTGTACACCAGAAATTAACAAAACACTGTAAATTGACTATACTTCAATAAAAAAGATGTTGGGAAACACAAATCTTCCACCAACATCTGTCTATTACCTTCTTTTCTATGAAACTTAACCACTCAAATCATTTCACGTGTTTCCAAAATTTCCAAGTTCCATAATCATAAACTTCAACATCTTTTCAAAGCAACCTTCACACCCCCTACAACATCCTTCCGTCATAGTTACCCCCACACAAACCCCACTACCCCTGCCCTGTTACTGCATGTCCTTACAAGCGCAGCTGCTAATGGTGCCTAAGGTGTGAACAAAAACCAGTTTGGGTCAGAGTGACTACAACACTATTAACATGAGAGTACTAGATAGATGGGGCCTCGTTTATATCATCTACACGCATCACAAGCTCAACAGTTTAAGTTGTTTCAAAGCACTGAAAGTAAGCAGAGCGGCAGGATTCCTTATTTCAGGCGCATAGAGACTAGGAGCATACATACACTGGATTTACAATTTCATTCTCAACTTTGGAGTTATCCTACTATATATAATGCTATATACACATCAAGAATTTTTTCAGTCTACTTGTGAAGTATTTCTTGACCTGATCAGAAAACGTCTGCAGTGTTTGGCATAAAATTTTATAAGAAATGCTGGATAAGTCAATATGTTCTTTTTAGACAGAAACATCAATAAGGTATTAGCTTAACCTAAAATAGAGTTTTAAAATCACTACTCGTTCAGACAATGAAATACACAATTAGACATAATAGAATTTAAATTACAGAAACACGGTGAGCTTTAATGAGATACTTCATGTGAAAAGCTCAGAACAATGTCTGGCCCAGAGTGACCCTACGTAGGTGTGTCTTACTGCTGCCAGAGCTGCTACCACGGCTAGCGCTGCCACCATTACTCTCACTGCAATCCTACTACTGGGGAAATCAGTCATTAAAAATCAGAGTTATTTCAAGAGTGACAAATATAGAGGAGGTAGAAAAATGAACTGATTGGTAGTTAATTCTCAAGGAAGGCGAGGAGCAATCATGTGACTTGACTGCAGCTGTGATCCCTGAACGAGGTTTTGAATGATGACTAAATGCGCGAGGGGGATTCCAATCAGAGGTAACAACACAAAGGGCAGAAAGAAGAGTTCACGCAAACAGAAAAGCCAATCACTTGGCAGGAGCATGAGCTATAAAAAATGTAAAACGGTAAGCAGGGGGCAAACTTCTAATTCTTGGAAAGCTAATTTTGTTGTTGCTCTTATTCACAGATTTTTCAAAGGACATCATCGCTCCACTTGAAGTTTCCTATAGGATTTCAAAGTCATTATTCTGTTCTTTTCTCTATGAGCAGCTACAAGTTTGATCATCTCTTTTGTTCTGTAAAAGCTTTGGAGGGTATCCAACTTCATGAGACCTTTTTTGAAGCAATTTTAGGCAATGGGACGTACACCCTGCTGGAACCCTCTATGGATATTTACCGATTATTACCAGCCTCAAGCTCTTCTAAGTAAATGTACTGTCAGGCAAATACCTAAACACCTTTATCATATATATTCTACAACTGGTATACACCACAGGATGTCCTGTTTTCTCCCCTCTCTTTTAAAACAAACAGAAAACAGTTTTGAAACAGTCACAAAATTATTCTTTCTCTACACCAGTTTGTCCAATCAAGGCATTAAGACACTGTGCTTCATGCATTTCCTATCCACAGATAACATTATCAATGCGCATTCGAAGTTTTAAAGAACAGTGAGCCAAGCAATCTCCTGACTTATTAGATGATCTTAGGAGTCTAAACACGCACACTTGAAAGAAAGTTTTAGTTATACAAAGATGAGTTTACAATATGATGCAATGATGAGAAAGTTCGACTTTCCCATACCTTGAGAGTCAGATGATCAAAAAATGAAGGCACTGATCAGTTTTGAATATGGTTGGTATATGCTTATACACAGTTAACTTAAGGATGCTGATTAAATGGCTCTTCATAATATTGCAGAAGAATCAGCAAAAAAACTTCCAAATCAGTTTTTCAAAAGCTATTCTCCTGGCCTCCCTGAGTTCATGCATTTATGCATCATCCTTATGGTGTATATTAAATTTTTGCAAATGCATTTGCTAATTCTACTTGTTCACCAACATCACCACCAACAGCCCCAACAGAAACTGTTCCACAGACTAGAAACTACATTTTTATATTTAAAAAATGACTGGAATTTAAGCCCAAGTCTATCAACACTACAGAGACTTGGCCAAGGCATTACCTAAGATGATCCTAAGGTAGTGGTTGGTAGGGAGAAGCGAGAAGCACAAAGCCATATCCTTCAGCCTTCAGAGAAAGGGGTAATAATTAAAGTCCAAGGGTTTTGCTCCAGTGAGTCACGTTAGGCATAGACACAAATGACCAGATCATAAAATTTACATGCAAATGTTTAAGAGTTTCCAAAATTGAAGTGAAGAGATAATTGTAGAAGAAACAGTATAGGAGACAGTATAGTTTTTTAAATTGTTTTACAGTGTTGTTTTAGTTTCTGGTGTACAGCAAAGTGATTCCGTTTTTTATATATATTCTTTTTCAGATTATTTTCCTTTAGTTTATTACAAGATACTGAATCTAGTTCCTCTGTGCTATACAGTAGGTCCTTGTTGTTTACTTTATATATAGTAGTGCATATCTGCTAATTCCCTGACTCATTTAATCCCTCCCCCACCTTTCCCCTTTGGTAACCATAAATTTGTTTTCTATGTCTGATTCTGTTTCTGCTTTGTAAATAAGCTCGTTTGTATTTTTTAGATTCTGCATATAAGGGATATGACAAGACACTTGTCTTTCTCAAGACAATATAGTTTTAAATAAAATGCTACTACACAGCCTTCAAAATGTTATTTCCTAGGATTAAAAGTCTAGAATCTCAGGTACCCATAAAAAGGAGGATGTGTAAACTATAGTTTGGTCATACAAGGAAATAATACCTATCAATAGAAAAGAACTACTGATCCATGTGACATTATGGATGAATTTCAAAGACATGCCCATGAACAAAGCTAGACACCAAGAGTATATACTGTGTAATTCCTTTCTTATGAAGTTTTAGAATTAGCAAAGTAATCTCTGAGAGATGAGTACTGACTGTCAAGGAGCATGAGGGACCCTTCTGGAGTGATGGTAATGTTCTGTATCTTGATAACTGAGTTACAGAGGTGTACACATTTGTCAAATCTCAGCTAACATATACTTAGGATTTGTGAATTCTATCATGTAAATTTAAATAAAATACAAATATTGAACTCAGTGATTTGCATACTAAGTATGTGCAACTTACTTTGAAATACATCAATATATGACAGATTAAGAGATGGACTCTAGATGTTAGGTCTACTGGCGTTCTTGTAAAATTCTTTTAACTTCGCTCTACTTTTGAAAAGATTCATCAGAAAATGTTGGTGGGATAGGGTGGGATCTGATTTTCCTAAAATGGGAGTGGGAGAAAGCTAGATAGCAAAATAGGGACATAAATTTTACTTCACTATTATAGAAAAGTTCAATTAGATTTATCAAAAGTTTGAGAGAACAGAATTATTTTTAAAAATCCAAGAAACACAGGGAAGGAAAAACAGGAACTTTAAATTTTTACGTTTTCTTCTAGAGCTCCATAATTCTAACAGATTTGTTTTTCATCTGGGTTTGTTTTTCTAGTATGTAAAAAAGAATTTGTAAATCATATTCATCTCCTACCTGTATCCAAATAACATAATTATGCCCACTTCATGAGTGCTTCTAATAGCAATGTCAAACATTTCTCCTAGAAACATCTGCCACAGGTAGAGAACTTGAACATGAAAGCAAAATGACATTGTTTCTCAGTAGACACATGGAAAGAGCAATAGTAAAGAGAATGGCAAGGAATTCATAACTAAGTATACTCAGCTGCTGTGCCAAACATGCGATACATGCCCATTTCCCCTCCAGCTACAGGAAGACACCTCAAAAATCTGCTGCCCATTTATCTGAACTCACCCAAACTGTCCCTCCATGGGAATTCTGCTCTTAATTGTTCAGTTACCAAGTTAGTTTTATAATACTAAAGCCAAATTTTTTTCAAACTTTTTTTTTTCCAGAAAATGGACTACCAAGTCTTTGTGCCAGAAATATTAAAGCTGCCTTTTCTCTGACATACAGAAAACTGGAATTTTCCACTCCATAATTAAAAATAGCTTTTTCTAAATATCTAACTGTACCAATTTTCAATAAATTTTGTAATTTTAAGCCTATTTATAGTCTCTGCTACAAACAGTATGGAAAGATAATACAGCTATAAATATCAGTAAATCCTCATGTAATTCTAGAATCCTTTGTAATTCTACAAAAAGTAAAGAATTTTCATTATATTATGAGATACGCATGAAAAACTTACATGTAATATGTATTCAAATTTAGTAAAAGCTAAAAATTTATAAAATAAGCTGTTTAAAACAAAGGTTACAAAGGTCAGGTAAGTCTTTATTACAAATGTCATTTCAAGGCATATGTTATAAATACAGCTAGAACTAATAGCAATGTATTGCTTTAATTAGACAGAGGAATTTAATTACTCAGAACAAACCAAGCTGATGCAGGCAAGAGATGTCTGAAATCAGCTGGCACCAATGTCATCTCTTATTTATTACCTCTGTTGCTGATTCTTTGTCAGGAGACCTGGTGTACTAAGCAGACAACAATCCCCTAACCTGGCAGGGGATGGTGGTGGTTTTCTACTAAACAGCAATCGTCATATTCTCTACAAACGGTAGCCGGCCCTCTCCAGCAGAACCCGAAAGGAGCCTGTTCCTCGCCCCTCCCTGCTGAGAGTTCCTGTGCTGGAGAACTGGTCCCTGTGCTTCAGTAGATGGCACTCTTTCCTCCGACACAGCTGTCCAGGAGCAGCGGGCACACAAACCCACATCATTCCATGCATTTTTTTTTTCCGAGTCCACAACTACGGCCCTGGCAAAGGATTCAGCTCTACCTTAAAATGAGCAAAGATGAGGACCAAAGGACAAGTTACAGACAAGAAGAAAGTATCTGAAAATTGTGTATCTGATAAAGGGCTCATCTCATATCTAGAACATATAAAGAACTCTCAAAACTCAGTGGTAAAACACAAACAATCCAATTCGAGAGTGGGCAAAAGACATGAAGAGACATTTCACTGAAGGCAAACCAGCACATGGAAATATGTGTAGTATCATCCGGAGTCACTAGGGAAATGCAAAGCAAGGCCACAGTGAGGTATCACTCACACCTGCTGCAACTGCTAAGAAAAGCACTAGTGACAACAGCAAATGCTGGGAGGATGTGGAGACGCTGGATCTCTCATACACGATGGGAGGAGAGGAAAACTGTAAAGCTACTCTAGGAAACAGTTTGATGGTTTAAAAACTGAGCACGCTCTTAACACACAGCTGAGCAATGACCATCCTGGACATTAGAGCCAAATGAAAACTGGGTCATTTGTCCACACAAACCTGTATGTGATTGTCCACATCAGCTTTTGGGGGGGGTGCTTATTTTATTTTTAAATATTTTTTTGAGTTATAGTCATTTTACAATGTTGTGTCAAATTCCAGTGTAGAGTACAATTTTTCAGTTATACATGTACATATATTGTCACATTTTCTTTCGCTGTGAGCCACCACAAGATCCTGTATATATTTCCCTGTGCGACACAGTACAATCTTGTTTATCTATTCTACATTTTGAAATCCCAGTCTGTCCCTTCCCACCCCCCGTCCCACTGGCAACCACAAGTTTGTGTTCTATGAGTCAGTTTCTGTTTAGTATTTATGGTTTTTTGTTTGTTTTTTTAGATTCCACATATGAGCGATCTCATATGGTATTTTTCTTTCTCTTTCTGGCTTTCTTCATTTAGAATGACATTCTCCAGGAACATCCATGTCGCTGCAAATGGCGTTATGTTGTCAGTTTTTATGGGTGAATAGTATTCCATTGTACAAATATACCACATCTTCTTTATCCAGTCAACTGTTGATGGACATTTAGGCTGTTTCCATGTCTTGGCTATTGTAAATAGTGCTGCTATGAACAATGAGGTGTAGGTATTTTGAAGTAGGGTTCCTTCTGGATATATGCCCAGGAGTGGGATTCCTGGGTCATATGGTAAGTCTATTCCTAGTCTTTTGAGGACTCTCCATACTGTTTTCTACAGTGGCTGCATTCCCACCAGTTCCCTTTTCTCCACAGCCTCTCCAGCATGTGTCATTTGTGGACTTTTGAATGATGGCCATTCTGACTGGTGTGAGGTGATACCTCATTGTAGTTTTGATTTGCATTTCTCTGATAATTGGTGATATTGAGCATTTTTTTATGTGCCTATTGATCATTTGTATTTCTTCCTTGGAGAATTGCTTGTTTAGGTCTTCTGCCCATTTTTGGACTGGGTTGTTTGTTTTTTTCTTATTAAGTTGTATGAGCAGTTTATATATTCTGGAGATCAAGCCTTTGTTGGTTTCATTTGCAAAAATTTTCTCACATTCCGTAGGTTGTCGTTTTGTTTTACTTATGGTTTCCTTTGCTGTGCGGAAGCTTGTAAGTTTAATTAGGTCCCATTTATTTATTCTTGCTTTTATTTATATTTCTTTGGTAGACTGCCCTAGGAGAGCATTTTTGAGATGTATGTCAGACAATGTTTTGCCTATATTTTCTTCTAGGAGGTTTATTGTATCTTGTATTATGTTTAAGTCTTTGATCCATTTTGAGCACATCAGCTTTATGTGTAACAACTAAAAACTGGAAACAACCAAAATTTCCGCAGTAGGCAAATGGTTCAATGAACTGTGGTATAACCATACCATGAAATACTACACAGCACTAGAAAGGAATGAACAATCGATACATGCAACATCTTAGGGAGATTTCAAAGGCATAGTGTTGAGTGAAAAAACAGCCAATCTTAAAAGGTCACATGCTGTCTGAATCCATTTATACAACACTCTTAAAATGGCAAAATTATAGCAAGAGAGAAGAGATGACTGGTTGCACAGGAACAGGTAAGTGGGAGGTGGGTGGCACAGGGTATGGTTGTGCCTGGGAAGGGAAAGCACGAAGGAGACTTTTGTGATAATGGAACAGTTCTATATCCTGCTTGTAGTAGGGACAACATGAATTTACACAAGTGATAAAACAATAGACCTAAACACATACTTTATACCAATGTCAATGTCCTAATTTTGATACTGGACTACAGATAACTAAGATTCTACCAATGAAATTAACCAGCTGAATGGTATACAGGTCCTCTCATGCTCTCTTCAAAACTTGCTGTAAATCTAGAATTATTTTTAAATAAAGACTTTTGTTTAAAAAATAAAATTACCATTTAAAATACAGCTATCTATTAGCATACATAACTAATATGAGTTCTAGTAATTCAGAACTCAAGGTGAAATTTATAGTCTACCATCTCTGAGAAAGGATTGCCAAAGCAAGCGAAATGTAGTAGGAAATATTAAACCGTGATGTCTATATTTGCTAATGTCAAGAGAATCTATGTATCTTTCTATCTTAAACTACAGATTTCTACCCACTAAGTGCTCGTTGTACAATCAAGAATTTCTACCACTAATTCAAACACTTATTGACAGTCTACTATATGCAACAGTCTTTGCAGAGCATAAGGATGAAGCCTAGTATTATGTTTGAGGTTAAAGAGTTGGACGGTCTGAATTCAGAAACTGGCCGGGCCACTGCTGTGCCAGCCTGGACAAATTGCTTGACCTCTCTACTGTATCATTTTACAGATGGCAAAACAGTCAATGTGACAAATACGACGTGCGTTGTAAGTAACATGGTATACCATATAAATAATAGAATATAAATGATTAAAATATGGTATCCTAACCTAACCCTACAATGATTAAATAAACTAATCCCTGTGAAGCACTTAACCTAACAACAGAACATACAAAGACTAAAAAATGTGAGCTATTTTTTATCTCAAAAAACTTCTGATTAATCAAGGGATAGAGTCCTATGCAGTCGTTTGTGAAATTAAGGGGCTACAAGTACTCAGTAAAGAAGGCCATATGGAGACAACTTAAGTGTTATGGGAGTTCGGAGGAGAGAGATCATTTCAGATACAACAGAGTGATGCTGGCTTTGTGGAAGAAGTGGTGCTTGAGCGGCTTTTGAAGGACGTACAGGATTTCAACTGACAGAGATGCTGGGTCAGGTCTCTCAAGTCAGAGAGCATCACACACAGGGTACTAGAAGACGGCAAAGTGAGAGGCATGCTTACGTCCAGCCTTGCCAGTTACAAATTAGGACCTAGGCTGGAGGATTCCTCCTCAGATTTCACAGAGTCCCAGCCTCGGCCATCACTAAATATTTCCCTTACTAAGTGTCACTATATATTTGAAACTATAGGTGTAATTTTACCCTTCATTGCTGGGCCTGTGTCAGAGCAGAAATAACCAGTTCTCCCTGATAAGATACCAAGAGATGAGATTAAAACAATGATTATACAAATCAACACATTCAGACACCAAAGTATTTGACACCCACCCACATGAATGAAAGACGCCTTTCCAACACAAGGTCTCGTTGATCGCTTTATAAATACAGGCTGCATCTAACAAAATAAAATTAAATAATGGCTTACCTACATTGACTGTTGAGTTTCTCTCCTCTTGCCCCTGACCCAAAGCCTTCATTTCAGATAATAGGACAGACCACATAAAGCTACTTAGGAAAAACTAGGTAAGAGTTCTGTGAATGTTTTACCGTGTTTCAGAATAAAACTAGGAAGTGAAATATACAGCTTTGTTTACAGGAAATTTCATAAAGTCAATATGATAGATTAAAAATGGAGAGAAACAGGTCAACATGTTAGAGACACTATTTTTATCCAACTTCTCCATTCCCAAGATATGTTGAGCACAGTCAAAATTCAGGGAGATTATTAATTTGGGTATTTGAGACTAGATTGCATTATTTGGCAGAAATACCATTCAAGAAGTCAGTTTCTAGGATTTATTAAAGCATATTTCTCAAGAGGTTTGAAAGGGTAGGTGGGAGCAAACACTACACATATGGAATGGAGTAAAAGTTACTCAGTGTCCAGCTCAGTGCAAAAAAAATAATTGCACACATATAGACACATACCTATACCTACTAGCAGATGTCCTTCATTTTTTAGAAGTTGTTCTCCTAAACCAAATCTTTTTTTAAAGGCAGTATATCTGATTTACAGTATGTTAGCTTCAACATAGTGATTCTACATTTTCATAGATTATACTCCAGTTTAAGTTATTGTACAATACTGGCTCTACTCCCTATACTGTATACTACAGTTTGCATCTTATTTTATACCCAGTAGTTTGTACCCCTTAATCCCCTTTCCCTATCTTGCTCCTTCCCCTTCTCCTCTCTCCACTGGCAACCACTAGTCTCTGTATTTGTGAGTTCGTTTCCATTTATTAACTCGTTTATTTTTTAGATTCCACATTTAAATGAAAACATGTTTGTCTTCCTCTGACTTATTTCATCAAGCATGATACCCTCCAGGTCCATTAAGTTATGCAAATGGCAATTTCATTCTTCTTTATCACTAATATTCTGTTGTATATATGTATTGCATTTTCTTTATCCATCTATCTGTTGATGGACACTTACGTTGCTTCCGTATCTTGCTACTATAAATAAACGCAGCTATGAACACTGAGGTGCATGTATCTTTTTAAATGAGTGTTTTTGTTTTCTTAGGATATAAACTCAGAAGTGGTAGTGCTAGATCACATAGTAGTTCCAACTTTAATTTTTTGAGGAACCTCCATATTGTTTCCCATAGTGGCTATAACCAATTTACATTCTCACCAAAATTATGCTAGGGTTCCCTTTTCTGCACACCCTTGCCAACATTATCTGTTGTGTTTTTGTCATTCTCATAGGTGTGTGGTGATATCTCACTGTGGCTTTATTTGCATTTCTCTGATTAGAGATATTGAGCATCTTTTCATGTGCCTGTTAGCCATCTGTATGTCTTCTTTGGAAAAAGATCTTTTCAGATGCTCTGCCCATTTTTTATCAGGCTTTTTAAATTTAAGTATAGTTGAATACATCATTAGTTTCAGGTATACAGCATAATGATACAGTATTTTTTGTCAATGGTTTCCTTTGCTGTGCAAAAGCTTTGAAGTTTAATTAGGTTCCCATTTGTTTATGTTTGCTTTTGTTTCCTTTGCCTTAGATGAGAGAGCCAAAAAAATATTGTTACAATTTATGTGAAAGAGTGCTCTGTATTTTCTTCTATTAATTTCCTACATATAAGTCTTTAATAAATTTTGAGTTTATTTTTGCATATGGTGTAAAGAAATATACTAATCTCATTCTTTTACATGAAGCTGTCCAGTTTTCCGAGCACCACTTAAAAAGATTGCCTTTTCTCCTTTGTATATTCTTGCCTCCTTTGTTGTAGATTAATTGACCATAGGTGTGTGGGTTTATTTCTGGGCTCTCTATTCTGTGCCACTGACCTCTACGTCTGCTTTTGTGCTATTATCAAGCTGTTTTAATTACTGTAGTTTTGCAGTATAGTCTGAATTCTGGAAGGGTCATATGTGCAGCTTTGTTCTTTTTTCTCAAGATCACTTTGGCAATTTGGGATCTTTGGGCTTCTATATGAATTTTAGGATTATTTGTTCTAGTTCTGCCAAAAATATGAGTATTTTGGCAGAGATTGCATTAAATCTATATTGCTTCAGGTAGTATGGTCACTTTAACAATATTAATTCTTCCAATTCAAGAGCACAAGGTATCTTTCCACTACTTTGTATCATCTTCAATTTCCTTCAATATTTTACCATTTTCAGAGTATAGGTCTTTCACTTCCTAGGTTAAGTTTATTCCTAGATATTTTATTCTTTTTGATGCAATTTTAAACAAGATCATAAAAAAGCATTCTTTCTGATAGTTCGATACTAGTGTGTAGAAAAGTAACAGATTTTTGTATACTGTTAAACCTCACAAAGTAGTACTTCCTCCTCCAGCAGTGCCAGTGTACATGACAGGGTCAGTACATTTTTCCATAAAGTTCTGCAAACCAAACCAGGATTGGAGGAAGATGGGACTACAGCTACTGAGAAGAGTTTTTCAGGATCAGCATCACAAAGCAATTCACTAACAATACTAAAGAATCCAGATCTGTACCAGCCTGGGTCATCTTAGAGCTGAACTACTTGATTTCTCACTACTACAAAACCTGAGGCTCCCAAACTTGCTTTCTATCCTTTCTATCTTTTCCTTGTCTATTGTGGAAGACAGCAATCCAAGATCTTCTTCCTTAACCTATTAGGTAAAACTATTGCAGAGACTCCTTTTCAAGATTTATTAATTACTTGCAAGCAAGAATTGGAATAAAAACAGAAGGGTTCTAAAAGTTATCATGCCCTAATGACATTTCACAATACACCCACTAAAATTTCTAAAAGACAACTGACAGCACGAAATATTACAGAGGATGTGAAGCATCAAGAATTCCCACTCACTGCTGATGGGTGTGTAAAATGGTACTATCACTTAAGAAAACTTGTTGGTAATTTCTTTAAAAGTTCAACTCAATGACCTTTATAAGGTCAGCAAACTTGTAGGTATTAGCAAAGAAAAGTGAAAACATATGTGCAAAAAGCCATGTACGATAATGTTTACAGGAACTTGATTCATCATAGCTGAAAACTAGAAACAGCCCAGATACGTGACAGGAGAATATATGGACACACTATGGTGTAATCATACAATGTAATACTTACTCAGTAATAAGAAACATCCTACTAAAACATAGAACAAGGATGAAGTCTCAAAAATATGCTGGGACAAAGACCAAATGCATGTGTGATTCTACTTACATAAAATTATAATACAGGTAAAATTGACCCAGTTTTTGATAGTCAGTTCAGTGGTTCTTTATGGGATTGGGGGACTTAGTTGGGAAGGGACAGGAGAGAACTTAACGGGTGATGGAAATGTTTTTGATAGCTCACATAGTTGATAGCATTGTTTCTCTTGGAATTACAAAGTTTCAAATAAGAGCCAGCTGTTTGTCAAAGGGAAACCCAGAGCCACTGTCCAGCCATCCTTGGAAGTGTCACAAATGTAGGGTCGTAGAAAGAGGAGCCAGGAAGTAAGATGGTAGATGGGTGCACTGCTAGAAAGAATAAAAGGGGTGAGGATCTGAGTTAGTGAAAGGAAAGAAGTCAGTATGGGAGGCATGCCTTCCCCTGCATGAAAAAAGTCCTAGACAATGGAAGGGCTACCCAGTAACCTTTTTATGCCAGTATAGGAGACACTGTTTACACTCTGCAGTATCCTAATTCCTCTACTTCCAGAAATTGCAGGAAATAACCCATCATAAATTTTAAAAACCTACTCTAAATAACCTAACCATAAAGTTAGGCATTTCAAGGATGTCACTTCGGGGCCAAAGCATCTAATTTCTGCAGGCTTTTCTTACTTTGCTGTAAAGTCCATGAAAGCCTGTGTTGATGCTGAGCTCCATGAAACGCTGGGCCAACATTCAGAAGACAGCTACCCAAGAGTGCCCCTTTGGCCCTCAGCAGTCTAAGTGAACGAGAAGTTAACCTGTTTTGTTAAGACACCAAGTATGCGGGTTGTTAGTTACCACAGCGTAACCCAGATTATCCTTACTAATATAGCCTGTTTTTCTCTTCAACGTATTTCTCAAATGAATCCATTCAAAAGGAATAATTTCACAATTATGTATAGGACACCACATTAGCTCCATCAAGCCTCCCAAAATAACAGATTCAGTCTCTACTCTCAAGATGACTATGGTCCAATACGGGAGGAAAGCCATGTATTGCAATAACCAAGACATACCAGTGTGATAGCTGAGGTAGGAACACAGCACCAGGGGAGGTCCAGATCTGACACCAAGTATTCTCTGTAGGCTACAGTAATCCACAGGTGCTTACATTTCTAAATAATTAGAACTGCATTCTCTATGTAATTTGCTAGAAATGTAGGTAAGTATCAATATGGAGAGAGGACATTCAGAGTAGTCTAGAGAAAGTCCTATTTTCCTCTCCCCACGCCCCACTGTTTTAGCCACACCAGCATGGAGATCCCTCCCCATAGTGAGCCACCATTACTGTCAGGAGCACGCAGCTGGAACACCCCTGCATAGCTACCATACAATAGAGGGCTAAATATATAGTTCGTGTTCTCACACCCTCTTTTTAGTGTCAACATATGCAGGTATCCCCTGAGTTCAGATCTGGCTTTAAAACCTTCTCATGTCCTCCATAGTACCTGCATTATTTCAGCATACCACCTAGGCAGGAACCATTCACTAATATTCCCGCTCTGTTCCTTTCCAGCACATGATGGCATCACACTGCCTGTCCTCTCTGAAAGCAACGTGCATTGCTTTGGCCAATGAATCATGAAAAGCGATGATATATGCCACTTCTGGACTGTGGCCTTTAAGAGCTAGCTAGTACATGAGTCAATACAGTATTTTTCCTGCTCAGTGGTTGGAAAGCTGTGTCAAGATGGAGCTGTCAGCCTGGGTCCCAGAGTGACCATGATGAGTAACCAAGCTCCCTCCCAACTCACACTGAAAACCCAGAGTAACCAAGAAATAAAACTCGGCTGCAGTAAGTCATCTGGAGTCCAGTACCTGGACTATCCTGAGACAACAGTTATTTCTGAACTATTACCTATGGCTGGAAAATTCTTTTCTGTCCAGACTTTCAGACTTCTTTGCCTCCTGCCCTTCATAGCTTTTGTGAAAGAAAAAAAATGAAAAAAAAAATGTTGGCCTTTTATCAGAATTACTAACCAATTAAAGGACTCTCTCTACTCCAAGTACTTGACTCAGAGTCAACGAATACAATTTTTTCTCTCTTACGAGTTGAAGCCAAAATGACAGAGCTGCCTATTCCTAAGCTATTCATTCTGAGACAGAGGACTAGAGGCATGGAGGTGGGGAAGAGGCAGAAATGAAGAAAGTACACCTGGCTAAGGGCCCAGAGGGATTATGGAAACTGAAAGGGTTCTAGAAGCCTTCAGCATGCTAGTAAGCATTCTCAGTAAGCATTACAGGCCTTTAAAGGTGAAAATACAGTTCAATCAACCAAGCAGATACTTTTGCAGGAATGTCCAGGGGCTTAAAGTAAATCGGGCTGTGGGCGCAAATGAAATAGAGCTCACCGCTTCCTTCTGGTACTCTCTTCACTCATGGGAGGCAATCTGTAAGCAACTGCCAAGTGTATCTGCTTCTAGAAATGCTTTGTCTTTTAGCTAATATTGGGGGGAAGTGAGGACAGATAGATACTGTCATGAAAGGGCAGAGAAGACTCACAAGTAAGGGTAGGGTTTACACGGTATTTCTTGGTCACTTAAGTATTAAAAACGCGGTGATTCTACTTAAAGTTTGGAGTTAAACAAGCAAGCAAATAAGCCATCTTTACCAAGAATGAGAGCTGAAATTGGGAAATTTTTCTGTTACGTGCCAAATGAAGGGATCTGGGAGATGATTATATGCAGAAACTTTCCAAAATACCATCTCTTGGAAATAAAATGTTGTCAAGTCATTCATACTTCAACTATAACAAATGACTAAAACGTAAAGTTTGGAGGTAAAACAGCCTCTGGATCTTCAGGCCTGAAGACTTCATTACATCCCATTTTGTGCCCTCCCCCAGCAACCAAGAGGGCAGAATAGCAGATGCTTCATGAATACTTAATTAATCTAGCAGTTTAAGGGCCTTATTTCAGAAACACTGTGATCTAATCAGCTACCTTTCTCTGCTCCATGATTTTCAGTTTTAGATTTGTCCCCATGTCATGTCAACACATGTGAACTCTCTTAAAATCAAAGAGGACACACTAGGACTAAAAGCTGGCGTGACTTTTTGGTGGTGGCTCCAGTGAGGCAAAGCTGAGATTTGTTTATTAATCCCCACTTTTCTCCACTGACACTTCTCTAAGTAAAAAGAGAAGTGGGCCTAAAATCTAAGATCACCCTTAACAACCCTACTGTATCTCAGGAATAATCCATTGGCAAGTACAACAGTACACTAAGCTGATCCTCACATAAAAATCCCTGCATTAAATTCATCTAATGGAAAAATCAAGGCATGTTATCTTTGCACATTAATCTTAGAAGCACACCTCACTGAATGACCACAGCAGATCTGTTACCTCCAAGGGGCAGGGCTGCTTGAGCAGCGTCACTGACGACAGCATTTCACGAGGTATTCAGCAGTAGCATGCACGCCACAGGTGGAGATTTGTAGAAGGCTGTTCAACTTCTGTGTCTAATGTGAAAGACACTTGCAAAGTTAAATAATTGGTCTTTAGTGGTGTTTTCCCCTGCTAGGCGGCAGTTAAGTCTCAGGCTCAGTGACCTGCAGGTAGAGTCACTCACCCTAAGACGACAAAATTAGACCATTTTTATAAGGTAGGGTATCAGGTGTGTGTGGCTTTTATTGTTATCTATAAGCAGTTTAGGGTCTCTAAAGGTATATACATTTTTGGAGGAAACCAGATTGCTTTTGCAGGACATGCCTGATACAGTACTAAGATCGGTTCACATGGCTTTAGAAATGAACGCCCACACGTCATTCTGACGGTAGCTTGCACTTAATGTGGAAATAAAGCAACCCTACTACAACCAGGAATGTCGGCTTATTTCTCCCTACCAATGAGTCAACTTCCAACAGGCTGGGTCCCATCCATGTGAGATGCCCTTTAGCTCTTGTTTTTGTCATGTCACTCGCCCACGGTGAGAAACGCTGTAATCATAAGGGTGTGATACTGGTGACAACGGTCATACTGGAGACATGCTCCAGACATTACATCCTTCTCAAAAGAGGAAATGAGGGGACCAGAAAAGGACAGCTCTGTTTTCAGCCACCAAGAGCCGATGATGAAATGCCTGCCAATTAATTCTGCTGCGACCATCCCTCAGCTCACACTGAGAACTGGAAGACATGAGCTCAGCGGTGGTCATGCGATGAAGCCACTGGAGGTGCTCATTTTGAATGCAGAGTGATGTCCAAATGCTGACCTTCTCCAGTCACGGCATTGCAACCCTGCTGAAAAGCCACAGAACCAAGAGTCGGCCCTCCTTTAAAAGGGAATAGGAGGAGGTGAGGAATAAGACTTCCCTAAAAAAACAAAGAGGGCACAGCCAGATGTCAAATCCAGGTGATCCAGGGCAGGAAACATCTCAGCGAGAAAGGAAAACAAGCTAATGTAGAGGCAACTAGAAGAAAAGACAGAAACATTTATTCAGGAAAATATTTGTTGCATAACTACCAGATGAACACAAGTTTAAAAAACAAAAAATCAAAAGTACAAGAAAGAAAAATATATTCCCCAAGGGCAGTAAGCAATGGGTAGGAGTTAGACATACAAGTCTACAGACTACAACACAAGACACTCCTACGTAAAACTACAGGGGCTCAAGTCTCACCACCCCTTTCCTTTCTGTTGTTACTCATTTCCTGAGTCCAGTCTCATGTCAGCAGTCTAGAACCTAGGACTGCCTTCAATGCAAGAGACATTCTAAAAAGTCACACTAGAAAATTAGTCACTTCTTATCTTACTCCGAGGCATCTGCATGATAAAAAGTTGATGAGAAAGGAATTTTCCTGGAGACAGGATCCCTGACCCAAGTATCATCATCCTTGCAGTTTGTGGTCAAATCCATTGAAGTCTGATCAGTGTTCCAAGCACTCTAAACAGCATTTTACTCACATTGCTTCAATTACATGAGTCTTCACAGCTCAATAAAGTATCATTTTATAGATGTGGAAACTGAGGCTCCAAATCATTTGTCAGAAGTCCTTCCAGAAGCAAGGGGCAGATCTGGGTTTCAGATCTAGGCTCCTGTGACCCCACAATCCATGGGCATTCTATGCCTCAGCCTTCTACGAGACACACTGCTTCCTCATCAGGCTAGTTTGTAATCCCAGGTGAAAATTCAGGGGCATGAATACAGCCCAGTAAGAAGAGCTTTAAGTTCAGACAATGCGTTTGACAACAAGAGACAATGGATGAGGAAATACCCTTGTCTGTCCAGGGACACTGGAAGATACCTATTTGGGAAAAGTGAAGTTATGAGGTTTAAAGAATCCCAAAAGAATATTTATGCTGGTTGCTTGCTTCTTGGTTCACACTGGCTTGCAGACTGGGTCTTGTCCAGTTCCCCTCAGAAGACCTAGCCTGTGCCCTTCAGGAGAATATGACCAATGTCTGCCTGGAAAGGCACCAGAAAACAGGTGGCATTTGAACTGTGCCTTGAAGGGAAAAAAAAGAGTTGCCAGGCAGAAACAAGTCTCGTCTTAGCATCTGTGATTTGAGTCTATCTTACAGGCTAGAAGGCAGCTTGCAAGAATCAGCGTGAGGTCAAAACAGCCGGTTTCTGCAGGAGGCACTATTTATCTGTACGAATTCACCCTGGCCGTAGTGTAACCCCTAACCGTACAAGCCTTCCAGAAGGAATGCTAAGACAGCACTGCAACTTGGCAAAAGAGGAATCTTGGGAAGGAGAAAAAACATTTTAGAAATCTGAAAGACTGCAGATGGGGAAATATATTTACAGATGATTTTTTTGTAAGGGAGAAATGTGAAAGGTTTAGAAAAAAGGTAAAAATAAAAATAGACTGAAGGTGATAAAGTTTAAGAATTTAGCACATACTGCACACTAATGTATTGGCTGAATGTAATATAATGTGAACCTTATGCTGAAATGGTACATTCCTGTCAGTTTCACTGGAGACCCCCCCCCCCCAAGTCTAGGCGACACAACCCAAAGTAAGGCGCAGACCACTCCATGTGGGGCTTACCACGTGAGCTCATGCGGCTCTTAGATTATGGCCCTTAATGACTCCACGCCCAGAGGAAAAGGGGTCTAGTAGTTGGAGATCTTTGCAGAACAGTGTTAATACATTGAGGGAGGGGGTGTTAACTGCTGGATTCTCAGCAGCCAAGAAAAAGCTGACCAATGAGAGAAAAGCAGATGATTCTCAGAGAGAGTTGAGGGGAGATGGCCTGCAGAAGGCCACAAGAGTCAGATTAAACATTGGCCAACCTGAGAGAGCACAGATGCAAGAGTATTTAGTGATACTAGTCTAGAATATAATGACCCCCGACCCAAAGATCTCCTAATCCCTGAAGATGAGTCACGGTTGCAGACAGAAGTAAAACTGCTAGTCAGCTGATTTTAAAATGAGAAAGTATCCTGAATTACCCGGGTGGGCCCAATGTCATCACGAAAGTTTTTAAAAGTAGAAGAGAAAGCTGGAGGGGAGAGGCAAAGAGATTGTGATGTGACAGGAGGAGGCTTCTGAAAATGGAGGATGGGGCCATGAGCCAGGGCACACAAGCAGTCTCTAAAAGCTGGAGAAGACAAGGAAACCGAGTCTAGCCGACAACTTCCAGACACGAAAGCAGCCCTGGTCCCCTGACCTCCGGCTCTGTCAAGCACGGCGCTTGTGCTCGATTGCTGCAGCAGCAGTGGGAACCACCACATCGCCCTCCTTCCCAGCCACCCCTCATCCCCCAGCAGCGAGTGAGAGAGCCTGAGGTCAGCAACTCGGAAGCACGAGCACGAGGTCAGAGACGAGAGGCCGGCCGTGTCCCCTCGCCCCTTGCTGCTGACATCCTCTGCAGACTTCAGCTGGGCTAAGTGCATAACCACTAACTCTGAAAGAAGTTCGAAGTTTTGATACATTAAACTGTATCAATTACTGACAGGAGAGCATTTGATTATTTCAAGTTGACCAGAGAGCCTGGGATGTGCTGCACATTTCATCCAAAGACAAGGGAAGCACCAACCACATGGAATAAATGTAAAGGGACAGTGGGGAACAGGAGTACAGTTGTTGGCTGATTATCTCCCTTGAGTCTTGCTTATTCAACTTGACAGCTACATACAATGAAGAAGAACGGGAAAGCGTGAGCTCAAACAAGGGAAAAGGATGACGAATCAGAAACAAGTGCCTACTGTGCTACTCAGATGTTTGCACGTGAGAAACACTAAAGAGTGATGAAGGCACTGTAAAGCTGTAGAAAAATCTAAGAATGAGGAAGTGTCAAATAATGAAGTAGGGGACTATAGATTATATTAGGGATATACACACTCAAAGAAGAGCAGGGGTTTATAATAGCATGAAATCAAAAATGAGTCAAAAATTTCTTCAGTTGGACTCCACTGCTGAATGACTGTGTCCCCCTCCCACAAATTCCTATGTTAAAATCTAAAAATCCAATGATGGGATGAGAAGGTAGAGTCTTTGGGGGGTGCTTGTGTCCTGAGTAGGGCCCTCAGGGATGTGACTGGTGCTCTTGTGAGAGGCCCCACCGAGCTCCCGAGCTCCTTCCACCACGTGAGGTTACTGTGAGAAGACGGCCATCAGTGAGCAGGCAGGTCCTCCCCAGACACTGAATGTGTCAGCACCGTGATCATGAACTTCCCAGCCTACCGAACTGTGAAAACAAACATTTGTTGTTTTATAATCAACCCAGTTTATGATATTGTTACAGAAGCCTGAAGAGACTAAGATAAACTCCAAAAGGAGGTGATTTCGAGAGAAACCTGGTGAGCTACACACAGGCACTTCTCCTGGTAACCTCCCCATGGCCCCACCCTCCCCCAAAAGAAAATGAGTGAATTTTAAAATATATCAAGTCACACAAAGAGTAGAAGTGGTAATCCTCACAAGTGAGAGGTGGCAACACAATCTGGAAGGCTGAAAGCAGGTAGATGGGTAACACCTGGCTTAACAAAGCAGAGACAGCCAATACCTGAGCCAGTATAGAAGCCAACAAGAAGCAAACCAAAGATCTAGGACCCGGAGGCACCAGATGCCCCAAAGGTGGAGGCAAGGACTGGAAATAGAGAACTGGCTGACACTACACCAGCAATCATTTCCCCCAGCTAAGAGGAAAATTAGAGGTTTACTCTATGGAGAACTAAAGCCATGGAGACTATGAACGTGGGATGTGAAATTTGCAGACACTGAACACAGCTGAGCACATGTAAAGGCTAGGAAATCAGATGGAAGTCTGCATTAAAAATGAACAGGTGAGGTTTTCTCTATCTCACTTCTCACTCTAAGCACCCCAGACAATAGCTGGCCAAACTCATGCCACTGAGCAAATACTGCATCCATGAAACAAGTCATACTTTAATATAAAGAGTCACAAAGCAACTTAGAAGTTAAAATTTTAATGGCAGAAATTTAAGATTCTATAAAGATAAACCTCAAAGACTCAGAGTAGAACAACAACAACAAAAAAAAAAGGCAAAAATAAGTGAAAGATAATTTAGAAGTACACTACAGAAAGTCCAAACAGCAAAATAAAAGAGCCACAAATAACTGAAAAATTGTATGTGCTGGTGGGGAAGAGAGCCTTAAAGAAATGTTTCCCCAAACTGAAAAATAAACCTATAGACTTAAAATCTCTAACAAATGATGAAAATGCCTAGCACAATAAATTCTCTGCAAGTTCACATCATGAACTTGCAGAGAATTGAGAAGAAAATGGGAAGGTTGGAGGTGCGAGGCAGGTAAGAGGAGGCTTTCTCAGCACTAACACTAAAAACTGAAAATAAAACACAGTCTTCTAAATTCTAAGAGAGTTACTTCAACCTGGAATGTCTCATCTTGATAATCAAGTATCAGTAAAGGATAAAGATATTTACAGACATGAATGTCAAAAAAAAAAAAAAAAAATCCCCACCAAAAAAGCTCCCAAGAATCCTCTCAGAAGTCTACTAGAGGTGTTTGCAAGTATTTAAAGAAGTATCACTAAACAAAAAATGAGACCATTACCAAAGCCTGCAAAATATTTGTATAAGCAAAAAAATTAAATTATAGTATGTTATGTGGCTCAGCTTTGAACTATATTTCCTAGTCATACTAATGTAAAAACTGCATATTGACTGCACCGAAATTTTTAAGTTAAAGCACAGAAGGTGGGGAGGGAGGGCTAGGGGATGTAAACTAGGAGGAAGGAATGAAAAAGAACTATGCAAATCATTGTATCAACCAAAAACATCCTAAATTTTAAAATCAAAAAATATTTACTCAGGCAAATTGCTCAGAAATGAGAAGCATTTAAGGTTGAAATTGGCTGCCACTAAGGAGTAGGAAGGTATGGAACATGAAATTGCTGGTATTTGTGAAAAAGCTATTACATGTAGTTTTAAACGTCTTGCTTCAATTAGTTTGAAATAAAATTTAAAAGATTTCAAGTATCAAGTAACAGAAAGGGAATATACATTTAACTTTATAGACACATTTACCAAAAAAATACACTTGCAAAGAAATTCGGAGTTTGAATTTTTGTTGGCAAAGCAAACCAGGCTATTAAAAAAATCTAAGAAAAGTAAATATTTGTAATTTGTGTGAATAAATTCTGCCCATCTTGTTTTAAACTAGATATAAATGGAAAGAAGAGCGACCTGTCTAATGATTTCACCAAGGATCATAAGCTGGGGATCCCCAGACTGATTCAACCTGCAGACCTACGTGTGCTATTTGAGTTGTAGTTTTATGTTTAAAAACCAACTGCACTGCAATAGGATCCAGATTGCTATCTTCCCTTCTAAAGGCAAAAATATGGCCATGGACAGCCTGTGTTCCACCGAGGCAACAACCAACCAAAGCTGAGCAGGGGCAGCCCAGTATCTCCCAACAGTGAGCATCACACTTTCCACTACCAAACAGTGCATACTTCCTGCACGTGCCGCTGTAAGAATAAAGAAGATAGACCAAGAAGGTCCCATCTTTCAAGGATTATCAGACATATCACATATTCGTAAAAATGAAAATTCTCATGGTCTAAAATGCAATTTCTCCAAAACCTTGTCCAACACCTGCAGTGTTTTAAGCCTGAAACTTCTGGTTTAAAAGTTGATAGGTTTGAAAGAAACATTCATTTTTGCTGTGTCCTGCAAGCTTGCATTCATATATTTTAAAGTTTTATTTGTGTGATACATGCAGATGAAGTTAAAATAAGCAGATCAGCATATTTTAAAATAACGTCAGACTTTTTTCCAGTTTAATCTGTAACTCTGTATATATTAAGATTAAAAAGGAGACCACTTCAGTGTTTTCTTCATTTTACTTTGGATTTTATGATACATAGTATAATGCTTTTCATGCAAAAAAACTGCAGTTCTCAACCTTTGAATGGGGATGAAGGAAGAAGGGGAAAGGCAGTGTAACTCTGAAACAGACTATACTAGTTTTATTTACATGCCACAACACAATCTCCAAACGACCTCTGCCTTTCCAAGTAACACTTTAACTACAATGGAATGCCACATCAGAATTGAAAGCAAGATAAAAGGTAGATGTCCTAATCTACTGCTCTACATAGCATTATTCATGACAAGGGTTTCGCGCTTTCTCAGACAGGGTTCAAAATGTCAACTTTAACTATGTAGCAAATTTTAATAGGATGTTTCTAAACGAGTACCCTAAGAGAGCTACAAGGATTTCTTCATCTGTAGCACATTCAGAATGACACTAGCTACTTCTTACCTGGCTCCAGAGTAAAGAAAGTCTCCCAACCCATTTCCTTTAATTCTTAATGCATTTGGGCTCCCACTGAGCTAACCACTCCCCCTAGCAGGACAGGAGTCAGAATAAAAATCTTGTTGTTTTGTGTTTACAAAACAACTTTGGGGCAAGAAAGCTCTCTCTGAAGGCCTCCCTGCTCTGGTTGCAGAAATACTCTGCCAGCAAGGTGCAGCTCTACCCTCTGACTGCCATCGGAGGGGTGGCACCAGGGAAGTGGTTTAGAAAAGCAGAAAATGCAGTGTTGGAGCCACCATTTTCAGCATAAATGATGAAATATCACTGAGGTCTTAAAATTCTACAGGTTTTCAAACATGTATTAATTGAACTTTGTGTAATAAAAATACAGCTATGTGAATAATAAATACTTAAGATTTCTGGGCAGCAGTAAAGCAGACAAGATCAACTGGCCGTGTATTATTCTCCAAATGCTCAGAGGGGAAGAGACGTTCACCTCTGGAGAGCAGCCTCTGTGAAGGCCAATGTAGCCGAGTGATTCCAGAGAGAACCCAGGAACAAGCAGCCAGAAATACGCTGATAAACTAATGAAATTCTTGTCAATATCTGCCACATTAAACTGAAAAACAAAATAAAACAAACAAACAAAAAACCCAGGTTTGATCATCCTGCAGTAATACGGAATTTTAATTCTTCCTAAATACCATTCTCCAATTGCAGAACATTTTGCAAAATATTTGGGGGTTTACTTTAAAAAAAAAAAAAAAAAGGATGTCAGATACATCATGCTTTAACCTTGATACTCTCAAAAACTTAATTTTAAAAGTCAAAACTTTCTAAATAGATCCAAAAGCCAACTGGGGAAAATATCTCAAACACTTCAAATTTAACTTTAGAAACAAAAGTATGAGTAAAGCTGTAACTTTTAACCAGGATATCTTAAAAGTTTTGTAAACTCCAGAGCAATACAGCAAGGAATTAGCTGAACTGAAATTCCGTCATAACAGGATTTACATAGCACACGGAGACAAAGATTATTGAAGTACACAGTCTCAATCTTTATTTTAAATAAGTTTCCAGTTTCTGACCCACAATTTAACACGATAACCATTTCCTATTAATCTGAGAAATGTAAATTAAAGATTAAAGTCCTTTTACCCTCCCCAATAGCATCACAATCATGCAAACATACATGCATTGTACACGTATGTAGCTGGGGGTGGGGCATGATAAGCAGCATGTGAAAGTCAGGACATCATAATCTGAATACTTCCCAGCTGACTGACACCCCCATGCAATGACCTATGAATGTTACCAGCACTCCCAGCATTACTGAGCCAATCAGTTGATTTATTTGTGCTAATAAGAGTTTATGCTCCCAGGACACATTACACTCTAATCCTCCCTCAGTCTCCTTCCAGGCATAACCCTGAGAGAGACCCAGCCAATTCAGAGCAATTCCATTCGGCTTGAGATTCTGGGAGCAAAGAAGCCTTCTGTACAGCTTTACTCCCAGTGCCCTCCTCTTGAAGACAGACAGACAGACAGACAGACAGACACACACACACACACACACAGACACACACACACACACACGGTAGAAGAATGGAAAAGGGCAGATACTTCTTTCCTGGGAAAAAAGCCAGAGTGAAAGTTTTGGAGATATAAACATGTAACAGCTAGTGGAGAGCCATGGAAACCTCCCCAAGCAAATGTGCTTTGCTGTAAACTTTCCTTGCCCCTCCCAATATTTAGTGTTGTGCTAAAGCAAATATTTTTAAAATCGACAAGCATGTGCTGTTTAAAATGCCTAAAATTAAAAACAAACAAATTCCCCCTTACTGCCCATCTAAAACCAGCAAGACATCCACTCTATCACCACAGATATCTGTCAAGTAGCTGGCTGCTGGGGACACAAAGTATTCTGCAAATTTCCCCTTGTCTCTTCTGCTAGGACTCTCAACTGAGGGTCCCATTAAACCTTTGACATGAAGCACAACGTGGCACGCACCAGGGCCTCTTTCTGGGCAGATGCTTGCTCAAAGTCCCAGTTGTCAAAGGGGGTCCAGCTCTTTAAAAACACCATGGCTTTCATAGGATTACAATTTACATTAATAGATTCTTCCAGGCATCTAGTGCAGCCACCCTAAAACTCCTAAGGAACAGAACTCTAAGCAACCAATTCAGAGTTAATCCCCCTCTAAGAAAATCCCTTAACCAGGTCTCTGGTAGGAATGTGAGGCCACACCCTTCACTGAAGCTCTCTGGCGATTTGGGCCAGCTGAACACCTCCCCAGTCAGAGCCACACCCGTCAGTCCCCCGGCTCCCAAATCCTCTGCTTCCACTGTACTAGGTGATTTTTTTATGACTTCCTTTTCTGAACCTTGATATACTTTTTCCACATCACTCACAAAATGACACGTATACACACAAGCACTGCTTTGTGGGCCTTACAAGGCCCAGTTAAATATGTAATGTCGCCAACTTAACGTGTTTTACAGAAGCCCTACTCTGCTGACACAATCAGCCAGTCAGTGATGACCCAGGCCCTTTACCTGCCAGTCTTCTCTCTAGCTGGTTATTCCCTAACGCTCCAGCGCTTCCATCTGGAGTCTAATTTTTAGAAATCCTTAAAGCTAAGTTCTGTGGTGAGCCTTCCTAAGGCTTACACTATCAAACAAACATTCCAACTGCTGAGTTTAATCACTTCAATCTTTCATATACGTGATAGTCTGCTTCTACCAATTTCCTTTTGATCATTATCTTAAACTTTGAGCTACTAAAAGCTATCATACATTTATGGACTATCTCTCCAATTCGCCAAGATCATTATCCCTTTAAATTATTAAACCAATTTGGTAAACCCCAGAAACCTAGCGGCTCTGCCAAAGATTCTATTTTGCTGTCCCCGCATGGTTGTTCTAGGACGCTGGAACATCCTCATGTCTTACTAAGTAGCTTTTATTTTAAAGCAAGAATGAAAGTGGAGGGTAGGGGAAGAAATAGCTTTCTTTAAAGGGAAATACATGTAAAAAACATGAGAACATTTGAGGTTTTAATATTTCTTTAAAAAAATCCACACACACAATGTAACTGCTACTTCATGTCTTTTTTTGTTTTGTGTTCCTTAGGCAGGATAGCATCCAAATGAGATCTAAAGGAGTCTCTCTAGTTCACCTGAAGTGAATGCTACAACCTAATGAGATGCACACAGGTGAGGCTCCGGTAGCAGTTTGGTCCTATTAACTCAGCAGCATCTTCAGGGAATAGGTGATGAGACCAGGGAATCATCTGTGGTCGCCACTGGAGCTTGTTCACAAACTGTTGATTCTCCTGTTCTGAGAACACAATACAACCACACTTCACCGCCCACATGAGCTTGGGTTTGGCCATGTGACTGGCCAAAGGAGTGTGAACATAATTAACACAGGCCTCTCTGTGCAGAAGCTTTCAGAGCCAGAACATGGATTCCCACCTCTTTTTCCCTGATTTTCTATAATCACGGAAACCTGTTTTAAGATGGAGCCTGGTGGGGGAGGAGGGTGTAACTCAGTGGTAAAGTGCATGCCTAGCACGCACGAGGTCCTGGGTTCCATCCTCAGTTCCATCCTCCATTAAAAATAAGCCTAATTAGCCCAACAAATAAATAAATTTTAAAAAGATGGCACCTCCAGCAGCCAAGACCCCAAATGATATAATGAGCAAATCTCCTTATGACCCACAAGAGGCTGACAGCATCATCAGAAATATGTAACTGAAGCCACTGAAGTTTTCAAATTGTTTGTTATTGCACCATAATCTAACCTTTCCTGAACCATGACCAGTTTTAAAAACCAATATTAAAGGCACAGTATCGCCCTCAAGTATAGATGAGAAAACAGAAGGACCAAACATAAGCTCGTTTTGGTCATGAAATGAGTACGATTCCAGCTTCCATCTATGGAAAGCCCTCTAAAGGCTGCGGTCAAACCACTTTCTAAAAGAGAGGGCAAGAGAAGTCGGCTTTCCACGGACAGGCAGAAGCACGAGTCAAGGTCAAGACAGAAAACACGGAAACCATGGAGACAGTACAGGCGGCAGCTGAGTGAGGCTGCAGCGGGGATTACAACAAGAGTCACAGGATTACACGAAGAGTCACAGGAAATAAGGGTGGAAATCCAAGGTGCAACACAGCCTGACAGGCCTTGAATCATAAAAATATTAACAGCAACAACAGACACCACCACCACATCCCAACGCACTTGCGGGCATGACGCAGCAATTCTCCTAACCATCCGCTCAGGTAGATACTATAAGCATTCCCGTTTCACAGGTGAAAAGTACAGAGCAGGCAAATGGAGAACATCGCCCAAGGTCACCAAGGGAGGAAGTCAGAGAGCCAGGACTCGGACCCGCAGTCTCACTCCAGGATCTGCGGCATTAACCACTACACTAGGCTTCCTCTCACAGACTCCAGACCACCTTCTACACAGGCAGGGAGACCCAGCTACACTTTCAGGGAAGAGGGTCCCCGGTCAGCATCATGCTTCAAGATGACCTGCGCCATGAATAAAGTGAATCAAAGGAGGAGGACCAGTGTGTACGTAGAGAGATACCAAAAGGAATCACTGAAACGAAGCAAGTGAAAGATAACGAGCCACTGAACTAGGATAGTAACTAGCGACTGTGAATCAGTAATCCAGAAACGCGCAGCGGAGTCACAGCAGCGTACCTTCTGCCTCTGAGAGAAGGGCAGCCAAGAGCTGGCTGCAAGTTCTCTGCCGCCCTTCTCATTGAGAGGGAGCTGGACGAAGTCCGCTCTGCCCCCGGCTTTCTTACGCACTTGCTTGACAAGAAAGACTGTGGCAGAAACGATGCTCTGGGCCTCCTGACACCAGGTCGTTAGAAGCCCTGTGGCTCCTGCCTCGCTCTCCAGAATCATCTAAAGCTCAGGGCAAATTATTAGGATCCCTAAATCACCTTTGTAGGAAGTACAAATACCTTGCTAAGAAGCTTTGTCAAAAAGCCCCAAGAGAGCACGGAGAGGGCCCAGCTGGGCCCAGCAGCCTTCCAGCTACCTGTGCTTAGGTGCCAGAAATGGGAATTCAGCCACCTTGGACCCTCCAGAACAGCCACCAGCTGAGCCTCACCACCAAGCAACCCACCCAGTGGACCCCGTGTGGAACAGAAGCATCCCCCAGCCAAACTGGGCCTCGTTCTTGCCCGACAAGCCCATGAGATGTAACAAAGTAAACATGCTAACACAGTACGTTTTTGGAACGGCTTGCCGGGCTGGAACAGACAACGGAAGCACATCGTTTATTAAATGAATCCTCAAGTTCCACCAACTGTCAAAGTCGCTGGGCGCGCTCCGGCCCTCACTTCACCCCGAACTGCTCAGAGCTGGTGCATCTGGGCCCAAGGACTGGCGTTGTTAGCAAGCTCCACCGCCCCAAGGGCTTTTTACGTTGAAGTTTGAGAAAGCGAGAATCAAAACCACCTACGCGATAAAAAGCGGTAAAAACAGAACCGAAAGGGCTGGTTTGCCACAAAGAGAGGGAGAGAAAACCTTACCTCGTTGCTCATGCTCGTTTCCGCTTGCCCCGCGCGCGCTCTCCACTCGGCGTCTGGAAGGACCGCCTAAGGAAGCTGGGAAACACGCCCCGCCCCAAGCCAATCGCGGGGCGGGGAGCCCAGGTGATTCCAACGTGCAGCTGGGATTGCCAGCCGCCGGTTGCCAGTTAACCAGTAACACTTTCCTGCTGTGTGAGCAGGAGAGGGGTAAGAAAAAGCTTTCCTAGGAAGAGACTCACTCAGAAGAGAAAGAAAGGTTTGGCTTGATTCCCTCAAAGCTGGAGGGATGATCTTCAGGCAACACTTGAGTGAAACAGATCAGAAAGCATTACAATGGCTCCCCTTCCAAAAAATCTAAAATTACTTGCATATGTCTCATTTTGGTCAAATATGATTTTAAATATGTAAATCTTACATCTCTGGACATGTTTCAGCAAGCAGTTTAAAGCACATGACTTTCAGGAGTAAATTTTTATTTCTGCTTTTAAAGAATCATTTGGAAAGACTGGATGTCAAACAGCTTTGAAAGGGAAACGTTAATTTTAAACAAGCTTAGCTTTTGCACTAGGCCACTGGCCACATCATAGATTATATTCTCTTACTGAGTTAATATTAAAACTTTTTTTTCCTAATACAAAGAATTCCAGAATGGAATCTAAAAATATTAATACTTAAAGAATTTATACAAAAATAACCTCCACCCCTTTTGTAGCAAAGAATTGCCCTTGTCCAACTCTCCGTGGTGAGAAAAAGCACTCAGGATGTTAAAGGCACAAGACTGTAGGCCATTTCCCATAAAAATATATTCTCTCTGAACACTGTTAATATTCAGAGATTAGAAAATGAGGTCATTAATGATAAATGTAATCATCCCAGCAGCTGACTTCTCAGACTCATCACCAAATGCCATTCAAGTGTGATGGAAATGACCCAGAGCTCTTCAGTAAATATGTATTACTCACCCGGCAAACGGTACTAACTACAAGCCAGGTAGCAGTGGGTCACATGAAAGGAAATCACCCAAAGGCTGACCACAGAGGAGCCTGGATGAGCCAGATGGAATCACTTGTTTGAGCCCAGGTGGAATTATCCTAGCAAGGCGTGAGGCATGGCTCCTACGGTGGAAACAGCCAGAAAACGAACACGGACCTTTCATACCAATGTGAAGCGCTACTTGAACTTGGAAGTGTTTTTCCAAACTCCTGTTGGTGTGCACTGCATGCTTCACATTCTTTCTGCGCAGAGTCCCTTTTGGAATTAGCCAAATGCCCTTGTGGCAGGAGTGTATCAAGTGCAGTCCATAAAGCAAAGTTGCTATCAGGACGTAGTTAACAGGCATTACGGGTCTACGTTTTTGGTACACATGATTGTTAGCACAGTGAAAAATGTTCTATGGTCTGATCTAAAGAAAAATAATATTGAAGTTGGGAGGGTACATTTTCAGTGTTTTCATTATCTGTCCCTGATGGTCCTCAGAGATCCAAACAGTTCAGACTTTGTGGATTACTTTACTTCTCAGCACTTAATTTGCCCCAACAGGGAAATTAACAAGAACCACTGAAATACTTTTTATGAGGATTCCTGAAGTAATGCTGGTGAATCAAGACCCGCAAATCATTTCAACCACAGGTAAAATACTGCCTTTCTGATACAAAGTATGCAATTAGAAAGTCAGATCCAGAAAAATTAAGCAAATTCTCAAAGAGGCTGACAGCAAGTTTAATAAAATAGGAGTTATCAAGGCATAGAAGAAAATTAACTTAGATGCCTCAGGTTATATGATAAAGATCAGTATTTTCAACTTTTCTGACTTACAAGACTATTCCACCCGTACTTCTTGTTCCTGTGCTAAGCAAGAAGCCTCACTTATTGACCACTTTAAAAGATAAGTAAGTGAGCACACAGCTATATAATTCAGAGAAGTAAATTTGCTCTCAGCATTTCAGAGGATGCTATTAACTGAGCATCAGTAATACCTGTGTACAAACTGTTTTTCTACAAGTAGAGAGGGATTTATAATTATCCTGGTTCTACAGCTTGATTCAAAATATTTATTGAGCATCTGCTAAGAGGAAACATCTGTGTTGGTCAATATGGCAATGCAAAGTAGTATAAAGATGCTCCCTGCATCCCCAGGAGAGCTGGGGAAATAGAGCATAATCTATAAAATCCAAATGACCAAATGAGTAGTTGAGAGACACTTAGTATCAACTTCTGACTTTTATGTAATGTCATCTTCTAATCAGGCTATGAAGTTTAAGGGTTTCATGTGTTTTTTCAGGTTTCCTGTGTTTTTTATCTTTTCATCTCACCCACCCACACCAACAATCAGCACAGAGCTGTTCACACATGAGTCCCAAATGGCCTGATTTGACCTAGTCTCCTTTTTAAGTCAGGACTCCCACCAGAGAGATGCTGTTAGGTGCAAGTTGGCCATACGGTCTGTGACAATGAAAAACTGGCCACAATCCAGATTGAAACCCAACATTCTGAACTAAATGGACATGTTACTTGTCACAGATTAGAAATGGTGTGTATAGAACTAATTATAACATTCTTACCATCCCGTGAACTTGATACAAGTCTGATTTTCACTGTTTCTTTGTGCTACTATTTAAGAAAATTCTTGGGCAGAGTTTGTAGCAAAAGAGAATGAAAAGACTGAAAATTAAGCTAAATGAAAGAGTGCATTTAGCAAGGAGAAGACACACTGAAGAGTGAGTGACAAGAAAAGTTTCACCTAAAAGCAAACAATGAAGCATCTGATATTTATATCATTTAGCAGATGTACAAAGTGTTTCACAAGCAATATCTCATTTATCTTGCCCATGTGATGAAGCTGTGTTCTCACTGTATGAAACAGAATACTGAGGCTGAAGGCAAGTGCAGAGCTGGAATACAAACCCAGATTTTGTCTCTTTCTCCAAGAAGGTGCTACTTACCCTCAACCAGAAATAACTCCCCTCAATGAAGGGATAAATATTCATAATCTCTGGTGTTCGCCTCTTCAAGCTCTAAAATTGCCACAGTTCTTAAAAAAAGAAAACAAGAAAAGGAAACAAGAAAAGAAAAAAGAAAAGAAAAGAAAAGAAGATTGCACACTGCCTTTAGTAGGGCCAGAAAAACACATCGTTTATATGAAGTTTACTATAATTCACTAAATAAAGGAGAAATTGCCATAAGTTTCTTCAATTCTTTAAGAAGATAAATTTCATGTTTGAATAACTTTAGAAGGTGAAGTCTTGCTTTCAAGATTACTTCCAGAACTTTTCTTTTAATCCTACGGTCACCACTGGAACAGATAAATTTTCATCTAAATTTGAACAATAGCTTTCATAGGATAACAGCAACAATCACCTTCATCAAGTTTCTTAGACCTAAATTAAGCACCCATAAACTGCTTCAGTTTCTCATTATGATTTTTTTCTTGAAACGGGAGATTGACATACTAAAGCACTGGTTCCTGATTCATGAACAAATTCATTTTGGGGAGAGCCTATTTATTTTAAAAAATATATAATTTACATATAAGAATTCAATATTCCTATCACATATCATAATCATCCTTCAATTAATCAAATTTGATGAATAATTCTAATAAGGCTTCACTATTAAGTTTTTTATATATTAAAAAACAATATAGCAATCACCATCTAATGTGTAAGACCTAACCACTGCACAGATGATGTTCTAAATTTGAACTTGAAAGGAAAACCCATCAGTGTGCCTGCTTGATTTCTTTAATCTATTCATGTAGGTTAATTACCTGACACTCATTAAGATGACTCTGGGCTTCTTTAAATTTCTGACCATATTAACCTCTCCAACTAATCCTTATTAGAAAAATATTAAAGAGTGTTCATTGCTATTACAAATTGAATTTGAAATGATGAAACAATTATCAAATAAATGGAGTAGAAAACGAGGTTATATGCATGAGAAGATTCAATGCATCAAATATTTTACTTCCATTATTATAAAATAGAGGTCTTAAGGTCTATATCCAGGAAATGTGCTTAAAGATCAATGCTTGAAAAGAAATCTCTCTACTGCATTCTTACCCAGTGGGGTAACAAACAAAAGCTTCAAGTTCATCATTAACAGATGTATTCAGGGGAAAAAAAACGTACTTTAAACTTAACAAATGGACAAAGAGATTCAACCATCTAGCTCAGTAAGTCTACATAAAAGTCATTTAATATTATGAGTCTCACATTGCATATAACTCATTTTGCAAATAAAATGGTAGAGAGAGGCCAATAAAGTACTGGTCAGCATCACAAAAGCATGAAATATGAATGAGATGTTACTTTAAAAAATTGAAACCTTATCGCTTCAGTTCTAGGACAAAAAAAGAATTTCAAAGGCATTTCTTCACTAGACAAAAATTCAAAAATTGTCCTATGCCCTTCAACAACTGGTATTTCATCTCTGTAGACTCCTTTTTTTTTTTTTAAAGATATTCTGCAGAGAGTGTTAGTGCTAGTATTACATAAATGTTCACTTAAGTTATGCTAGACGCTAGACTAGAAAAAAAAAAAGGTAGAAATGTCTGGATCCAGGCAATATAGTGAAGAAATGGGAGAATACGTACAAAGACTAAGAAAAGGGGGAAAGGATGCAGGGGATATTCACAACAAATGATAAGGTATGAAAATCCTTAATATAAAAAGGGTTCTCACAAAAGAAAAAAAAAAGTCCTTTGTCCATTTTTTTTTCTTTCAAACTGTAAATAGCCACAAACAAAAAGAAACGCAAGTGGCCAATCCATCCATATGGCAGAAACTAACTTCATTAGTAGAGTTGTTTTTTTTTTTAATGAGAAAATGTTTTACCCTCCAAATTGACAAAAATGAAAAAGATAGGTGCCCCAAACACAGCTGTGAGCAGCACTGACTGGCTGTCTTACCAAGTTCCGTAGGAAGACTGTACCCAAGTCTTAAAAACATTCACATCCACTGATCCAGTGGTTCCAATTTAAGAAATTAACCTAAGGAAATAATGACGGATGCTCAAAAAAATCTGAGGGGCAGGTATTCATAACAGAGCTGTTCATCATTGTGAAAAATCCATCATGACCTAAACATCCAACATGGTGTACTACTTAAATAACTTGCGATGTGTGCAAACTATGTAATATTATACATGCACACGTGTATGCACATATATAATGCATACACATTATTTCTTTAATTTGGCTCTTATACAAATTCTGCCAGGTACTGTTCTAAGCATTTTACATATATTAATTCATTTAATCCTCATATCAACCCCGTTATAGGGGCCTTGTCACTATCCCCATATTAGAGATGAGGTCTTTAAGGCTGAAGGCTAAATAACTTATCTAAAGCTACACAGCCAGTGAGTGGAAGAGTTGGCTTTTGAACCCAGGCAATCTACCTCTAGTCTGAGCTCTAAAGGAGATTGACAACAACATAGAAATAAAGCACAGTTATCTCCATTAATGGGACTTTAAGTAAGATTGTTTTACCTATCTATATTTCTTTAATTTTCCAACTTAAACTTGTATTTTTCTTATAAGAAAAAGTTTGTTTTAATGCCCAAATAAAAGAATAACGCAGGAAATAAGTAGGGACAGAAAATGTGAAGTCTAAATCCTCAAGTTAGAGAAGATAGTTGAGGTTTCAACATGGGAACTAAAGGAATGACACTAAGACAAAAGCAGAGGCCAAGATCTGAGCTTAATTTTTTGATTTGGTGGTCTTAACTGGTAAATGCCAAATACGCTAGAAAGCTGTTCATTTGGAGCTGAATTTCCACAGGCTCTTATCCATAACAGTAATTCTGTGTGACATGAATAGACATGCTATGGAAGGTACCACAATCATATGGTCTTATACACTGGATTAAACAAAAGTAAAATGATTTTTCTTCGTCGCAAGACAAAAAAACCCTCAGTGAGTCTACCAGAGGCTAACATTTTCCAACTTATTTGTCCACGGAACTCTCTTCCAAAGATCTCCTCCTAATACTAAGGCTTTATAAAGCATATCTGGAAAAAAGCTGAATATTTCCATTCATCCCTCTCATTTATTCAAACAAATACCAAGCGCCAACAACGTGCCATGCTCTCCTTGGGACAGCGAGTCATGCAGACAGCAGAGAAGACGCGTTCCAGTCCCAGCTCCCTGCTCCCTGGCCCACCTAAGACTGTCTACCCAAGAGTAGAAAAGGGTCAACATCACCCGTTCCCCTGCGTCGCTAACTGAGCTGTTTAAGAACTGAAATGAGTCTGCAGAGCACGTTCGCCCGTGCCAGCCGTGTAATCCTGCGCAAACAACTGCGTTCTCGCCACATTCTAGGGCTAAGCTGACGTGACTTGTGCTGGCTTCTCACAGTTCCCATTACCTTGCCTGGAGAGATGAGGTTTTTTTTAAGAAAAAAGAAAGAAAGAAAGAAGGAAAGCATTTTCAGAGGAAATCTCAGCAGCAAATAAACAGCCTCCACAATGGGACTATCAGGGAGGCTTTATCAATGGTTCAAATCTCTACCAGAAAAAATCTGCCTTAGCCCCTGCCATGTAAGAAAAATTATTCCATTCTCAGTAATGAGTTGTGGAAGCATTACACAGTGCTACGGAATAGTGTCCCCATCACAGATCACAAGCACCACAAAAACTGAGCCAATGAATTAGGCAGGTCAATTTCCCATGCCCGATTCTCCAGCCAGCTTAATTCCTTAGAATTCTGAAATTGCTACCTTCACACGTATATAAATATAAACCACAAATACAACTGCTCTGCAATTCTTCTTCTTGCTAAGCTTGGCCTGGCTGAAAGATTATTTGAAGGGTGTTCTATGTTTTTGCATCTGCTACAGGTTTTTTGCAACCAACACTCCATATACTTTTCCACCAGGCAAACAAACCTCTGAAACTCTAAAGCCAGCAAAAGGTGCCCCTTGACAAGCAGCAGGATTCAGCTTCAAACCTGGGAGTTAAATAACCATTTTATTGTCTTTTTGCTAAAAAAAAAAAAAAAAAAAAAAAAAAAAAAAAAAAAAAAAGGAAGGAAGGAAAAGAAAGGAAAGGAAAGAAAAGGAAGTGAAGGAAGGAAGGGAAGGAAGGACGGAAGGGAAGGAAGGAAGGGAAGGAAGGGGAGGAAGGAAAGGAAGGAAGGAAGGAAAAGGAAAGAAGGAAGGAAGGAAGGAAGGAAGGAAGGAAGGAAGAAAGGAAGGAAGGAAGGAAGGAAGGAAGGAAGGAAGGAAGGAAGAAAGAAAGAAAGAAAGAAAGAAAGAAAGAAAGAAAGAAAGAAAGAGAGAAAGAAAGAAAGAAAGAAAGAACTTAAAAAATAGCCATGTGTCGTGCATTCTCTGTTTCCAGATTGGCAAAATAAAAAAGATACAAGAAGTGACTTGGAAGATAATGTTCAATAAAGCTCCCTTATCACACAAGAAGCCCTGCTGCAAGATTCTCAGCATCTCTTGAAAGGACAAATAAGTAGGAACAAAATAGACAGAAAAAGTATAAAAAACGGGGCTGGACTGACCAGCGACTGATGCTTAGAAGAGCCAGGTGACAGACACATGGGGTGAGGGGCTCATACTCTATTCTATGTATAAGCTGGAAATTTTTCATAATAAAGTTTTTTTAATTAAAAAAAGAGGAAACTGGTTATTCGATAATAAAAACTGAGGACATCATATTCCTTTATCCCATGATTTCATAATTCTAAATGTAATTATTTATGAGATTCATTCTCTATCAAAAAAAAAAAAAACACCATCACAAGACTCACTGTATTGTTTTAATTTAATTGTCTTTATACCCAGTAGTCAGAGAACCTGACGACAGCAGAGCACGTCTTGCTCACAGCATCCAGCACAGCACCTGCGAATAATCAGTTGCTCACAATTTTAAAAGTTTGCTGAGAGAATGAATAAAATCCTATTTCTTTGTTTCACTGAAGAATTCACATTGTGCCCAATGGCACAGCATTCTCCCATTTCTCTTAAAAATAAAATTCTGAGTCTCAATTTTAACCAGGGGTCTGATTATTACAAAACATAAGACCAAGTAAGAAGACGTGAAACTTGTGACATATGCCCTTATTTTTATCTGTCGCTTTACACAAAGACACTTCACTGTTTGAAACAGCTTCCTCAGTCCCACAGTGATAAAAAGGCCTTACAAAATGACCATTTCAATTGGATAAAATATATAAATGTCCCACCTCTTAATAAGCATCCATAATACTTGATATGCTTCTATAAACTGTTTCTTTATTCTCACCCAACTGCTTCCTTCCATACTCCCCCTCATTCCCCACCGCCAATATTCTACAGAGGCAGAAATCTCACCAGCACCAGGGGAAGTGAGGGCAGGAGCCAAACCCTTAACCACTGGCTTAACACACTATCCCCAGTGATGCAAATCCTTGTCAGAACTCTCAGATTCCATCTCAGTTTTTCATCTGTTCAGTGCTTGGCCTCATCATGGGATCCACATCAAAGTTTCAAAAAAAGAACTTCAACTGTCAGTAGGGGAGGGGCATGGGATGAAGTGGGGCAAACCAGCCTTCGCTCTCCTTTGGAGACAGCAGAGGGAAGCTGATGCCTTCTCGGCATCTTAGGCAGATAGTCTGAGTGCCTTTTCCTATAGAAACAAAGAAACTTCCACGTCACTAAGGTGTAATTCAGGTACCCCAAGGATCAAACAGGATTTCCTGCTCTGAAGCAGCATCTGAGCACCCTGTGAAACAAAGAGCAAACCTGCAAACAACTCCAGGAAATTCTTAGAGCGAGCCTTTTCTGTAAGACAGCTTCATGACCCCAAGGAATAGGCATTTCTCCCGCCAGGTCACTGCAGGCAACATTTGGACTTTTGCCCTTATAGACAGTGATGGTTAAAGAAGATTCACAAAGGCACCCGATCAAACCACCTCGCAGACAGCATCATAGCTGAAGACTCCTTCCTTTAATTCTGTGCTATTTACATGACAGGATTTCAAGGGTGGTTTTTTTGTTTTTTTTTTTTTGTCTTCTCTCCATAGTGCTTTCTGAATTTTTCCTCCAATTAGTATGCATTACTTTCATAGGTCAAGGAATAAAATAACCATCAACAGATCTATCGAACAGAAAGAAAGAAAAATACTACTTTCGCTATGAAGGCGCGTTCACAGAACTCAGCGGTGATGGGGAAAGGGTGATGCGGGATTGAGTGCTACAGGCAGCAGGTCAACACCGGGACCTACACCTGTGCCTGGGGCTCCGGGGCCCAGGTGGTCTGCCTCCCCACTGGTTAGATGTTTGGTGTTGGGCAAACTAACTTACTTCTCACCTGTTCACCTGTTAAGATGGAGCTAAGAGAACCTACTCAAAGGATGGCTGTAAGGATTCAATCTGTGTATTGCTATCCCCAACACAGCAAACTCTCCACACGTGGCCACTACTGTCACCCTCTCTGAATTCCTCTCACATCCTTCTTAGTGATGATCATCGTAATTCTCTGCTGTTACTGTGAGAATGCGTGTTGGTCAACCCTAAAGAGAAGGACTCTACACAGTCTATTTCTCATCATATTAGAGAAATGCTATTATAAATCGATGCTACATTTACTAAAATGTACAGGAAGCCTTGGTAGTGAGTGAAAGAGCAAGCCAATGATTCAGTTAGTAAGGTGTGCAGAGTCCTGCATCTTCCGGCTTTAGCGTTTGATCCCATTCCCATGGATTAACGAGGATAACCTCATGAAATCCTGTTCACCCAGTATCTGCTTTACTTTGACTCCTCAATCTAGACCCTTTCATCTATACAGTTCTGGACTGATGGGACCACTCTGTGACATCCAGAGTGCCCCAGTCACTGCTGATCTTGGCACTTGTGACAGAGCAGTCAAGACACTATTATTGAGTTCCCTAATGACAGTTTTCAGTAAGAACATTTTCACACTAAAACACAGATGCCGCCACTAAAGTTGTAGATTGTGCTGGTCATGATTAGCAAAAGGGAGACAGGGAGATCAAGGCAGAAGGCAGAGGTTTTGAGAACAGGTTTTGAGGCAGATATTTGAGAACAAGCACAAGTTCCGCATTTGCAGGACCGGGGGTCCCGTTTCTCCTTGCTGGCTGGCCAAGAGAGTCTGAGTCAGTTCTGTTTCCTGAATTTTCTGGCAAATGAGATCACTCCTTGCTCTACTGAGTACTTACCTAGAACAATTAAGTGAACTCAAATAAAAATATATATAAACTACTGAGTGCACTGGGATTATTGTCATTATACATATAACAGTTTTAGATTAGTGCCCTCCCTCCAACTTTAATACCTTGGGAGAATTTGGAGCCTGCAGACTATTAGAGTATTTGCCATTCTGAAGACAGTAAATGGGGGGGGGGGGCGGTGTTGTACACAAGGGTTCACACACAAGCATGTATTGATGCCAACTGATCTGGTGCCGTGGAGGATAGTACAAGACACAGTAGCCCATCTGCACAGCGCCACCACCACCCTCTCCCTGCACACACTGCTCTGCTATGTACGCTGGATGCTGGGGAGCCTCCAGCTACATCGAGGGCTCTACATTCTCGCTGTTCTCACTGTCCATGGGCATTTTGTTGGATTCTGTGCAAGACCTGAGATAGCAGCTCTCGGCTCCACAGTGCTCTTTTAGTCATTGCCACAGCTTATATGTAACATCCAAAGCTTTGCCATCTGTTAAAACCTAATAGAGGCCACACCGTGTGCAAGATAAATATCCAAAGACCAAAAAAAAAAAAAAAAGAAAAGAAAAGAAAAGAAAAGAAAAACACATAAATTACCAGAAATACAAATACAGCAATCCAAATGTCACTCAACAGATGAATGGATAAACAAAATGTAGTACATCTATCTAATAGGATATTATTCAGCCATAAAAAGGATAGCATGGATAAACCTTGAGAACATTACACCAAGAGAAAGAAAGTTAATCACCAAAAAACCCACAAGTGGGCTGCATGACTCCATTCCTATGAAATGCCCAGAACAGGCCATGTACAGAGACAGAAAGCGGACAAGGGGTTGCCAGGAGCTGAGGGCTTAGAGGATGACAGGTAAGAGGAATGGGGTTTCTCTGGGGGGAGGGTAATGAAAATATTCTAAAATGGATTGTGGCAATAGACACAAAGCTCTGAAAATACTAAAAGTCATTAAATTTTACATTTTAAATGAGTGAATTATATACTATGTAAATTATATCTCAGTAAAGCTGTTATTAAAAAACTGGGCATAAGTCATAAAAAAGGACACATAAAAATTTTAAAACATCAAAAGTATTCCAGGAAGACAAATTAACAAAAGTGAAAAAGCAAACGATTTTATTTAAGCTTATTTTCATCATGAGTGTTTAAGGAAACACAACTGTTACTTAAAACAACAGATATTCATGGCGGGCTTTCCCATGAAGAAGAACCACTACAACAGAAGCACACCCTTTATCATGAAAATAATCATTTCAAATAAGAGTTAAATAAATGGATCAGACTTGCTCTTTTTCTAACACTAGGTCATGAAAATATTGTACTTAACTCATTCTGTGGATTTTCAGGGAAAATGAGAGCCATCCTCCTACTCGACTGCTGAGAATATAAGGGAGCCACGCGTTTTTCAAAGTAGTCTAGCTTCCTACAATGGATGCGGTTGGTCCCCTTGGACCCTTGGCCTCCAGCCATCTCCTACGTCGCCTCTAGTGCAGAGGTCACTGAGGGGTCATCAGTTTCACCAGTGCCCTCCAGGCGGGTCTGCACTGCAACCACACCTAAATGATCATCGTCCACCTTTACTTGGTTTTCAGATCACAAAATTGCTAGTAATAGTGTAAAAAAATGAGATTCAAATTATTCCACTATAGGTATCTGAAAATATATATATGTGGTGTCTGTATATATATATGTACATTTAAAAAGACAACTTCAGCACATTTTTAGAATATAGCATGTTTTAGAACGTAGGAAAACATTATACAGTAATTTTGCATTATGCCTGCATGATAAGACACATGTCATTATATATGAACACATCATTTTTAATTCATCTTGCACAGCAGAACTCCAAGAAATTAATGATGGACCAACTGAAAAGTGTATGTAAAAGTATGGGAAATTGAATCTTAACCCTGCATGCTTCTAAAAAAAATACTACCACCCTCATCCAGATGCAGTTATAAAATTAAAATTCAGGAGAACTATTTTTCTAACTCACCCATCTTTCCCAAGCCTGACACTTGGACACACCATTTGCTTGTGAACCTTAGCCCCTAAACCCCAAAGGACGTTCTTTTACTCTACCATTGAGCTGGCAGCTATTGTTCTCATTTCCCTACTGATGAGCCAAACAGTTAATCTGTTTTAACACACAATGCATAAAAGGTTTCATTTCAGTCCAGAAAAGAGAAAGAGACACTTATAATCACTGGGCATTCATATTTGAATGACAGCTAAACATAAAGGAACATCAGGCATGCAGCCATCTGGAAAAGAGCTGGTATTCTTTCATATTATCTGTTCTCAAACCTTTAAGACAAAAGGGTCAGAGGTTGGCCCAAGACTTCCATTTAGTAAGATGCTCATTTCAAATCCATGGCCATTAATAAACATTCTGTCAGCTCCACAATAAAAGACAATCAGCTTCCCTCTCTTTCCATTTGGTGAATTCTGAAAGATGGCTTCATAATAAACATATACACACACACTTCGAATTATTTTATTTACCAGGATAAATTGTGTGCGCTTGCTCGGAAGCAATCCTTTTTCATACCAAATGAAAACAGAATGTAGTTTTACTGGATATTAATACATAGTAATTGCAACATTCATTTTAATACAAAAGACAAAGTAGGCAATCAACCTGGGCTTATTATTAAAATTGCAGTTTTTTCCCATTTAAGTTATTGAATCCCCAAATGGAGATATTAAATGTATAAAAAAATGCTGAAGACAACCACAATACGGACTGCCGATCTTTAAAACAAAACCCTATTTTATGCTGTATATATTATTTGAAAACACATTTAAATCCTTGTTACTGTCATTCAGTTTCAGAGGGGAAAGAATGGCGATTCAGTCCTTCCTATGAATGAAAGGACAAATATTTTGACCAATTCTCATTTAATGAGAGGTATTTCAACACAGGGGCAATCAAACTTGGACAGTTCATTAAAAAGGCTGAGTCACAGTCCTTCTAAAAGGAAGTTCTGGTAACTATAAGCTACATTTTCCTGGAGACAGTCCGTGTTGTCTTCTGGCCACAAGCAAAGCCTTCTGCATTCATACTAGAGCAGCCACAAGACAGAGATGCTCTCAAGGCATGTTTCCAGCTCCCGTCTCCCTGCCCCAGCCATGCAAGTCTGAACCTCACACCCATAAACCGAGGAGAAGGCGAGGAAGGGCTCTTAATGACTGACCATCAGCATCAGCACCCTTATCGACAAGAATGAACAAAGCATCTGTAAGTGAAGTGTCCACCTGACCAGCATCGTCATCATCTCCTCCTGCCCTCTTCACAGTCCCAACGAGACAGGGAGGGGAAGAGACCACCCAGGATAGCAGCTAATCCACAGCAGACTGGAAACCAGGGCTCTGACTCTCAAGAAGCAAGTCCCCGCCCCTCACCCCCAATTCATCCATAGGGTCCAATCTTGACTGTTGAAACAGGGGACCATGTTGGGTTTGCTGCCTACTAGGCTTCCCATAACACCACCCACCCACGCAGCCCAGTGACAGCTGCTGCCACTCCTGAGCAGGAGGGGACTTATGCCCATACCCAGTCTTCAGTCCTCATTCTTCTAATAAAGGAGGCTTTCCTACAGAACTGGATCATGGGCTCATCCCAAAAAGCAGTCCAACAGGGAGAGGGTCAGAGCCAGGAGCAGGCTTGCTATGATGGTGTGACCACAGCAGCAGAAGGTTCTCTGCCTAGAGCAACCGAGCATCCTGATATACCCAGGACAGCCCCAGTTTATACTTGTATCCCAGCCACAATGACTAACAGCACTCTCTCTCACTCCTCAAAGCACCTCAGTCTGAATAGTAAGTTATATGGTTGCTCCGTGTATATCTGTCTGGAGGAGTCCTGGTCTCGGTCTCCGGTCCCCGTCCTATGGTCCAGGACCACTCCCCCACCATTACCCACTTCTTTCCCATATTTAAGAAATGGCTAACAGTAATTAAGCATGACTAAAGTTCTATGTGAAACAGTAACTGGGTGATGAGATTCAAAGGAGATTAGGCACACCCTCAAACACCCTCCTCCACCCACACCCCTCATTTCTTCCCCCTGGCTGACTCCTACCCCTATGCAAAAACTCAGCTTTGGCACCTCCTCTAGGAAGCCCTCCCTGATATCGGCCTCATTTCTATCCTCAGAGAGGATGTCTGCATCAGGTGTTCCCCTGCTTCTCTTTCTACAGCCCCCCATTCCCTTGGTCTGTATCACCCACTTACTAATATGCACCCCCCACCTAGATAGTGAGCTCCTTGACGGTAGAGGCCATGCCTCCCAACCTCAGTATCTTAAGAACCCAGCTCAATGCCTGCCATATAGTGAGTGGGTGTTTAAATAATGTTCAGTGTATAATTTTTTTTAAGTATTTTGGGGCCACAATGTGAAGAGATTTTAGGTCTTACTCAGGGAACAGAGTTTCATGCTATGGACAAGGAAACATTTTAAGAAGGAAAAAGGACCTGATTTGTTTTTAGAAAGATGATTTTGGCCAAAGGGCAGAAGATGGTTTTGGAGGCCCTTAGCCAGTCCTTGCAAATAAATTCCCAAACAGTTAGATAATCACATCTTCACCTCATGTTTCATATCAGACCCATTTCCCTATTTTTTCCTATTACTCCACTTCCTTTAAACTTTGTGATCTTGCACTTGTAAAAACTTGAAGTTCTGTCTGTTTGTTTTATTTTGACTGTCACATTCCTCTCTCTCACTTGGTCTTCACCATAACCTTAAGATGAGAGGGGTCACACGCCTATTTTCTCCATGAAGAATCTAATACAGACAAGTTGACCGACCCAAGAGCACGCAGCTAGTCAGTTTCTTTACTTCGCCCCTGAAGTATGAAACAAAGTAATTCCCTTCCTGATACCCTCATTTTGTCAATGGCCCCAACATTTCCTTTACCACCTACATCAGAAATCGTGGTCATTTAAGGCCCAAATTCTCTGTCACGGGTTACTTCCAACAACCCTTCACATTCTTCTTAATTTTCTCCTTTCTGATCTATCCATCCTCAGCTGGACCTCGCTACTTGCATCAAACATGTGCTCAGGGCCTAGAACCCTGAGCAACGGCTGTATCTGGTCTTCCATTCCTTCCCATTGCAGGGTATTCTAAACCCCCCAGACAGATGAATCCTGATAAAAGCTCTGCCTTCATTCAGTCACACCAGCTCGTGAAAGCCGACACTGGCTCCTGAGTAAATTCAGTGTCAAGTTCAATGTCACCAGAGTGGCATCTGAGGCCTCTTGGTTCTTGGTCTTATTTCCTCTCTTCCCCCTTATTACTACTACCCTCCAGCATGAATACCGTTCAGTCAGATCAGCCTCCTTGCAAATCTGCTCCGGGATCTACTCCCACACTCGTGCCTCTGCGCCCCACCTGTCTGTCAGGGTCCAGCTCCGCCCCCTCCTTTCCCAAGCACGCTGCTTGTTGCGTTTATATTTTAACATGGGTTTTGCCACCAAATGACCTAATGACAGGATCTCTTCTATTCCGCCCCAGTTGTAGCACATGAACACGTGCTGTCGTCAAGACTGTATGCAGCCCCTTGAGGGCAGAGTCCTGTCGAAGCCTCCACTGGTCCACTTGCATGGGTCTCCCCTAGGCACTCATAGTGAGGCTTGGTCTTAACATTTTAAAATTTTAATATATCTGCTGAGCTTTTTTCTTTCAATGTGGCATACAAAAGAGTTTAAGAGAGAACACCAAGGCCACGAGCCATCTGGAAACCACATTTTAGGAGGGATTTCGAAGGAACAGGGGGTTTTTAGACTGAAGTAGAGTTGCCCCAGCTCTGTGTTCTCTGCATCGAAGGAGGACTGATAATAATTTCTAATTTTAGATGTTATGACTCTAGTTTTAAAAAAAAAAAACAAACTTTCTCCAGGGACTGTTCTTCATTTGGAGAAAGAATTTTTATTTAAATTTCTTTGTTTTCAAAGTAAACGCAGGAATCCATTTAAGTGATGTATTCCAAGTATAAAAAGAAAAGAACCTTTCACTGAAGTATTCTAGAAGAAGATTTAATCTCAAAAATAAAGATTAGGAACAATTATGCAAAGTAAATGAAATTACCAAATATAATGATGCAGTGCCTTTGAAAACCATAAAAGATACCAAAAGCCCAGTGGAAATATTTGCATTTCAAATACTAGGGGATGAAAGTTTCTACAAGAACCAAAGTAGAAAAATCCAGCACTCCATAATGGTAAGGGCCTTCCCTAAAGTGCCTTCTTATGATTCAGTCCTTGAATTAAATGCACAGGTTACCTGCTTACTCCAGATGTTTTAGCATCCTCACTATTAAAAAAACATTGTGTTATTACAGGCCAGCTTGCTCTCATTATGTGCATGATAAATGGGTTCCTGTCACTCCCACATACTGTTTAGCTTGTTCTGCATGAAAGAATTCTAAATCTGATCTAAATCTGACCAAGAGAATCTAGGCCCAGCTCACTGAAGTCTACACAGCCATGTGAGAAGCAGTTGGTTTAAGGTCTAAATTCAGATACCGTGACTTGTTACACTGTGTTTTTTTCCTACTTCAATCAAAACCACAATAATTCTAATGCACCCCCTCCCTCAGAGTATTATGAAAGGTGTGTGAGCAAATAAAAAACCAAATGAGATGACCCAGGGTCTGCTCTTCTCCCTTGAAGCTGAACAGAAAATGACTCATTATATTTGAGCTGAATGAACTTAATTTTAGTAATTCGGGGCTTTACAAAATGAATTGAGAATCAATGAAGTGGCTTTCTTTGCTTTCAATCCAAAACATGAAAAGCTACTTCTTGTATTTAAATACCCTCATAAGCAGCCCAAATATCTTCACATTTCGACTACAGGACAGCTCCAAAGTGAACATATCTACCAACAATTCCATTATCTGTGGACAATCCACTGCCTACAATGAATAAAAGCCCCCTAAAAGTAATTAAGGTAGGTGGAGAATAGAAAATTCAATTTTTTTAAAAGAATCTCTCTGTTTTAAATAATGCAATTATATAAGCAGAATTAACCATCACAAAATGGCTTTTTTTCTTCCATATATCCTATAAAAGATGAGATTTACACTCTAAACATCTCTCTTAGAATGAGCTTTCTGGCTTTCCCATGTAAGTTGTGTGTCCTCAGTCTTACTGGCACATCCTCTACAGCACTATCGGTATTCCTCCCAGTTTTTACACACACACACACACACACCCCCACACACACACACAGTTTTACAGACATGAAGAGTCAGTAGCTTCCTAAAACTAAATGCTTCCCTTCCATTATTAGATTGCACTGTATTATATAATACAGTCTGGAAGACCTGGTTTTGTGCCATTATCCAGCACCCCTATACACCTTGAGAAGAAACTGTTACATACCCTTGTCCCCAGTTTCTGTTCAAAATAGACAATGGCAGTGAAAAAAAAAATCACAAGAACATGCCACATTTATCAGCATTGGTCACATGGATTTTTTAAATTAGACAATGCTACAAAATACTTAAAGTTTGAGATTTATTCTATTTAATAATTACTATTAATATTTCATGGGCTATGTTAAAATATAAGATCCCCCATCACTAAAAACAGTCCAATTAACAAATAAATAATAGACGAGCCACGAAATGCCTCCATGGTGAAACTTCCTCGCGGACTTGTTGGGAGGAAGCAGACATGTGCAAGTTGGACATCCCAGGCCGGTATGCTCTTTTTGATAGTGAAAGCTTGCATTCAGCACAGAGTAAGTCAGAGGAAAAACAAAGTCAGAACACACTACTGGAATCTGTAAGTTGACAATCCAAGCAAAAGGCCAGAAATTAGGAACCAATTCTAAGCCAGACTCTTGCAGCTCCCTCGCTGGCAGCCTTGGCAAAGCATCCTCAGTGTTTAAGTAGCTTCACCCTCTTAACAGGGGCAAGCCCGTTTTAATTGCTCTCACGGCAGCTCAGTGAGGTAGGTTAAAAGAGACACAGGTCTTCAGATCATGACCTGCAGAAATGCCTAACACCGACACTGATGTCAGGGTCGGGACACACTTTTGAAAACCCACTCGCTGCCTGTGGTGTCACCAGCTGAAGCCTCTTTGCTACGTCTGTTGATTCAAAGAGTGTCAGGTATACATCTACAACGAATTAATCCTAGTGCCATTAGAAAGGAACTATGGTATTGTATTTATTTTAATAAAGCTCCCTATATGACATCAGACTCATTATCCAAGTCTAAAGAATGCAGCACACTACAGGGGAGCTACTGTTAGAACAGCAGGATGTCAGGGCTTAGCTCCGCTGGGTGCAAAGTACTTGGCCCATCAGGCAGAACAAATAAAATGCAGTGTGCTATAATTCCATTTTTCTTTAAAGATGCCTTTAAATGGTATAGTAAAGCAAAGTCTGTCATCTCATATATATTTATGGAATCATCTGGCTTTGGTGATACATCTAGAAAGTAACTAGTTCTCAAAGGAACAAATGTTTAAGATTTAGTGCAGATAAGATTGCCAATGGGTCTTTTTAAACCGATATATATTTTAACTATAAAGGCTGTAAAAATGTAAATGTGCTGAATGGGAAAGAGATACGGACCTGAATTGAAAAAGGGGACAGTAATGTAAAAGTACACATCCGTATTAAGCCTTTCGATCACACCACTAATGAAAATGCATATAAGAAATCACCTGCTTCAATACGGTTATTCCTCCAAAATAAAATTTATCTCTACCTATAATTTACTGAGAAAGTCCCATAAGATCCTTCTTAATGGGACCATCATCCAAACAGAGATCTGCTCAAACACAGCATCTCTGCACTTCAGAAAGACCACAGTATAGTCACCTGCTGGTTTGTTCTCAGGTTCGCTGCTGCTTCTGCTCTGGAGGGAACAACACTTCCCAACAGGTTTGGCCAACAGGCAATACTGGTGCAAGACTAGAGAGCAGAGTTGGTCAGAGAGCAGAGAAGGGAGGATGTTTCTCCTTCTCCCTCTCTGCTTCTGGTACATCTCCAGCTCCCTGTATTAGTCTCGGCTCCTGCCAGGCAGCCCCCCATCCCCACCACGGTGGTTCTAGCTCCTTCTAAGATTGCTCTGGCATCTGGGATCTGGAAACACCACCTGCTTCCATCATCTCTCCATCCTAGGGGTGATGTAGCTGCTGTCTGCTGTTGCTGGTCCCTGGGGTGCCTCACCATGGCCAGTCTGCCTCCTCAACTCTTGCATCACCTCTGTCGACAATGCCCTGTTTTAAAATCCCTCTGTAAGGCCTGGAGTGGTTCCTGCACCCTGAGCTAAGAGTCAGGAGACTTTTGTTTATCTCATCCTGTCTCTGCTCTCATGCGACCTTGGAAAAATTCACGCTCTTTCTAGGCTTGAATTCCCTCATTTAAAAATGAAAGACTGGAAAGCTTCTAAAATCCCAGCGTCCAGATCACACCCCATACCAATTCAATCAGAAGGTCTGGGGGCGGGAACCAGCGAATAGTATTTTTTAAAACATTCTCCAGGTGGTTCCAATGTACAGCAAAGCTTGGGAACTACTGCCCTAGAAAGATGGAATGTGTACACCTGTCTTTGTTGTTTTCTAGAATATTCTATAGGATTACACTAAGAACAGCACATTTTCAAAAATTAACTCGGGTTGTTCCTAGGACTTTAACTGCGCTCTTAACTAGCTATCTTCCATTTTACCATTCACTTGTAAGCAATGTGTACACTTAATCCATGCAATGCACTATACTCTGTCTAATTATTCAATTATCAAACGAATCCCTAGGAGCTAGACTGGGAAGTCATCGTAAACACCTTGAGGAAAAGACTTGAGATTAATTAGTTCCAAAAGGTCCCTTGGCCAAGGTCCGGCCTCATATCCCCATCTCTGCACTTTTCCCACTGGAGCCTCCTGTTGCTTCTGTCTCCTACCTGGTTGAATTCATCTCCCTCCTCTGCTCTCAGAGAGCTAAATTCTACTCCTCTGAGCTGCTGAGAGTACCAGTCACCTCTGCCTTGAATCTAATTCCATCAACTACGTACTCCTGGCTCCAACCTTTTCTGGCTCCACAGGCATCACCTCCCCTACCTTCTGGTCCCCCTGGAGCCCTCTCCGACCACTCCCAGCTCTGCTCACCAGTGAGCTCCCTGGAACTCTGGCAAACAGGCCTTCACTGGTAGTGACAAGCCCCAAGGACAGAAAATTAGCCCTTAAAATGTGAGCGCCAAGACCTGAACACAATTGAATGACAAGTTTGCATTGCTGCTCTTCCTCAAAGGGAAATGTGATCAACCCATGAAAAGCATACTTTAAAACCACAAATAATGACACTGTGATTCTGATGCAGGGGATCTGGGGTGGGCCAGAAATCTCCTTCTTTAATGAATACCCCAAGGGATTCTCGTGCAGGTGGTCCTTGGACCACACGTCAGGAATCATGGCACAAGTAAACACCCAACTGCCCTTAAGGGAGCAAATGGCATATACATGGATATGCAGAGGCTCCTGTTAAATGCTGCTTTCTAGATGTATAAAAAACCTTCCGTCCACAACCAAGCACAGGAAGGGACGTGGCTGGACCAGGGACTGGGAGAGCAGAGAGGGGGTGGGCTGGGTCTCAAATCCATAAATGAATCTGCATACACTGCCCATCCTATAGAAGAGAAACCTTGAGGTCGGGTATCACCTCTTACTCTTAGGACCCTCGGGGGAAATGAGAATAATAAGCAAAAAAGTCAAGGTAGACATTACAACCTATTTTCACTCAAACTTGTGAAGGACTTCTGAGCATGTCACCCCAAAACATGCCACTTTGACACGCTCACTATTTTGAGTTAAAGGTACCTGACAACAGCAGGTGCCAGAAGGGCACTCTGACCCTCCTTTTATTTCTGGAAGCAGGAGATAAACTCCTATGTAGAGGTGCCCTCCCTGTACCAAGAGAAATGAAGACATTCTATCACCAGAGTTGGGGAATCAGGGGCCAAGGGAAATCTGACAAACAACCTTGCAGCACTAACTCCGTCCTCCTGGGCACTTCTTCACATTTACTGCCTCCGGCCCAAACCCCTTTGTCTTATCAATTCTTCACAAATTTATTGTTTGTCTAAAAGGTATAAAAACTTCCTGCTCTGGTCATTTCTTTAGGTCTCGTGAGGGCTCCCATGTACATATAAAAATTTAATGAAGTGTGTCTTTTTCCCCTGTTCATCTGTCTTACGTCAGTTTAATTCATAGGCCCAGCCAAAGACCCTAAGACGGCAGAAGAGAATTTTTTTTCTCCTTTATACTTGTTTCCCCTCATTCTTTAGAATTAAGGAAAAAGTAACCCAAAGAAAGAAGTCAAAGATAAAAGAAGTAAACATGCATCTTCCCTTAAGACAAAGGAGTCATGGATACCAAGGAGAATTCATTCTGCTGGGAAAGCACGTTTGTCCAGCTGTGTTCACGTAGACACGGACAGACCACTGCAAGGGCAGTCTTCTGCCTGGCAAAGTGTAACCAGGCGCTCATGAATTTCTAAAAACAAAACTTCTCTTTGGAATGACCAAAGAGTAAAGGAAACCACAGGAAGTTTCCAGATGGGGTTAAGCACCTGCACAGAGCTCTCAGAGATCTCAGCGGTGCCTCAGACCTCCAGGACATTCAGGGTAAGTCAAGGCTGCAAACCCAGCTCCCACGCCACTTCCCCAGGATAGGAAACCGAAAGGAGAGAAGGCAGTGTTCACCGAGCTCCTTCTACCTGCCAAACTGTTTACATGCATTGCCTTATTTGAAACTCTCAACAACTCTATACTGTAAGTATTACTACATCCACTGACAAATGGGGAAATGGTCTCAGGTGGGTTAGACATCTTCACCCCTGATCACAGAGTTGGGAAGCAGCCAGTAGGACTGGAACTTGGGTAGATGCAATTCCAACTTAGTTCTCCCATCAACACCTTTGTAGGCTGCAAGCAGATTGCCTCGTTTCAAATTCAGTCTCCAACACAGTAGCTGTGTAACGTTGGGCAAGATAACTAACCTTTCTGTGCTTCAGTTTCTGCATCCTTAAAATGGGAACAGAAATAATGTTGATCTCAGAGTTCTTAGGGAGACTGAGACGGTGAGCCCACACAGAGCCCTTGCACAGGACCTGGAAGCCAGTGAACACCCAAGGCCGAGGCTGTTAGACCTGGAACCTCCCCACCCACTCCCGTCAGTCTAGTTCCTGTTTCCTATATTTCTCTGCCAGTTCTCCCCCACCACTTGGCCTTTCTTTAGTGAGAAGGGTTTGTTGGTTTTTTTTTAATAAAAAAATCCATATAGCCATTCAAGTTCAACATTTTAATTGTACAATAATTACAAAGCATTTATCAACACATAACAAGAACACAGCAAGGCTTTAATGACTGCAGAAGAAAAAGTAAAGAATGTAGAAAATGAGACATAATTTACTTATAAATGCAACTCAGTATCTAAAACCTCTTTTAGGAGATTAGATGACCTCAGAAAAAACAGACATGCGTTGTACACCATCCTACAACCGCAGAGCTCAGAGAACAAGAAGCAATTTTCAGTCCCTCCAAATCTGTCTCCTAATTAAACTAATTGGTTTAAAATAGGTTAGCCTTCCCGTGTATAAAGCCCTTAACGGTTCACGGTTTGACGAAATGTACTAGGATACATCTACTGGCTTGCATTTTATTAGAATTAGGAACTCACAGCTATAATACGCAACCTTATACTTAGCAAAGAAAATGGACTTTTCAAAGCAGACTAACTAGTCTGCTTAAATTTGAAACTCTTCTGATAAAAATGTCATCTGTCTTCCACAAGAGTACTACAATTTGAAAATATACTTTAACAAAAGATACTTTGCTTCCAAATTTGTGATTTCTACTCCTCCAACTCCTCTCCATGGAAGGGATTCATTCTGTGTGTCACACAAATTGTTATTACAGGTTTGACAAGATCACAGCTTTCTTATGGAGCCCCCCTCAGTCCCCTAGGACCACAATCCTTATTACAGTCTCTAAATTAATAGGGTCAGGTGTGGACAATACTCATAGAGCACATTTTGAAGAAAACAAGTCCAAAACAACATCTAGGAAGCAAAAAAGTATACAGCAGCCTGCTCACCACACCTGAGACGATGCCCCGCACGAGAAACGCTCCCCCGCCCGAGCGGAGTTACCTGGCTTTGTCTGCTATATATTTTCCACTACAGAATGTTCAACATCCTGTATGCTTCTGTCCACCTCTGTGACAAGTGACAGTACTGGCTAGGGTTAGATGACAGAAAAAAGGAAAGATGGGAGGCTGCAGAAGCTCACCAGTCTCAGAAGAAGGCAGTGAGCCCTGGGTGTCAGCCTTGGGGAAGGAGAGAGAGGAGCCCTCAGGGAGAATGAAGGGGGGCAGCCATCTTGCTGGGTTACCCGGGAGACTCCCTCTGGGGCAATGATGAGAAGGGCAGGGTATCAGTCTAGGACAGAGGATGAAACAGAATAGAGAAAACACTCCCCAGAACTAAGAGCTGCCCCCTAGCCCCTCCCTACTCCCTCCAGCAGGACCCCCTCCTTCTAGGGGCTTGTGACATTTTGGCCACCTTCCTTTCCTTCTCTTTCACACCTGCCAGCACACTGACTGGTTCCCATGTCTGTGTTTTCCTCCAGAGTCTAGACTGTGAGCCTGTTCAGGTCAAGGACTGGCTTTCTATAAACGTTTGATGAATGAATGAGCCAGGAAGGAATGGAACTGAATTCTCTTTGAGCCTGTAGGTCACATTAGATACCTCTCTTACAGTAAAGTAACTTCACAAAAGAGCCACTCAAGGAAACACAAATAAACACCAACTACATTATGATATACTATTAACTTGTTACTTTTCTAACCAAAGCCTAGACTTCAATTCCTTGTCATGAGGGTGGAGAGGGTGGGGGGAGGTATAAAAAGGTATAAAATCTAGGAGACAGATGAGCGCACAGTAATATTAGCTATGATGGTCAAGCAAGGAAAGGCAATTCTCACTCCCACACTGGGGCTGCCTCAGTGGAGGGCAGAATATACCATCCTTCCATCCTCACAGCTAATCCAAACAGCCACTGATCCCAGGCTGGCTTATCCTGGCTCTGATGGAGGAGAGCTCTGTGGTAACAATTACCATTTGTTTAGCCTGTCCTGACACTTTCACATCCGATGCCCAAATCAGTCACTCTGGCCAGATGAACTCCAATCACACTTGTCCAATTTTCCAGGTCACAATATTTCCAAGAATGTCTATGAGACCAAATATAACAGAGCCAGTTTCCTTAAATGAAGTCCAAACTTACTCCTCTTTAAGGGCACAGAAAGGTATGTCACAGGCATTTCTTCCAGAGGCATGTTCATCTGACTGCAGCACAGCTCTGCTCACCCCACCCCCCGGCACACAGGGAACGCCAAGCCTGAACCGGATGGACTGCCGCCCAGGGGCTGCGTGTGGCCCACGAGAGCCCTGTGACGGCGGCCAGGACACTGGGCCCTGCTAGGTCAGGGTTTTCCTCTCTGTGAAGGACAAAACCAACCTCATGAGAGCGCTGTGAGGATTCAATGCATTTAGCACAAAGCCTCTAGACTAGTGCTTTTACAAAGCTGGGACTTAATAAACGGAAGCTGTGAGTATTCTTGCTGTGATGATGATGATTTCCTTTCCTCTCCCTCCCCCAGCCTGCCCTTAAAAGGCCGCCACATCTGCCGAGACTGGTACTTTACCTGGATTACACCTGTAAGTTTCTCTTAAAATAAGATCCGTTTCAAAGGCCACCTCTCCCTCACAACCTTTCCTACCCTGGGTCCCCACTGCTCAGCACACAAGTGAATACTCGGCTCCTCAGGGCTATGACAATCCTGAGGCAAAGCCCGACTATCACACTTCTCCGCTGTGCTGTCCGACTGAATCGCGTCTTCCCAGATTAGGACCTCTCTCAGGGAACAAGCTTCAAAAGCTTCTGAACTTCCCCTGATGGGTTCATGTGTTGAGGTCTTAACCATGATCCGTGGAAGCATCCACAAACAGAAAACTCTGAGAACAGAAGTGACACTCTAATTGCTTAGGGGAAAAGGCCAGACTACAAAGACACACTTTGAATTTTTATATCCTGTTTGGTCCTTAAAGGTTTTGCCTCATTGGAAATGGGGGTGATAAATCAAGCACCCAAGTATTACATCATTAGAATAAACTAGTTTATATCTTTCTCATGAGACAAAGATTACTCACGCTCTTACCTGCTGTGTTCTTATTCTGGCATAAGCCATCTTTCATGAAGTCACTCTTATACACACACACACACACACACACACACACACACAAAACATGTACAAAGAAGTGTTTACCACCCAGATGCCCAGAGACATACGCTCCAGACAGTATCTCAAATCCAGTTATATGACTGGACTTAAAGATGCCATCCCCCCACATCCCAGCAGGTGAGGGGTCCTTTACCTGGAATTTGTGATCCTATGAATCCACTCAAGCACAGCATTTAAAATAAAGATGAACACAACTCATAGCTAAATATTCTCCAAGCCAAGCCCCGCCCCTGCTATAAGTTTAGTATCAGCCCCAACCCCTTTTTCTATTTACTCTCCAGCCCAAAACTATCTTCTGCATAATTTTAAACAAAAGGAATCGAATCTGTGAGAGAAAAGGGACTACTCAGAACATTCTACACCAGGGTTTCTCAGCCTCAGCACTACTGACATTTAGGGCTGATAATTCTTTGCTGCAGGGGAGCTGTTCTCTGTGCTGTGAGGGCCACATTTGTGGCCTCTACTGAGTAGATGCCAAGAGGAGCCGCTCACTAGTGGTGACAACCAAAAATGCCTCCAGGCTTTGCACAATGTCCCCAGGGGCAAAACTACCCCTAGCTGAGAGCCACTGATCTAAACAAATTGCCACTCCTTGCTAACCATCATTTTTAATTGCCTTTAAAAAACTGGAGGCAATGTAGCTCTGAGAAGAGATGTTCTGTGACAGAAAACCAAGGTTCAGAGCCCCAGTCCCTTCCAGGGTCTCTGTCCAATGTGAGCCAAGCAGTCTGGGCTCAGGACCTGGCCTGGGTGACCATGGACTAGGCAACTACCCCCCAGGCCTCAGGTCCCTCACCTATAAAGTCGAGATGATAACAGTAAATGCTTCATGAAAGTGCTGTGAGGATTAAGTAGGTTAACAAGGCAAAGTGTTTAGAACGTGTCTGGCAGGTAGGGAGTAATCATGAAATGCTAGCTGTTACCAGCATCACGCCCCTTAAATCCTCGATGCCTCAGTTTCCACATCTGTCGATTAGAGAGGTAAAACTGGAGGTAGAGTGGACCCTTGAACAAAGAAGGGTTAGAGGCGATGACCCTCCGCATAAATGTAACTCTGTATATAACTCGCAGGCTGCCCTCCAAACCCGTGGTTCCTCCGTATCAGAGTCAACCAACCGTGGATCATGCAGTACTGTAGCGTTTACTACTGAAAAAGAAATCTGCATGTTAAGCGGACCTGCGCAGTTTCAACCTGTGTTGTTCAAGGGCCATCTTCACTTTTGCAAGAATTAAATGGAACGATACAACGAAAGCATTTGCATGGAGTTTGGCACACAGTAAGGATTAATAAATACATGTTAGCTCTAGCCTGCGTTTTAAGAATACATAAAGGAAGTACTTTGATTTCTGTTGTAGAATGAAGAACAATACACTCGGATCAACTTACAAAGCTCATTTATCCCACCCCAAGAAAAAAAGATGATTCAAGGCCTGAATAAATATGTATATGAACATACAGACATATACAGTCAAGTTATACTTCAAATTCGAATATTATCATGCTAGAATTGTCAAGCGTGCCTTAACTCAGCACAAGAGAAAAATACCCATTTTAAGAAAAAGTTCCTGGCACAGCATAATTGATCAATATATATTAGCTATATTTCCTGTTGCTATTATGCTCCGTGACCAATGACTACGACCCACCGTGAGTGTGGCCCAAATACGCCATAAAGGAAAGTGGATAAGAACCTGCCGGTGATTCCTAAAAATCCACCACTACCCCTGGGAAACTGAATGGATGAGCACGGGGAGAAACCAGACATGCTTCTTGTGGAAAAGCACCATTCCATTATATAATGCAGCCCCCCACCCACATGCATGCATGCATATACATATATACACATACACACACACACATACACCTGTTGCTGTCATGCTGAGAACCACTGGCCTGCTGTACCATCAACTTCAGATATGCAGAATTAGCACTTCATTTTTAATTAAAAAATGAAGTGTGCTGCAATAATGCAGAGTATCCCTTGATTTACAAAACAAACATCGCATTATATGAAAAAAGGAAGTTAAGATACTGATTCCCAGTCCCCTCGTCTCCCCTCTTTTGCCTTAGATCACATTGAGGCACATTCAAATGTACGCTGTGCCCCAGGGGGCCTGCATGGATTAAGGTAGCCCTGTCTTCAAAGCTAGCAGCACCCCAGCTGCTGGTGGGAGGCAAGTCCCTACCAATTATTCTCTTTAGGCTGCCTCGAGCTACTGTGTGACTTAAAGAGTCAAACATTCAAGTCAAGTATACAAAATCAATCAAGAACTCAGGACAGAGTTATTAACAGCAAGACTGTAGGTGCAACTTCAGGGACCCTAAAAAGAAACTGGGGGTCAGGGAGGAGCCCAGAAGGGAAAGAAAGGGTTATAACCTGGTTTATAAAATGAGAGATACAATACAGGAATAACAGAGGAGCTGAGACCCAGGTATCGAGGCTCCCATGACAAGGGCCAGGACTGCCTGAGAAATCACGGGGTAGGAGTAACAGACCTGCATCTCCACAGGGCCTTACACCGAAGGGGCCAGCAAAGACTGATTCTACTAAATGGCAGGTATTGTCCAAGACCACGAGCTGAACTAACTGGGTGAAGAGGGTTTTAAATCAGATGGGCATGCCTATTCTCAGTCTCAGACACTGCACTGAAGTCAGCCCTGGGTCTTAAAAGCACTGGTGAGCACCATGGTCAGAGAGCTGGGAGGAGAGCGAGCACGGGCGAACATCTCCAACGGAGATGCCATCAGACTCCAGCACCACGTCACTCGAGAGCATGTCCAACTTAAGTCCCTCCTGTACCAAAGGGAGACAGGAAAGCCTGCTCATCTGGACCAACAGGTGACAAATGGGAGATTCCAATCTAAACTGCTTACTTAGCGTCAGTGGGTTTCAGAGGGCCAATAATCTACATTTTCCCTTGAACTGAAAAGAAGCCTACCCACCACATTTTCTGAACTATTTAAACAGTTTTAAGTCCTTTATGATATAACTTAGGTTTTCCTGGGAATGGTTTCACGTCTAGAATTCAAAAAGCAAAATGCAATAACTAGTTTAAGGGCTTGCCACCACTGTTCCTGTTACCCAAGAGCACGTGCATTAGAAATAAAGCATTAGGAGACACACGGGAATGAATGCCCATTTTTATAATTTCAGAAACCATGCAGGCTGAACAACACATAGATTTCAAGGAAGCCACATAGGTTATTGTCTTAGGTAAGTTATACTTAGTGGACAGCCAGCTCTTGTGAAACTGCAAAGCGAATCTTCTAGTGGCTAATGCTCCCAGGACAGCCAGGAAGAACAGCAGCAAAAGAGTCACCATCAAGTCGATGAAAATCCAAAACTAAAGCAGAGTCACCTGAAGAGTAGAAACAAGCTCAGAAGAACAATTTGTTCAATAAAAAATAATGTAAAGGACTAATGAGGTTTAGTAGAAGGTTTGCGATGTGCTTATACACTGTGGTGTACAGTCAGCAAACCTCTGAGAGGAAACTGCATGTTGGCCTTATGCTTGGTACTCGGAATAAACCCCAGTGCTGGACCTGCTCAGGGTCCACTTGAGAGGCATGGACATTGTACTGAAGACATATGTGGGCTGTCAGTGTATGTCCAGAACTCTCTAAGCACTTTAGAGACGTGAACACATGTAGTCCTTCACAGCTATCTATAACCCCATCTTACAGATGAGGAAACTGAGGCACAGTGAGTATAAGTTGTCCAAGGTCATACAAATAATACATAGCAGAGCTTCTATTTGAAAATAACTAATCTCACTTCAAAGTCCACACAAGTGACAACCACGTCATGCTTTTTCCTCTCCAAACTGAGGTGTTGCCACACCAGGGTTGAACCTCAGAACACTACGTAAAAACCAGGAATTGTTACCCTCTTAAGAGTGTTAAGCATGGTATGACAGAGGTACAGGCAAAATGCCCATTGGAGGGAAGACTAAGTCTGTCACTGTCAGAGAGTTAAAATACAAAATCCACATATTCAAGCAAAATTTATTATGAAGAAAGTGTGAGGTAGCTGCTAGCTGGGTTTCATAAAGAACTTGGTCATAATTTCTTTTAAAAAAGACAGCACAGAAATGGAAAAAAGTTTTAGGAGAGTGGTAACTTGTTTTATTCCTAATCAACAGTTATGACTACAGTAACGCATCCTCTCTGGTACCCTCGTTCTTGAACGGCTCCAACTTGGGAGCTGTACACAACCATCAGACAAGCAACGACCTTGGGAGGACCAAGTGGTATTCCTGGACCCCCACAGCCACCCAGGGATAGGCTCGGGAGAAAGACCAAGAGCAGGATTCTCGACGTGAAATGTCTGGTCGGTTCACAAGCAAAGCAAATGCCCCATTCATCAGCCTCCTGACGTGGATGCTGAAATACACTGGAGATTCCGTAAGAGAAGGAGGAGAGTAGGAGAGGAGTAAAAAGACTAGTCAGCCTGGGCTTAGCAGGGGTCGGCAGAGGCAGAAAGTGTCTGGAAATTAGCCACAGTGACAGAACAGGCGTGTAAGCGGTGACACCCAAGAGCAGAAGCCAAGTGAGAGTGCTGAGCTACAGACTCTCCGACAAAAGAGAAGAAGAGAGCCAGTGATGGCAACACAAAAGGCAGAAGAGCAAGGCTGAAGGACAAACAGTGACCTGCATTTCAATGCCTTGGCACCCAGGGCACCTGGGGACCACTCAGACAGCGTGCCAGCCAGAACAATGAGAAAACAGGGGGCATAATCTCACAGAGCAGAATCTGTCACTTATTACACACTCACCACAAACAAAAACACGCACTAACTGAGCACGTGGCAGGGAGGAAGGATATAAACTGTATGGACAGATTCACACACAAAAAGAAAGAAAGAAATAAGACACCAGACAGACAAGTGACCACCTATTCCTCTGTGATGACAACCAGGATGGAGAGTCCTCAAGCCTCTCTAAGTCTCAGTGGCATCTTTGGTCAGCTAGAACAGCAGCCCCCCTCCCAGAGGCTGCAGGCGTCAGATGAGATAATGCATACACACCGTCTGGTGCTGAGTAATGCTCAAAGGATGACAGGTGTCATCACCACCACTGCCGACAGCAATGTCACCGCCGTTATCATGACCACAAAGGTGCCTACAATCTGGTGGGAAAGACACTGCGAGTGAAAACCAGTGTGGGTACAGAAAGTACGGAGCTGGCAGAGTGTGGAGACCTGGGTCAATGTTAAGGTGTTTCTTACATCTCATTTCAGTATCATATGTGAAGCAAGGAATGACCCTGGACTGGGGATGGAAGAGCAGACAGGATGGAATGGCACAGCAACCAGCCCAGGTAGGCTGTCCCAGTCAATGTCAACACGTGGTCTCTGTGGCTTCATTCAAAGATCATTTCTGAATCAATAATTTCAGGCAGCAGTGAAGACCCAGGTTTCATCTCTTTTAGGAGGGCTTCTAAAATTCCAGCTCCCCAGGCAGAGCAGTCCTCTCTGAGACACGATGCTTTACAGGTGATGTGCACCATCAGACAGAACCCTAATTTCCCACACGACAGCAGGAACTCGATAATATCTTTATAGTATCTCCACCGACAGGCAAAGTTTCTGACACGTTTGCCAGCCAATGAATACTGGTTATATGAATGAATTACTAGCTTTATGATTTTTATCTACAAAATTTAAACAGCTGCCTGGAACACCCCCCTATTTAGCTCAGATCCTCAGAGGATCAAACAACTAAGCTGGTATGAGGAAAAAACATACATACTTATTGGGTTTATAGAAATGCTTCCTACAAAGAAATTAAATATCTAATTATCTGTTTTAACTGACGTCTGATGCAATATCTTAAAACACAGGGCAAAAAGCCTCATTCCCACGAACCCTGGGTCAGACTTATCATGATGGCATCAGTGAATGTCCTGGGTTAGAACATAAGGAAGGTCCAGGGCTCCTGTTGTGGACAGAGGTCAGCTTCCTCCCAGATCAAGCAGCCCTGCCAGCTGGGTTCTTTCCTCCCACTGCCCTCCCCCAGCAACGTCTGCTGCTCTCCTGGCATCGCCACCGTGCGCCCCTCCTTCTCATCCCTCTTCATGCTTCTCTTCTTGTCCCCTTGCCTTTGTCTCCCATTGAAACTAAATGTAGAAGCCAGGCATCCCCTGTCTTGGAAAGCTTTCATCTCAAAAATCATCTCTAGTCAAGAAAAGTGTCCTCCTCTTTCTGGCCAGAAAACTGACAAAGTGCTCTGTCACTTCTCAACTCTTGACTTTTGTGTTTCCCCCTCCCCAAGTGTAGGGCACCGCTCTGGATCCATGAGGGCACTCAGAGACTGACCTCCTGAAGACGGTATTTCCTTTCCACATAGGGAATAAAAGCGATACGACTATCAACTGACTCCCACCGATCAGCCCCAGAGCAGTGCCCTGTGGGCGCCGTTCCTGGCCTCTGACTGACCTTTTCCATCATCCTTACATGCAACCACAGCAATAATAATTACAAACACATTATTTCATTCAGGAAAGTCATAAAATATCATAGGCCTAAACCTATATTAATTCGTGTTTCAAAATGTCAGAGTGCACAATAATTTGATTTAGATGAAAATGCATGCTCCAGCTGCTCATTCATTCACATACTTTATTAAGTGCTTTCTGTATGCATAGTGCTATTTAAGCCATTATAATGGATGAAAACAAGCAAAAGAACAAAACAAAGCATTTTGCTTTCAAGGAGGTTACAATCTAATTAGGGAGATGAGTTATGTACATCTCAGAAAGATTCATTTCCCAAATAAATTAAAGATGCAAACAAAATTTCAAGGGCTTAACCCTACTGAAGGGACTGAAAACTATTATGAGAGACTTAGAGCTCAGAAGTCGTCTGCATGGGAGTGTACACTGTTAATTGTACATGAGTCATTTATTCAGCATCCGTCATCAAGATAGGCCCCCCCCCAAAAGACCGCTCTTTGGCAGCACAGAGAAGTGAGTACTTAGAAATCTATACTTGAAGGTAATAAATCTGACACTGAAAAAAAAAATAAAATGATTGCCAGGGAGGAGCCTTAGAAGTAAGCTGCTCTGTGTCTGAGGTCTTGAGAGGTCAAGAGCCTTGCTCACAGACAGAGCCAGTTCATGTTCACAGAAGAGCTACGCTAGGCTCTGCCCCGGGCCCCAGACACCAAGAGCAGTGCTTCTCTCAAAAGCCCACATGGATCTATTTGACTCTCTTTGTCAGTCTAAGTTAGCAGATTTTCTACTCTAAATATTGCCTAAAGTAGTAGAAATGAGGCACACAGAAATCAGAGCTATTACTAACCAGATTTAAAGTGTCTCGGTTATAACAGCTAATTATTTGATCTTCAGTTTCCCCGCTTCTGATCCACCCTGTACGCTGGGCCCTTGGTCAGTCCACCTAAAAGGACTGCCTTTATCGTGTCATTATCACTGTTTTCCCCATTTGCCTTTGGAATAAAGCTCCTATGCGGGCAACTGAGATCCTCAATGTTAAGGTTCTAAAACCACACTGCTCTCAACCACCTATCCGCAGAAATCAAGCCCCTAATCTACCAGGATGGAGACAATCCTGATCAGGCTGACAAAGATGTTGTCAGGCTTCATTCGACGCACTGTCCTCTGCCAGGCCAACCACAGAAGGAGCACACAGCAGTGTGTTTACCTTCCCCACATCAACCCTAATGGCAAGGTATGGGCTGGCCCTACGTCATAAACACAGCCAAATTGTTCACGCTTCCCCACCACGCCACCTCTTGGGAGTAATGAATTCATCAAGTCTACCCGACTCTCTCTGGAGGCAAGGTTTGCCTCCCGCAGAGTACAGAAAGTTCTCTCTCACGCTGGGATGTGAGTGCACTGCTTCACTGCACATACTACAGTCTTCATCTATAAAACACCATCCCCTGCCAGACTTTGCCTTTTCAAAGGAGGCCCAAGATTTTGATTTCATCAGCACGGATTATCAGACAAGCCTCCAGCCCTGGGATCATCCAAACCGCTACCCTGAGTCCCTTGTAACCCCATGATAAACTTTATCACACACTTTAAAATTCCAATTCAATATTCCAGGCCCAAAGACAGAAAATCATGACAAACATGCAGGGAGAAGGTTTTTTCACACCATCATAATGATGCTTAGCGTCCTGACCTTTGAGGCCACAGCAAGTAGCCCACGGTGCACAGAAGCACTCCCACATGAAGCATCATCTCATCACTTTTTGCCCAAATGTACTTTCCTTCTAGTGTCCTCCCCCCCACTCCCAATTAGTTTTCTTCATCACTGCATGGAACAATTTAAAGTAATATTCAACACTGTATTCCTCATGATCTTAACACAAAAGAAAACTAAAATTTCTCTCAATTTTTAGTTTCTAAATGTCTTAATATGCAACTCTCCACCTAAACAACATGGCCGTAACTGAGAATGCCAGGCACCCCACCCAAGACTGTTTGCTACGGGAACATAGAATGTTCAGTTTGTGCAAAGGTACACAAGGCCACGTTCTCCATTGGCAATCACATGGATTCTATCATCTGATGACCACTGCTCTATTATTACGCTTCTTGTCATTTCAACCTATATGCTAATATTTCTATACAATATATTTTTTGATTGTATATATTTTTACGGAAGTATAGTCAGTTTATAATGTGTCCATTTCTGGTGTACAGCATAATGCTTCAGTCATACATATATTCGTTTCATATTATTTTTCACCATAAGTTACAAGATATTGAATATAGTTCCCTGTGCTGTACAGTATAAACTTATTGCTTATCTATTTAAACAGTTATAACAAATCTACTCTCCATGAATCAGTTTAAAAAAAGGCATTATGATTTTTAAACAGCATCTGAATCATAGCCAAAAGATGTCCTATTATAAAGTAAAGATAAATAATCACCACCTTTGGTTTAAAAAAAAAAAAAAGATCTGAACTACATATATGGAGACAATTTGTCATATTTAGAGAAACTCCTTTTACAAGAGTGTAAATATGTAATTTGTGCAGTGAAAGCAAAAAAGGTGAAGCTGCCCCTGACCTCGGGAGAAGGTCCAATTCAGCACAACCACTCCCAATGTACAGTGGGTGGCTCATGAAAAAAAAACAAAAAATCCCCATGTAAATGTTGGTATTTTTGGAATGTCATTGTAAATAGTGATACGCTTAGGTTATAAAATACAAAACAATATACCTAACTTTTGTTGTAACTTTTTAGTCAAATTTCAATCATTTCTTGTAATCATCTAACCCACGGAGACGTGCTGTTTTCCTATTCTAAGCATACTAGCAGTAAATGCCACACATGCCAACTGGTGTTCTAACAACTTATCTTAAATACTTTAAACAAGTTTTGTAAATGCTGCTCCAGAGAAATTTTTAAACATCAAGGCTGATATGAATATTCTCCTTAAATTATCTTTAAAAAATATTAAAGAAGATTGAGGACAGACTTAAAATATTTCTGTTACCAGAAAAGTACAATTTATTCCTACTTTCTGTGCCAGACCCTAAGCAGGCTCCCAGTCAATGACAATACATTCTTCCTTCCCCACCTTAATTTCAACAACAGATTTGTTATTTTTTTTTATTTTTATTATTATTATTATTATTATTTAGTTATTTTTAAAAAACAAAACAAAATAAAATCTTAGGTATAGACCACAGGAAGAAAATTTTTGGTCAGTAAATAGATTTGTAGACCAAGGGAGACAGCTGTTACTCACCTAAGGAAAAAGTGCCTAAACTCACTGTGAAGATGTCTCCCAGGGCTAGACTCCAGCAAACAGGTCTCAGAGTGAGGTCTGTGAATCCTTGGGGGTCTCAAGGCCTTTCCAGGAAGTTTACACGGCCAAAGCCAAAAGGTTAATTACACATTTTATTTGTCCTTTCACAAATTCAAAGTAGTATTTCAAATCTTTTCAGAAGTATTTCTAAATGTTCAAATATATAAAACTATAATTTAGAATGTAACATTTGACTCTAAAATTTTTAAAAAGTATAATGTTTTTATATTTTAAAGATAGATCATTGATTTAACAGGAGAGATCAGATACTTCAATTGAGCTCATTAAGGTGGCTGTCACATATTAAACACACACACACACACACACACACACAGAGAAAACAACAAACACTGGCATGGACGCGGAGAAATTGGGACCCTTGGGATTGCTTGTGGGAATCTCAAGTGATGCTGCCACTACGGAAAACAGCATGGAGTTTCCTCCAAAAAATTAAACATAAAACTACCATATAATCCAGCAATTCCACTTCTGGATATGCACTCAAAAGAAGTGAAAGCAGGTACTCGAATAGATATTTGTACACCTATGTTCATAGAGCATTATTCATAATATCTCAAAGGTGGAAGCAACCCAAGTGTCCATCAATGGATGAATGGATAAACAACAGATAAAATGTGGTATACACACACAATGGACTATTATTCAAACCTAAAAAGGAAACAAATTCTGACACATGCTACAACGTGGATGAATCTTGAAGACGTTATGCTAAATGAAATAAGCCAGTCTCAAAGGACTATGTATGATTTCACTGATGTGTAGTACCTAGAATAGTAAAATTCATGGTGACAGAAAGTAGAATGGTGATTATCAGGGACTCAGGAGAGGGGAAAATGGAGAGTTACTATTTAATAGGTATGAAGTTTCAGGTTGAGAAGATGAAAATGTTCTGGAGATGGATGGTAGTGATGGATGCACAACAGTGTGAAAGTACTGAATGCCACAGAACTGTACACTTAATGGTGAAAATGGTAAAGTTTGTTATATATTTTGCTACAATAAAAAAATTCAACATATAAAAGAGGAGAATTAGAAACTCTGCTTCCTCCACCCACCACAACTGGACTATCGACATGTAAGGATACTTTTCAAAAGATGAAACTGACAAACTAGAGGTCTCTGATTCATGGAAGGGAAAAATCTACCAAAAAAGGAGGAGGGTGTAAAACTGTAAATAGATAAAAACATGAAAATCATCTTTTCTTTGACTTTAATAGGTATTAGTAATTTACATTATTGTGTCTAATGCAACAGAACACTTTCAAATAGTTAAGTCGTAGCATCATTTTGAAATGAATCACTAAGAATTTAAAGGAAAAGGAAGTGAGTATTTTAAAATGCAGGTATGATGAGTACTTTAAAGCCAAACATTACAGCTTTTCTAACTAGAAATGAAAAAGCCACTGGAGCACCTTACAGGGGAAGCCACTGCATTGCATTAGCTGGAGAAGTGCATGCTAACAGACTAAGAAAGTCTTGTACAACTGAGATTGCAGAATGCCTGCTGGATGATAAATCAGTTTGAATAAAAAAAAAAAAAGAGTATGACAGTTCCACTTTCCAACGATACAAGAATTCCTCAAATGAAACATCGGGCTACAAATGTGGAGACTGAGTTAATATTCCATCTGCAGAACTTCACCTTTGCCTCACAAATGGATTAATCTACAGATGTAACTGAACTTGCTGTTTCTTCTGGATGAGATGGCTACTCGGTGCTGATACTGACTGGAGAATTTTTTTGTATGTGAATGCTCGGCAATAAACAATGGCACTGAAATAGTCAACATGTTGAACACGTTTTTGGAATCTCATGGTTTACACTTGGAACAAGTATGTTGACACTTGGCATTCCTGGTGCAAAAGCAATGGTGGGTAAAATTGCTTAGTTAGAATCAAGGCAGTAAACTGCTAGAAATCACTGTATTCTTTGCTGTCACTCATTTGCATTTAAAAAAAGGATCAAGTTAACTTAAGAATGACCTTGATGAAACAACAAAAATTTCATTTTTGACCCTTGATTTCACATCTTTTTGACTCTTGTAAAGAAACAGAAAGTACACATAAAGCACTTCTGCACACTGATACACAATGGTCACCTCAGGGACAAGCACTCGTATGAGTGAGTGATCGAGTTGAACTGAACTAACGGGTTTTGTCATGGAGTACTATTTTCATCTGAAAGAATGACTGACAGACAAACTGCGATTATTTACACTTGAGCTTTCGGCATTTTTCATGTCAAAAATGAATGATGTGAACCTCGGCACTTCATGAAAAACAAATGACAGTATTTGTTGCCAATGTTAAAGCAAAAATTAAAATTTTAGAAAACTGTATCCACCACTGTCTGCTTGATAGTTTCCCAAGACTTACACCTTTCTGATGAAATTGATGGTAATATCAACGTATGTGGCTTTTGAAACTGTATAATGAAATGTTTCAACATTTGGGAGATTTGTATAACTTGGTGAGCCAATGCTTTCCAAATGACCAATGTATGATGCTAGAATATGGCACATGGATAGAAGATCTATTCAAAGTACAACATAAATGAGTGAATTACAATGTAACAGTATGAAAATTATGTTGGTATAATTTCAGAGTCCACGTTGCAACTCATCATTAAGAAATCAATCCTTATTGATATGTCATTCCCGTGATCTGTTAAGTAATAAAGAATCTGTCTTGCTAGCCAACATGCTTTAGAGATCCTCCTTGCTGGCTTGATAAGCAATCAGTCAGTCTGGGAAAGTCCACGTGGTATGGAACTGCTAGTGACCTCTGGAAAGTGACCTCTAGGAATTGGGAGTGGCCTCCAGCTAACAGCCTGTAAAAGGTCGGGCTATCAGTCCTACAGCTGCAAGGAATGAATTCTGCCCACAATCTGAGCGAGCTCAGAATTACATTCTTTTCAGTCGAGCCTCCTGAGAACACAGCCTGGCTGACATCTCCACTGTAACTGGTGAGGTTGTAAGAAGACGACTCTAGGTAACTGGTGCCAGAATCCTGACCCACAGAAACTACAGTGTAATAAATGTATGAGAAAAGAAGAAAGATAGAAACAAACCATCACTTGTTGGATTTGCACATAGCGCACCAAAAGCACACCTATAAGTATCTGAAAAAGCTTTTAAAATGCTCCTCCTTCCAACTACATATCTATGCGAGGTAGGGTTTTCTTCCTATATTTCAACCAAAATAACATACTGCAACAGTCTGAATAAGCAGGCAGGCACACTCGACAATCCAGCTGCCTAACAAGCAAACATCAAAGAGAAGGAAAAATGTGCCACACTTCTCACTCAAGTTTTCTTTTGCTTGAAACGTACAGTTATTTTCATGACAATAAGTGATCTCATTATGGGTTCATTATCCTAAATTATACATATTTTTTAACTTTTCATTTAATCTAATTTCTGATATGGTAAATAATAGATAGGTTTGATCCACATAAAAAAGCTCTTTCAGGTCCTTCAAACCCTAAGAGTAAACAGGGGTGTATACATGTCTCTCCAACTGGACTATGAAGCCCCAAGGAAAGGACGGCACTGTAGGGCACAGGACAGGTGCTCAAAATCACTCTAATGTAATTACAGGCTGAACAGGAATTCAGTTCATACAAGCCACAAGGCTTCAGTCATGCCTGGTGAAGCCAGAGCACAAAGGACATGGGATGAGGCGAAACTTAGGACCAACGTGAGTCTCAACAAGGTCAGCTGAAGAGGCAGATAGAAATAAGGGCACAGATATCAAAATGTCCAAGTGGAGATGGTAGTAGTAAGTGGTATCAAACCATAAGACCTTTACTTCTGAATAAAACCAGAAGCAAGTTATCTGGATCATTTTGGAGCAAAAATTTATAAAATTGTGCATAGGACAATGGGGAATCAATAGAATTTTCTCAATATCTCTTATTATAAAAGCAGAAAAAAATGCATTAAACTGAATAGCAATTGTTGTGAGTTGAACTGTGCCCCCAAAAGTTATGTGGAAGTCCTAACCCTTGGTACCTGTGCATGTGACCTTATTTAGAAACAAGGGCTTTACAGACGTAATTCCATTAAGTAAGGTCTTTAGGGTGTGCCTTAATCTGATATGATTTGTGTTTTTATAAGAGGAGAGACTCAGAGGGAAGAGGGCGGCCACATAAAGATGGCAGCAGAGATGGGAGTTACACCGCCACAAACTAAGGAACATCTAGGTCCATCAGAAGCTGGAAGGGGGAAGGAAGCTCCTCTCCCAGGATGCATGAACCTGCCAACACTCTGATTTTGGACCTCTAGCCTTCAGAGCTGTGAAAATATTTCTGCAGTTTAAAGTCACCCAGTTTGTGGCACTTTGTCCCTGCCATCCTAGGAGACTAACCCAGCAATGGGGTGAGGGGCTCTGGGCTACCCACGGTCACTTTTCCAAGCAGCCCTCCTCATCCACAGACAAAAGTGGAAGGAAAGGGAGAAAGATCTGAAACACAAATTTAGTAGCAGCGACCAAAAAAGAATTTTTTTTTTTTTACTAGAGATTTTTGAACTGCAGTTTGGGGTTTTTCTTCAGGTTCTGGGAAAATGCCTCTGATCAGACACTGCTGTCAAAATTCAAACCCACTGAATCTCTATAAATGTGTCTATAAATACAGACAAGGATCATTTATCCATCTTGCATTTCCTCAACTCTGCTACAAAAGGAAGTAATCCAGAACCTAATATTTGAAGTTACCAATACTATGACTATGTCATGATGAAAGAAATATGGGATGGCAAGTAAAAGTCTTTCAGTTTCTCCAGAAGTTTATCAAGCCACCTGAACTTCTGGGCCAAGGTGCCTCTGAGCTCACATGCTGGCCACTCACTAGTGTCAAGATCTAAATCTTATCTATAGAAGGTACTTGGCCATATAATCTATAAAGTGTAATTTAAATCCTTGTGACGCATACTTGATTTTAGGAATTTACCTTTAACCTCACAGTTTATCTCAATCCAAAAGGAAACAAAACAACAACAACAACAACAAAACCCAATGGGATCTTAAAGCTGTGGAGATTTCCAGTATCATCTGACCTGATGACCTATCCAACGTCCCCTAAATATCAGGTCGCCCCAGTGGCTTTCTAACTATAGACCCTAATCCATTAGTGGTCAGTGAAATCAATTTACTATGTCCCAACTACTTTTTTTTTTTAAAGAATAAAACAACAGAATAAAAAAATAAGAGGGCATCATTTATACTAAGGGTGAGTATCCTCCCGAAACTTCTTTCATTTATATATACATGCTGTGGAGACTGGGTCATAAAGGAAAACCTACTACTGCTGTGTTTATCAGTCCACGTCCTGGCAAGAAACAGAAGGTTCACTCAAATTAGGCACTTACGAGTTTAACAAAGAAACTATGTGTAAAGATTTGCACCAGGTTATGGTAAAACATTAAGGGATAGCGCTCCTAAGTGGTGAGGCCTTGCCACCAGCTGGTACCCAAAGGGCCTGGGAGGGAGTGGATGCCGATCCAGTGGAGAGAGGCACGCAGGGAGGACTGCCTGGGAAGTCCTTGAATAAGGGAGGGCTCCCAACCCACAGTGACCTGGCAGGAAGGGGGATGCCCCATCTCCATTCTCCTGCTGGGATCTCTCCGATGGTTAGGACCTCTCTCCATGGGAGACTCCAGAGAACAACAGAGCCCACACTGCTCAGCCTACTAGGTCACAGAGGGGGCTGGAGAAAGGTCAGGAGATGGTCTGCAGAGGCAAACAGAGGGCTCCGGCCACTGCGACTCCATCACAAAAGTCTGAAAGAACCAACATAGTTCATACCTTCATCAACTTAGTCTGACCACTTTTATTTCTGTATGCCACATTTTTTCCACATCTGCCCTCAATCCCAGTCTTGAATCAAGGCTCTAACCCAAAGCCAAAAATCTGATGCAAAAGACTGGCACCTTTACAAACTCATGATTTATGATCTTGGCCAAGCCCTCACACACTCCCCGACAACCCTTGCATCCGCCTTTAGTCTCCCACCTCTCCTGCCGCCTCTCCCCACCCCGACCTCTGGGGCTCCATCCCATTTGTCTCTGGGCCCCCAGGCTTCAACACCCGGAGCACAGGTAAAGTCACTGAGACGCCTACTGAACAGGATCTCAGGCTGCTCCGTCTCCCTCACTTCCACCCACGCTTCTCTTGCCATCAAGGGTAAACTCCCAAGACTGGTTTCTTTGCCCCTGAAGTCTCTAAGACCATTTCCTCTCCTGCTTCAATGTTTCTGGCCCCCCACTCCCACAGCCAGCACGGGGACCAGTCCTCCTCCAGTTTCAGCTCCCTCTGTCTCCATCCGCCAGGGCGATGGACAGAAAAAAGCCCATCAAACAACATCGCCACCCACCCTGCCCAGAGCACGCGGGAGACCCCTCAAGCTCTTCAGACAGTCACAGCAAAGGCCCCCTGGCTAGGATCCCACCTCCTCCCTACAGCCTCATTCCTACTGTTCCCTCCCACCATAGCCCCTGGGAAACTGTCCACAATGCTCTTCTCTTCCCCACCCCCCGAAAACACTTGTCTATCTTCAATGGGAGGCAGGCTGCTCCTCTCCCACCCTCCCGCCCCCACCGCAGCCCTCCCTACCCTTATGGCCCTGGCAAATGTCTATTCTTTCTTCTAAACCCTGTCCAGGTATAACTCCCAGTGACACCTGCACGGCTTCCCCATCTCTCCCTGCTCCACAGTCAAAGTCAACCACTGCCTCTGTCCACCACTCCGGGGCCCGGCTACCACACTGTGCTTATGGACATTGCTTTCTCTGCCCTGCTAGTCTACAGCCTGATGAGGGCAGCGACCATGCCTTGTTTTATTCTCTACCCCCAGCACAAAACACAGTGCTTGACCCAGCGTCACTCTGTAAATCCTCTCTCATGTGATTGAAGTGACATTTGGGTTGTTAGATTGTTATAAGCCACCCAGCAAAGCGACTAGGGCCTCACTGAATGCACAACATACTTTTTCATGTGATGCAGATGGGGTTAAGACATGGCAGTTATTTCCCATCATTCTTAAGTCAGGTATCCCACTCTCTCTCTGCATCCCTTCCCCAGGACAGGCCACCTGCGTATAAACAGGAAGGAGTGCATTTTATGTCTACACATCCCTTGTCAGATGCCCATCTTTGCTTAGAGATCACTCTTTCGAGGGTTCATGTCTCTATAAAGAAAGAATAGTGGCAAGACTCACTCTGAATCTTGCTATAGTATATTACTGGAACTCCCATAAATTCTTAATTTCTGCCTCAAATGAAGCTATGAAATGGGTCTGATCATTTCTCCTGTCAGTGTGGCTCTCTAGTCTTGCTGACAGTGGCTTAGCCAAGAACTGCAGACATCTCTTCCGTTATCTGCCTCCATCCCCCAGTGGACACCACTAGCTCTTCCTCCAGGGCCCAGGACCACCTGCTGAGTTTAACAGCTTCACCTTGAGGCGGAGGACAGAAACGGTACAGGGCATATTTATCTGGATGATACTTGGCAGCATCTGATAGAGACTAAATTGAGAGTGAAACCTTTTTAACAGTCCCGTCCTTCGTATCCTGCAATTCCATCTCATTGCAACCCAAAGAGAGAGAGTCCAGCAATCAGAAGAGTGGTGGAGCCCAGAGACGGACGCAGGCCTAATTTGGCAGTCCTGCAATGCAGATACAGTGCCTTTCAAAAATAAGGAATTCACACAAATTGAGACAGTCTGGAATCATTTTTAAAATCAACATGGAATTCAGAAACAGGACACATTTGAAAAATCAAACATTGTTCAAATACGAAACAAAAACATTACAATGTTCTTTCACTGAAAATCCGGAACTACAGAGCAGTCTCCAAAATCTGAGAAGTGAATCAACCCGTCAGAGTTTGGCGCTGTTATTTAAGACAATCAGTGTGGCAGGTATAAAGGACCAGTAAACTACTGCCCAGAGCAAACGCAGATATGATGAGGTATTTGAAGACAATCGAGAGAGATGCTGCATTGAGACTTTCTAAAACTATACCACATACAAAGATTCAAACTTATACAACATTGTGTAGAATTCAAGGTCATTCTCATTTTTATGAAAGTGATGTGAAATTGGATATAATTTAACAAGCATTTATGGCATATATACTGTATGTCAGGTACTGTGCTAAAAACAGGGATAGGAAAATAACTTAAGACTCGTCTTTGCTCTTGAATAGTTCACAGTATAGTAGGGGAGACAAAATGACTGCACTGCGTGCTAGAGCCTGGCTAGGAGCTCTCCTATATCCAAGTGGACTACTTTCCTGGGCCCACTGCGTCTAGACACTGCACATGGCCAGTCTCACCAGTGGAATGCTGGCAGAAGTGACATCTGCCACGTCCAGTCCAGGCCCCAAGTCTCCGGTGGCATCCTCCACACACGCATTGTTCATCAGCTAGCACAGTGCAGAGGATCTGCAGAAAACTCCAAAGCCAAAGGGAACAGTGGCCAGGGGGTTGTGTGGGTCAAAGCCCCAACCTCCCACCCAGAAGAGAAGTCTCCGCTGTCATAAGCCAGTCATTCGGGGGCTGTCTTTTAAGTTAGGAGACCCTGAATAACAGACAGCACAATGTAAGACATAGTTCTCAAAATGAAAGCACAGCATAGGGAGCTCTAGGAACCCAAGAATGAGGCCCCTAAGTGACAGTGAGGAGGAGAGGAAGGGAGGGAATTCCTAGAGAAGAGGCAACTGGAGACTCATCCCAAAAGATGAGCAGGATTTATCTGGGGTAGGGGAAAATGTGAACCCACACTACGTTGCATGTATGAGCTGAAAGGGTATAAAGGAATAAAGATACTGGACAGGTAAATAAAATTTAGGTTCTTACCTAAAAGCAATGGAGAGCTATTTATTCCCAGCAGTACTCCAGACATGATCAGATTTGCAGCTGTAAGGTGTTCAACGGAGAATAGGTTGGAGGAGTTGGGAGCTAGTAAAGGCAGGAAGGTGGGTTAAGGGTCTGCTGCAATTCCTCACAGCAGAAATGAGAAACACGTGATCTGGGGTGAAAAGGAGGAAGCAGATCTAAGAAATATCACTTGGATACATTAAAGGAACTTTCTGACCAAGTAGACAGGTGGTGGAACATGGAGGAGGAGAGGTCATCAAGGAATGAGGATTTCCAGGTTTCTGGATTAGACAACCAAGGGGATGATGGCACCAGAAATGGAGAAACAGGCTGCAGGAGCATGGAGACAAGCAGATGTGCACAGACCAGGCTGGGCTCCAACTCTATGTGGGACACCAAGGTGGTGAAATCCAGAGGCCAGTGGATATTCGAGTCTATACCAAGTTCAGGGCTAGAGGTTTGAGGGTAGCTGAAGCCATGGAATGGATGAGACCCCATTAGGAGAAAGGCCAGAACCCTGAGGCTCCAGCAAACAAAGAAATAGCACCTGCAAAGACACAGAAGAGAGAGACATGTTTAAAAGTCCTGGAAAGCTCATGGGTAGAGAGAGTTTTAAAAGGTGGTATAACATTAAAAATAAGGACAGAAAAGTAACCATGGCTTTTAGCTGTAAGGTCTGGATAATCTTGTTGAGAGCATTTTAACTGGAGAATAATAACTTACATTCATCTATTGGGAAAGTAATAATGGAGACTAGAGCATAATGATTCCTTCCAGAGAGAAAGAGGTGTCCTCAGCTCCAACTGATGGTTGCTAGGTGGGAAAGTAAAGTCCAGCATTATCAGGGTTTCTGAGTCTTTTTTCCTGAAAGAAGACAGAAGTCTGGATTTTTGCATGAAATCTCAAAATATTTAAACATGGCAACTAAGTCAAAATATAACACTGAGCAGAACTGAAAAAACACGTCTGTGGGTCATAGCAGGCCACACAAGCTCTGCATTTGCAAACTTAGAGGCTGCTCGTGCAAGTCAAGCAGCAGAACCAAAGCCAAGTCAGAAGCATGCTCCTCACTGACGGAGCGTCGGTCCTGTCCGCACGCCGGGAGGAGCAGCTAGTCCGCGCATCCAGAGAGGAGACGACTGAATAGGAAATTAAGCACGCGAGTCAGTCAGTGCCCAGTAAACTGAAAAGCATTTTGGGAATCCAGTGTGGTCCTAGTTTACGAATACAGGAACCTTAAAATCTGGGAACGAGACATTAAAAGCTGAAAAATTCAGGCATTCAAGAGTTCCAGCCTCCCCCTCCAGGCCAGTCCCATAGAATATCACACCAGATTCTTGTTACTGCACGAGTTCTTAGATTAAACTCACAATCAGGGAATGGAGTTGTTGCTCTGATTTTGTTTTAATCTGGGAAGCTGGTCTCAACATATCAAGCAAATTATTCAAAATATCTGAATATAGAAGAGATTCATTTTGAAAGTCAGTTAGATGTTTCTTGACGTAAAAAAAGAAAAAACTATCCTCATACATGGAGATCTGCAAGTCTTCTTAAAAATTCCATCATACCTACTCCCATGACCTCAATGGTCTTACCTGATTCATTTCAAATCCTGAACACACACAATATACTCTCATTTATACTTTCATTACTAAACAAATCTTTCCCTTATTTACTTATATATAAAATGAGTCTTCAATTTAATAAATTACTTGAGCACCTGCTGTGAGAATTCATTCAGGGTAGGAGTAGGAAGATAGTTGCTAATAGCAGGATGGTCTGGAGATGTCTAAGACATGGTACCTGCCATCAAAAGAGTTTAAAAATCAGACAAGTTCAGTGATACTAAAAGATCAGTGGTAGTAGACTAGTTTAGCAGTTCTCAACCTTGGCAGGGCACGTGGAACATCCAGAGTACTTTCTAAAATCCTTATGCCCAGGTTCTGCTCCAAACCCACTGAATGAGAATCTTGGAGAAAGAGACTCAGGCATTCCTATTATTTAAAATGTTAAGTGTTAAAATTTGAGGTAACTAATGATCAGCCAGGGTTGAGAGCCCTGCAGGATACAGCTCAATTACCCACTCACCTGCGACACATAATTCTGATGATAAATTAACTAATTACTCAATGATCCCCACCTTGACTACTTAAGACAATCTCCTCTCCACTAACTACTTAACTAAATTGGATTTAGAGCCTCGGACAATGACAAACTACCAGGATCCAAAAACAAGCAACCCTATAATTCTTGCCCCTTGGTCAATGAACCTCCCTAGTAGAGTTCATCCAATGACAGGGAGGGGGCAGGCCGCAGGAACCTCCAAGTCCCAGGTTTCAGGACATGATTAAAAGCTCCCTTCCCCAAAGCTCCTTCCGTTTCTTCAGCATCTTACCTACTTCTGGCCTTATCTGATGCTGATTCAGCTGGTTCCCCACATTCCACAAATACCAGTTTTCTCTGTTTCTTCCCACTTGGAGGTGGCTCCTTCTCTGCTGCTGCCCCCAAAATCTAGAATGGCCTCCTTGGGCTTCACTTAGCCTTCAAACTGTAGAAACACCAGCCTCAATCTTGAAACTGGCCTTTCTCCCATCTAAATTATTCAGGGCCCCAAAAGAGACAGGCTTATTTTCATTAATGTTCCCACTAAATTTGTTTATATGTCTCTACCTGGATAGCTCAGAGATCTTGCCTAATTTTTCAGTTTGTAAGTAGGCTGAAGAAGATATTTCGTACTTGATTTGCAAATCCTGCAAAATTTGTCACTGCAATTTGACTTCTCCCTATACCATGAAAGATAAAATCAAGAGGAATTTGTGGATGTTCCCATCCCTGTGCAAGATTAACCAGACTGCTGTCTTCAGGTTGATAGGCTATTGTAGCAGTTTGTAGATGGAGCTATCTTTTTAACACAAACTGTAAAAAAATAAGATGGATAAATTCTAATGCATAAGGACCTACTAGGTTGCTAGTTGATGATGGAGAGTAAGGATCTGGAGACACAGTTCCTGGGTTCAAATCCCAATTCTACCATGTACTAGTCATATTTTTGTGTTTCTTTTTCCCATATCTGTAAAATGAAGATATTAGTACCCACCTCATGGAGTAAGTCATTTAATACATATGTAACGCTCCTACAACAGTGCCTGCACTGAGTAAGCACAATTCATGTTGGTGGTCGTGTTATTACTACTAAATAAGGACTTAAAACCTTGCTGTTCGCGGAAACAAGTCTTTTAAGTCTTTCACTGATTTAAAGGAAGTAAATTTATAACAAATTGTTTTTCAAATTGAATTTTGACATTTCTGGTCTTTTCCCATTATTTTCGAAATTCAATGGATAAATGCATGGAATTTATCAGAATATTTCTTGACATTTTAGTTCCATTAGGCATATCATTTAATATTAGTTAAGCCTTGTTATGATTACAGTGCTATTTAAAATAAAATTATGAGAGAGAAATATTTTGGGAGAGGAAAAATATCACTTGCCACTTATTAAATTGAGATTTTAAAAGCCAAAGAAAGGAAGGGGTACTTATAGGTTGCAGGTGACCTTTAAATGTCATACTCACTAATATATAAATGTAAACACAGAAAAATGTAATGTCTCGTAATAATAGTAAACTGATCAATACAATTACATTATGGGATCTGTGATATTATAAATTATGCTTTCAGTCCAGAATATCAATAGCTTTTTAACACCTTTTAAGATCAAATTACAATGCATTAACTATCGTATAGTTAGTTCCCTGAATGTTATTTCTAAGTTTATAGCTTACTTCAATTACTTGGACAGCTCCAGGTACTAAACTGCTAAATATACAAGTTTTTAGAGATAAATTATTTTTAATAATTATTTTAAAAATTTAAGAATAAGTTTACTATCTCAGTAAAACAATCCTTCAATGAGATATACTTTAATAATTTGAATAATGTTGTTACTTTTAATCTTGGCTTACTTTCGAAAGTTAGTGAAACATGACTTAAAGGACAACTGGTTACTTGTGTAAATTTGTTTTTAACTGAATTACACAAAATAAACAGTACATAGTGTTGTAAAAATGGGGGGAAAAAAAAACAAAAAACGTTGGGTAGATACTCCTATAGTTTTCTAGGTCACTTTGATTATTTTCCCTTTCTGCCTCAATTCCATTAGTAAAGGGTCCAGCTTTGGCGATTATATTTAATATATTAACAGACTGTTCACTATGCTCTCCTCCAACTCTTGAGTGTTCAAAGCAACATACACATGTATTTACCTAGTGTAGAATTTTTCCTGTATAGTATAACAATTCTTGTTGGAGGCACAGAAGATGCGGAGGTTTTCCTAAATGCCTCAATTATATATTTAGAAGAAGCAAAATTACTTTTTGGATAACCTGTAAGACATTAAAAGAAATTACATCTTTCCATCACTAAATTGGCTTCCATCACTAAATTGGCCAACACACTACTTCCACAGTTCTCACAGCTTAAGAACAAATACTAAGAGAACCATTGGCCTCTAAAGCAAGAGTTTACGACTTTATGAGGAGGATCTGGGCGAACAAGATGTCCCATTTGAGGATGCGAAAAATATAAAGATGCTCTTCTACACCTTCATTTAAAGGTTCCACTGAAGAGGACACAAAGACCCAGCACGTTACCCACACACCTTACATGAGTTCCAGAGTCCAGCTAGGGCTTCTGAACATGCCTTGCTCACTTACACACACTCTTTTAGAGCTCCACTTAATTTTCACTGGTCCTTGACTTCAGGGACAGAGCTGGAGACAATCTTTGTCATCATTTCAGTAGTCGCCCTGGACCTGACCCAGCCCACACATGTAGTAAATGTTCACAGCATGTGTGGGATTAAAGTAAAAACAGCAAAGTGTAGACCGACTGGTGTAAGCAAACAGCATCTTTCTACCTGATCTCCTGCCTGTCACTGAGGGAGGATGGCTCACAAGACTGAAATTCCAAGGACCCCATCAGTTATAACTTCTGTGACTGTGACTTGAACCAATCAACTTTCTAAGCGGAGGAGTAGAAGCTGGGGGCTGGCCTCAGCAGGTCAAAAAATCACACCTGCGGTGAGCAGCACCTTCAGGCGTTCCCTTAAGATCTGCTCCCTCAAACAACTCCTAAAGCAGGACTTCTCAAACTTCAGGGGTCATACCAATCACCTGGGAGCTTGTTGAAAAGCAGATTCTGAGGCCTTGGGCTCGGACTGGGACACAAATGGTGCATTTCTAAGGAGCCCCCAAGTGATACTGATGCTGTGGTTCCGATGCTGTGGTTCCTCCCACCACCCTTGTTGAAGAAAGACCCGCAAACGCCCAAACACACCCGTCACGTATATTAGCAACACACAAAAGTTGTGGCCACAGGTAGTGGCAAATCAAGTCGCCAGGGTGCTCTGCGTCCCCTGAGCGTCCCACCCTGCCCTTGGGGCACCTGGCAGGTGCTGTGGCCGCGGAGCGCTCCCGGGCAGCCCGCCCGCAGCCGCGCCCTCTCCTCCCGCCCCGCCCGCGCGCCCCCCGCGCCGCGCCCACCTTCTCCCGGGTCTTCAGGTACCGCTGCAGCGCCTGCTGGGTGAGCTCCCGGACGCGCAGCTGGCCCTCCTTGCAGGGAACCACGATACCGGTCCTGCCGAAGCACACGGTCACTTTCATCCTGGCCCCCGGCGACCACGCCGGGCCCGGCCGAACAGGTGTCTGGGCCGGCGGGCGCAGCCCCCACTGCCGGGGGACACCCGGCGCGGGCGGGCACGGAGACCCGCGGCGCCTCTCCCCCGCGGCGCCCCTGCGGGCCGGGAACTCGCAGCAGCGCCCCTTCTCCCCGGGCAGGCGGCCGCCGGCGGCCGGGAATCGGAGAGGGGGCGACAGCGAGGAGGGCTACCTCCCAGGTGGCGGGGGCCGGGGACGCGGCGGTCCGGCGGCCGGGCTGCTCCTCCAGGTCCTGCTCCTGCTCCCGCTCGGGCCCGGCCCAGGCGGCTGCTCCGCGCCCGCCAAAGCGAAACTGCCGGCCAGGCCCGGCCTTGGCCCTAGCCCTGGCCCTGGCCGCCGCGGCTGTGGGGCCGACCCCAGGCCCCGGGCTGGAGTGGGCGGCGGCGGCGGCGCGCGGGGCCGGAGTTGGGAGGAAACTTTTGCGCCGGATCCCAACTCCTCCGCGGCGCGCCGCGCTCTGGGCTCCCGCGGCCCGCGGGCCGGCCTGGGCCCGGCTCTTAAAGGGGCCGCGGCGCTCCGGGTCGCGCCGCACACTCGGCGGCGCGGGGCGGGGGCTGTGCGGGGCGGTAACCGGAGCCCGGAGACTCGTCCCCTCACTCGGTCTCTCCCTGGCTCTGTCCCTCCTGCACACACACCGGGCTCTAGGGAATTGTAACGGGACCTCAGAGCTACCCACGGGGGGACTGAAACCGGATCTCATACAGCACACTCGAGGGACTAGCTGGGCGACTGCAGAGCTACACCCTTAAAACCAGGAGATTGGAGCAAGATTCGAGGAGAACCCGGGAGCAGGTGCTTCTCGCCACGCCCATCAAAAACACCCTGAGGCGTGAAGGCTCACAGGTACTGAGCTGCAGGGATGGCCAGAGGACCTGTTGGGAACTTAACACAGCATCGCAATTGCCTTCGGAAGCCCGGAGATGGCAAAACTGAAGGGATTCTTGGAGACAACGCGTCAGTGGAACCGTTTCTTTTACAGGCGAGAGCATTCACTATTCTCCCAAAGGTCACATCCCAGACCCAGATATGATTGTGCATGTTCACATAAATACTTCTGAAACTTGCTTCCTGTTGTACATTTGACTAGGAAAAAAAATTTTTTTCAACACATTTAGGCTCATGTTGTGGCAGGTATGTATCCGTCACCAATTGATATCGGCGTATTTGGGGGAAAAAATTCAACATTAACATCTTTACCATTCTTAGCTCACACATCAGTGAGCTCCTTTGAGCCTAAAAACAACCCTGTAAGGCAAGCATTGTTCTTCTCATTTTATCATGAAGAAAGGTGCTCCTGGATGTTAAGGGAATGAGCTGACCACGGAGTTAGTTATGCTAAAAGGAATTCAATTCTTTCAACGCTGAATCTCTGGTCTCCCCACACAGTTTTCTTCACAATCCAGTTCATCCAACAAGTTCCTCAAGGCTACATCATTCCTTTCTTTAAAAAAGGAATTTGTTCCTACATCAAGATGTACTTAAATTGAATTTGAATTGCCTAGGACAGTTTGATAAAGCACAGGATATTAAATTAATGAGCTCATGGATTTTGAGAGTTTTAAATTTTTTTAAATTTATTCATATATGCCACAAATATATTGTGTTTTCTATGTACAAGGCCTCATATAAGGTCAGTGGCATCAAAGAGGCTCATGCAAGTTGATTTGAAGAGGATGTAGACTAGTATTAATTTGGTTGCAAGTCCAATACAAACAAATTTAAATAAACTAAAGACAGGATCTATTTCCTATTAAAATCAGAAGAGCCAAAGAGCACTGCTTTGAGGCAAGATTGAATCAGAAACTCAAACAATGCCTTCAGGGGCCATCTCTCTCCATCTATTGGCTCTGGGTTCGTCGGTGTGTCTCCATTCTCAGACAGGTTCTCCCCAAAGGAGGCAAAGATGGCCACCCCAGTGTTTCAGGTTTACACAGCCTTCAAGTCAGCCATCTCAGACATCAGTGAGCCTTTTTCTGGTGAGGACTTGCATATCCAAGCTTATGTCACATACCCTGATTGGCCAGATGTGGTTCACCTGCCACTAAATCATATGGACTGAGAATAAGAGAAGGATGAACCCCCAACAGATGGGATAACAAAGAAACAATTAGCCATCACAAAATGTAAGATTGCTTCCTAACCCTCCAAAGTCTTATAGATGGTAAGGGATGCAGGGCTTATAGATGAGAGAAGTTAAATAGAAACTACAAAACAACAGTGAATGTGATCATTCTACTGAACATTATTAATTTAGATCAATACCAGGCACTGTGCTAGGTGAAGATGATGGATAGATAGATAGATAGATAGATAGATAGATAGATAGATAGATAGATACTATTTATGTACATATATACATACATACGTAAGTATGCATAATGTATCTACATCTTATTTTACTTTGCAATAATATTACAAGAGAGATACTTTTGTTATCTTCCTTTTGAAGACAAGAGAACTGAAGCCAAAGGAGGTTAAGATCACATTCCCTGGAACTAGCAGAGGCTGGATTAGAACCCAGGGAATCTGACTGCAGAGTCTCATAATAACGGCTGTGCTGATCTTACACGGGTACGTGGGCAGTACCAAACGAGAAAAGCAAACAGACAAGTAAATACTAACACACTGCGTTAATAGGTGACCTTCTTTTAGTATTGAGTATTATATAGACATGGAGAATGGTACAGAGCAAAGATTTTTAGCTGGTGAAATAACCTTGCATGTTACTATTCCTTATGTTTCATGGCTTTTTTCCCCCCACACTTGCTCCAGACTCCTCCTCTTCTGCTCAGATAATGAATAGCTCCTGCTCTTCTTCACATCACAAGCATCCTCTTAGACCAGCTTTAGCCCCTTTCCAATTCTTAGAGCCCTGACCCAACTCCTGGCTTTGAGAAGCCCCAAGTGAACCATGAAGAACACGCAGGCTCTCCAAATCCCACTCCCAGAAAGAGCGGAATCAAGACTTGCGGATGCAGCTGAGGCTGTGAGGTTGTGAGATGAAGGAACAGACAAGCTAGACAGCAAGGCGCGCATATGAACAAAGCATTGGGCAATCCTGAACACCGGAGAGTGAACCTTAATGACCCAAGTTAGCACTTATAAAGAGTTTAGCGTTTACCCCTCATGTTTATTAAATAGATTTAATTTGTTATTCAACCTCATCACAGCATGTATAGAAACCGTTTATCATATATTAAGAAGTGACATAAAAGAACATAGTTACAACACATAATCATGCCCCGCAAATTCCTAAATCAGTATTTCATGCCCCGTGGGACCTCCTGGGCAGAAGACAATAAGTAATTTGCCTTGATTGAGTAACACGAGAGGATTCTAGGCCTGGGCTCCATTTTCTTGTTTTGCTGGTTGGATGGGTAAATATTGTCTGTGGTGTGATATTTTCTCATTTGTTGTCCAACAGCTTAGCCCGCTTTGGGGTAGCGAGTGAAAATGTGTTATGCAGGGAACAATAATATTGGCCAGTATTATTAAACTGCTCTGCGTTATGGAACGTATAACTAAAATGACAGGTACCATTAGGTATATATTGAAGAAAGAATAATTTTTAATACATAGTTGACCTGTCATCCATTCTGCTGTTTTGTACTCTTAAAAAAATATTTTTATCTTTCAAGGAATTATTTATAATAAGCACTATTTATCATGAAAATTAATTGAAGATAGTCTTTTTTCTAAGACTCTTAGAGCAATTATATAATAGATTATGTTCTTAGCTTCCTTATGAAGGCAGGTGCCAGAGTGATAGCATAAGAGAAAAAAAGAGAAAAATGGGTATGATTTTTTCATTCTTTCCTTCCATATTTAAAAGCAAAGGGTTTGGGTTTGTTTTTTGTTTTTTAACTTGGCAAGAATGAGTTTTTCTTAAGAGGTGTTTGTCTCCAAATACCTTATGGCATTCATTTGTTGAGTGTTTCTATAGGTTTCCTTAAAACATAAATACTTTACACCCTGAAGGGAGTATTGTGGGCTATCAGCTTTTTGAAAGGTTCTTATTTATGCCTGTTCTGTAAGTAAGACTCATCAGTCTCCACAATGATTCACCTGGACCACCCATCCTACTAAATTATACCCTAACAATATTAATATCCTACTTTGATTTGTGTTTTTTTTTAAATGACCTGAATCATGAAATGAGTGCCTCTTTAAAAAACAAAGTAAATGGGGGTGGTTATAGCTCAGTGGTAGAGTGCCTGCTTAGCATGCACAAGGGCATGGGTTCAATATCCAGTACCTCCTCTAAAAATAAATAAATAAATGAACCTAATTACCTCCCCCACAAAAATTTTAAAAATAAACAAATAAAAAATAAAATAAACCAACACAAATCAAGGAAACTGTTCCAAAGATGTTTCATTAGAAGTTGATCATTAGATGTTTTTCTTTATTGTGTGATCTCCTGGTCTGAAGTGTATTAGGGCCCATGAGTGCTGATCACTAGGACTAGGTCCTACTCAGAGTAGCACCAGGTCCTCCCACCACTAGGTTTCTGTGACAGAGTTAAGAAGGAGGCCATAGGCAATGGTCAGGGGTGCTCTCAAACAAGCTCAGTTACCCAAGGATAGACCCTGAATGCAGGTGAGGTTGTAATCAAGGCTTCTCTTTTCAATTCTACACACTTTTCCTAAGGCCTCCGTCTGCCCTTCATTTGTATCCCTTTACTTTACTTTGAGAAGTGAGTTGGTGTTCCTCAGGAAGTAGGTAATTGGCAGGAGGTAGAGAAAGAGCTGAAATTTGGCACCAGATGCTTCAGTGTATAAAAAGATGGCAGGCAGAACCAGCAGAGCGGAGCTAGATAGAGCCGTGTGTCAAAGTACTCCATCACTTACCATCTATGCCACCGTAGCCAAGCTTCACTGTGTTCCTTTATGAAATGTGATGATAATCCTATTTTAAGGTCTAACATACGTAAAGCACCCAGCACATAGAAGGCAAAATGTATTGCCCTCCTCTGACTTGTATTCTATTTATTGGCATTTCTGCACATCACTTATTTTCATAGGGCTTGAAACTACTTCTAAAAAGTAATAAATAATACTTGGAAGCTACACACCATCATTGTCATTAACAATTCCTGAAGTCCAAGTACTATTTGCTTTGTAATGAGGGTGTCACACTCATAGGAAAAATAATATGATTTGTGTTCTATTACACAATTTACAAGTTCTTTTTTTAATTTGATCCTCCAAAAACTAATCCTGGGACAGAATAGTCTATGAGAATCATAGAAATGCGGAGCTGACAGGGGCCTTGGAGATTATTGGTACAATCTCCTCATTTTATAGATGAGGAAACTAAGGACTAGAAAGGTCAGATGACCAGCCACATTCCGCACCCAGACCCTCTAGTTCACAGTCCAGTGCTTTTTTTTTCTTCCTGTCTGCCTGGTAGTGAAATGTAAGACAACAGATATGACCAACGTTAGCTCAAGGCTTTGGGCTTTCTTTGGGCCAGAAGGTGATCATAAGGAGCTCATTGTTTTATCTGTTCCTGCAGTTTCAAATTTAAACTTTAGATTCTGAACCCTTATTCTTGCCACCATGATAAATCTCAGAAAGAGTTGCTGGGTGTTGAGATGACTATTACAGAAAATAGAAAGCCATGAGAGGCTATTAAGCAGGACAGTGACATGATCAGACTTGTGCCTGGAAGAATACAGGGGACTTAGGAGACAGATAAAAGCCCCTACTTAGTTCATTCATTCCATCATTCATTTCTTTATTCAGCAATATTTGCTCAACACCTGTAATCTGCTGAACACAAAGTGGTCACAAAGCTTAGACTCTAGTGAGGAAGACAGATGATAAATGACTAACCAAGTGAACGAAATATTTGCAGATTTTGATAAGGTGTAAGGAAGGGTATAAACAACAGGCTGTGTGATAAGGAACAGTGGAGTCAGAGAGAATCTGTTTAGATTGGATAAACAAGAGGAAAAAGGACTTTGCAAAGAATCCCAAGAAAAAGGGACAGCAAATGCAAATAGTCCTGAGACAAGACTGATTGGTGTGTTAGGGGAATTAAAGGGAAGAATGTTTGGTTGGAGCATTAATAAGTGAGGAGAGGGAGGCAGGGAATGAGGTGGAAGACATTGTCTCCAACAGTGACTCAGGTGACATTGGTGATGAGGAAGGGTAGATGGGGGAGATCTGTCAGGATGTGTGACAGATCAAAGATGGCAAGCTTTGGAGGAGGAGTCGGGAAAGGCTCAGGTTTCTGGCTAAGAGGTGACATGATTAATTAAAGCGAGAGAATCCTAAAAAGGCTGCAGGAGGACTGGGCATGGTGCGAAAAGAAGAGTGAGTTCAGTTTGGGATATTTTGAGTTTGATGTGCTTGCAAGGGAGCCAGGTACAAGTGTTTAATTATCTGGAAATATAAGGTTTGAAGCTCAGGAGAGAGTCTGGGGACTAGATATTTAGATTTAGGGGCCAGAGATTTGGAGGTGAACTCATCAGATTGGAGGAGATCATCTAAAAAAAGGAGTTTAGAAGGAAAAGACAACAGGGCTTAGACTAGAATCCAGGAGAATGGCAATATTTAAGATGAGAGAGACCCAGGGAAGTGACACATGTGTGTCAGTTATTATTTTTATTCTATATATAACATATTATCAATATCAAAGATGTGATAAGAATGGATGCTGCTGCCCTAGAGAATACTCAGTGGTAGAGGACAGGAAATTGAATGTTAAGAATGGAAGGCAAGATAGTTTGACTGGAACAGATAGGCTTCATGGGAGCACAGCATAGGATATAAGGTTATAACCTTTATAAAGATATGGGAAGAAGGAAGTGACTGAGGGAAATAATTGAGGGAGAGCTACAAAACCTAGACTAAGGAATCTGGATCTGTTTCATCAAAGAAATAGCCTCTAGGTGCTTGAGCAAAGGAGTAATATTCATAAAACAGCATTTGATTGTTATTACTCTGACATCTTCATGTATAAAAAATTACAGTAGAAAGTAACTGAAAGCTGGGGGAGAATCCAAAATATGATTGCTGGAGTAAATTGAATAAAACAATATTTAAGTGAAACATCGTATATGTACATAATTGTAGAATATCCCAAACTGTACTTGTGTTTATCCAAAGTAGTGAACTATATAATTGCTTACAGTCCAGCCCTACTACTAATCCCGTGCTGGGGCAGCAGGGGGGAGGGGTGCCACATGACTCGTCCCTTATCTCAAACAGAGGGAATCCAATACAAGCAGTTAATTACTCTGCTAATGGGAGGAGCTGAAACACAAACAGGAAATGCAAAGCAAACTAGAGATTTGCCACAGCAGGAAGCTGCTTCTTTCTCTAGGACTGGCTGGATGCAGGGAAGAGGTTAGTGTTAGCAGAACCCAGAAGCTGGGCTGCTCTGCAGGAGTTGAATCCACAGCAGGGACTGACTGCCTGGCAGAAGCTGGGGGCACAGAGAGAGGGGCTGTTCAGAGGAGATCTGGAACTGTAAGGGGTTGTGTCAAGAAAACACAGCCAGAGGAGAGACAGAGACAGAGAGACAGAGACGCCCAGACCCTGGGATTCCTTTCTCCTGCACTCCACGCTCCCACCAGTGCCTCACGTTTGCTAAACTAGCTGGAAGCCATTTACAAGGAGAAGGGCAGGGAAATAACTGGGAGCAAAAGTAACAACTGGCCCAAAAGGTCTTTCCTGGCAGGCTTCTACAGTAATTCACAAACAAAGCTTTTAAGCCTCACAAATATTTTTGATTTAGGAAAGGTGCTAATAATATTTTCAATTCAATTTGGTATGTTTAGGAAAATACGTTTTTCCTAGCCTAGGCTCAATTCACACTTTTCTCAAGAGAAAGTGCTTCGACATTTTAACAGCAAAATGTAAAAGCTTTTCCCTGATTGCTGGAGTAACTATTAATTTCCATCATTTAAGAAATAAAAACATTCCTACTCTTGCTCAGTCATCAAACCCAAATTAATAGCTTTGTTTAGCTTTGATTACACAGGACTATAAGCAGCAAACCTAAAAATCCTGTTAATTTTGAATGCTGAAGATGTCTAACTACAATGCTATCTGATAATATTTCATTTAATTTATATGATATAATTTTAGACACTAATCCATGGATTCACGATGGAAGCTTTGAAGAGTATCCAACTTTAAATTTGTGATAAGCATAAAATTATTTGAGAAATCCATTAATACTTTAGCACATGTCTACATGAATAATAAGTCATTTTTATTTCAATACTATCAAGAAAACTTGATTGAATTAGAATTTTTCCTTTAAGCATGTGCAGTCTTGTTAGGACATGTTAGTTACACCTTTTTGCAATGATCTTCAAACTTCTCTTTATATAACCAGAATATAAATATAAGAAAGAATTTAAATAAGTTATACATGGAGTTATCAACATATCTCACAAGACTCAAAAGGGATAACTTCACAGCAAATAAAAAGAGCTATCAATCTGTCAAATGGACAATAAACTTTTGTTACATGATACCTCCAAATGGTGGTGTAAACAATGAGCGGTGTATGTTGGTCATGACCTCTAACAAACTTCATCAGCTTTTTCTCTACATTCCTTTGCTGTATTCCCAATATAGGCTCTTTAAAGGACTAGGATAGCTACTGATTAGACCCAGAGTAGCCCCTAATTCAAGGACATCCATCCATAAACCAACCGATGACCCATGACATAACCTGATATTAAGAGCTATACCTGGGAAAGTAATTGGTGATCAGCAAAGCCAATCAAACTGGCTCCTTTCTAGTAAGTAGGCTGGAGACTAGAGAGATTTGGCTGCTCGTTAGTGAAAGAAATGAAAGCCCATTTCAATTCTTGAGGCCCCCGTGGTCCATGAGAAAGGAGAAGGCACTACTGGAGCTGCCTTCATTGACCTGTTAGTACCAGTCCCCAGGCATTATCACGGTAACAACCACTCTCGACCCAAATTATTTTGTCATTACATTATTCTGAGTGAGGCCAATCTTTAAACCAAACCAAACAACTATCTGTAGCAAAGAACATAAATACTAATACATTAAAGAAGAAATAAGTTCATAAACAATAAGTTAATGATGGCCAAGCCATGGACCCAAGGGTTTTAAAATATATTGTTGTCAGAAGGAACCCAGGACATACTAGGAGTGAACTGCATTATAAATGGGAATAACCTGGCAGTCCATGGATACTTCAATAAATCCGGAAGAAAGAAAGTTGGAAAGTCAAACACTAGTTTTCAGGAGTTGCTATGGATATCAGGATGGGAAAATCCAGCCTAAGAACAGAGTCAAGGCCTGTGACTTTTCTGCATTCCAGAATAGAGAGATGGGTGTGTCCATCTGAAGTCTCAAATAAATTAAGTGTATTTGAAGGTTGTAAATATGGCCAACACACCCAGAGGCAATGCAAATGCATTCTTAAAGAACATGTTAGGAGGAACTCCTTGGAAGAGCACTGAACCCTACTGTGGTAACAGTGTAGGCTGTGATGCATCACATAGATCCCCTCTTTAGGACTTTGAGCCCTCATTCTCCTGGTGCTGAGATTGTTCCTGCTGAGGCTCTCAGCTGAGTTGCTATCCAGGAATTTCTCATAATGGCATAGAGCCTCCCTGACCCAAATCATGTCTCATTCATGGTGCAGCCCACACACCCACATTCACTGAGTGATGTATGGTGGGGGAGAGAGGTGGAGGGCAGGGCCTAAAGAAGTTCCAGATCCCCTCCTTAAAACTGGTCAACTCTGAATGGTCATCCCAATTATAGTAGACCTCTGTAGAAAAAGCATCACTATGCAATTCTTTTCTCTGCACAATCCTACTTCCTTCACTTCCATACAAGAATTGACTGTAAGTACACTCCCCAAAATATTTCTACATATGGATCTCCATCTCATAGGGTGTTCTCCAGATAACCCAACCCAAGACATAATGTAATAAAAGAACTTTGTTAAAAATTCACAGATACGATGATTTGCACGTAAATAAGGGCTCAGGTAATGACTGACCAACCAACTTAAAGATAAAAATGCATGGATAAATAAGTGAGACAATATACTGTAAATGTCTCGTTATTTTTTTTAAAAGTGTGGGTAGGGGAGAGACAAGCAGAAAATGGAGCCTAAACCAAAGAGATTTCGTTGATAATAATTCAGTCAAGGTGGCTCACATTGGACTTGATACAATAGCTAAAACTTCTATTACCTGAGGGTCTTTGAGCAGGGCTCCTAAAGGCATAGAAGACTCAGTCTGAACTTCCAGAGTCTCAGGAAGGCAGCCACTGCAAGAAAAACACACCTCTATTGTCTCTATTCTACCTAAAAATATTATTTGAATTTTGCATTTGACCCCATAGTACAACCATATTGTATTAATTAAAAAATATGTTTTAGATTCTGTTCCATCAGGACAAAAAGTTTCCTCCCCATCTCTCTGGCTAAAGGATAAGATGCTACTTCAGTTAGTCTTTCAACTTCATCCAGGCAGTTTCTCACCTCTGCCTTAGGTTTACAATATTTCATGAAGACTATAATCAAAATATGTGTATAAAAATAGATTCTTTACAACTTTATGAGCTAGACCAGAGTAATCACTGAGTAAACACCCATTCAGTTGTTCAGTAACTATTTCTCAAGGGATTACTACAGGTCAGGTTCTGTTTGAGGATACAAAGAGCACTGTAGACCTAATGTCCTCTCCAAGTTTCTACGTTGAGTCCTAATCCCCAATGGGATAGTATTTGGAGCCTTTAGGAGGGGATTAGGTCATGAGGGTGGAGCCCTTATGAATGGGATTAGCGCCCTTATAAAATAAACCCCAGAGATCTCCCCACCCCTCCTGCTGTGTGAGAACACAGCAAGAATGTGGTCATCTATGAATCAGGAAGTGGGCTCTTACCAGATACAGACTCTACTGGCACCTTGATCTTGTACTTTCCAGCCTCCAGAACCAGGAGAAATAAGTTTCTGTTGTTTATAAGTCGTAATCATACCATCCCATTGTCAGTGGTATTCTAACAGCCTGAGCAGACTAAGACAGTGGTGAACAAGATATATCACACCTGTGCTCTCCTAGAGGTTACACTGTAGGGAGAGAAGATTGGATCAGTAGACTGTGGCCTACAGGAGAATTAGTGCAAATTTTCATACCATTGTCGGTGAAAAATTTTAATAAATCTTTCTCCTGTGAGGCTGTGTCACTTCCGACATGTGGTGGCTGATACGTGTTTTTGATTCTCTCACCAATGTCATGGGTGCCTTAGTTTTACCAGTCCCATCAACATGTTATCCATTTTAAAATGTGCCACTTAATCAAGATTACTTGGGAGGACCAGTCACAGTGCTTTTCCTACGTTTTGTCCAGGACAGAAATGCCCGGAGTTTTAATATCACCTCACCCTCTCCCTAGCATCCCCAAGGAAACTTCTTCCAACTCTATACAGTTGATATCATGGAGCTTTGAGCAAAACAGTCAAAATAAAATCATGCACCAAAGGTCTAGATGCCTTGTCCATTTCCAAATGGGAGCCACTTGTGATGACTGTTGACTTGGAACATTCCTGCCGACATTAGAAAGGAAGGTAAAAAAAATTCAACTTTGGAAAGGAGGGAGTTTTGAAGATACATAAGAATGATAGTAAAGTACCTCAGAACTTAGAGTTAAACTAAGCAAATCAACTCAAAAGGATGAGGCCAGAGTCAGTAAATGCAAACCGAGAATCAGTGCTCAGGAAGGGCTGGCTAATGAGCTTCCGGATTAAATTCCAATCAGGAGATTAGAGAATAGCAGCCCTCAAAGCCTGGTAATTAGCATGTTTAAAGCTGTGGCAAAGACAATGACATTAACATACCAAGAGAAGAAAGCGTTAACTGAAGACTCTCTCGGAGGCAGGGGGAGGGAAGGAGGAGGGGGCTGAGAATTTGGCCTGATGGTCCCTACCACTGACCAAGAAAGAGGTGCCCTCACCAGAAGATCCCAGGCATCTTGTAGGCTGGTGCTCTCCTCAGTGGGGGAAGAATATCTTTCAAGCACTCTCAGCTGAAGAACCCTTCATTAAGAAAATCTAATTCCCATTTGTTTGCACTTAATATTCACCAAGCAATCTTGTCTGTAGGTTGCATTTCCATCTGTTTGCCTCAGGGAGAAAATGTGAGATCCAAACACGACTTCGTGAAAGTCTAGTCTAAGTGGCCCCTTGAAGCCTGGTGCTTCAGTTAAGGGTGTGGTACGCAGGCTGCCTTCCGGGCCGAATTTGGGCTCTGCCATTTCTTACCTGTGGGATCTTGGACAACTTACTCAACCTTTATGTGTCTTAGTTTCTTTGTCTTAAAGGGAATAAATAATAGAACCTATGTACCTTTTAGGATTGTTGTGAGAATTGACATGAGATTAAAAAAAAAATTTAAAGCATTGCTTTTTGATTTGTGCTTCAATTTTTGTGAATTCAGTTGGCGTGAGTCGGTTGCCCAAGACTTCATTATTTGGGGTCATTAAAAAGGCTTTATATCTAGACACACAGGCTAAGAACCAGTTTCAGTGCCTACTTTGTGAAAGAATCCCTGGAAATCACCTCCGGCAATATTGCCCTTCTGTTGCAGGGGCAATCGGGGAGAAAGGGTACAAGGTGGGGGTGGGAGTTTCATACCCAAGGGAAATTCCTACAACTTTATGACCAAAAGAAAACACTGCTCCGTAACTGCCAGTTTAGGGGCAATAAGGGAGTTAAATCTGGCTGTGGGGCAGCTTCCCAGCCTCTTTACCTTTCTTTTCCCCTGACCTTCATCCTGGGGGAAAATCCAGACTCAAATGAGATAGAGCCAAAAGTCCTTGGAAAAAGTATACTGTGCACATGTAAGGTTTTTATTGCTCAAATCGCTCTGCCAGGGGCTCGGGCTCTAAGGCCAAAGTCCAGCTTTTGAGGAAGTCTACTTGCAGGGGCGTGTCTGTCATCTGGTCTAACCTGCCTAGTGGCAGGAAGGAGTCGGTAAGGGCTGCCAATCCTGAGTTGGGTGCAGGGAAGCCAAAAACTAGGGGAGAATGTTAGAGTCTGGTTCAGAAAGTAACAGCGGCCCAGGCTAAGATGAAGGGTTAGATATCTGGTCAGAACAGCAGGGGTCACTGAATTTGAGCGGGAACAAGAAGCACAGGCTAAGGGTGACTCCTAAAGCAAAGTCACCCAGCACTAGAGAGGTGACGAGATGCTCTTTGCAGTGTTGCGCTTTGAGTCCATCTTTTAGAAAGGTGATGGATGCTGCATCCACAGATGTACCTCCACATCCATAAATTTTATAAATGAACTCTGAACTGGCGCCATCAACCCACTCTCTCCAAATTTCCCGTGAAAAGTTGCAAATCTAGCAGCAGAGTTTATATTTGGGATACTGTAAGCTCAACTTCTTCCACAACGTTCTGTTTACCCCAGCTGAACTTGGAATTTTGGATAACACCATCACTTTTCTTGAAAGAGTCTCCAACCAAATCACTCTGTATCCAGACCCGGATCTCCACTGCTTTTCCCAATGATCTTGCCGTTGTGCAGCTACCTCTGCTCTTTGCACACCAGCCATCTGCTTATTTCACCCTCTCTGCATTCCTGCAGCTGTGGTATTCTCACCTTAAACACCAAACCAGTCAGGGGCCTGGCAGGAGACAGATGGTGCCCTCACAGCTTTAACTGAAAAGAGTTAATGCAGGGACAACATGCAGATGTGGGCAGAGTGAAGGGAAACACCAGGGACGGTGTTGAGAGATTAGCAAGCACAAAGCCTAGAGGCACAAGGCCTGAAGATGCAAGAGGACAGGGCATCTACCAGAGCCGAGAGAGCGAGCCAGGGCTGTGGGAAGGAGCGGCACGGCGGCGTGTGTGGCCACAGGTGAAGCAGCACAGCCGCTGCCCAACGTGCTTCCTTCTAAAGATGCGCGACGCGCCGGAGAGCAGGGAGAATGGCTAGCCCAACCTCTCTCTTCTCCTATTTGCCAGTCTTTGGCCAGAGCCTCTTATTGGTCAAATTCAACTTGAAACCATGGGCAAGAATATCTTAGTGATGCAGTCCACGGAGGTTGGCTTCTCCTGGGGCACAGAGTAGGGATGACGAAGAGTCTAGAAAGGCAGAGAATATTCAGCATAAACATACTCCTCGACTGTTTTTTAAGATAACATTTATTGGTTCTATTTACCTTGACCATAAAAGCAATATATGTTCATAGAAAAATTTAAAAATATAGGTAAAAATACATGTAAGAAAATAAGAGTAACCCATAATTCTGTTCCGCAAAGCTAACCGCTATTAAGCTACTATTAGTATAGTTATGGGTTCTACTTTTTTATATTTAACAAGATACCATGAACATTCCCCTATATTACCAAACATTATGTGAAAACATTATATTTTTTAGTGGCTGCATAGATTGCCATCTTCTGGATTCACCAAGATTTGGGTACCCCTTCCACTAATGTTAACATTTAGATGATTTCTAATTTTTACACTATCATGCACAGCATTGAAATGACTACACTCATATCTCAATCTGATTATTTTCAGAGAAGAGAGTCTTAGGAGTGGAATTGCTGACTATTACATTTCATCAGCATTTCAGGGCTCTTTCTGCATATTGTCAAACACACTCGGCCAGCAGCATATAGATATGGCCCCAAGCCCTGGGCTCCTAAAGAGAGTCAGTCTAACATTTAACTTTGCTTGCTGCAGTCAGGTAGAAGAACGGGGATTAACTATACAATAGCAGAGTTATCAATAATGCGGCAGGAGGCCAGAGGAAGATATGCCGATTATGAAAGAGAGAGTAACAAGGAGGCAAGGGGACGTATGATTTTGTATCTCTAGGACCGGGCACATCACCCAGCACAAAGAAATGCTCATTAAGATTCTTGAACAAAGGAATCCAAAGTTTCTAGCTTGCACACTGGTTGGTGGGGATGGAGAGAAAATGGAGAGGAAAACAAAAATCCACCCTGGCTTATCCTGTGAACAGTGCCGGCCCTCCTAGAACTGAGGCACTGAGTGAGCAGAAGTCAGTCTTGGGCAGCAGTGCTGACTGCACCTAGGTGCCCAGGACCACTCTTGAATCCCTGCACCCTGCTTTTATTTCCCTTGCTCTCCAATCTCTCCTTCTTTAGCTCTTGGTGTTTGCATCTGGATCTCCACCCTGTTTGGATGATCAGTTTAGACAGCCCTCTTTGGGCTTGCATTGCAACTGAGCACACCGGGTGGCTAGCCAAAATACCTGAGCTTGAATCCCAGCTCTACCACTTACTAGTTATGTGATCTTAGACCAGCTATTTAAATTCCTTGGGCTTCAATTTCCTCATGTGCAAATGGGGTTACTTAGTTGGCTCAAAACAACACAAATTTCTTATTTTACAGCCTGAAGGTCAGAAGTCTGAAATGGTTCTTAAAATCAATTCCTTCTGGAGATGCTAGGTGAAAACCCCTCCCTTGTCCTTTGCAGCTTCTGGAGGCAGTCCACATTCCTTGGCTCACGGCTGCCTCACTTCCACCTCTACTTCCATCTTCACATCCTCTTCACTGACTGAACCTCCTGCCTACCTCTCCTAAAGGACACCCTGATTATGTTGAGCTCATTCAGATAATTCGGGATAATCTTCCTGTCACAAAATCCTTGACTTAATCACATCTGCAAAGTTCATTTTGCCACGGAAGGTAATGTAGTCACAGGTTCTGGGGATTAAGACACGAGCATCTTTAGGGAGCCGTTATTTTTCCTTTATCACCACGTCATATGGTTGTTGTGAAATCACTAAAGATAATAAATAAATATGTTATCTATGAAAACTACCTAACACAGTGCCTGAAATATAAGAAACAGACAATAAATGTTGCTCTAAGTTTTACTAACCCTTTCCCCTCCTCCCTTCCCATCCCTCATGCTGTAGACTCTTTTAAGTTGTTCGTTTTACCCAAACTCTTCCTCTCCTCTTTTCTGGGGAGAAATTTTATAAACAAAGGAGAAGGATTTGATACAGGGGAATTAATGAGTACTGTTTTGAATGTGTTGAGTTGCAGGCCAAATGATGGCCACATTTAGTAGGCAACCAAGAAGATAATATCTGGGCACTGGATATAGATTTTGGAATCATGGCATAGTTGAATTCACTGAATTTGATGTAACTGGTAAGAGAAGACACATAAGAAAGAAGGAAGACTGAAGATGGATCCTGAAGAGAATCAACATTTAAAGAGAAGGAGGAAGGAGAGGATTCGCCAAGGAATCTGTAAACAAATGGATGGAGAAATACAAAAAGTTCACGAAGAAGGAAGCACCTCTAAGGCTAATGTAGGAGAGGATTCCAATGAGGAGAGGTGTAGTGACAAATTCTAACTGGGACCAAAACGGTGAGGACTGAACTTGGCAAGTAAGTTAGTAGTGGTCTTTTTTGTTTTTTTTTTAATTTTATTTTATTGAGGTATAGTCAGTTTACAATGTTGTGTCAATTTCAGTGTAGAGCATGGTGAAAAAGAATGCGACAGTGAATATATGTATGTTTATGTATAACTGAAAAAGTAGTGGTCTTTTAAAGTAGGTATCAGGTAAGCAGTAGATACATAAACCAGCTTTTAGCTGTCATCCATATTTGTTGCATGTTTCAGTGAAGTGCAGGAATGAATGGTTGGTGAGGAAAGAAGAAAGTGAGGCTTCATAAAATGTTAATGAGAAAGACAGGGTGGCAGCTTAAGTGATTATGGGCAAGGGCATGTTTGCTTTTAAGGTGAAGACGACTTACCATATTTGTGGGTCTTGGTGAAGAATCCAATAGCAAAGCAGGTATTGTTGACACAAGCTTGGAGTGCTAATTCAGGAAGCAAATTCTTTAGAGCAGTTGGGTAGAAGGTAGATTAAGCAAACAATGGTCAGGTAAGGACAGATAAAATGATGGATAAGTCTGAATATAAAAGGGGAGGATTTTAGGGAAGTGCCTGCCTGACTGCTTCTCTTTTTCTGTGAGGTTAGAGGTGAGGTTGTCTATTCAGAATCAGGATGGCAGCAGGAAGGGTAGGTGGTAGGTGGCTTTGAGTTTGAAAGAGCTACTATTGTGAATAAAAATGTGAATTAACTAGGATCACCTGAAGATTGCTAAGCATGAATGAGTAGGGACTCAGTGTGGTTCAGAAACTATGCATTTCCAATGTAGTCCATCAACCTGGTTATACAGTTGTCTCTGACAGTAATCTGAGGATTAGCAAGGTGAGTGGGAGAGAGGATTGGGGGTGGGGAGGATGACCAGAGAACAGAGGATCTTGGAAGAGTGAAGTTAACATGAGGAACAATGGGATCCAGTTATTCACCATCAAAGTCCATTGACCGCCAACACTGTTCCTGAATCTCCTAATTGTTGGTAGCCTTCAACTTAACTTGACCTCAGACACCTAATCTCGCATCTGCACCCTAGACCTCCACTTTATTTACAACTGTTCCATCTCAAGGCTCTTAGATTCTGAGATGCTCTTCTAACCATGATTCATACCCTTCACCCCTCCTACTCATTTTTTCCATTAAAATTTTCTCTTTGTTGTCACCTGGACCCTCTGTCTTTCAGCTTCTCTTTTTTTCTTTGAATTAATATACTTTCTTGGCTAGCTTATAGTCTGTGTTTAATTTTTGCTTATTTCCAGTCTCATATTTATGTGAACAAGGGGAAATTGGCATCCTTTTTATTCCTCATGTCTCCCTCCTACAGAAAATGGACAGATCGGGAATGAATGTCTGGATTGCAGCTGTTTGGGGAGCTTTCTACTATTTGAGAAACTCGTGGTCCTAGAAGACTAGTTAAATTCTGAAGCAATTCCCAGTTTGAACCTGTTCTTGAGTGGGCCCAGCTTGGGCCTTGGGGTGAGCAGGTGGAAATGAAGTCCTGGTTCTGATTAAGAGCACACCCTCACTCATTCCCAGCCTTCGACTTCCTGAAGCTTGACTTCTGCTTGACTAATTTTTATTCATGACTCTTCTCTGCTGGGAGAACCAAATCGCCTTCTAGCAGCTGAAAAGTGAGGTATTATTTTACTGGGACTCAGTACTAAGTCAGCTCCAGGGAGTGTGATTTATTTTGCATTCTGAGGCACTACAGAGCATGAGAGCACAGTGGGCGCTAATCTGAAAAAAAAAAAAAAAAAAGAGAACTTGGTAAATTATTGACATTCATTTGCAAAACTCATTCAACCTAACCCAACTTATCATTCTCATATATTCAATTTTCTATGATAGAAAATGTTCGTCCTATTTGATAGTAGTTTGGGTTCTGAAGATAAGAAAAGCATGGTCTTTTGTTATTTATATAGGGAAGGAGGATGTTATAGAAAACTAGATAAGTGTGAGTATAAATCTGGTTTCTTTGTATGATCATGAACAAGTTACTGCGTATCTCTGGCTCTCTGTTTAGTTTTGTAAAATGGGAATACATCTACCTACTACATATGATTCTTGTTAGGATTAAATGCGACAGGGTTCTAAAGTACCCAGGATGGTGCCTGGTAGCACTTCTGATGGATTGTGTGCTGTTGACTCATCAACGCCACCATCACTCCCTTCAAAGTCTGGGAACTGCCCTTCCCAGACCCTCCTCCCCAGGAGGTTCTGGATTCTAGTGGGTCAGTGAGGATCAGACATGGCTGCACTCTCCATGTGGCTCTTTGTAGACTTCTTAAAGATTCTAAACTGTAGGTCATGGTTCTGCTTTGGTGGCTAGATGCTCATGACTTCTAGACTCTCCTGAGAGCCCTGACTGTGCCACCCATGCTAGTGCTTCAGGGAGGTGGTTTGTGACCGTCTCTTGAGTCCCCCAGTTGCAGGCTTCCAGCCCCTCTTTGCCCCAGCTGGGGGTGGCTCTGTTTTCTTGAACCAGTCCTAGATGGTGCAGTACCAGAATATCTCTGTGGAAGTCATCCCTATAATTATACAACTTGGGTTTGGAAATAATTTGACTGAAACATTGACTCTTTGCTTTTTTTAAAAGTTATTTTGGTTCTATTTCTCCACAATGCCCCAGACTGCCTTACTAATGTTTGAAGGAAGATTTTACACCCTGACAAAATGAGTTTTATATTTGTTTATCTATTTCTGAAAAACCTTAAATGCCTAATAATTATTTTTAAAACTGGACTTCATTGGTATTTTATGAGCCTCTTCAATTTATCTGACAAACTGAAATTTACTACTATCACCATTACTAGTCTGTGTTATTATCCCAATGTGTTCCTCCCTCTATGATTTACTGAGGATGGATCTCCTGTTAAGAGGTTAACACTTAGTTTTTCATGTATTTCTCCACAAATTATTCTGCTGCATACACATGCTAAAGCTATAATTCATGAATGAGAGTTAATGACATGGTCACTCAACTTATTTTCTAATTGCATGGGTAATTTTTTAGATTGATTTTGTTTAATAGCGTGAATTAGTTATTTTTAGGAATGTTTGCTCTTGTCCAGTCTCCCTACTGGACAATCTAGAAAGCTGGGGTCTCAGAAGCTGGGCCAGGGAGGGCTACGAACTGGGGTAGGCATGGGATAAAGGGGAGCTGAAGGCTGATTTCTAGGCTGAGATGGAAAGCAGATCAGAAAACTAAGGCTTCGGGGATAAGTGGAGAGCAAGATGATAACAGCTGATGTTTACTGAGCTCTTGTGTCTCAGCCCCTGTTCTAAGTCTTTACCTATATTATTTGCTTAGTCCTCAATCCAGAATCCTAGGATGTAGCATTATTATTAAACTCCTGTATCAATAGGTATCCCAGCAGGATACAAAAAGCATGAGGAGGCAGGATCATAAAGACAACTTACTGAAGAGACTGTTTACAGGTATGTGCAGGGTTATGGGAACCAATAGGGATGCCCGGGTACCAGACACTAGCAAAAGGGTGAGTAGCTGTAGGTCTAGAGGAGAAAGGGGGGGAACAGTGTTATTGGAGCCAGCGATCGCTAGCACTATGACGGAAGCGCCATTGCCAAAGCTGGTCTCGGAGTCCTGTGGCCACTGTCAGATCTGCAGTACTGAGAGGCAAGAGAGGAGTAAGAAATATTCCAACTCTCAAACAGTGTTAAAATTCCTTAAAAAACTAAAAATAGAGTTACTATATGATCCAGTAATCCTACTCTTGGGCATATTTCTGGTGGGAACTCTAATCCAAAAAGATCCATGCACCCCAATGTTCACAGCAGTCTTATTTACAATAGCCAAGACATGAAAGCAACCTAAATATCCATCAACAGATGACTGGATAAAGAAAACGTTGCATATATACACAATGGAATACTACTCATCCATAAAAAATAAGGAAATAATGCCATTTGCAGCAATGTGGATGGTTCTAGAGATTTTCATATTAAGTGAAGTAAGTCAGACAGAAAAAGACAAGTATCATATGATATCACTTATATGTGGAATCTAGAAAAATGATCCAAATGAACATATTTACAAAACAGAAATGGACTCAGACACAGAAAACAAAGTTACAAGAGGGGAGGGGTAAATCAGGAGTTTGGGATTAGTAGGTAAAAACTACTGTATAGAAAATAGATAAACAACAAGTTCTTACTGTATAGCACAGAGAACAATATTCAATAACTTGTAAAAACCTGTAATGAAAAAGAGCATGAAAAAGAATATATATATATATATATACATACACACACACACACACACACACACACACACGTAACTGAATCACTGTGCTGTACATGGGAAACTAACACAACATTGTAAATCAATTATATACTTCAATTTAAAAAAAAAGAATTCTTTTAAAACAAATATACATCATTCAAAAATAAAAAAGAGAAATATTCCAGTTCTCTATCTTCTGCATGCTAATATCCCATTGGCTGGGCTCAAGTGAGTCTCACTGATGTTATCTGTAGGGGGTTGGACTCCCAGGGCAGAGCAGAAAGGAATACGGAATTTCTTTGTGGTGGAAGGCTAAGCAGAGAATAACCAGCACTATCCTCCATAATACAGATGGGGAAATTGAGGCTCAAAGAGGTTAAGTACTTTCTCAAGGTCACATAGTTAGAAAGTGGCGGAGCCAGAATTTGCACATTCACATCTCGTTAGTCTGAAACCACAGCCTCTGGAAGATTCTGCAGGGAAGTAGGTTTTAGGGTAGGAACCTGCCGAAACCCTCTAGGTTAACAGTATGAAAAGGGCAGGATGCAGACAGGGGAAGCCTGTGGCTGAAGTTGTAGCTGAGTCCGAAAAGAAGAGCAATTACATTCAAATAAACTTACTGAGAAATAATCCTTTATCTGAAGAATTCACTTCATTTGCAAGGAAATGCATTTGCACAGAAATTTTATAGAAGCACTTGTGGTTATGCCTGCATGATGCCAAACATCTAGATTAAAAAATAAAATTACCTGGATCTTTCTCAATATCCAAATTTTTGACAACAAATCATTTGAATATTTCAGTGAATTCACCAGCCAATTCTTATAATAAGAACTAAGATTTGCATATGCCTTTGTAGTTTCAACAAAAATTTTCATATACTCATCTAATCCATATAAAACCTTGCTCTCTGAACATTACTATTCCAATTCTGTAGATGAAGAAATAGAGGCTCAGAAAAAAAAACGACTTGTCTGATGCCCAAGAGCTTGTCTCTGGCAGATCCAGGTCTCAAAATTCTGATCTGGCTGCAAATCCCATGTTCCTTCTAATTCACCAACTTCCTCAGCAAAGAGATATGTAGGTCTTTAACAAATTGAAAACACAGAAAAACAAAACAATCCTGCTATTGCCCTTTGCCAGGGATTAAAATTAGATTGTAATAGCTGTATTTGCTTTTTTTTTTTTTTTGGTGGGGGGAGGAGGTAATTATTTTTATTTACTTATCTTTTTTTAATGTGCTGTGTCACTGAGCTATACCCTTCCCCCCGTATTTGCTTTTAACTTGGTGTTTTCATGCTTCCCAGCATTCAACATTAAACAAGATAAGACAAGGAGAAAGTGGAAACCCAGTAGGGTTCCATTAGAGTCCAAAGGTGGAAGGCGGACTGAGCCCCTATTATCATGCTTGCAGATGTCATACTCATCCCCAAGTTTGAACAATAGCTCTGGGTGGTTCTATTACTGAGCTAGGTCTCCTTTTCACCAGGGAAATTTTCTCAAATTCAAACTTAATTATAGAGTATATACTCCAAGGAGAAATGGATTCTTTCTCTAACAACTAGTACAGAGCCTGGCACATAGTAGGCTTTCAATACTTATCATTAAAATAAGTGAATAAAGTATTCTAGTTACATACCTACCACTAGGTCAACAATTTACCAAGACCTGGTCATTCACAAAGCAAATCCAAGCACTTCAGAGTTTGTCCCTTTACTCCTGGGGCCACTGAGATATGTGCATAGAAACACTTTGGAAGTTTAAAGTGAGGTGATATCATCACTACTACTGTCACCAACACTACTACTATCATCGTATTTGTCCTCATCCTCATAAATATTTTCATATCATCAGTGTCATTGCACGGACCTACACACACAAGTCAAATTTCTAAAAACTAACTTATTGCAGTATATACTGTTCGCCCTCCAGAACTGTCCTCCATGCTTCTATCCTCTATGGACTGCATCAGCTTCATTGACCTATGGCTTCCTGTTGGGTTTGGCCAATGGGAGGACCAGTAGGGGATTGGAGGGAGGTGGAGAAAGAGGTCAGGGTATTTATTTCTTCAGTTACTTTCTCATCGTCTTTCTCTTGAGTCACCCTAGTTTGACTTGGACTCTGAACAAAGCGCACAACTCCTGTCAGGTGGTCCTCTCCTGCAGATATAGGTTTTTTCAACTTGAGTAACTCCTCCTACACCTTCCTCTTTAGGCCTAGGATGGTGATGGCTTCCCATTCCTCACCAGTTCCAGCATACCTCACTGTTTCCTGTTGAGTCCCCTGAATCATGCCTATACCTTTGTAGACAGTGCCTTCTCCAAACTCTTTTCAATGACCCCTGCTAATTTTGTTATCTGTTTCCTGCTGGAATCTTGGCCAATACAGACAACTCAACATTCCAGTGTTGAATGAGGAAAATGAAATGATCTGAGAAGATGCTTTTCCTCCCCAAGCATCAGAGCCCCCCCTGTTCCTCTGAAAACATTCTGGCCACTTTTTACCCTTACCGTAAAATGGGCCTATGGCTCATCTGCTCCTACGGCAGAGACTGCTGCCCGTGTCTCAAAGCTGAAGGATCCAGCGACAGGGCACACGTTTCAACAGCTTGTCCTGAAATTAGGGAAAACAATGCAAGAGAGAAAATTACCTTGAGTCATCACCAAAGACACCAAGCACAAGAAGAGGATGTGTGCAGAGACAGAGATGTGAGGACTGAACCAAGAGGTGAAAAAGAGGGAGGAAACAAATCAGTAAAAGGACAAGAAAAAAGAGGAGAAGGCAGCAAGGCCATCCATTGACATTAAAATACAAGCCATTAAAAACCAAAGGAAATCTGAAATCTTTACAAAAAGCACTCAAGATCCAAGTCTGCTAGAGGCACAGGTACAGATTGTCTTGAACTGACCAGTAAAGGGAGCCAGGAGAGGGAAGATTTGGTTGATTTGGGCCATTATAGGAGCATGGGGTCAAGCAAGAAAATGCCTTCTATTCGCTCAAGGCAGACACCAGATGTTTGATTCCTAATAGGTGATTAGATTCACTACTTGACTAATTTATATGAATTTTCCGCTTTCCAAACAGATATTAACATCCTGTAGACATAAATGGTAGCTGGGTATTTCTGCAAAATGAGCTTAAAATGATTGAAATCGAGGAAATAGCTGGGGTCTCTGGCTCTCAACTGCTACATCCTGTTCTGCCTCTTCTGACAGAACGCAGGGAAGAAAAGTTCGATTTGCACACGAGACCCCTAGGTGATCTGTATTTAAAAGCACCTTCACGTGGAGCCGCACAGCTGGGAGTGCACTTCAGAGGCTGATGGCATGATTTAATTATGCTGATGTTTCCCTGTGTTCCTTGTGCTCCCTGAATGGCGTGTTAATACCCTGCCAGGTGGATGTGCAGGAGGGGTGGTGACTGTGCAGGAGGGAGTGGTTTCCCCCAAGCATCCTTGCATGTATTTAGCCAGATCATGCAAAAGAGAAGATGGATGACAAATTCTTGAACCCAATAAAAAATTATATCGTGATGATTAAAGATTAGGAAATTAAAAGGTAAAAAGTCTAGAGATCCACTGTACTCTGAAGACTTCTGCGATCAGAGTTCCAATCTTGTGTTTGGGTTTTCATGTTCATGTGAGCAAATGTAAAGTTTCAAATAACGTCAAACAGCTTGAGAGATGGGATCTGAATAGATGCATCCATAATTTTCCATCTTTTAAACATTTATCTTTACATTGATGTATTTCTTATTGTTTATTTCTCAGTTTTCTAACGTCTAATTTATTATGGCGCATGTGTCTTAATTGGCTTGCATCGTGCCAATTAAAAAAATCCTCAGTGAAGGATGGATCCTTATTTTTTAATATATAACTGTTCTTATATCCCACAGTCTTCTTGATATTTCTCTTCCTTTTAGAGCCAAAATGAAGTGTAAACATTTCAAGAGCATTTAATTCCAGCACATATATATTCTTCACTTGAAATTGGAATTGATTTCCATTTTGTGCTATTAAAATAAATGTACTATTCCCAGACATTTAAGGGCCTTATGGTTGCTTGATTTCTCTTCTATATCATCTTTAGTTCATCAACCAAACCATAGTTTCTCAATCATGTTAGGACACAATCCATTTTTTGCACATTGTTATGAATATGAAATCAGATGCCAGAGTGACACTTATTTCTCTATACTGAAATTCCTAAAAGTGACTGAAGTGAAAGTAAAGCTCTAATGGAAATCAGTTTTTCTAACAATCTTTTGGGTGGTTATCTTCAATCCTTTTAATTTGAGCTGCTGGAGCCATTTCATTCTTACATGTAGAATCATTGGAAAAATGATAAGAAATGTATACAAAATACTACAATACAATGCAAACAATTGTACAGTAGTGTTGCAAATAGCAGTTAACATTTATTGAAGGTTGTGACAGAAACTACTGATTGTTCTTAAGATCTAGTTCTCTTTTTTCCATAAAATCTCCTGGTTTTTAATTGATGGTTGCCCAAATTAAAGATAACATTCTCCAACATCCATCTCAGACCAGTGAGTAACCTCAGGAAAGCCACTCAGTGTGACCAACAAGGCGGAAAGTCCCTGAGTGGCCGACATGGTGGAATGCCATACAACCCCTGCCCTGACTTCTGGGCACTTCTTGGACATCAGAGAAGAATGAACATCCACCTTTTAAAACCACTGCTATTTGGGGGTATTTCAGTTATTTGCAGCTGAGCCTAATCCTAAATATTATATCTGGTCTCTGTCATAGGTACGTAGCTGATGCTTTTTTAAATTTTGATGAAATCCCTAAGATATAAGTATGATTATTTTCCCTATGTAATCAAGGGAAATCAAGGCTTAGAGGGGTTGAGTGATTCGCCCATTACCACGTTGTTGTGGAGTGAAATCAGCTCTGTCTGATTCTAGAATCTGTGCTCTTAACTACTCTATCTCTACAGGGTTAGAAGGCTGGCAGGGACCTGATGCCTCACTTTTATAGATAAGAAAATCAAGGCTTAGAGAGTGAATGTCATCTGGCGAAGGTCTCTCATCAAGTCAGTCGCAGAGCTAGGACTGAAAGCTAGGTCTCCCGTTGTCAGTGCCCTTCCTTCACCATGCTGCCCCTGAACTGCACCACAACAGCTGCTGGAACAAGGTCCCTCCCCAGGCAGAGCTAATGTAAGCCTAGGAAACATAGACACGACGATAACCAGACCCCTGTCATGCTCTGGCTTTCCACCAGTTGCACCATCTGCGTTGCTCTCCTTTGATCAAACCTCACCTTCTGGTCACATTTCTAATGACTAAGCCCCAACTTTCCCCTCTACCACAGGCCTGGGGCTTGCCCAGTGGTCCAGCATCTCCTCAGTCCCTCTAGGACTAGTGGTTCCAAGGCTGAATCCCTTATTCTCGGCTTTTGTTGGGCATCCATCCCTACTCGTCCTGCCTGGTACTGGACCCCACTGTCCTCTCATCTCCTTACTGGCTCCCCACCTGCTACCTAGTGCCACACTGTCCTGCTCCCGACACAGATAGGATGAGGGTGTGAGGGAAGATGAAGAAAACTGATAGCACCAGCTGTGAAAGTGTCACTGTTCTTATGTAGTTTCATTTAGTAGCCCTCCAGGTTAACGGCAGGGTGATCATATCATTTATTGCCCACATTGGGACCCTTCTGAAGCAGCAACAGGAAACTAGGACATATACTCACTCGTGGTGATGATGCTGTTAATACCTAACACTGGTTACATATTTACCAGACGCCGGGCACCAATTCTCAGCCCTGTGTATATGTTGTATCGTTGGACCTTCACAACAGTGTCATGAAGAAGGTACTTTTATCAATTCCAGTTGGCAGGTGGGGAAGCTTAGGCACCCAAGGAAGTCCCTTGCCTAAGGTCACCCACTGGGAGAGCCAGAGCTGGAGCTCAGGCAGCCTGGACCAAGTCTTTGCTTTTAGCCCCACTACACATCCCTACACAGGAAATCTCAGTGAATCCTCACGCTGCTCTAGGGGACAGAGTCACTCTTCACATTTTTACTGTTCTATTTTGAAAAATGTGAAGACTACACAAAAGTCATAAAATAATAGTACAGTGAGCATTTGTGTACCCTAACCTACATTCACCAGCTCAAATTTTTCCATTTTGAATTTCTTCCCCTCTCTCCATCTGCATGTATGCGTATGTTTCTTATTTTCTTTTTTCTTTCTGGGAACAAGTGAAAGAAAGTTGCAAACATCATTCCACATCACTCATAAATACTTTAGCACGTATCTCCTAAGAACAAGGACCACCTCCTAAGCAGCCGCAATGTGATTCTCATATCCAGGAAGTTCAACAGTGATGTAGTCATGTTACCTAATAGGCAGACCATGTATATTTAAATTTCCTCAATCATCCTGATAATGTCCTTTTAGCTGTATTTTTTATCTTGGATCTAATCAAAGATCAAGCATTGCATTTAGGTTGTCATTTGTAAAATCTCCCTTATGGATTCTAATATACAGACAAAGAAAGAAAGAAAGAAAAAAACTTAGAATGTACATCACACACTGTTGATGCCCTGCTTACGTCGCCATGGCTCACCTGAAGTGGCGACGTGACCTGCAGTGGCCATGGACATTTTCTGTGTAAAGACAGCTCCTTGCCTCGCGTGCCCATGGTCTCAGGCTCTCTGCCTTGGGGTTTTCACCAGAGCCAGGGTTGCGGGCTCAGCCTGTGAGGAGGGCATCCTGGAAGAGCTGAGTACTTCATCCTTCCCCTAGGGACAACTCTCAATCAATGAAGTTCAACATGTGATCCAGCAATTCCACTTTTGGGTATATTCCCAGAGAAAATGAAAACAGGGTATCTAAGAGATAAATGCCCTCCTAGGTTTATCGCAGCATTACTCACAATAGCCAAGATATGGAAGCAACCTAAGTGTCCATTGATGAATGAATGAATAAAGAAGACGTGGTATATTTATACCATAGAATATCATTCAGCCATGAGAAAGAAGGACATCCTGCCATTTGTGACAATGTGGATGGACTTTAAAGATCTTATGCTAAATGAGATATCAGGCAGAGAAAGAGAAACACTGTATAATAATACACACGTGGGATCTGAAAAAGCTAAACTCGCAAAACACCAGAGCAAAACAGTGGTTACCAGAGGCTGGGGGGTGGGAGAATAGGAGGAATGCTGTTTAAGGGCACAAACTTGCAGCAAGTAGACAAATATACCCTGGAGACCTAATGCACAGTATAGTGAGTATGGACAACAATAATCATCAGACTTGCTAAGAGACTAGATCTTACTCCCACCACACACACACACAAAAAGACATAATTATGTGATAGGACACTAACTGTGGCTATAATGACAATCATACTACCCTATATCAATGTATCAAATCAACATGCCGTAACCTTAAACTTATGCAATGTTTTATGTCAAATATATTTCAATTAAAAAAATGTTTAATGACATTCACAAGTTGGTGCACGAATGTCCCAGTTTCCTCCACCTCTGGTGGAAGAACTCTGAGTCTAATTCTTCATGCCACCTTATGGAAGCTAAGCCCCAGTTCCCCAGCAGTAACCTGCCCATTTGCACACTTTAATGGGGGGTGCTTTTTCTTCCTTCCTGTCCCTTTCCTTCCCTTCACTTACTTGTGCTTCTTGAGATTTCCTTCCAAATAAACTACATGCACCCAAGTCCTTATTTAAAGGTTGGTTTTGCAGGGGGAACCCAAACTAAGTTGTCCACCATCATGCAGCTAACAGGTAGCAAAGTCAGGATTTGGACCCAGACAGCCCAGCTGCAGAGATGATGCTCTTAACTTCTAAACCAAACATTATTTTACACACAGAGGGGGCAAATCACTTACCTCAGGTCTAACAGTCAGTAAATTAGGGCTGAAATGGAAATGCAAACTTATATTTCACTTATTCTCAAACTCTTACCAATACCACTAGATAAGCTCGAAGAGCCTCAAAAATACAGGACTTGACCATATGGATAGCAAAGACCAGACTGCTTTTCTTCTTCACACAACTGAATTTTTTCTTTGCTAAAGTAAAAATTGTCTTTATTATAATTTATAAATCAACAAATAGTCATCAAAGCATGATTGGGGTCCAAGGGCTATGCTGGGTACAGGGCTAGTCTTTAATCCCTACCCTCAAGGATATTACAGTTGGGTGATTGTAGTTTATTACAACTGTAACTCAGCAACATTCATAATAATCTCTGTCTCACGCTCACACACGCTCAGTACCTCTGACTCTCAGTGGAGAGAACTGCCATTTCTTTCTGTTTTCCCCCCAGAATCCTCATAAATACTCTTGTTAAGGCACAACTCACCATTGTAGTTGCCTGGTTTTGGATCTGTGTCTCCCGCTAGACTTTGAGTCTCTCCAGGGCAGAGATTTTGGTTTATCCTCAGCACCTAGCTCTGGCCTTAACAAAAAGCCAATAATTTATGGATTTTTTCCACATGGCCAGGGACTGTGCTAAGCACATTAAGCATGTTGCCTCATTTAATCTGCAGAACAGTCCTATGAGGCAACATCTATTACTATGTTCATTTTACATATTCTTTAATAGAGGCTCAAGGGGGCCTCAACAACCCCCCCACCCCGCCCCTGCCCGGGCGCACAGCTGGTAAACGGTAGAGCTGGGATTCAGTCCTGAACTTCAGTGTGGCCTCTTGCTCCTTTCTACACTGTGTGTCCCGTAGCTGAGCTCTTCTAAAACCAGCGATCACTGAAAATGCTTCCGATCCCTTTAAAACTGTGCAAACCATCGCTGCTGCCAAGCCTCTTGATGTGGGCTACACCCCCCAGCAGATGAGACAGCTGCCTTGTCTCAATTAACCTTTACTGAGATCGAGTTGGGTTGACATTAGCTCCCTAAGCACCTCTTCAATCACTCATTCATTCATTCATGCATTCATGGGTTTTCATTTCAAATCGCTCCTTTGTGAACCAAGTTGGGAAATTCTCATTTTCACACATCACCTATTTTGATGGATTCTGCTCGGTTATTTTCTATTTTCATGATTGACCAGCAGCCGTTTACACATTTTTTTCCAAACGTCATCTCCTTTGCAGCAGTGGGCCTTCAACCTGCGATTGCTTTCACGGAGGTATGTTACCACCAGTTTTTTTTTTTTTACTGTGGTTCCCTGGGAACTTCAGTTTTCAAATGAAATTGAAATGAAATTGAACAAGATAAATCTTTGTCACGTCTGAAGCTGTGAAATCTTGGTATAACATATGTGTCTACATAGTATTTAGTATATATATATAAATAAAGTATTTAGATATATACTAGCATTAGTCATACATATAATTTATATATAATTTAGATTTTATACATAGTATATATATGTCATTTGGATTTTATATATATTACATATATCATTTAGATTTTATATATATATATAAATATATATATACATAAAATCTAGGTTGTATATATGTAATTCAGATAGGTGGTCTGCACTTTGGAAGATGAGGTGCCAAACTTTCAGCCCCTTCATTAGTACTGATGAGGAAGTTGCTAGTTATTGACTCAAGGGGTGGAAGTGCCAGCCACAGACATTCCCTGTGGAGTGGCCAAGATGGTTTTTGTAAATAAAGTTTTATTGGAACACAACCAGACTCATTCATTTATGTATTGTCTATGGCTGCTTCTGTGCTACAACAGCAGAATTGAGCTGTTACAATAAGAGACCCTATGACCTGAAAAACCTAAAATAATTACTACCTGGTTCTTCACAGAAAACGTCTGGACTAGAGGAAAGTGCATGGTTATAAGATCTCTGTTTGAACCCTGTCTCTGCCACTGAATCACTGGGAGTATTTGGGCAAATTAGAATCTTTCTGAATGCTGGTTTTCTATATGTTAATAATGAATAAGGCAATATAATAAAAAGGCTTTGTAATCTGTAAAGTTTTATCCAAATTTTAACTGTTGTGGGGAGAGTAGCATTGGTAACTCTATCAGTTAGCTATTGCTGCATAACAAACTATCCCCCAAATCAGAAGCAAAATATAACAATGATTTATTATTTTTCCCAAGTTTTCAGGTCAGCTGGGTGTTGGCTAATCTTGACCGGGCTCAATTGAGTGGATTTTCTGGTTTCTGCTGGACTCAGACACACACTTTGTGGCTGGCTGGAGAGCAGTTCTGCTGTTCTTGTTTCTCACCCTCTTCCTGAGACCAGTGGACTAGCCTAGGTAATGTCTTCTCATAGTGATGGCAGAGGCACAAGAGTGCAGGCACTTTAGAGGACGCTTATTCATCATTACTGCTAATATCACATTGGCTAGAGAAAGTGCACATGATCAAGGTTAGGAGCAGGGAATTATGCCCCAGCCACAGTAGGAGGCCACTGGAAAGTCACAGAGCAAATGGTATAGATTCAGGAGAAGTGAAGCCTTGAGGTCACTAAGGCAATGTACTAAAACTATTGTTTGAAGAAATGGGCAATCTCAAACTATGACGGTGAGAGTGAAAATTGGTACAACTTCTTTGGACAGCAGTTTGGTGGCACATAAGGAAACATTCTATGTGTGGGTAGCTTTTGGCTTAGCTATCACATTTCTAAGAATTTATCCCAGATGAAGCATCATGGATGTACACAAAAATTTATCATTAACGATGCTCACTACAACATTGCTGATGAGGGTAAAAAACTTAGGGTGAAAATAAACGTTCAAAAATGGAGGCCTGGTAAATAAGTGATAGCTTGTCCACATTATGGAATAATATAGAGCTATTAAAAAATGAGGGTAAAGGAGAATAATGCCAACAAAAGAATATGCATGATATACTGCTTAGTGAAAAAGGCCATAGAATATTTTCTATAATATATTCATGTTTTATTAAAAATGTATATATATGCATAGATAAGAGAATGCATTGTACTAAAACATTAACAGTGGTTAGATTTGAAAAATAAAATTAGTAATGAATATTTATTTTTTTGTTAGTAATTTTTTAAATAGTTAAAATTGTCCAGAATGATCACGCATTACTTTTGTAATAGAAAATTGACACAAAATAGAATAAATCACCTTTTTAAAAAATGTGGGAAAAAAAGTAAGGTAGCAGCAATCATCATATACGCCATGGACTGCTGATTCTCGCTTTCAATTTTTTTCTTTGTCCTCCCGGAGGCATTGTAAGATAATGTGCACTTCACCTATTGATTGAAAATGCATTTTATTTCAAATAAGTAACTTGTTGGACAGCAATCATTTATGGCTATGTAGCTATGCATCAATTGTATTGCTCTTGTTTAAGTTATTTATTGTGAATTAGAAACATGACTATTCTCTGTACATTTTTTATGTGTATGATTCTCTTGCCACTTGCAAAAGCCTATGCTTTAAGTTTGAAACAACTAAGAGTAGGCAGATTGCAATAGCATTATCCATTTTTGTAATATAAAAGTATTGAAAAATAGTATAATCGCCAGCGTTTGATATATTAGATGAATGAGAAAACTAGATTCAGGCAACACACGCGACTCACCGACATTCCTTTCCCCTTAGTCTTTGGTCTACTCTTACGGTTCAGGCTGTTGTACTTGTGAAGGCTTACACTGTGGAGAGGAAGCTTTCCTCTCCGTAGCTATACTTGGTCAATAGAAATGCGTCCATAAAGCATTAATGCTATTCTCAAATGGAGACCACTCAGGAATGTTTATGGATATAATATGGCACTAGATTAGATGTTAAGAATGCCTAGAAGAATAAGGTGATGCCACTGCCTTAGACACATAGACTACCTATTTCAGAACAAAATAATAATCATGATAACAAAAAATAATAAATCTGATCATGGCAGGTATCATAGGCTTGACAAAAAACATGGCATAGCCACAAACATTCAAAAACAGGCAGTTCAAGGTCCGCCACCAGAAAACACAACCCGCTAACATTCATGTGTTTGTTTTCTTCAATAGCTTTAGGGCACACTGAAAATTACAAAAACGTGCTTGAAGTTTATATGATAATCACAAGCTGCCTAACAGAAAACAGGGGGATGGATAAGCAAGTGGTGTTATCCCTACACAAAAGAACGCTATACAGTGATGAAAGGGAATGAACTGGGTCCACAGGTATCAATACAGATGAGTCTTACAAAAATAATGTTTAATGAAATAGCAAGTTACAAAAGACATCTATAGTACACTTAAGAGATTCCATTTCTATACAGCTTAAAAATAATAGTAAATATTGCATATATACATACACACACATATATTATCTATACACTAGTTGTTCACTATCTATACATTAGCTGGGCATCAGGAATGATAAACTCCAAATTCAGCAGAGGCGTTGTTGCTGAGTGAGTAAAAGGTGAATGCATTTGGGAAGAGTTTACAGAAGGCTTCAAATATATTGACAATATAACCCTTTAGTTGGGTGGTGAGTGAGATGGAATTTCTTATATTATTTTCATAGCTTTCTATACATTTCAAGTATATTGTCATAAAATAAAAACGCAAATGCTCTGGATGGCCCTGGTAGATGTGCCTAGATCTAAATATGATCTATGAGAAAGAAAATATTTTCATCAACAGTAGATAAAATGTTCACAAATAGATTGAAAAGGATTTACAACAGTGCATTAAGGCAAAATGCATTAAGTTAAGAACTTGAACACAGTTTTGAAGAATATGAACTCGGTGTGACTATGAAAGTTTGTCCATCTAGGAACCCATTTATGCTGACACAAAGATTTGTACCGAAGGCCCTGAATTTCAAAAAACTGCTTACTGAATACTGGGGGAAGTTTCCACGCCTGAGAATTTAGTGCTGTTAATCTTCTGCCACATTTGTGCTAGGTCCATTAGACCAGTTCAGGTCTTGTCTGTTTTTATTACTTGTTATATTTCTAGTAAAGTTAAAGCTTTTAACACTGCTTGGGTGCCTGTGAGGTTGATGAATCCCTGCACTGCTGATGGTGTCTCACGCTGATCCACTAATGGGTGTACTGAAATATAATCGGCCGGGTTATTTTCTTTCTCTGGCCCATGCACAGTTGTATAATCATAACCACGGAGCTGCTGGAAACCCCATCATGCAGAGCACACCGTTGCCATGAACTGTGAACTGCCACGTATTGTCACGAGTGCCTGATGATCTGTTACCACAGTCAATGCCGAGCCATAAATGACTAAGAGACAGTATATGAAAACCGGAAAGGTGGGCCGGCCTCAGTCAAACCCCTAGAGTAGTCTTGGACCCTCTTAAAATTGGTCTTGCATAGACAAAAATCAGAGCACTTTCTTCTGGGTTGGAATACAAATTATATTTTCAGAGATTCAAGAAAGCCTTCATAAATCTGGTGACGGAGTCTTTTTTTTTTCTTTTTTTCTTTTTTTAACTGCTAGGTAATGGCCTGTAAGTTTGGATATTGAAAAGCATGCAAGAGTTATTACTGTCATTTCTATTTGTAAAGTGGCTGGGAATACACAAAATTATTCTACAACGCTTGACATCGTAACAGCCTCCCCGTCAACACGGCAGCACAGAAGCTGTATTTCTGACTGGGTTCCACACTCTAATTTCTTGAGGAACTGAGGTGAGATTGGTCTTGGTATCTCAGTCTCTCCATCTGTAAAGTGGAGATAATAATTCTGTGTCTTGGAATATTGTAAGGATTCATTTACATTCAAAAGGAACTTTGAAAATGCAAATCACTGCATGGAAGCAAGGAAAACAGATTAGGGGATGCCTACATTTTGATTTTTCTTTTTGATACGGTGAAGCTCAAATATCAGTTTCTTTTATTTGACACCCTTGCTTACATTTTTTTTTTCATCTAGAAAGAAAAAGAACACTAAACTTATTCTACTAAATGTTTCATATAGCTTAGGGATTATATAGCTCTTATGTTTCTTAACGAGTGCTAAAGATAATGGACTATTTGCCATTTCTAAAAAAAAAAATCCCTTTGTTTATGCTACTTTTTAATGTGTTTAAAGAACATAGATGACTTTTCTACTCTTTCAAAGGTAATTGTTCTTCAGCAAAACATGTAATGGACACAAGATTTAAACAAATTATTTGGTGCCCACAAAATGTACTCAGGATGTAAATTTAATGTGTATCTTTTTGTCTGACCCCTTTAATCTTGTGTCCCATTCTTGATTACCAGGTTTCTGTCTTATTTCTTTATCCTGGGACCCTAGCAATAGAGAGATAGGGGACCACATTCTTGCACCAACGACCTTATGAGGCACATGGCAAGATAGTCTTTTGTTCAAACCACAATGTTCTGTCCTTTCAGCATTTCAATCAATCAACTGAATGAAGAAATAGAACAGTTTAGTGAACACCTACTGTATTCCAGATGCTGTCCTAAGTATTTTAAATATTTCATCTTATTTAACTGCCACTATAATCCAATGATGTACGCACCATATCTCTTTCTCTTTTGTGGATGGGGAAAGAGGTTCAGAGTGGTTAATAATTTTCCCAGGGACTTAACAGAGCTAGTAAGTGGCAGAAGCAGGATTTAAACCCAAGCCCATTTAATAATCTTTTGACTCCTCTTTTCCTTTTGTTCAGTTTGCAAATAAATCACTATGGTGGTTTCAAATATATCCACAATTCTTTGACACCCTTCCCTTCAAAAGGTAGAGCTAATTCTCTCCAGAGGACTTGGCAGAAGTGACTGTGTGGCTTCCAAGACACATCAAAGGCCCTGCAGCTTCCTTCCTGCTTCTTTTCTTGGTTCACTCACCCTGGGGGAAGCCAGCCACCCAGTGGGAAGACTCTCAACCCCATGGAGAGGCCCACCTGGCCCAAGAGGACTCCTGCCAACAGCTAGTGCTAATTTACTTGTCATGTAAGTAAGCCAACTTGCACTTGGATCCTCCAGCTCAGTGAGGTCTTCAGATGACTGCAGCTCTGGCCGACATGATGACTACAACCTCATGAAAGGTCATGAGTCAGAACCAACCAGCCAGTGAAGCTGCTCTCAATTTCTGACCCATAGAATGCTCAGTGTTGATTTAAGCTGTTAAGATTTGGAGTATTTTGTTACGGAGCAATGTACCTACTAATAGAACAGATAGCAAAATTGGTGTGTGAAGTGATCACAATAATTTAAAATCCTAGGCCAAAATTCTAAGAAACGCTTCACACAGTTACTCTTTTAGATACTTAAAATCAATTGCACAAGCTCAATTGCTCATACGGGAGCAGTTTATTTTAAAATAAATGGAATTGATCACAACTTCAAATTGAACTAATAATGTGATTTAAAAAAAAAAAATCAGTGTTTGGGTGGTCTTGGGCTGCTTTCATGGAAACAGAGTCACTCTTTCCCTGCTGTTTTCTAAAAGAATCAAACTACATCTGGAAGCTCAGGAAGCATCATTTTAGAATCTGGGGCTCTTTGGTCCAGAGAAAGGGAGACCAAAGCAAATCGTCTTGCTGTCTTCAACTCTGTGAAGAGTTATAGCACAGAAGTGCCAGAGGATGTTCCGTTTTGTTCCGTGGGACAGAATTAGAACCACTGGGAGGCAGTTCTAGGAAGACTGTGCTAACATTCAGCAAAGCTCTAGAACAGTCTATTACCCCTGCGTGGGAGGTTAGACTACAAAACCCGAGAACTCTTTACAACTGTAATTCAGTGTATTAGAACCCAGTTTTGGTGTTGGTGGTAGCTGGTAGAAATTAACCTTGTAGCCTGAACTATTCATGCATTTCTTCGTTCATTCATATCCTCAATGTGATCTCAGAAGGACTTAATGCTTTGTGTAAAATGCATATGTACCACGGGTGAAGGTCTAGCCTCCTACCCTTGCCTATGGGGGATGGTCACTCTCCCGGGAGATGTCTGGGACTTGGGGAGAACTGACCAAGGCAGAAGTTGCCGTGTTTCTAACACCTCAACTGTAGTTCCTTAGAGTAGACATACACTGTGCTGGCTGAAAGCTTTAAGAAGTTTTATTTTCCACTTTATTTTTAAGTTCTTCTATATAAAATTATGCAAAAAATTCAAAATGTGTTCATGTCATACATGTTATTTTTAGTGCAATCTTTTTTTCCTCATGTTTTTGGACTCTCCTTCCCCCTCTCCTTCCTACTCCATCCACACTAAACCTCCTCACCCCAAAATGTGACTGATATTACCAATCCAATATATATATCCTTCCATATGTCTCTCCATGCTCATATACATCTAAACACACATGTACTAAATATATCCACATAGGCAGAGGGGCGTTTTTTTGGTGTTAGTTTATGAATGTGGAATCATACATAATTTCCTGCCTCTTGCCTGTAAAAGTTCTCATTTCCACTTACAACGCACAAGAATACTCTTTTGCCCCAGGTGTTAACGGTACTTATTTTTTTGGCCAACCTATGCATGCTTTTTCATCGTTACTTCAGTTTACACTCCTTTCATTTTGTTTGACCTTCTTTTCTAACGTCTGTTGCTATTTGGATTTTTCTGTTCTGTGAATTGTCTGTTTATATCTTTGGCTCATCTGCTATTGGGTCTTTTCCTTGTCAATAATGTAAGGAGTCTCTGTACATTGTAAGTGTTGTCCTTTTTGTGAGAGTGAGTGAATAAGCCAGGTTCGTATAAACAGCAACAAGAATGAAGACTGCACTGTGGAAATCCCACTTTTCACTCCTAATTCCTCATGAATCCTTCTGTGACACCAGTCTTGACATATGGACAGAATTGTGTTGCCATGGTCATTTTTATATTAAATCAGTAGTAGAGCTTAAATAAAAATTATGTAAAAATAAAAATTGTTGTATTTTCCTTCTGTACTCTAATAGGCCATCTTGTGTACCACCTGGGGGTATGTGCGCACTTGTTTAATTGCAAGAGGAATGAATGTTTCACAATTAGCATCACTCTGATCTTACTCCTTGCAAGATAATAACAGTCCTTGTAAGATCTAACCCCTTGATGAAGGAACATCTGGGTCATGTAAGATGAGTAGCACTATTCTAAAATAATTTCTCTCTGATCACCATTTAAAAAATTTCTTTTTCTAATCCATATACGTCTTCGTGATTTGAGTAAAAGGGAATTAGAGAGTGAGCAGGGTGAGGGACTGTTTAAGGTCATCTGCCTCACATTCAATACATCAAGATAGCAATAAGTAAAAAATTGCATGGATGTGTCAGAAAGCAGGATTAGGCAGGAGTAGGGTTTACCCTATAAACTTGCTGGAAATGGGCCACAAATCTGGTGCTGAGCTTTCTCACAGCCAAATGAAAATGAAAATGCAATTGCCTGTAAACTTCAGTGATCACAAGTTAAATATCAATCTGTTGCTTAGGAAATAGCTCAAGTATCCCCGTGATTTGACCAGAGATAGATTTTTCCGTAGGGCTTTTCATGTCACATGGGACATACATTTGTGCCTTATTTTCTCTTACTTAACAAGATGGGGATCTCCTGGGCCATTTCCTTGGTTCCTTCTAGCTCCTTTGTGCTCTGACATTTTGCTTTATTATCCTAACTTTTTTGCTTGTTTTGTAACTTCCCAAATATCATCTGATAAGACATGGAATGTGATCCTATTATTTAGTGATGTAGAATTTGACGGAGCTAAGTAGAAGGTACAAAATGAGAAGACCTCTCCTTAATGTAGGTTTTTGGGGGGAGGAGAGGGAATTAGGCTTACTTATTTATTTTTTTAAGTGGAGGTACCAGGGATTGAACCTAGGGCCTTATGCATGCAAGTCCCATACTCTACCACTGGGCTATACCCCTCTCCCAGCCCTCTCACTTCACAAATAAATCAGTTGAAGCTAAGGAAGGTCAATATCAAATGAATAGTAGAGCCTGGAATAGAATTGACTCTTAGTTAAACCCTCCTGGCCCCACTCACCTTTTGTTTTTGCTTAAATAGCCTTGCATTGTTCCGATAAATCTGAGACATCTTTAGTATTTTAATTTGTGCCAACTCTACTCCTTGGGATGATTAGCGGAGAAGGAAGATGCCTACAGAATTCTAGTGAAGTTTAATTTAATTTGCCTTGGATAAAATTGAAGCTAAAATTGTTAGCTGAAAGATGTACATAAGGAGTTACGAAGACCCAGGAGTGTTGTTGTTGCTTTTCTCCAAGTTTGTTACAGATTAGAGTTTCATCACTGGCATTAAAAGCATCGGGGGCAGGTTGAATTACTTTGCTGATTGTATCTTTAAAATTTTTCAACAGCTGAGTTTATTTTAGACATTAATCTTTGAGGCTGTCTTAAGAAAATACAAAATAAAATGTTTTTCAAATAACAAGATCTTGTAACGAGTTCTGAGGGTCACCTTTGTTCAAATCTGGCTCAGAAAAGACAGATGGATCATTGAGCAATTGAACAGTGTCTGGTAAAACTGACCAGATAATATATGTATACCCTTCTTCCTATCTCTTGATCTGAGTGATTCACACCAATGCAAATTCTGCCCTACCTCTATTATTCAGTTTAAGAAGAGAAAGTATAAAAGATGTATTGGTGCATGGTGCTGGATCAGTCACTGTCCTGATTTTATCTCTGCCTTTTCCATTCTTTTAAATTAGATTCTTCATTTTTCTTAAGGTTTCACGTTTCGTCATTTTTATCACGCAGCGTCAATAATTTCTCTACATTTGCAGCTAAGTCAGGCTGTAGAATACATCAACTATATTTTTAATGGTACACATGCTCTATAATATCCCAAAGGCAGAAGATGGATTCTATTAAATTACAAATAAATGTAGACCATTCAGGGACGCTGGAATTACAGCAAATGGTACATTGTCTAACATATGGAACAGAATGTTTTCTCCGTAGCTAAAAACGGCTTTTATGGTCTGAATATCCTAAAAGAGCTGTAAGTTGTGTTTAAAGTAAGCTGGTAGAGTGGAACATACATTTGGAAGGACATATTATATGCTAACCATGTTCTGGGAAGTTTCTCCTCTTTACAGGTGTCCTGATTCTGAGGACTTGCCTTGACCACGGTCCATCGGAACCAGTGTAGTAATGAGTTGCAAAGACCTCAAAGTAAGTCCTCCTTGCCCTTTACACTTTGCAGCAGTGCTTTCATATAATTATGTCATTTTGGTCCTGTTTATGACCACACAAGGAATATGACCCACAGCGCCTTCCGAATTGTACATATGGTCCTTTATCCACAGGCGGCTAAGTAGGAAGAAAACCAACACTATGAAACACCTACTATAAGACTCATTGCTATATACGACTCTTCGGAATCTTTTTACATCTATTTGTTACCAGAAGATGCAAATGTTCTGAACGTGAGGCATTTCCCATTTTAATCAATAACAACCAATCCAATTGGGAAGTCATGAGAAAAGTAGCGGGAAGAAAATGAAATAAACCTCTAGATATATTGGGAAAGCAAAAACAAAGTAGCCCTAATTATGGAAATTATTTTTCCCAATAAAGACCTGGGAATATTACTGCCTAGAAGCCTCCTCTTCTCCTAGTCATATTCATACAGTGTAACAATCTATTTGCCTATGTGAGCAGATAAGCAAACCATAATCCTCCTAGCAAACACTGTCACTGTGGATGCTTTGCCCATAGGCTCACCCAGGGGCCACCAACTGACAGTCCCCTTGGAGGAGGCTTCCTGTATCTCCCTGCCTGAGGGGGTCTGCTGGTCCTGGGAGCAGGTGGAGCCAGTGCATGGGGTAGACTGGAAGTGCTGGAAATTAGAGCCCCCAGGAGCAGTCCTCACCCAAGGAAGGCTGGGCAGTGGTGGATGTGTTCAGTTGGGTCTTCTGAGAAGCAGATGTGAAGAGGGGATTTAAAAGGCCTGCAGGGGAAATGCTGTGTGAAAGGAAATAGAGAGGGGGCCAAGGAAGGCTGGGAGAGCTGTAAGACCAGGATGCAAGTTTGACCCTGAAGGAAGCTGGTGATGAGAAATTTAGGTGGATGCATCCTACTTGGCAGTGCATTCTAGGGAAGGTTCAGCAAAGCTATCAGAAAGTCCTCAAGCCAAAGTCTCCAAGAAAGGAGTTCCATGTCTCTCAGGAAAATGCCTGCCTTTTCTCCATCACACATGGTCATCGGTGGGCAGCCCATGGGAAGTGCGGCCTCAGCACAAAAGTGGCCAGTGATTTCAAAGCACGGCCACTGGACCCTCAGCCAGTTAGCTCCCGGAGGAGCTGGTTTGCCAGGCACATTCTCCAGGCTGCTGCAATGGATAAAAACCAAGCTAGTGTCCGGGCTTCTAAAAATGTTAAAGATAGAACTACTATATGATCCAGCAATCCCACTTCTAACAACTCAGGGGACAGTTCTGAGTGGTCCACGCAGTTCTGGCAGGACCGAGCCCTGCTGTCCACGGCCACCACCTGCTTTCACTGGCTCTTCTCCTTCCTGGTCTCACTTCATTCTCTCACCACGCTTCCTTGGGCTCACCTCCCACATAAACACTTACACCCGGATCTTCATCTCAGGATTGGCTTTTGGAGAAACCCAAACTAAGACAATGCTTTTCACTTAATCTCTTCTAAAACCTTTTTTTGCAGTATGATCTACTGGTAAAACACTGTACATATTTAAGTTATAGAACTGCTGAGCCTGGGGTTAAGTTTACACCCACGAAACCATCACCACCTTCAAGGCCACAGCCATACCCATTGCCTCTCAGACTTTCCTCCTACCCCTGTACTTTGATATTATTTTCTCTTTTTGTGGTAAGAACACAACATAAGATCTTTCTCAGCAAATATTAAGTATACTATAGTATTGTTACCTATAGGCACCATGCTATGCAGCAGCATTCCAGGACTTATTTATTCCTATATAACTGAAACTTTGTACCCTTCAGTCATCACCTACCCATTTCCCCATTCCCCCAGCCCCTGGCAATCTCCATTCTACCCTCTGCTTCTATGAGTTTGATTATTTTAGTTTCCATGCATAAGTGAGATCATTCAGGATCTGTCCTTCTGTGACTGTCCTTCTTTCACATAGCGTGACGTCCTCCAGGTCCACCCATGTTGCTGCAAATGGCAGGATTCCCTTCTTTATAAGGGCTGAATAATACTCCATTGTGAACATATACCAGAATTTCTTTATCTATTCATTTGTCATGAGACACTTAGTTTTCATGTCATGGCTGTTATGAATAATGCTGCAACAAACATGGCAGTGCAAATACCTCCCTGAGATCTGGATTTTATTTCCTTTTGGTGTATATCCATGTTTATTCATTTAAAATAAGGGACTGTTCACCTACTGTAAGTTATGACAACTGTGCCAGATGAGGTGTGAGAATAAGCCAGGCTGCAGGCATCACCAGTGAATCTGGGCAGTAAAGGTCCAAAGGAGACAATATTGATGACCATTCGTGATAAATTTCCACATATACATATATAATGTGTGTGTGTGTATATGTACACACACACACACACACACACATATCTATACACACTACATTTTCTTTACCCGTTCATCTGTAGACGGACATTTAGGTTGTTTCTGTATCCTGGCTATTTTGGGTAGTGCTGCAATGGACATGGGGTGCAGATATTTCTTTCAGATTCTGATTTCAAAAATAAATCAGTTAAATACCTTAGGATAAATACCCAGAAGTGGGGTTGCTAGATCATATGATAGTTCTATTTTTAATATTTTTAGGAACCTTCACACTGTTTTCAATAATCACTGTGCCAGTTTACATTTCCACCAACAGAGTAACAGGATCCCTTTTCTCCACATCCTCGCTAATACTTGTTATCTTTTATTTTTTAGTGGTAGCCATCTTGGCAGGTGTGAGATGATCTCTGTTGTGGTTCTTACTTTCATTTCCCTGATGATTAGTGATGTTGGGTACCTTTTCATATACCTGTGGCCATTTATATGCTGGAGAAATGTCTATTCAGGTCCTTTGTCCCTTCTTTAATTGGGTTATTTATTTTTTTGCTATTGAGTTGTATGAGTCCCTTATATATTTTTGAATGTTAACCTCTTATCAGATATCTGATTTGCAGAAATTCTCTCTCTTCCCCTAAGACAATACTTTTTGATGACCTTTAGGTACTGAGACTCTGTCTACCTTGAAGCAGGTCCTTCTGCTATGGCTGATTTGGGGAGCCATTTTTATGTTCAAAATGAGATCAATGAATCATCAAAACACTTAGCCATTATCTATTATGTGGACCCCAAAGATGCCACTAATTCTTAACCTGAATCCTACGATCTCCCTCATTTCCATTCCTGACCTCTACCTAAAGAGGTTTGAATGGAACTTAAAATGTTTCTTCAAAATCTTTGCTTAGAATTTTTCCTTCTTATCCAAAGTCTTGAGAATGTGGTTAGGTCGGTAAAAATGTGGTAGGGCCAAAACAGTTAAACTAAAATAGCCAGGAAATATTGTATTTTATCTTTGAGAGTTTTGTATGGCTTAAGTGTTTTGCCTGATGACAACGTGGATCAGGGTGGCAGGGAGAGGAACATCTGACTGCCACCACCAGGCTCACTCCCTAAGCCCAGGGGATAACCTGCATTCTTACTGGCAGAAGAGAATGCATTTTAAGTCCGGCCTTATTGAATTGGCCATTAGAAAGATCATCAGTCAAGTGGTCAGAACATGGGTCTAGTCCCTGGCTTCTTGCTTTGGGCCTTGACATAGGTTTGCCTTAAAGTTGCTATGACAACATGATGGGTGTCCTGCACTATATGCTGACCATTAGGGGAGGCCACAGGGAGGCCACCCCGGCACATCTCAGCTCCCTGTTCTGCTACATCAAGTGAGTCGAACAGAGACAGCACTGTGCTCTGTGTACTCCACCCTCACACCCTGACCTCCTGAGCCCTTCCCACGACTGCTACTCTTGTCACAGCTGGGTATCATTCCTACAGGAGCTCCCCGTCTCCCTTCTGAGATTTGTGGGATGACACAGTTATGGTAGCCCTTTTGAGAAGCCCCCGATCCTAACTCCCCTCTATTTCTTTCTGTTGCAACCCCAAATTTTAATGGGGGAGAGTAACAGTTATGGTATTGACAAGTTTTTATTATTCAAATAAATAAAACTATTTCTATCACCATTATTTTCATAGACATAAACATATGTCAACATGAAAAATTAGGAAGAATGTTAGGTTAGGGTAAAAGAAAATTGTTCCCAAGACATTTTGTAACTTTATACTATATATATATACACACACACACATGTTTTTTGTTTTCCACACACCAGTACTGGTCTGAGAACTGGTGTATGGAACTACTAACATAAAATAACATTTAATAATGAACATGTATTGTGTGCTTACCATGTGCCAGGCACCGTGCTATTGCTTTATAAGCATTACATCATTTAATTCCCACAACAACACTTGAGCTAAGTGCTGTTATTTTTTTCATTTTACAGGTCAATAAACTGAGGCAATGAGCATAAGTAACTTATTCAAGATTTTGCAGTCAGGATTCAAACTCTGCACTTGAACTCCAGAGCCCATATTTTCAGTCCCTGTATTTTACTGCAGTGGTTCCCCAGGGTACAATCCAGGAATCCACGGTGTCAGCGTTATGAACTTGTTGAAAATGCAAAGTCTCGGTTCCTATGCCAGATCTACCAAATCAGAAATGGGAGGTGGGGGCCTAGCAATCTGTATTTTAACTAAACAACCAGGGGATTCTGATGATATGCTGAAATTTGAGAACCTCTACTTGTCATTCCAAGCTATGTACAACATTGATAAACTACTATTTATTTTCTATTTATTTTATACCTCTTTGAAGGAACTACTGTATAGTCCTTAAGAGTGGGACAGAATTGGATTTTTCAACTTATTCTCCATTGTATAGGTGCATTGTGGACCTCCATAAAACACTTATTAAATCGAAAAGGAAATGCTACCATTTATCTGCGATGACTTAAATTCAGTGGTCTAGAAAGATGAGTTGCTAGATTAGAGAACTTGGAGATTCTTTGCATCTCTGGCACCCTAATATCATTCCTGTCTTTCATTGTCTGGATTTGTGATAATGAGGAATTATATGAATATAAAACTAATATAGCATTTTGCTCGCATGTGTGATAATCATTAAAAACACAGCATGAATCCCAGCAACATATGGCATTTAAAAACAAGCTTTTCAATTATGCCAGAGATGCAGAGCTCATTTTGTTTTGCCACAGAGTGTGTAATATTGGTAAGTAAAGATTTGAAGAGACTTTCTTTAGAATACATTAGAAAGATTTCTTCATCCTAGGCAAAGCACTGACGCTGCCGCTTTCACAGGTGCAGAGCAACGAGACAATTCTCTAAACTGCTTTTAGAGTAAAGCCCTCTAGAAATACACAGTATTGCCACTATTAGTGATACTATAGAACAGAAACCCTGCAATCCCACCACTGAATTACATTTTATGTGATAGCCTCTAGATATCACATGTGATTGAGCACACACAAAATGCTTTGGAAAATATCAAGACTTATAATTATAAAAAGAATATGAAGTGGCATGGATATTCTGCAGTTTCTTATCAAGGGTTTAATTGAAGACTTCTTTCATTTCGCTCTCTCAAGGATGGCATTATATGCCCATCACTGACAGGGAGAGATAAACAAATTTGATGCTCATTTCTAATCTCTTTGCCAGTAACAACATCCTTATCCATCAGGCTAAGTTCTTATACAGAATTTGTTGGATTACTAAGATTTAATAATATCTATTTACAGAGATCCAAAGGGTACTTGACTATTAATACTACACTCCCAGATGTCTTTATTATTATTTGCTAAATGTAATTGGCAATGTACACTCAAGATGTTCTTCCCAGTTATGATTTCCCTAATAAATTTTTTTTTCAGAGGCGATGTCTGCATGGAGTAATGTGCTAAGAAGATTAACTATTTTTATTGAAATTTCTGGTCATTTCAGAAAATAAATAAAAGTAACAATTTTTGTCAGATAATGTTTCTTTTATGGTCATGTGGATGCAACTTACAATTTTTGGATGCAAATTACAGGCTTAGCTTTGTTAATTCTGAGTTATAGCATCCACTTATTTGATTTAAATAAAAAGGAGGATTTTGTTGAAAGTTCCCTGAATATTTTCCTAAAGAAGGAGTCAAGCTCAGGGTGGAAGATTGGAATGAAGAACTGATGCCTGCCTTCACACACATGGGCTCTGGTCTTTGCTTATGCTCATGGCTTCTTTGTCCTCCCTTCTCTCCACTGAGTGGGTTTCTCAGATCCCCTAAACCATATCACCAAGCACACGGCCTTCAGGGTGGCCACCAGCCCATATGACACTTAGGTGTCAATTAGAAATAGGCTTCCTTCCTGAATACACTTTAATTCCATCGCTCAGGAAATTGTCATACTATATTGATTTTGGAGTAACACGACTCTTTGCCACTGAAAGTGTTAAGTGAACACATAGAATTCTAACATCTAGAATGTGAATGGTGCCTTAGATGGGATGCCTCGGGAGAGGGCATAGCCAGCTCTGTCATGCAGTGCCCTGGCTGCCCAAGACCTGGTTTACATCTCCTCAGTTCAAACCTGCAGCAGAAAAGGACGATTAGCCAGGAGACAGCACGTGACTGACTCAGTGTGAGTCAGAGTACCGCCCCTGTACATGCAAATAGGGAGGGGCACTGTGGTCAGGCACAACACGACCGCCAGGTGGGGTGACCAAACATTACCGTTTGCCTGGGACTGAGGGGTTTTCAGGACAAAGGTAAGAGCTTAAAGTGAGGAAGTTCTGGACACACCTGCGTAAGTTGGTCACCCTACAGTGATGGCTAACTCTTCACAGTGGGTATAGTTCTCACCAAGAAATACAGGGGAAAGACATCCAAAGAGGGTACACTAGCCAACACATATATTACTGTTGGGGTTGAATTGCCAGGGCTGGTCTGTTATTTTGTGGGGGCTCAACCCTACAGCGATTTTATCCCATTTGGCTTTACAATGCCATCATAAAACATTGTGGTAATCTTTATTTGGCTATACCAGGCTATACATCACTCTGCTATTTCTTTTCTGTTCAAATTTTATTCCAGCAGAGGAATTACTGTTCTATATTAAATTTGGGGTTTTTCGGTCTTGACATTTTGCTTAAGTTAATGTTACCATTGCTTCTTATTAGGAAGTTTTTGAAATGTTCTATTAAAAACAACAACAACAACAACAACACATTCTTTCAAAGAAAAAATATTTGTGAACTGGATCGTGTCCAACTATTACAGTTCTCAGTGAAGATACATATTTATATATGATATTTAGATAAATAATAAAACATTTACTTCCTCAAATTAATGTTTTCATCCAATCTGGTATTTGACACGTAGAAGCAAAAGAAGTGTGGAGCAGAACTGGGTTTTTTTTTTTTTCCTGTTGAAGGGCAAGGAAGGACAAGAGTGGTGCTTGGAGCCTGACTTCCCAACAAAAAATAACTTAATTTAGGCTTATAATGTATATATTTGCATACAATCAAACCAAAAAGAAGCAACAATACAATCCTTTACTTCCAATTAAAATTACCTTCGAACTGTATTTTAATCTATAACCTATTTCAAGTCCTATTGGAAGAGGACTTATCAGAAATCTTAAATACCTACTGAGGAATGTAATTGACCTGATATTAAATTTTAGAAAAAGCAAATACATTTGAAAATTAAAACAAGAGTCTAAAATGTACTTCAATTCCTGTTGAGGGGACAAGGCCATTGAGGGGGAGGAAAGCAGGCAGAGGTGGACAGAACGGAGACGGGAGAAAGTGCTTGGAACCCAATGGGGAGGTCATAGTGGTAGAGAGGGAGGGATGGGAGTGGCAGGTCAGAAAGGAATCAAGCAGGGAATAAAGATACCCTCAGGAGGTCCTGAAATGAAGGTTGTTTTATTTACATTGCTAGAAGCTCAGCAAAATGGGCCGTGAAAGACAAAGCTGGATTCAGATCCCAGTCCCATCATGTACAGCTCTGAGACCAAATTTCTTGTCTTCTTTGACCTTCAATTATCCCATCTACTAAACAGATGGAAATGCTTATTTTGTGTGGCTATCGTAAGGACTGAACATACCATATTTGAAGGTCTTGGCACATAACACTTGCTCAATAAGTGGGTTGTTTTTGTGGATTCTTTTTATTACTGTCCTGCCTTATTTACTTTGAGAGTGTTATCATTGGCTTTGAGATTTCTAACTAAGAAGATTAACTGTTGCTTTTAAGTTTTAATTTAATTCAAGTAATTGTTTATAGAAGCTTCTATGAAAGAGGCTCAGCTAGGTACTAAAGATATAAATATAAAATATTATCCTTAACCACAAAATCTCAAAATCCTAATACAGTGAGAGAAGTGCCCTTGCAGAGGTATGTTTTAGGCAGTTGTGGCCAACAAAGCTACAGTGGCTGGGAGTGGGCTTCTTCAAGCCCTGAGATGAGCCTTCAGACCGCTTCTCAAATTTTAATGTGCATATAAATGACCAATGAACATTGTTACAATGTAAATATTGAATCAGTAAGTGTTGGGCTGCACCCTGCAGGCCTGCAAGCTTTGTAGTTGCCCAGCCTTGAGATCAAAGAAAGAGCCTGGAGGACAGGGGAATCTTACCTGCCAGAACCAAAGATCCTGGAGTGACAGCCCCACCGTGGGCAGCAGGCAGGACAGGGCAGCAGGCAGGACAGGGCAGCAGACCTCCCTCCTTGGGGGAGAAGGAGGCTACCATTTATAGGGAGAATTGATGCCACGTTGGCTCATCAGTTACCAGGGAAACCAGCAGCTGGGGCAGGGAGCAAGCACATAGGCGGTTACTAATTAAACTCTACAATGAAGAGGATTAGATAGTCATGTGAATGAAGCAGGAACTGGTTGAGCAGTGGATGTACAGACAGCAAGACAACAGTCATCTTGACTGGCCTGCTCACACAGTAGGTCTAGAACAAGTCCTGAGATTGTGCATTTCTAACAAGCTCCAAGAGGATGTCAAGGCTGCTGGTCAGCAAGCCACACATCGAGGAACAAGTACACAAGTGGTTCCCAACCAGGGGACACATTAGAATCACCTGGGGAGCATTTTTTAAAAAATTACCGATACTCAGATGTTCCCACTTCTGAAACAGACTGATTGCATTGGTCCAGGGAGAGGCCCAGGCACGGTTAGTTTTAAAAGCCTCCCCAGGTGATTCTAATGTGTAGCCAGGGTTGACACTATGGCCTTCAATAATGAGCTGGACCAGGAGCCTTTGGCAAGGAGATTGCTTTGCAGAAAAGAAGAGCAAGTGGGAAAAGCACGGATGTGTGGATCCAAATAGTTAATTCAGGCAATTACATGTCATTCAGTTTGAATTTATGGCTGGAACGAAGGATGGGGGGTAGGGATGAGAGATAAGATGGGATGGGGAGCCAGGGCCAAGTCCTGGAGGCCTTTCAGTCCATGCTCAGGACTTCACCTTTTTTCAGGGGAAATGAAGAGTTGGTAAATTGCTTTAACTGACGGAGTGACCAGTGCAAGAGTTTCTTTGGCAAGTGGTTTGCTTCACCTGTGTCTGTTATGTACAGAAGTTCTCAGTGCCAGTTATATATGTGTTTTACCTTTTTAAACTTTTTTTTGTGGTGAAATAGACCTAACATGAAGTTTATCATTGTAATTACAATTGTGAGTGTAACTGTCACCATTTTTAAGTACACAATTCAGTGGCATTAAAGACATTCACACTATTAGTAACCATTACCCCTACACATTCTGAATATTTTCTATCACCTTAAATAGAAACCCTGTAACCAGTAAGCACTAAACCCATCTCTCCCTTCTCTCAGCATCTGGTCACCCCTATTCTACCTTCTAACTCTTTGAATTTGCTTTTTCTAGATACCTCATGTAAGAAGAAGAAGACAGTAATTGTGCTTTTGTGTCTGGCTTATTTTACTTAGCATAATGTTTTAATGGTTTATCCATGTTGCAACGTTTCAGAATGTCATTCCTTTTAAAGGCTGAATAGTATTTCATTGTATATATATTTTATGTGTGTATATATATATTATATATATATATATACTTACCACATTTTATTTATACATTTATCTATTGATAGACACTTGAGTTCCCTACATTTGGCTGTTGGGAATAATGCGGCTATGAACATTCAGTCCTAGTTATAGATTAGAATAACACATGAGGCATCACCTCAGGCCAGATTAGGTATTTTGGGGATTCAGTGCAGTTATGGTTGTGTGGCTTTAAGCCTCCCCCAGTAGTTCTACTGCACATTCAGGGCTGTGGACCACTGATTTCTACAAGACTAATTAAGTTCAAGTACCTGGTGCAATTCCTTACAGGGTTGTTTCTCAAGACTTAGTGTGTAGGTTTTGGTGTATAGCTCTATGATATAGATCATCATCTGGAGAGCTTGTTGAAAAGGCCTCGTCCCAGTCTACAGACTGGGAGAGTCTGAGTCATTAAGTCTTGGACAGGACTTAGGAATCCTGTTTGTAAATAAGACACTCTTTAGGGGATTCCAGCATAGGTGTCTGGAACCCCACTTTAAGGAACACTGACCTCAAGACTGTTTAGCTTGACACAGAGACACCGCACGTCTTTGTTACATTTGGATGACTGTACCACTTTGATTCTTTAACTGCAAGAAGCCATTTGTCATAGGAGAAACTGAAGGAAAGCATAGAGGTGGCTCAGAAAAGCTATTCATTGTTACAGAGAAATAATCCAGGACCAACTAGAACATCAACTATATGATGCTTATCATGAGTAATGCAGCCATCAGCAGAGCAGAGTTGACTTAAGGTTCCTGGCAGTCCTCTCCCACCTGGCTCATTTATGAGTTCTCTTCATTATTGTATTAATCCGTTCTGATATTTGAAAGATTTTACATGTAAATTGCATCTACCAGGGACTTTTACAAAAATAGTTGTTAAAAATGATTAAGCATCAGTGCCTTATATTTTTTAAGCCCTACTTTGTATTGTGTCACAAATGCATATAGTATAGTGACATTTATCAAGTGGTGCCTGGATTCATTTAGCTGATGTTTATTTTATAACATTTTTAGATCACGATGCTTTAATTCTGAAATACAGAATATATGAAAGTTTATAATATATAAAAAGCTAAATGCATATAACTTTTCTAGAACCAAAACTTTTCTTTTTACATGCTTTGTTGTCTGCAGACACACTTTCAGGGCTTTTGATCAATTACCCCACACCTAGATGGCCACATAATGGAGTGACAATGCATTTTTCCCATCCTCGTGTTCACTACAATAAAAAAAGCTTTCAGACTCATCCAGCCTTCTTCTCTGGTTACTGCATGGCAAGGTTATTGGTGTCTGATGTGTCAGACATGAGGAAAATTCTCTGTCTTTTACAAGCATGGGCAGAAATGCACTTCATTTAAGTGTAAAATTATGAAGGATGTAATTTTGCACTCAAACTTCGATTACAATAATTCTTTCAATTAACATGCCTTGTTTCTTGTTTGCTTGGGCCCTTAAATCTGACAGTCTTCTCTTTCCTTAAGAGAACAAATAGAATTTTGCCTAAATACAGCTTGGAGAGAAGAGAGGAGTTGGCAGTTTCATTACTCCTTTTTTTTCTTTTATTATTCTCTAAGTTTAACATCTGTGCTTTGACAGCTTTCAAAAAACTGCTCTCAAGACTTTACCCTGTCCCAAGAATGACAAGTTCATGGTGAATTTTGGCTGTTTTGTCAAAGCTGAGTCATAGCACATGGCTCCTTTTGGGAGGACCTCCAGGACTGGCATAGAAATGTAGTTAGCTGACAACTTTGATGGGCGAGTGTAACCCCTTTGGTTTCTAAAGTTGGGATATCGTATATTCTGGGATATATACCATATATCCTACAGAGGATATGGCCCTCTTAAAGGGTCTTCTGGGCAAATCTTGTCAAGATGGTGATGGAACACAAACCGTCTCTTAAGAGGGATGATGAATGAATTATAGGTATTTAACCTAAAGAAAAAGAGAGTCAGTAAGGGACTTATTAATTGTCTTGGAAGGCCAGGAAGAATGCCAGGTCTTGGTGAACATGTGATGCTATATACACGTGATGAGGACTGCATCTCTGGATCATGATAGCACCCTCAGCACCTGAACTTGCTTTCTATTACTCATTCACGAGCCTGGTCTCTGGGACTGGAGTGAGATTGCTGTTGAGTCCTTTCCCTGGAGTTCAGCCAGTAACTTTCACCCAGCTCCAGCATCACTGTCCTGGCATTTGGTTTCAAACAATGGCATTCCATAAAACTATCACGGTTTGAAGCAAGAGAGAAGATTTTTACTTTGTATTTTTTCCTTTTCTAATGGGAGCTTGTTGTCAAAGCAATAAATGCTGAAAAATTATTAAATTTTAAATGAATAAGACCATAGAAAACAGATCTTCCCAGTGGGGGTTTCCAGCAAAATTTCTGTAAAGCCTTCCTCACCATTTCAGCAAGTCTCCAGCAGACGCAGTGACCTTTTGCAGGACTCCCTACAACCCATGGGGTGCCTGGTGGGTATTTATACCACCACGCTTGTCAAATTATTGCCGCTCAGTGAATATAACGGATGACACAACACAATTAATTATTTGAATACTATTAATAGGACAAAAAGCACTGTGCATGTTTGTGAATGCCACATCTTTGCTGGAATAAGCAATTCCTTGAGTAACAGACACTAACGGGAAAGCAGTTTGGCTGCATGGCACTCTGCATGTTTATCTGATGCTCAGGGTCAAAAGCGACTGTGCTGCTGAGACTGTCGACAGTCTGCAAGTGTCGGCCTGAGGCGGGTGTGTGCTCACAAATCAACTAACCTTCCTGTGGCTCCGCTAGAACTTTCTCATGCCAGCTCCGCAGGTCTCATTTCATGAGTAGTTTCCTGGAGGATGTGACTGTGACTGGCCATGGTCCTGTCACCCAGGCAGTAGCATGCAAAGGGATAACATCTCAATGGAGTCACCTCTGTCCAAAGTCAAGCTTTCAGGGTTGCAGGTCTGAAAAGCAGATCTTGTTGTTTCCTCAGCCAAAGTCATACAAATCAAATGCATAACAGGATGATACGTACACCAGATCAACTTCCATGAGAGCTCCAACCACCTCATTGGACCGGACAGTCATTTTCTTAGATCAGCACGTCCTGTCCCACTTGGGAAATTTACATAGGAAGTTGTTTGACAGTCAGAGGGTCGCTTTGGTCACTATGTCATCCAAGCACAATAATCTTTATGACTAATAGCATCAAACAATAATTGAGTGCTAACTATGTCCTAGGTGTGTTCTAAAGTCTCTACTCATTATCGACTTCTGTAGTCCCTATATGCTGGGTGGTTTTCTAAATGCTTTCATGTATTATCAGCTTACTTCACTGTCCCCGGGGTCAGCATTATCATCATCATCTCCATTTTACAGAGGAGAAAGCCAGCCCAGAGAGGCTGAGTAATTTGACTGAAATCACTGGTAAGTGGCAGAGCTGGGGTTTAAACATAGGCTTCCCCCCTGTTTTTGCTCCCTACTCCCCACTGCTCCTGGGGGTGCCTCTTATACACTTTCACACTCTGTCCAATGCCCCCTCCTCCGATGACGGCCGTGAACTCTGAAATGTTGGCCCTCACATTTTCTGGATTTCCAAATTGTGGATTCCACAAAGTTGACACCTGTTTTCTTAGAACATGTTAACCCCATGATTAGCCATCGTCAAGACCTGATCTTGCTGCCTTTTTAGCCAAGGCAGTATCTCCTCGGGTGACTTTTGCTTGTATCTGAGCTCACCCATCGTGTGCCGGCTTTATTAGCCCACCCCTCAGTGTGCTGGGGACGCCCCTCTAATAGGATGGCCCGCACTGTATTTCCTACAGAGATATTCAAAAGTCTCAGTATGTGCACATGATGAAACACACCAATTACAGTTCGAAAGGGAAGAGACAGAATGGGGGAACCGTGATAAACAAAGTCACGATATAGTCCACATAACATGTAGTCCTGGAATCTTTGCTAATAAGATTGGTAAATGCAGCTCCCATTTTATTTCACTTTTTATCCGGTTTTAACGTTGTGACAACACGTCTCCAAATCTATACTACGTGGCTTAAATGGCTGATATACATTAAATATTTCATTCGAAATCTGCATAAACAAGCTGACCTTTGCTTATTTCTGGTATTACTTTGCAATTCGTATGGTCCTGATGAGAGTAGCTATAGTAGATGTTTTAAGTAACTAGAAGTAAACGGTAAAACACATGCTTTGAACACAATTAAACCACTTAAATATCCCTATTGGAAGGAGAAATGGCTGTACTGCAAATCCGAAGTAATATCCTGCTTTGGAAAGAATTTGGTATTAAATATACGTCAATAGAACAATTAGCTAGTAGTGCAGAAAATAGTTAACTGATGCACAGAGTGTATTTTTATCGGTTTATGCCAACTTTTGATTTGATAAGATCTTTTCTGATCGGTGGATGCCTTGTTTTGGTTGATTGATTCCTATTGTTAAATTTTTTGATTGGCTCCTGAAGCAGTGATTAATCATTGTTAAATGTTGTCAACTGCTAAATATTTTAATTATTACCTCCACTTGAAGTCATACTCTAATACCATAGAGTCAACAAAATCCAAATAATCAAAGAGTTTTCTTAATAAAACAACATATTTCCTAGCAATAAAAGGGCATATTTGGGTATATTTACATATTCAATTTAGTGTCATAGAATAAATACCAAAAAGAAAGTAACAGAATGGAAAAATAAATTGCAAACTTAAAACCAAAAGCTTATTTATAAAAGGGAACATTTACATAAACTTACTATGTGCCAGTCACTGTGTTAAGCATTTGCATATAACAACACATTTAATCTTCACAGCATCTCTGTGAGACAGGTCCTATTATTATCACCATTCTACAGATGAGAAAATTGAGATGCAGAGTGGTGGAACAACATGCTGAAGTTTACTAACTAGTAAGTGGCAGAGCCTCAATTCAAATCCAGAAATTTAGCACCAGAGTCATGCTTTCGACCTCTTTTCTCTACTGTCTCTATTATAAAAATATGTGAAAATTCATATAAACATATACATTCATAAATGTTCAAAAGAGATGAACAGAGAGTTAGCACACAAAGAAATAAATTCTATAAATAATTTCATTAAAAGTCACAGTGTTTTCTGAAATTAGAGAAACACAAATGAGAATCCATTTGGTGAGCTTCTCAAATTAGTAAATGTGAGAAAGGTCAATTTCACAAACGATATGGGAAAACAGACATACTTTCCATGGCTGTTGGCACAGCAAATTGAAGCTTTCTGGAGAACAACTTGGTAGGAGGTTACAGGAGCTTCCTAATCATAACTAGCTTCCTTTTCATGCAGGAATTCCATTTTTTGAAAAATATGTAAAAAGTGACTTAATAGAGAAATAAATACATGATATCTTACACAAATATATTGTTGTATATAATAGTAAAAATTTAATAATCACTCAGATGCACTGCAAAAGGGCAACAGCTCAACGAGCAATAGCATGTTAAGAACATGGAACAATCCAGCAGGTATTAAACATAAATATGTGAGCTTTATCAACATAGAGAAATGTGTGAGTGGGAAAAAAAATCAGAAAATAATATAGACCCAAATATCTAATATCCTGATTGAACTATGAAAAAACCTTTATGTGTAATTTACTCAAAGTCTAGAAAAAAAGTGATGGATGTAGGAGCTGAAATTTACTAGTGTGTGTTGGCTTCTTTATCAGTCTTCTGTTACTTAAATTCTCATTGGCTCACTCTCTTGTTTATGTCAAAACAAACATAGGAAATAAGGGAACACATTTCAGAAGTGGGTCAATATTATATCTAAGTGGAATTACTCCACACATCTCTGATGTGATCCCACATGGAGCTGCCTGGGAACCCCATCTGATAGAAAACACTAGGAGAAGGCACATGGGGAATTAAAAAAAACACAAAAACCAAGAAGTAAATGCATGTAAGGTCAGAAAAATAGTCTGAGCATTCATCATTCTTGGCTGAAACATACATCCGAGAACAACCCCACCCGTAACTAAGTCACAAAAATGGTCTGCCAAAATAAAAAAGGAAAATAGCAGCATATGCTGGAAATTTTGCTGTTTTTATGATATGCAGAGAGACATTTTCTTTCCTATATTCCCTTCCTTCACACTGCTGAGAATCCAGCTTTCTCTTTGCTGCGATTTCAGACTTTTTCTGGGCAAACGTTCGATTTCTTTTTCACCCTGCTTAGTGATCTTCAGCATCCAGGCTGAAGGTGTCTGATATTTCAAAAATATACTTGGTTCACCAGAGCCTCTGTTTCCATTTAACTTCCCCCCTCCCTACCGCCACCATCCACCATTTACTGGATGTTCTACATATAGTCAGATTTGCTTCAGTTGGTGTCATTATGAATATTAAAAATAGAGTTTCAGATGAAAACACATATACTTCTCCGTGCTGTACATTTCTCCGAGACGCACAACACTGCATAATTTCTCAAATGCAACCCTGCTTTCATCTTGCCAGCAATTTGGCAGTTTGCAAAAGGTTACTGCTCTGAATTTGTTTTCTTGGTAATCTTGCAGTCCATTTGTTCTGCCTTAATACTAAAAATCTATGTAAGATCTTGACCTCCATATGCCATCCACCAGTAGATTTACCCTTTTCTTGAAAATTTTCTTTTACACTAAGATGAGAAAAAAAGCATTTCATGACTTGTTAAAATGTCATATGAATTAAACATTTAAGGTTAAAATCAAGGGGTCTCAAACCTTCCATAGGGTTTAACTACCTGCTGTACCTCTAAGGGATTTTTTTTTTGCTTTTTTAATTTTTATTTTTTACACTTTTTAAGTTGAAGTATAGTTAATTTACAATGTTCTGTTAGTTTCAGGTGTACAGCAAAGTGATTCAGTTATATATATATATATTCTTTTTCAGATTCTTTTCCATTATAGGTTATTACAAGATATTGAATATAGTTCCCTGTGCTATACAGTAGGTCCTTGCTGTTTATCTATTTTATATATAGCAGTGTGGATGTGTTAATCCCAAATTCCTAATTTATCCCTCTGCACCCTCCCCCCAACCTCCCTGCTTTCCTCTTTGGTAACCTAAGTTTGTTTTCTATGTCTGTGATTCTATTTCTGTTTGTATGTAAGTTCATTTGTATCATTTTTTTTTTTAGATTCCACATATAAGTGATATCATATGATATTTGTCTTTCTCTCTCTGACTTACTTCACTTAGTATGGTGGTCTCTATGTCCATCCATGTTGCTGCAAATGGCATTATTTCATTGTTTTTTATGGCTAAGTAGTGTTCCACTGTGTGTGTGTATCTATCTATCTATCTATCTCACATCTTCTTTATCCAGTCATCTGTTGGTGGACATTTAGGTTGCTTCCATATCTTGGCTATTGTAAATAGTGCTGCTATAAACATTGGGGAGCATGTATCTTTTCAAATTAGAGTTCCCTCCACGTATCTGCCCAGGAGTGGGACTGCAGGATCATATAGTAACTCTATATTTAGATTTTTAAGGACTCTCCATAATGTTCTCCATAGTGATTCAGTTATACGTATACATACATATTCTTTTTCTTATTCTTTTTCATTATAGGCTATTACAAGGTATTGAATATAGTTCCCTGTGCTACACAGTAGGACCTTGTGTTTATCTATTTTATATGCAACTTTGCATTTGACATTATACTCTTTGTACACTTCAGGACAATTTTGTATATGTGTGTGTGTGTTATTTATTTATTTTTTGGCAAAGGCCATGCATTATTTCTGTAGAAAATTTAAAAGATGTAGTCCTAAGATTTATGGAGGACTTTAGCAATGATGACACCACTGACAAATGGTGTAACTTTGGAAGGAAGCTGCCTCATTTCTGGTAGATGCATCTGTACACACACACACACACACACACACACTCCTCTTGGTCTGATGTGCACAGCATACATGCCCTTAATCAGCTAGATTTTGTCTCCCAGATCCTGAATCTTTGTGGGCCTCAAGCTGTTTTGCATCCTGGCCCCCCTCTTCTGTGATGTCTCAGAGCCACTCTACCTCTGAATCCTCTGTGCCAGAAAGGCTGGACTTCACTGCTGCTTCTCAGTTGTCATGGTCTACTTGAAGCTATTCTGCTGAGCCTTTCTGGAGTTTCTTCAATCTAAAGTCACCACCCTCCTCCGTATCCAACCAGAGCTGGGATTGCTGCTCTGCGATCCGTCTTCCACACCTGTCTAACTTGGTGAGCCTGACTTGCAGTCAAAAGTGCTCCAGGACTGGTGGCTTGGCCTGAAGCCAGGACTTTGTTGACTGCAGCCCAGTGTGTAGATTAATGTTCACGGAGCGCACATTCACTAACAGGCAATCAGACTTCCCAGCTGATTTCATAATTTATAGAGGAGATGGCCCTGCCCCTGTAATATACAACAGTGGCATCATGCAGATGAATCAAGAGACTGAAAAATAAATCAAGCCCCAGAACCTTTAGAGTCTCCATGGGTGCCAGCTGGTCAGCGGGAGCTTTGTGATATAAATGGTAAACAGTGAATAGGAGAAGATTTATTTATTTGAACTCCAACATGTATGCATGACTTTGCATTAAGAAAGCTCTGGGGAGAATGCACCACATTTTATGGGAACAGACAAGGGGTGGAAAAAAAAGTGGTTGGGAGTGGTGATTTGGCCAATGACAATCACGGAGGGGCAATAGTTTCCTTCAACTAAGATTAAAGATCTTAATGCATGACCACAATAGACACGAATCTGAGGACAAGATGCTGCCTCATTTGGATCACTTCTACCAGTGTTGCTTTTGAAACTGTCAGCTGGACAATCCCCCCAAAGTTTTTTGTTTTTGTTTTTGTTTTGGTAAGTTCTGAGCTTTCTCAGAGAAATTATGTGCCTATGACATCACAGAATTTTATTTAATGCTTTATTTCATCAAATCAAGTAAAAATAATTAAACTTGAGAAAAGTTAAAAATTAAAATTTCTGTATGAAATTGTAGGACAAGTAAAATTTAGGATTTTCAAAAACATCAGCCTTTAAGTGAAGCAAAATCCATAGATTTTGAACAACTACCAAATGTGTTTTTTTGGTCCTAGACGTAAATCCTTTGGTACCTTCAAAAGGACAAAAAAATTTTATGAGTAGGGTGAAAATACATAATATTTATGGGATTTTTACTAAAAATCAGAACACTTGACAAAATTCTTTTAGTAATATTACAGTTTAGGGAAAAATTTTGTCTTCAAAGAATTACTGAGATTCCAGGAAATTCCAGGCACTGTGCCAGGGGCTAGACACTAAAGAAGCCCAGTGGGTCCTGCCTTTTAGAGCTTATGTCTTAGCGGGGGAGACAGAAAAAAGCAGTAAACAAATACATGAGCTAATGATAGGGTGTAATGCTTCATGTGAAGGCAATAAACAGGGTGCTGTGAGAAAGCTCGGGGGTGGGGAAAAGAAATGGTCAGGGAGGACTTATCTGAGGCAGTGACATTGGGGCTGTGATTTAAAGGGTGCAAATGAGCCAGTAATGTCCAGATGAACAGAAGACTATTCCAGGCAGAGGGGACAGTGAGTCGAGGTAATGAAAGGAGGCCATTGCTCTTAGGGCTGAAATTAGGGGAATAGAAACAGTTAGGGAGACCCTGGCCTGCTCATCTGGGATCTTAATGGCCATCACTAGGAATTTGGATTTTGCTCTAAGTGCAAAAGAAAGCCATTGAAGCGTTTTGAGTAGTACAGCGATATAATCTGATCTACATGATAATCATTATATTTTGAAGTGAATTCTTTGGCTCCTTGAGAAAAATGCATCCATTGGAGGGGACAAGAGCTGGAAGAGAGAGGCCTCAGGAGGTTATTGGGATGGTCCAAGGGAGAGGGTGGTAGCTTGATGTGGAGGGGGATAGGAAGATGGAGAGAAGTAGACAAGTTGGATGCATTTGCAGATAAAACTCACAGGACTTGGATATGGACTGAATAACTGGAAGAGACGAATCAAGGATGAAGCCTAGGTTTTTGGCCTTAATAATGGTGGAGACCGCTGATGTGCACCGCGGTGAGAAGTCTGACGGAGGAACAGGCTTGGGGAAGAGGAAGAGGATCCAGGGGATCTGAGTTGAGTCTAGGCTGAGATTCCTATTTCACCTCCAAGGGAAGCTGGTAAACAGGCAGGTGGATGTGGAGTTCAGAGGAGTCTGGGTTTGCACTATCAATATGGAGACCATCAGTATGTGAATTTAAAGCCAAAAGTCAGAATGAATTCATGCAGGGACAGTGGGTAGATAGACAAGAAGACTGAAAGTACTTCAAAAAATAAAGGTCGGTAGAGAAAGGTCCAGGAAAGGTGGAAACTGGAAGATAAGAAATCCAAGAGTATATGGTGTGTTGGAAACAAGAGGGGAAAGTGATTAACATTGCTCCTGAGAATTCAAGTAAGACAAAGTCAGAGAAATAGTCCTTGAACTTAGTAATCTGGAAAAGAACAATTTTGGTAAAGAATGGAGCCAGACAGAAGTTAGGTGAAGAATGAATGTGAGATAAAGATCTAGGCGTGATCTGAGTAGCAACTCATCTGAGGAGTTTGGAGAAATGGAAGGTCACTGGAGGGGAAATGTGAGATCACAGAAGGCTGCAGTTTTTGTTCATTTTTAAAAAAGATATTTAATGCAGAACTGGTTAAATAAGTTATGATACATCTACACAATGGAATATACTGCTGTAAAACAGAATGAGTAAGCTATGTGAACTAACTCAGAATATGATCTCTAACGTGTACTGTTAAGTGAAAAAGATAACTGCAGAAAAATTCAAGTAGTATGCCACCTTTGTTTTCAAAAGGAGAAAATGAACATACATATTTGTATGTAGCTACACATACGCATGAAGTATTTCAAGAAGTATACACCAGAATGTGAAAAGGCTGACTGTCCACGGGAGGAGAATGAGGTCATTTGAGCTCACTGGGAAAGGGAGGCTCTCCTTTGGAAAACTTTTTGTACCTTTCAACATTTGAATGATGAGAATGCTTTGCTTTTCCAAAAATTAAATAAATAGCCTCTGCTAAAGTGTGTTTGAGCAATCAAGCAGAGAATGAGAAACCATTTGATGGTGCAGGAAAGAGAGATGATAACTAAGGAGTAACGTCTGGTGGAAGTGAGAGGAGGTGGGTATTGGAGCCCCATCTGAGCAAGGACACCATTTCCTCTGCGATAGAAGGGAACCGGCAGGTTTGTAAGTTTGATGATGGCAGGATAAGGATGTTTTGATCAGAAGGTGTTTAGTTTGTGGTTGAAGAAGGGACATCAGCTAAGACTGCAGAGAAATGGAAGTAGGAGGGAAAGTTTAATGGTCTCCAAGATGAGCTATAATCCCTGGGGAAACAGAATGTAATTTATGAGTAAAACTGGGCGGTTACAAATTGAAAGTGAAAGTAGTTAGTCTAGTTGTTTAATATTTTCCAGTCACACTGAGCTGGCCAGATGTATGTCCAACCAGGGGGTGGTCGAAGTGTTACCATTCTAGTAAGACCAAGACCAAGCAGGGCAGAGGTTTGGGATGTTAGCAAGAGAGTGACTCACAAAGGGACCTTGGGATTTACCTGGATAAACTGGAGAGTGAAGCCCAGGACCGAGGCATGTGGACAGCTAAACGTAGGTGGTTTCAAGAGACGGGAGGCTTCCATTGCATTGATGAATTGTTGCAACGGAGGGCTCCAAAGAAAGTGCTCTAGAAGGACAGGCAAGGGTGGCCAAGAATGAGATCTGAAACGAGGGGCAACATAGATCAGAACGCAGCCAGGGGAAAAGGGGTCTGAAGCAGATGAACAAAGGGCTGGAGACCGGGAGGCCTGAACACAGGTGGACTGGGCTGCTGAATGCGGCCTCAGGATGAGAGCCTGAGGATACGCTGAAGTCCTTCACGAAGGTGGGGGAAGGGTGGTGAGTGCTGAGCCGCTCAAGTGGGTAGTCCAAGCCTTGAGTTTCATCTGAGCTGGGGTTTTAAAGGAGGAAAGAGAAATGATTTGGAAGCCACAATGGTGGGGGTGGAGGGAGGGAGGAAAGGGCTACTGAGAGGCTGACCCTCCCTGAGGGGAGGGCCTGCCCGCTCCTCAGGGGACAGTGCAGGCACAGGAGTGAGCGCTGAGAGGAGTCTGAGGAGACTGGGCACCTGCTGGGAAGGCGTGCTTCCAGAGGGCACAGTGACACCTAACTGATACTCATCTCTCCTTCTTGGACCTCAGTTCTTTCTCAGCCAGCCAAACACCCACACCTTTGCACCTGGAGCTAAGGCTCTTATCTTTCTACCCGGATCCCTGGCTCACTACGAATTCAGAGGTGTGCCAGGTGGAGGCCAGCCACTGCTCCCTCTTGGTTTCTGCGGGTTGAAGGACATTACCTTGCAGTTCAGTGTTCTGCGTAGTGACAGAATATAGCCCCGGGAAAAAAAGAGATTCCATGCTGTCCACATAAGGCAAGGATTATACTGACAAATTGTTGTCAAAAGTTGAACATGCCCTTCTTCCCATATGCAAACAGGTACAGAAACCCTCCCTCAGGCACCTAGGCTTTTGCACAACAGGTATCCAGGCCTCTGCCCTTGCTCTGCGGTAATTAATGCACCTGATTACCTTAGGTTGCGTTGTCCCAGGTGGTGTAGACTGTAAGTGGGAGGGAGGTGGGTTAGGAATGATGAAGGGGAAGAAGAAATTATGTCTAACAATCGTTTCCCATTTCAAACCAGAAAGAGGACACAAGGAAGAAGCCATCACCACTTGTCCCTGGGAGGGTGGACTGCAGGCTGGGAGCCTTCAGGGTCCTGAGGCTCTCATCACGGGATGCCCAGGAGCCTAAGGCGCTGAAGGTTACCTGAGGAGCCTCAAGCATCAGAGTCCCCGACACTGTAAAGTTGTAGAGAGCTTGAGGGCTCGATTACCCACAAACTGGGCTCCCCTTCCAGCTAATACTTCCTGCCTGAGACAGAATGAGAACTCAGAAGGCTTTTAAAAACATACCACCTCTCCCTCTTCTTTCTGCATCCCCAAACTCCACAACTCGAATAAAATCCCAAAGAGATCACAATACCCGGCCGTTACTTGCTTTATCACTGACTTTGTTGGCTTGACTATAACTTCAACCTGAGTAAATCAAGCATCTTTGCTCCTTCCCCCAGAGCGTCCGGCTATAGTGCCAGCCACGACCTCTAGTACACAAGAGTTCATAGCTGAGTTCAGTCTCCTTCTGGATCATCTGGCTTTCTTCTCTTTCAAGATTACGGACTCATCTTTAACTGTGGCCAACTCTAGACCACTTTAAGGCCAAGTAGAGCCGGATCAGGGAGCCTTTCCTTCTTTTACCATATCCTTACCAGTCTGGGGACATTCTTGTGTGCACATAGTCTTGGCATTTCTTTCACTTCTTATTCTTTCTGACCCTTTTACTACTGCTCACAGGATATGTAGACATGGTGGGAGTTTTCTTCCCTTCCTCTTTCGGCAGTTAAACAGCTGCAGCTGGAGGGATCAGAGAACTGGATTCACTAGCATGATTAACTATAACATGTAAGAGGAAGTCAGAGGCGAGGTGCTGGCTCACAGCCATGGTTAGAACTGAAGATAGGTAAGCAATTATTAGGAGAGGCTTTGGTTGGGGTAAGACAGGAGGCTAGATTTGCCACTACTAGCTCTTGATGGTTTAGGAAGAAGTCAGCTCTCCACCAGTCAGAAAACACTGGAGATGGGGAGGGAAGAGCCAGCGCAGGACTGGGCTTCTGCTGCAGGCTCCAAAAGCTGCAGGAACACGCTTGGCCTTGGGATACTCAGATAAAAGGATCCTGTGTGTTGTTTTGGTTTCCACGGACACCCTTCTGTTCCCAGGATAATAGGACTTGGTATAAATGCCTGCACAAAGGATTGAATGGCAGGATCCTGGTTCATTGCTAGGGACTGGTCATGCTGGAGAAAACATGACTCTAGACAAGAGAGTGAGAGTGATAGGAATGGCCTAAGGGGCTGGTCATCTTCCAGGGCCCACAAGGCTTTTCTCCTTAATTCCAGCACTTCCTTCAGGCAGAATGACTTAAAAAAAATACAGCAAAATTTAATGGGAGGTAATTGAGCCTTGTATCACTCCAGCGTACTCAGCCAGCTACTGCAGCGTTTGTCTGGATAGGCACGTGGAGATGCTGAGCTGGGGGGCCGCTTTGATGCTGGTGTCAACCTCTGCTAATCACAGCTGTCGACTGGCCCTGGCCCAGGGGAAGGCTGCTCTGAACAGGTGCTGCTTGAAAAACACCTCTTCTCCCCGAGGCTCTTCCCAGTGCATATAAAAGTCCTGATTACTCACTATTCATGTTCCTTTCTGTAGGTTAATTCTCTCTGATTTGGTAAAACTGGAATTTTACTGAGTGACCATGATTTTCACTGGGAGGATATGCTGGTAGAAGGGATGTGTGTTGATTTCCACGTGGAATATGTGGTAAACAGCGCTTCCAACACAAGAGCTCTAAATCAGGCTTTTGCATCTAAAAATCATGTGATTCCCATTACAATCAACCGGAGCCCTACTTGTGCAGCTGTAACCAGGTGATGGTAGTATCCATTCCAGAACTAGCTCATCAGACAGCTACTTCAGTCTTCCCCCGAGAAATACTGAAATTGTACGGCTGATAAGATCACGGGTCTCAGATAGCAAAGAAAAACATGAGATGTAGTTTACTCAATCTACAGTTTGACTTTCTTCCTAGGAAAATTCAGAAAAGTCCAAAGAACTCCAGGGTCACTCTTTGATATTTGACAGTCAAGGAGTATATATTTCTATTCCAGGAGTTAGACGCATCAAGTACAAAAGCAAGGGAAAAAACTGGATATTAAAGATGACCATAACCATACCAGTATTTCCTCCAAGATTGGAAAAAAAAATAGGTACCACTTAATAACACATGTTACAACTCCCACCCTTGGCAAAGCAATATTTTAAAACTAAAATTATATTGTAATTAGCCTTTCAAAAATGTGAGCACTTCAATATAGAAGTCCATTAATAATCTAACTGCTGCTGCAAAGCTTGTTCCTCCCACACGTGTAACTTAATTAAACTCAGAGCCTCTCATTCCGACCGTCAGACAGTCATGAAGAACAGGTGGCTCCCAACTTACAGATAATGCAAAGATGGAATTTGCTATGACTCCTCACGTCCGGATGAAATTATCTAAATGTCTTCCTGGTTCTTTCTTCTAGCAATTTCTATTTCAAACGCAGATCCGCTTCTCCTTGATAGGATTTAAAGTTCAGGCACTACCTAGGACAAGTCTAATGAAAATTAGATGTACATTTATATAATGGTGTGTGTCATTCCTCATACAAAGATCTCAACAAACCCTCACTTTCTTCTAGAGCTAGAAGGCTTGGTAAGTGCAAAGAGTAATTACATACTAGATAGTGCGATTTCAAGGACGCTGACAGAGGGTAACAAAAGCAGCAACCTCTAAGAATCTTCTCCCTCTTTGCCAATGTGCTATAGGTCAGGTGTTATCAATTCCAAAGCCTGCAGAAGCAGGCAGGTGGCTGGGATGAGAACATGCTGAGTGTAGGGTGGCAGGGATGTGGCCGGCTGAAGAAGATGTGTCCTCTCTAGACACGCAGCCTCCACCCCGCTGATCCTTGTCTTGCCTTCACGAGAGTCATGTTGCCAGATCATCTGATGCTTCAGGAGAAAAGGGGAATGCCAGTTTTGAGGTGAAATCTTTTAATTTTTTAAAAAATGTGGCAGGTAACTAAGAATGTGAAAGCCATGAGTGGGTCAAACCAAACAATGTACAGACCTAGAGCTACTTCTGGGGGCCTAATGTTAATTAAGATTTTGATCTGCTTTGCTGCCTAAGAAGGGAGATGTTTTAAGTTAGCAATCAGACATGCCTTGGAATAAGTCCACAATCTGAGGAGAAGCTTTGAAGAAGGGAGATGTCCTACCAGCGAGGGAGAAATGCATCTGAAGGTACTAAGCCTCAGAAGGAGGAGAGGGGCTGTGACAATTAAAAGATGCAAGTCACAAGGAAGTCAGGGACACGATGGCACAGAAAAGAGAGCTAAGGTCCATCTCCACGTTCTCACTGAGTAGGTTTGACACTGTGCTACCACAGTAGACACTGGTGATTTTCAAGACAGAAACACTCCCTGGTGTGCTTAGCCTTCCACAGGCTGGTCTAAAACTCTGGGAGTTTTCTCTCAGCCTGGACAGAATGTCGGAGAGTTCATCCCATCTGCCCTCCTAAGAACAGCCTTCAGGCAATAATGGATGGGAAGTGGAGCATCAATGCCCCAGCTTCCCCACGTCAGGGGGGGACCACTCCACACTATATATAAGGTTCCCCTGTAGGACTGAGCCTGAGTAACGTGCTCATAAAGCACCTTTTCCTGTCTTGTCTCACCACTCCCTTCTTGGCACTTCCTAGGATCATCTCCCAGACCACTTAAACTCAGTTCCATGTCTCAAGTTCTGCTGCTGGGGGAGGCCAAGCTAAGACCCTGCACTACTATGAGAACATTGCCTATAGGTCTTCCTCGTCTTAGCTCACCTGAAGCCCTGGAAGAGGTTTTTATATGACTTGAGTAGGTAGTACCGTGTTCTCTTATCTACTGAATCATTTTGTAAGAGCTGCCACTCCAAGCTCTAAGTATTGTCATAAAGATCAAATAAGACAATGTTCATAAATGTGCTTTGTAGGTTGGAAAGTGTTACACAAATGCTGTTTTTCTAGCTCTTCTTGTTATTAACATCCCATAACGGTGTGACTCCAGGAGCAAAGTTGGGAGTGAGGGTGGCAGCAGAACGGGCAAGGTGAGCTGCTTTGCTGAACTTCCTGGTAAGTCTCAGAACAAAATTGTCTGGCTGCACGTGGTGGTTTTTATTAGATGCCTTCAAATTTATGACACCGCAACAAGGTCGATCTGTCCATCAAGGTGGCGCTGTGGAGGCAGGTACTATTTACAGCACATTTAATGTGCTTGGAAGCTGAATTATTGTTCCCAGGACTGGGGGAAGATGAGAGTGGCTGACAGAAGGCATAAAACCACAGCATCGCAGAGAATTTCTTCTGCGTAAACTACAGCAACTAATTCAAGCAATGAAGTATTTAATGCCTATGAGACTATTTATAATAGAAAATTAATGGGTCTTTTCTACCTGATTTAATAGCCTTTTAAAGAGAAAAAAGTATAATCACAGCACAATCAATGAAATGAGTGACATTTCCAAGTTCAATGATGATTAACTATAGGAAGAGGGGGACTTTCTCTCTAGCACCTTTGACAGTTGAGGTAGCCTTGAGCTGTGGGTAGAAATAAATAACTTATTTTTGTGGGTGTGTATGTGCGAAGCTGCAGGCTTTAAACACTGCAGACAGCAGGCGGAAGGCACGGGCTGTTTGCCTCTTGCAGCAGCTGAACTGCTTTTCAGGATTTGTTTTAGTAAATCGTGGTTTCACATGATTCTCCCCCACCCCATACTGCTAGGGACGCTCCCCCCCCACCCCCCGCTATGAACATAGGCATTCTATTCGAGAGGAAAACCCCTAACATTTCTATCAACACCTAGATTTTTCATTGGCTCCACAACTTGCCCTTTGCTTTGATGGTTTTCAGCATAGTATTGTATGCAAAACGGGGTCTTGTTGAAATATTTAAATATGATTCCCTCTGCAAGAGATAGCCTACAGCAGGGTTCCTCAACCTGGGCTCTACTGAAATCTGGGGCTGGAAAGTTTCTGGTTGTGGGGGTATCCTGTGCACTGGAAGATGTTTAGCAGCATAATTGACCTCTACCCACTAGAGGCCAGTAGCAACCCCCTAATTATGACAACCAAAAGTATCTCCAGACACTGCCACATGTCTCCTGGGGGAGCGTGTGTACAAAACCACTCCTGGTTGAGGACCACTGCCTGGAGTGCAAAGCATGGGGTGGTGGTAAGGCATGTTTAAGAGTTCTCTCACTTTGGGGTCATGGGTTTGAGAGCCAGACGATGTGATGTGACCGCTAACTCTGCCAGGTCCTTGGGTGGTTCCTGAAAAACACTGTTTCCTCATCTGCCACGAAGCATGTACTCTCATAGAGTAGTCTGAGACATAGACTAGAAAATTAATATTTATTGAACATTGACTGTGTTCTAGATGTTTCCAGGGAATGAAATCACTTCATCCCCGCATTGACCTCTGGGGTAGGCACGTAATAATCCCCATTTCACAGCCGAGGGAACGGAGCTATTCTGTCCAACGTCACACGGCCGGTAAGTGGCAGCGTGGGACCACGAGCCCAGGCACTGCGGCTCGTGACTCTCCATCTCTCCCTCTGCACCCCACAGCCCCTCTAAGATTGAATGTATACAGTGGTCCATCTGTATCTGTGGTTTTGCTTTCTGCAATTCTGGAAATATTACATGAAAAATTCCAGAAATAAACAATTCATAAGTTTTCAATTTCACGCTGCCCTGAGTAGCCTGATGAAGTCCCTCGCCGTCCACGTGAATCATCCCTCTGCTCAGCGCATCCCGCCCACTGGTCACTCAGCAGCTGATTCAGTTACCCTCGCTAAGTATCGCAGCGCTTGTGTTTAAGTAACCTGTTTTACCTAATAACGGCCCCAAAGCACAAGAGCATTGATGCTGGCACATCGGTTAGGCCAAAGAGAAGCCATGAAGTGCTTCTTCTAACTGAAAAGGTAGAAATTCTCAACCGAATAAGGAAAGAAAAAACAATTGTATGCTGAGGTTGCTAAGAGCTACAGTAAGAATCTTCTATCCTCAAAACTGTGAAGAAGGAAAAAGAAATTTGCGCTAGTTTTGCTGTCACACCTCAAACTGCAAAAATTACAGCCACAGTGCAGGAGAAGGACTTAGTTAAGATGGAGAAAGTACTAAATTTGTACAATAAGATATTTTGAGAGAGAGAGGACATTGACATAACTTTTATTACAGTGTGTTGTTATAATTGTTCTATTTTTATTATTAGTTACTGCTGTTATTCTCTTACAGTGCCTAATTTATAAATTAATTTTTACCAAAGGTATGTATGTTAGGAAAAAACATAGTATAGCGTTTGGTACTATCCGAGGTTTCAGGCATCCACTGTGGGGTCTTGGAAAACATTCCCCCTGAATAACAGGGGATTACTTTATAAGAACTTTATAAAAGGTAAAGCAAGAAACCCGTTGTTAATAACCTTCCAGTGCACGCCCGGACCGTTCTCCCTCGGGCTAAAACATCTTAAACACCTTAGTAAAGAGTCTTTCTGCCGTGGTATTTTCCATTTGCACTGTTTACTTTCCATTGCTACAGATGTAAATTCTCCACATCCTTTGAGGCCTCACTCAGACGCCACCGCCTCCAAGAAGCCCTTCCTCTTACTTCTTTTTAATTTCTGCCGCAAGTGCTTCATCCCTCCTTGCAACACCTTCACACTGTATACCAATTGTATGGAAGTTATCATCCTCTAAAGCAGGGACACGTGTGTGACTTGGCCTCCCTCTAGCAGCAAACGCCTCGTGTTCATCAGGGACCCTCATGATGACAGTCCCTCACGAGAGCTAACAGGGAGCATGGTCAGTGTATGAATTGGAAGCGAAAGATCTCTAAATTAATGGATGGATTGAGAGGATCATTTGACTAAACAACAATAATTTCTGCCTGTACCCATTTACCTCTTTTTCACCAGTGGAGCCATTGTAGGAGGGCAGGGAGGAGAAGTCATGCAAAGAGGAGTCTCTGGACTCTCCCCATCCCCAGAAGCAGCAGAGATACCGGTGTCTTAAGCACCTTTGTAGTGCAGGAATCAGTCGAGCATAGCTGCTTGCATAAAATAGAGACTGAATTCTGCTGGGTGAGCAATTGGTGACAAGAGAGTCCTGAAAGCTCTAACCTACCATAGGCAACTCTCCTCAAACTAGGGGCCATTTTCAAGTCTGCTATTGCCGTTAGATCATTGCTGTCGAGCATCACCTTACACTGATTGATGATTTGCCATAGATGTTGAAAAATATCTCATTGATCAGAGTTTACCAGCTGTTCAGGAAAGAGATCATGAGAGAAGAGCTTGGCTGACATGGGCCTGATTACTTCGCTTACCAAAGCTTTTTGTAGCTGTCATTATCTGGGCTTTGCTCCTGTTCTCTACGGTGTCAATTTCTTAAAGAGAATGAACAGGGCTGCCAAAGGCATTCCTCTTTGTCAAATGTTGCACTTATTGTTGAGTTTGTACCCAGGGAAACATTTATCTCTTGTGGCAGTGTTGCTGCCATGCTGACTTCTCTGATGCCAGACTTGGTCCCCGTGAAGTTTAAGGAAGTCTTGTTAGAGCAGAAGGAATGGGTGGTGAGTGAATGAGACTGATCAGCTTGAAGATGTGAGATCAGGGTGTCAGCACAGTAAACGCCATGAAGATGGAGGATGAAGGCTCAGAGGCCTTTCACAGCTGGAGAGGCTCAGAGTTGACTCACTGAGACCACGGTGTGTTTCTTAGATGCACCTTTGATTGACCTTTATTCCAAACTCTGTTTTTAAAGGATGTAAGTCCACAAGGATTCTACACTGATGAGAAGCAATAGCTGTATTTGATTTGTTGGTGATATACACTGTTTTGGGTTTTTTTTTTTTAAATCACGATCTAACTGCATCCTAATCCAAAATATCGTCACCACGCCCACAGTAAAATCGGAGTGATTGTGGTTAAAATGGCATTGTCTCATGGGCTATTTCTTCCCTTTTTAAAACCTATGTTTATAATAACCATGGGACCAGGGCATCCCTGGAAGAAGCAGTGAAGTCTGTATCAATTGCATTATCAGTTGCTAACTAATTGCTACATAAGACCATATTTTATGATGCAAGTGGGAGAAAGAATGTCATTTCTACTTCTGATGCAAGAGGCAGAAATAGCCCAACTTCGATGAGTGAGCCATGTCTGAGAATGCAAATAGAAAAGCCCTCCTCTGACTTGTAAGATGAGCAAGGATGATACAGATGTGCCTGGAAACAAACACACACCTAAGTCTGAGCTAAGGCACTCTGCTTGTGCTCTCCCCAGGCACTGCAGTATCGGGGGGAAAATAGCACAGCAACTTGACAAGTTTTTTTCCCAAAGGTTTATTTGTTGCAAGAAACCAACTTTAGTTCTATGTCTGATTTTTCACACCATATGAATTCAGAACACAGCTCCTGTTTAAAAATAATATTTCTTCAGGATAGAAAGATAAACTTGCCTGTACATGGAACACTTCCAAAGAGAGAACATGAACAAACAGGTTTTTAATTTCAGGTGGAAAGGAGACCTTTCGGTCCAAATTTAATTGCAGATAAAACTCTCATGTCTAGGACTTATCTAGTTACCACCACTGATGGTTTATTTTAATACACAAACGAGCCAATGATGACTTATTTTAAATACATAAATTAAGAGGAAATTGTTTCTTTATAGAGGAACTGGTAATTAACCAGATACGACACATGGCTACATTCCGTGATCTTGGTTTTCCAGAAATCAAGTAGCTGAGAAGGTTTTAGTCATCATCTTACACCTCAAGGATAAGGGGATGCTGTCCCTCCAAACAAGTAGGATTAAAATGCTCTCCATGTGGCAATCAACCACCTGAAGGGCTATTCCTTACAGCGACGAGTAGAGAAGTGTTTGCATGACAGCTTCCAACCTCTGTGAGAGTTTAATCCTTGTGAACTGTGTCTTTACCCGTATGACTGTCTATTCCAAGGAGCAAGAGTCTGACTTCCTGTTTTATACTCTGCTGGGTTTTGAAAATTGGAAGCACATTGTTCAATTAAGAACCAATTAATGTGACATTCCAGCATGAAGGAAGCGTTAGACAAGAGGAGCCCACTGCAAACGAATCCATCTCAAGCTTCATTGACTCATAATCTGCTGTTTCTTAAAGGCAACAGTGTGTTTTGCATTTATACCACCTCTGGCTCTGGGAACTCGCTTGAGTTCATAAACTGTGTAGGGTCAAATTGAGCTGGGATCACATGGTGACCTTCCCAGAATAGCCCAGTTTCTGCAAAATCGTGCACGCCCTGGGTGTAATCTCTCTCTCTCTTATGTTGGTACTAAATCATTGCTTCCCAGCTGATGTGCCTGTTTGCTCTGTGACTCTAAAGAGAACGAGCAACTGGAAACTCAAAGGGCACACATCACAATCCAATTCTCTTGAGCACAGTTTGTGGTTCTCAGCTTCAGGTTCCTCATCTCTTAAATGGAAGCCACGAGATCTAGTAAATAGAACTAAGTCACTGTGCCACTCACTACCAGCGAAGAACAAGCCTTGTGTTTTTTTTTTTTTTTTTAAATAAACACCAACCTCCACAATTAGTCCATCAACTTAAATTCTTCTTGCAGTTTCAATTAGATTGAGAACCCTTCCCTGGTTTCCACTCAGGCTGCTGTGCAACATTTCTGCAAGGCTAACAGCTGTCTTATTCTACCCCAGAGAGAGCTCTATTTCAGCTGCTCCTGCATTTGTAGTTCATAAAGCACTCCAGGATCCAGTGGGCGAAAGGCACGCGTTAGCAGCGCAAGATGATATTTGTTAGCAGTAAATAAGCTATGGTAAAAAGACAGGCGGTGATGGTACTGCTGTTAACAAGTCACTCAATACTCTGGCTGCATTCACTGTTTCGACAACTGGTCGAGTACCAAAGAACTCAGACTGGCAGATTTCACAGGGGAATTTTTCTTTTAATGCCCAAAGCTCTCATGAAAGAAAAAAATACCAAAGATGGATGTTCACAATCTCTCAGCATCATCTCCCATTTCAAAATGAATGTGCCAGGAGATATTCTATACAGTTGTTGGCAGATTTATTTATTTTTAACATCATTTAAGGCAGCTTTTCAAATAATATTCTAAAAGAGATAGCTTCGGCAGCATTCCAGTCTGACCCAGAGAGCTATATTTGATTCCTTTTTCCTTCATTCTCTCCATTCATCTCCATTTTCTCGTCCACCTATTCTCATCCTCCACTGTGCTTCTTTTCATGATGGACCTCAAATACTGCCTTCAGCAAAGCTTCCTTAGATTCCCCTCCTTAACGTCTCTGCTGCTTATTGTCCATTTGTGTCCCTGCCCATCCTTTTCTCTGCTCTGAGCCAGACAGCCTGGCCCTGACGCCTCTCTCCCCCAGGCTTCCCTGACAGCTGGTGTGAGGTTGGGTTTGGCCAATGGGATGTGGGAGGAGAGAGGTCGTGGTATTCCTTCCCTCTCCCCTCCCTGCCTGTGCTTCATTGTCTTGGCGGTGGCTTCCTCCCCTGGTGCTCCAGCTCCTGGTTCCAGCTCCTCATCCAAAGCTCTGGCTCTCACAGAGCTCTGCTACAGCACTCTCTCCTTGCCCTTCTTGCTAGAGGCAATAATGAACTTCTGCTGTTGCCGGTCTCTGGCTGCCTCCATCTCGCTAGTTCCCACACTCCTGTGCACAACTCGGATCAGTTCTTTCAGTAAATAATTGGAGCTGGATTCTGAGTCCTGCTAGGATTCTGGTTCTCCTCCCTCTTACCTCACATACACACGAACTGAAAGACAGAGATTGAAAACTATGTTGAATGCACAGGGCGCTTACCACCCGATGTGATTTGATTGACTGCCTGAGTTTTCTCAGACTCTGAATATACAAGCCCCTACTTCTGTTCTTATTAGTTATGTAGTGCAACTTCTGTCACATGACAGAATTAATCATGAAGGAATACTACTTTATTTGGGAACTATGTTAACATAGAGGTAGTCACAAAGTAATGATTTAAAACGGTGAGAAAATTATGATTAGTTATATTCAAATACGTTAATGACAGTGAAAGTGAAATATAAGCCAAACTAAAGTTCCTACTTATTTTTTTAAAATAGCGAATGTCTTTTATTAGCTACTAGTAATACTAGTAGCTCTCTTGGGAATTAAGCCTAATTTCAGTGTAGTCCCAAAGGAACCCCATTAATTTTGAAAGGCAGTAGATATTTAGCGAGGATTTGACTTTAGGAAGTGTAAACTTAGTCTCATTACATTATACAGCATTTAAGATATTTAAAAAATGGTAACCAAATATTTGTAGCTTGTATACTTCCTTTCACATTACAATATTTGTCATGAAGATGAATTAATATTGTGCCATTTTCTGCTCTTATTACAATCTTGGTCCTGAGATGACATACTGGATGTTTAATGTGTTTATGAATGATGGCAGAAAACTGTGCAAGGCTGACCTTTTTAATATTCTGCTTTCTGACTGGCTGGCATTTCCACTCCTCCTCTTCCTGCAACAATTTCTACTAACATGGAAGAAAAGTTTAGGATAGGTAGCCAATGAGAAAGTAGACTATTAAAAAGGTCAACAGAGTAGAATCTTTTCCATATATTCAAAGAAATTTATTAAGGCATTAAAATTCAAATACTATAGCTCATAAGCGAAATATGTAATTCACACTTTTGAAAATAACCCTGGATTAAAATCTTCCCATTACTGTGATGAAGGTACAGCATGCTTATTCAAGACTTAAAATAATCTAAATACTTTATAGAAGACTTAGAATGTTTTTTAAAAAATCACTAAAAATGGACATAAAGATTGCTTTCTCTCTCCCTCTGGTTAAAAAAAAAATCATATCATCTCCTCCACAATAGTGCTAATATCAACAGATAGCTATAAACATGGACATTTATTTTGAATGGCTGTAATGTTATTCACTGTTTAAAGAATTCTTAATTTAGATCTTGGCAACTAAAACCTGAAAAACGTTTTAGGCTTTGTATTCATACTTACTATTTTATCTAGCACATTGTAATTGCTCAATAAATTATTGACTGAATGAATTGTACAGGCGGGAAAAGTTTTTAAAAAACTATAGAATTGTAATAGAGTTCCCATTATCTTTGGAGAGGTATGTGAATCTCTGCAAAGAGATTCAAAGAACAACAACAAAAACAAGACAGGGCTTATAAGATACTGCTGACTTCATGGTTTACTGGAACGTTATTCTTCTTATAATACCTGCCATAAAGTGAATCTTCAAAAATGCTGCATGAATGAACGAGGAAAAGGGAGAAAAGAAGCAGAAAAGGGTATTATTCACAGCCTCTGGGTTGCAGTACCACCTATCTGCCTTTTTAGTCTGTTCAGCATTCTGGCCTTCTCTGAATTGCCCAGCCCTATTTACAACCCCTCCTCCTCCATTTTCCCTCACATGATGATCACGTGATCTTGGATGACAAATTGAGTTTCTTCCTCCTTGGATGAAGTGGGCATTTAACACAACCAGAGTTGATGCAAATCCACACTGAGGGACTGACAGGGATGCTGCATGAAAAAGAGGCTGCTCTCTTTTTCCTGGCTCACTGGCTGTAAGGACAAAATATCCCTGGAACTTCCTGAGGCCATCTTTGCCACCAACTAGGGAAAATCAGCTGGAGAATGAAGCCAATAGAGGAGAAAGCAAAGTTTATAGATGAGGAGAGGGAGAGGGAGGCATGGTGACATTATTTGAATGCCTAGATAGGGCCTTCTTTAAAACTCATTCTACTTCTCAAATGTCTCAGTTACTAATTCTCTTTTTGCTTATACTATAAAGCTAGGTATCTGTCACTTACAGTTGGAAGACTCAACTACAGAGTTATTGTGAAGATTTCCAAGGTCCACATGGATCCCAAGCATTAAATGAATACTGAATAATACAACAACTTTTGAATGAATTTGGATGCTTTGGTTAATAAATTCTAAGTATATATTAACCCAGAGCAATTTTATCATTATTTAGTGTACACTAGATCCATTAGTACATGTGGACTCTGTAAAAATAATCTATACTCAGAGAAGAACTTCGTACTTACACAAATTGGGAATCACTGATCTAAGACACCTTTATTTTTAATCTGTGATCTATTAGTACTATAGTGAATCACAGTTAATTCTCATAAGAGCTAAGTTTCTCTGGTCTCAGGACATGGATGCAGGTCTTACCTTGCCTATAAATCACTTACTAGACATCTATCATTATTTACAACATGCAGAGCACTCTACAAGGTGCCAAGGCAAGTCCAACCTCATGGTTGCCTTCAAGAAGCTGAAAATTCAGGGGGAAGTACTAAGCAGACACACCTGACAAGCCAACAAACACCACCGGGCCCGAAGAACTCTGAAGGGCACGGTGCCAGCCACCGTTCTCAAGGAATTTAAACTCATCTATTTTGCATATTTAAAAAGGCCAAAATGGTACAAGATTGATCCTAAGGGAGAGCTCATGAGACAAGGAGGTGGCTATAACCAATTCCCTTCTTCCATTGGTCAAGCAAGTTAAATCTCATTCTGAGACGCCTGCACTTCCTGAGCCTGTGAGGCTACCTTCTGCCTTGCTGTTCCTGCTGTACAACTCAGCCTTCGCTTTCCCATAGTGGACATCTCTCTATACCCCCTTTCTCCTACCCCTATTTCAAGGCCTTCTCCAGCATCATCCATTTTGCTGAATAACGTTGTTTTGGCCCCGAGCTTCCCAACCCTGCCCTCTACCTCTGAAGGCTGAACTTTTGGGACAACCAAGATTTCTGGTCCCCTGGCTTCTGGCTGGCCTGAGCCAGTGGGAGGCCTTGGTGGGAGATGAGAGCTGATGGGGCCAGACAGGATCCAGGGATTTCCTCCTCCGTCTCCCTCCCTGTTGGGTCACTGCAGGTTGGCTGAATCCTTCAGCCCAAACCACAACTGCTTTCTCCACCGAGTCCTGGTAGGGCCCCTTCCTCTTGCTCCTTCTAGGCCACAGTTGGTGGCTTCACCATCCATGTGGGTTTGTGATAATCCCACCACACTATTGTAAATCATCCCCTCATTATCCTCTCTGACTGATATACTTCCTTGTTGAATCCTGTCCTCCTAGTCCTTCACTGACCCCCAGCTGAAGCAACTACTCCTTCCTTTGTCCTCACCCTTATCCTTGTGACCCCTTGAATCATTGCTCCGGTCACTGTTCACTGCCAACATTTGTTCCTGTGTTTATCTCCCCTGTGGTCTAGAAGCTCCTAGAGAGTAGACTGTGCCTATTCTCCAGTCCTAGGGCCCCAGGGCAAGTGCATAAATGCCAGCTGAATAAAGGAACAGCTGAGAATACTGCCCTAAATCCAAGTCAGTACAACAGACATTCATGTTACAGTGGTTGGAATGTCACGATATTTTGGAGGCTCGTAATACTGGTTTCATCAGGGTGAACCCTAGTCAAGGCCTTCGTCACTCAAGCTTACCAGGTTTAGAAAGCCAATTCTTTAACTCACTTAGACTATAGTTAGCTGGTTCAAGTTTGCCAAACTCAAGAAATAGGGGTTTTTATAAGAAAAAATTTCCATGTTATTAGTTGATGACTGAAACTATACTTGCTGAATGGACAACAGTTATTTTTCCTGAGCTTTATTGTGAAAAAATTCAAACTTAAAAGCTTTGAAAATATCCTTATACTCATCACCCAGATTTAATAATTATTAACATTTTCCCATACTTGTGTCTTTTAACCATCTATGTTTATATGTGTGTATATATGCACACACTTATAACATTTTTTGCTGAATCACTTGAAAATAAAATGCAAACATCATTAAAGCTTCACCCCTATGTACTTCCGCATGTGTCTCCTAAGACTGCCGAACCTCCTGCTAACCACACTGCCTGTATCATACCTAAGAACACTAGCAATAATTCCTTGATAACATCTGATACACATCGATGTCGTGTGTTTGCCATCCAGACTCGGGGAGTAGGGGCTTCTTTGGTCCCCTGAGCTGCTCTGGTTTAATCTCAATTTTATCTGGCCTGCAGGATTTTTTCCTAAATGTCGGTGTCTGTCAATTTCTGTTGCAACTGTTGACATCAACAAATTTCACTGTGCAAGTATCTGAGAGTGGAGCGTAAAGGGAGTTCTTTGAGGGCTTCTCTGGACGAGGCCAGGCCTGCTGGAGACAGCAGGAGGCAGGTTCTTTGCAAGAAGGAGCTTTAGATCATCCTCCTTTCCTTTCTTTATCTTTTTCCTAATCCTAGGCCAGGGTATCTCTTTCTCTGGGCTAGAATTTATTTCTTGTTGTTAAAGAAAGGAGGGAGAAACATCTAGATGTAAAAGATGACCCTCATGTGGAACTTACAAAAGAATCCAAGCAGCTCCAGGACCCTTGCTGGGAGCCCGCCCCGACCCACCTTCTCTCTTTGACACTATGTTGTGCTGAAATACAGGCTTTATTTTTGTATCAGTCAAAAAGTTTTAGGTCCTTCATTCCTAATTTACAAAAAAGCAAGAGAAGCTCCTAAACTAACAACTTTTAGCTGTTTGGATTGATTTTTTTCTTCTCCTTGTGGATTAGTGGACCAGCTATTAAAAAACAAGTTCTCCATCCTTTGGTTGAAATAACAGCATGGCAAAAAGAATTCGGCTTAAGGTTTGAGGGCTACTTGGTGAATGCTGCATTAGCACGAAGCGAAGCGGATGGTCTTGAAGGACCTCTGTCACGTCAGGGGCAGTGATGCAGCAGACACACTGGAGGAGAGGGCCAAGCTCCCAGGAACCATCTGCTCTTTCCTGCCCCCTTTACTGAGAGTGGTGGCAGGAGGGGAAATGGGTATTTCTCCCCTCTCTCTGCTTCTTGTGGGGTCTCCAGCTTTGAGTCCAACTCCACAAAGACCCCACCTCCTGTAAGACAACTATTTCCTCCATAATACTAGTTCCCATTAAACACTTCTGTTAATACCGCGTCCTCCCAGTTTTCCTCTGTAAATAATCTCTGATCATCATCTCACCACTCCCTGTTTGTCTCCTCCATACCGTGTACCTAATTTCCTATAGTAGCTATCCCCTATAGAGATGTGGAGTAGTTTCTGTTTCCGTGGCTGGACCCTAACTAATGTATCTTCCCAGTATGGCCACTTCATAGCTTCATGTAAGAATGATCAGGACAAGTTCAAAATAAATAGGAATTTTCTTCCTCAATTATTGAGTGCCTGCTATGTGCAAGGCACTGGATCTAGGCACAAGGGAAGCAAATAAATAACTATGTATTTATTGATTTTTAAGGACCTCACAATTTAGTGGAGAATATAGGTTAACTAATAATTTTACTAAATGGTGACAAATGCTATAAGGACACAGAAAGCATATTCAAAATGCCTTCACAGTTTTGCTTTACTGTTTACCAGCTCCCTACAGTGGTGTGGCAGAGGGAAATGAGTGCTAGCTAAGAACCACGAAAATTAGGCTCTGGGCTGGATTGGCTACCACTAACTAGTTGTGTGGCTTTGGGCAAGTCATTGAAGCTCTCTAAGCCTCCGTTTCCTCATTTATAAGATAACGTGCATTTTCATTCAGATTGCCAGCATCATTACTATGAACTTTCCAATCCCTCCTTTAACAATTCAGAGAGTCCTCTGGCACTTTTTTTTAAAGTTCTTTCCAAAGGGCACGACTCACCACTGTTTAACATAGGAGTCCTGCTTCTCCAGTCCACTATACAGCACAGCGCAACACAGGAAAACATGGATACACATGCATACACACACATGCACACAGTTTGTCACTGCTATCCACCATCTAAGTCTTAGACACTCTAGGAGGCCTGCTGGGGGATTGCAAGGTAAGCAACCTATATTACCTGACAAAGCAGACAGCACCATCTGAGAGTCAGCTCAGAAGCTGGAGAAGAATGAGGACCTCCCCCCTCCCCATTTAGGGCTCTGCACATGCTGGTCTCTCTGGCTGAGCTCTTCACAGCCACCTCTGCGATTTCACAGCCCTTGAGTGAAGGTTTCATTTCAGTAGGAACAAAGCAGCTTCTTAACGGGGAAGCTATGCAGGAAATCAGTCATTTAAATAGTAAAAGCACATTCTCACCAATATGCTTTTTGAGTTACTACATCATCTGAGGAAAAAATTCTCTTAATCAATTAAACTATTACACTTGAATATTTAATTCCTATCAATGTACAGTTTAAATAATTAGCCATTAAACATATGCTGATCATGTAAGTTCCTTTTGCTGATAACAAACTGACCTTAAGAAGGCATTTTCAGCCCTGTCCCAGCACAATTTTATTACAGGTGTTGGTGGTATAGTGGTGGACAGGATGGTTAGGGATTCACAGCAATGTAAAAAAAGGCGAGAAAATCTAGACTGGAGAATTATGTAGTGATTTGTGAGCCTTAAAACAAAGCAAATTTGCTGTATTATTCTCAAGAGAGTTATGATTTAAAATGCATTGCAAATATATGGAAAAATTCTGCTTCACCTCTATTCAGTGTTCAGCACAGACCAGGTTTAAATTCTAGCAGCAAATTGAATTTCAGACATGATGAGTTTCAGCCCTGTGAATTACAGGAAGTCTAGCCTCCTTGCCGCGTCTTCTGTTCTAAAAGGGAATTGTATGCATTTCATACAGCAGACCAGAGGCTCTTCCTTTTGGTGTAGAAAGTGGGTTACACATCACAGGAAGCGTTTGCTTTTCTTTTTCCGAAATGCTCCTTAGACTGGTGTTCAGCATGGAAGCGCCTCCCCTGGCCTCCTGTCCCCCTTTCCCACGGCCCTAGAATCTGTATCCTTTACTTCCTGGCAGGGACCAGCTGCTGGGTTTCCTTCGTGTCTTTTGTGAAGGCAGGAAACACAGAGGAGGTGCCTTGGAGACTGAGGGCAGCTTTCCCAGGGGCATGGCCTCTGCTCCACCCAACTCGGCCCTCTGCCAAGGGCACTGGGGCAACCCTGTGACCGACCTGGTCCTCAGACACAGAAGAATCTCCCTGCCTCCACCCTGGCTACACGTGTGCCAGGCTATTGGAGCCAGTTCTGTTCCCTTAAAACTAGGTTTGGTGACAGGAAGGACAAACTGGATACAGAACTTCTGCAAAATCTGCAATTAGACATTTGTGAAATCCCAGGTATAAAAAAGGCCAGGATTGCATGCTTCACACTGTCTTGTTTAAATTAGTGCTCTCAACTGTTGCAGCAAAGTGTTTTACAGCTCAGTGCTACAGCTCAGTGTTATAGCTCAGTTGCGACAGCAACCTGGATCTGAGTGAGAGACCAAGCAGTGCTCTGAGGGTTGGAGAACTCAGGTTTATTATGCCAGCAGGCCCAGAGGAGTTAACATTCCGAGCTCTGGCCACTGTCTGTAGGTTTACACAGGCTTTTATAGGCTACCAGTCTAGACTTTGCAACATTTTGTAACATCGTATGCAAATAAGGTATAACAAAGGTGACAAATTAGGAACAAGCTTTGTAGAAATGGGCCAATCAGGAGTGAGGGAAATGGACCAATCAGGAGTTAGCTCAGGGAACCATTAGAATCTTAGCAATAAGTTCCGCTTTCCTAGAAGTAAGCCATTTCAGAGTTTAAAAAGCGAGATAATGCCACAGGGCCAGAGAACAGAATGGTGCCGGCAGGAGGGTAGTGGCCCTGCCTGGAGGTCCTGTTGTCTTTTTCATGGGGCCTCCCACCTCATTTCCCCCTTTTGATGCTCTCATCAACATGTGAAGTGAGCATCAACTTTAAGAGTGGTGCCCCTTATTTATCACCTGGCTCTCCCTTGGTGACAATTTAATCCCATAGTTTCCAAACCCTTTTTGAAATTTTTAATCATGCAGTCCAGAATTGTCGGCTTTGATTTTGAGCCTCCCATTATTATTAGTTGACAGATTTTATGGCCTATAGGTGTGGATCTGCTTCTGGCACCACGGACTGTGACCCTAGTGTCTTGTGTTTTTCCACTCCTCAGAACAGTGGAGTTCTCAAAAAGCTCGCTGCCTCACTGTGCCTGACATTTATCTGCTTGGCTGCAAGTGCTGCCAATGAGAGTTCCATGTCAGGCAGGTGTTGCTGATGCTCTTCTGGGCCTGGATGAGCTCTAGAAGTCCCTGCACAAAGTTTTTTAATAGCCTGAACTGACAAAATGTGAGGCTGGGGTGGCCAGCTGGTGGCAGAATAAATGGACCAAAAAGGGGACCTCAAAAGAGGGTTCCGGCCAGTCCTGGGGTGGCTCATTCTGGCTCAGGTCTTGCGGTTTTAATTTTAGACAAATGGGTAGTATTGAGGCTGGTTTATTAATTGCCACAGGATATTCCAGGGGACTGGTGACAAGGTCGTGTCTGAGACTTTTTAAAGTAGTCTCATTTTAGTCCCCAAGGGCACAGGGGTTGTTTACTTATAGGCTGTTGTATGTCCTTTCCCTCCCTGTGTAGCCACCCTGTGACGGTGTGGCAAATGAGACAAAGGGAGGGTTTTCGTTGCATCCACCTGGCCTCTCCCCTTGCGGGGATGATGGTGCCTCTTAGCTTTGGTGGGTCAGTATAAGCCACTGACTCCAATTGATACCCCGAGGGGCCGATACCACAATGAACCATATGAGGTCACCACGGAACCTCAGGTTGGGACTCACTTGAACTCCGTAGCAGAATGCCATGGAGCTACAAACTCAAACCTGATCACATGCTTTTCAGGCCACACACACTCACACACACACACAGATTATTTGCACATTCCCCTCCCTATCACCCAGGGTGTCCTTAATCTAACCTAATCTAACCTGATCTCCCCGTTTGGAATACCATCAGACGGGGAACCTGGAGGAGGTGATCAGCCTCCACTTCTGTCCACTTGGACAGAACCTGAATACCCTAACCTAAATATGGACGCTTCCTGGGGCTCCTACCTTGTTTGGCCGTGTTGCTTGGTAAGTTGGTCCCTCCCACCACCGAGTCCAGTTGGGGCATAGCCGCTCAGAGGACTGAATCACCTCCACGAAGGAGGACCTGGAATACCGTCGGGTGGTGTGCCTCCTTGTTCGCTTTTGGAGTTCCCGACCTCCAGGCAGTTGCTCTGCTGCCCCCATGGCTCAAGGGTCCAGCATGGTTGGAATCTCGCTGGGCCCTCCAGAAATGTTGCAGCAAAGTGTGTTACAGCTCAGTGTTATATCTCAGTTGTGACAGCAACCTGGATCCGGGCGAGAGACCAAGCAGCACTCTGAGGGTTGGAGAACTCAGGTTTATTACTCCAGTGGGCCCAGAGGAGTTAACACTCCGAGCTCTGGACCCTGTCTGTAGGTTTACACAGGTTTTTATAGGCTACCAGTCTAGACTTCACAACATTTTGTAACATCATATGCAAATAAGGTATAACAAAGGTGACTAATTAGGAACAGCTTTGTAGAAATGGACCAATCAGGAGTGAGGGCAATGGACCAATCAGGAGTGAGGGCAATGGACCAATCAGGAGCTAGCTCAGGGAACCAATAGAATCTTAGGGATATGTTCCACTTTCCTAGAAGTAAGCCGTTTCAGAGTTTAAAAAGCGAGATAATGCCGGAGGGCCAGGGAACCAAATGGTGCCGGCAGGAGGGTAGTAGCCCTACCTGGGGGTCCTACTGTCTTTTTCATAGGGCTTCCCGCCTCAAACTAAGGGTGTTTAATGAAACATCTTGAGCTTTTAATTGCTTTGTTGTGTTCTTAGCCACAGTCTCAATTGAAATAACAGAAAGCATGAGTGTATCTGTTAAAAATTAGTTTGACTGTATATAACAGAAACACTTCCAATGATAGTGGCTCACATATAATAGAAGTTTAATTTTTGTTCACAAAAAAGGAACGTGACATTAACGTAGGCTCTTTATAGCTCATTTCTCTGCCATTCCTGGAATGTGGGACTAGACTAGTTTTAGTTTTCAAGCTTTGAGCACTCTTCACACTTTCAACACACTTAAAAATTATTGAGGCCCTCCCAAAAGACGTTTTTACGTGGATTACCATATTAGAAATTAAAATGAGAAATTTTATACACACGTAAGTTAATTTAAAATAACAATAGTAAACTGATTACATGTAAACATTAATAACACAGATTTCTGAAAATTAATGATATTTTCTAAAACAAAACAAAATAATGAGAAGAATGACATTATTTTACATATTTCTAAATCCATATCTGGCATAATAGAAGACAACTTGAATCAAATATTTGTTACTGCATGCAAGCCATTGCAATCTATTGCCTTGCTTGAAGTCTATGAAGAAAATTCTAAGCGTCACATAGATACGTGATTGGAAAAGGGAACTGAAACATTTGGACCTCCCAAACAAGGGTTTAGGGGACTCTGTGTGTCCTCAGTCTACACTTTGAGAGTTGCTGTCTTAAGCCTTATACTGTAAAATAGCTGCTGGAGTAAGAATCCAGCCATTATATCCACATTCAAGGTGTTGTGACAGAGAAAAGTTTGAAGAAAAGATTGGTACTCTCCCTTTAAGAAGTCCTGGAAGGCTCACAACAGTCCTGCTGACATCTCTTCTGCCAAAACTTTCACGTGGCAACATTAAGCTGCAAGAGAAATGTTTTAGTGGGGCAGCAATGGGCTCAGCTAAAAATTTCTTAAAAAGAAGGGGAGAAAAGCTACTGAGAAGCAATTAGTAGTCTCTGCCACAGGAAGCGCGAGTTAAAAGCATTCCAATGACCCAAACACTTCATTTGCTGTTTCCATGACGGCAGATTATCAAAACACCACAGATCCCTTAGGAGTCCCCTGTGAAGAAATTATTGTTTACTTTGCTAAATGATTGGTCTATGGTGTTCAAGTGCATTTTAAAGTGTCTGCAGAAGGGTGGGTGTGGGATAGGAGTCTCCAGCTAAGAAAAGGAGGCAGGGTTTGGGCTTCCTGAGAAATGTGGACCAGACCCAGGTTGTGAAATGGCAATGAAAGCCCAACCAAAGAAAGACCATTGTGCTAAGATTTTACTGTACCTGTACAGACATTCCTTTATTTTGAGTGACTTTGTATAACAATCAAAGAATAGCTGTCAAGGACAGAGTTTGCTGGAAAAGAAAATTAAGGTCTTTTCACTCTAGTAAAGAGTGACAACACAGATTCTCATAGTTAAATAAATAGTAAGAAAGTGTTAAGAAACTAAGAGAGGAAGTTACTACTATTATCCCCATTTTTCTGATTAGAAATTGGGGCATAGAGAAGAAGCTTATGCCCACTTACCTAAGATCACACAGCTGATGACGGCAAATTTGGCTCCATATTCCATGTTTTGAAACCATTAAGCAATCCTGCACGTGTAATCTGAGGAGGAGCTTGGAGCGGAGGCTAAAACTTGAGCAAGCTCATTGGATGAAATAAAAAATTTTCACAATTTAGTAATAATGAAATTTAGTAATAGCTACATGTTACCTATAACTGGATGCTGTTTATTTGAATATATATTTCACTACTCCCTGTGTTTAAAAGGAAATCTTAGCTATTACTAAAAAGTCCATTTTAAAATTCTTAGGGTACTATTTCTCTAGAAGGATTGTTAGTTCATCAAGGTACAGCTCATGCACTCTCTGCAGTAAAATTCAAACCTAGCTGCGTCCTCACTCACAGCCTGTGACTTCTGATGCCCCCTCCATCGTTAACCCAGTGGCAGCACCTAAACTGTGAGCCTATGCTCCTAACAGGAAGTGGAACCTAACAGCAGATAAACCAGCTCGTGAGACGAATGTTATGAACCCGAACCTGTTCAGCAGAGGATGCCAATTGGTAGCCTGAGGGTGAAATTTTGCTTATGATATGCTTCATTTGGTTCACAGAGTGTAATTTAAAAAAAAAAGATTTTGGGGGACGCAAATCCAAAACCAAAATTCCCCACAAGAGTCCAGATGAGAACCTCTGCGCCCTCGGATTGGCCTTGTTCTCACGGGTTCAGGTTAGCCCCCACCTCTCCGCCCTCCCGCTCAGAGCCTCTCCATGCCTTTGTGTTACCTGTCTGTCCCTTGCGGGCAGGTGAGACTGCAGCCTTGTCTTTACAGATGTTCAACTCCAAATCATAGTAAAACCCATGTTCTATTGTTGCAGAACCTGTTCAAAAAATACTCCACCTGCAATTTTCAGTTGAACTGATTTTTTCGTCACAGCTTCTCTACACGGTGGGTTCTGCAGTCAGTGGAGACATAGAAGTTATGATTCCACATTGCCTGCTGGGAGGTAAATGATGGGCTGAACAGGACAGGACAGGGCAGATCACAAAACAGTGGGGCAAATGTCTGAAGTATAGTCATGCAGAGCCTGGCGCATAATAGCTTAAACATTTATTAATGAGGGTTTGATGGTCCTTAGGCAGAGATTTACTAAATCTGCTGGAATTCTTGTTCTGCTTTGAGTATCATTATTGTAATCTGTGAAAGTCATTGCTATTCACCAAATATTCCTGGCTCTCTGCCCTTCCTGCCCCCTGGAGGTTGAGGTGGGGCACGTGACTAGTTCTGTCCAATGAGTTGTCAGTGGAGGCAATATGTGTCACTTTGGGCAAAATCATGTCATTGCCAGAACAAGACCTGCCAGACCAGTCTTTTCCACTGACACGGTGACCAGCATGGTGTTTGAGAGGGTGGCAGCTCTATTAGCCTAGAATTCTCAGTGACTAGAATGGGCTGAGGCTTCTGCTAACTTGTGATAGACATGTTGCAAGAACCAGAAATAAAATTTTGTTATTTTAGCCCACTAAGACATTTGGAGATTTTTTTTTTCACTGCAGCATAACTATCCAACACGGACTAAAGCATTCACTAAATATTCATTATTAAATAGTAAGTTAAGATTTGAAAAAAATCTGAATTCATTGGGCCATCAATTTAGAAGCAATGAAAATGTTTCTTTAGCCTCTGGGTCACCAAGACTGATTCTAGGTCCCTTTTCTGATGAACTCTTTTCCAGCCTTTGCAGCCTTTATCCTTTGTAACTGAGCTGATCGATAACAGAATTTTCCTTTTTTGCGTAGGGAAAAAGATTCACCAAATAGCAAGAGACCGTGTGACCTCTGAAAGCCAATGTGCAGGGTCTTCCCAGAGCTACATTTTGCATCAGCCTGACACTTGGAGTCCACAGAGAATGAAATCCACTGTTGCCCAGCCTTGGCACAGTCCCGCCTACAGCACGTGGCTGAGTCTGGTGGTAACAGAGCTAGGCCCAGACCTACTGCTCTTTAGGAAGACCTAGACCTGAACAGTCCAGACCACAGTGCAATGCATTTCTTACAGGTTTCTTTCTCTATGTGAGTATGTTAACACTGCATCCATAATTGAGTTTACCTTCTAAACTTGGATGCATTTTCTATTCTTGCTGTCAATATTTAAAAAATCTCTTTTAAGTTTATTTGTCAAAGTTCAGGAAGTGCCTACTGCTTGGAAGCATATGATCTCATTTGTCTGTGGAAATCACCTGTCTGGATAGGAAAAGCTTTACTTAGACCTTATTTTAGACCTTTCTGGTCTGAAAAATGTGAGTTTGGGATAGTCACTAGTGGTTTTAATATATTATCGGAGAAGTTGGCATATGGTTAGCTCTTCATCCTGAGCTTTTTAATATGATGTTTTAATATATTCCAGTAAATCTAGCAAGTGCTATTAAGTAGACAGGACTGCCCAGTTGGAGTCTTCATAATCCATTTACTTTATCAGCAAATAATTTATTGAGCACCTACTAGACTGTGACTGACCTCATCAATGGAAAGGACTGTGCCTTGTGCACCTTTTATCTCTACTGCCTAGCCCAGTGCCTACAAGGTAATAGGTACCCAACAGATGCTTTCGTAATTACTATTCAAAGTGCCGTGCAGATGCACCCAGAGAAACACAAGGAGGTCTTCATGTTGAATGAACTAACAGTCTAGTGTATTCAAGTAAATGCACAGTGAACTGTAGTCTGTAGAAGCAAAGAGAATTATTTGAGTATTAGCAGTGTGGTATCAGAAGTGTGATGGAGAAGGGATGTGTGATGGGTCCACAAATAATGCAGGAACCTGGGGTCCCTGGGCTCTCCTGAGTCTCCATGGACTAGCAGTGCGACTGTGGGAGAGTTGTTCAGCCTTCCTAGGCTACCAGATCACCAACTGTTAAATGAGAAATCGACAAACTCTTGACAGTTAGAATTATTTCCTAAGAAATTGTTTCTTAAGAATTTCAAGCAATGCAGAGAGAGCAAAATTTCTCCACTGTGTTAGCTGCATCCCATAAATTTTGGTAAGTTTGTTTTCATTTTCATTTGTGTCCAAGTATTTTCTGATTTCTCTTGTGGTTTTTCTCTTGGACCTGTTTGTTATTGGGAATGTGTTGCTTAATTTCTGCATTTTTGCGAATTTCCCAGATTTCCTTGTTGTTGTCTAATTTCATTCCATTGTGATTGGGAAACACATGCTTTGTACTATTGCAGTCCTTTTAAATTTATTGAGACTTTTTTATGACCCAACATATGGTTTGTCCTGGAGAATGTTCCATGTACAATTGAGAAGAACGAGTATTCTGCTGTTATCGAGTGGAGTTTTCTACAAGTGTCTGCTAAATCTAGTTGTTTTATAGTTACTCAAGTCTATTTCCTGATTAATCTTTTGGCTAGTTGTTGTATCCATCACTGGAAGTGGTATATTGAAGTCTCCCATTATTATTTTTGAATTGCTTATTTCTCTCTTCAATTCTGCCAGTTTTTGTTTCATGTGTTTTGGGTGCTCTGTTATTTTATATATATATACATATACATACACACACACACACATACACACACACATACATATATATACACACACATATTTATCATGTGTATATATAGATATCATATATGATACCTATCTATATTATATATTATACATTTATATAATATATGATATATATTATATAATATAATATAGATGTATAATGTATATATATATATATAATACCTATATATGCTCCATAAATATGCTCTATTTTCTTGATGAATTGACCATTTTATCATTATAAAATGTCCTTCTTGGTCTCTAGTAACAAGTTTTATCTTCAAGTCTTTTTATCTTCTGCCATTTCAGTTCTCTTTTGATCATTGTTTATGAGGTATATCTTTTTCCATTGTTTTACTCTCAACCTACCCTGTGTCTTTGAATCTAAAGTATGCCTTTTGTAGACAGTATATAGTTGAGTCATATGTTTTAACTCATTCTTCCATTCATTTCTTTTGATTGGAGTATTTATCCATTTATATTTAAAATAATTACTAAGATAGTTTTATTGACTGAATTCTGTCCCCTTAAAAGTTCATATGTAGAAGCCCAAAGCCCCAGTGTGACTCTGTTTGGAGAAAGGGCCTTAAAGGGGCTAGTTAAGGTTAACTGACGTCATAAAAGTAGGACCCTAACCCAACAGGTCTTATAACCTTCTAAGAAGAGGAAGGGATACTAGAGATTGTTCACTGTGTGTAGGTTCGCAGAGAAAAGCCCTTGTGAGGACACAGTGAGAAGGTGACCATCTGCAACAGAGGAGAGTCCTCACCAGAACCAACCCTGTTAGCACCTTGATCTTGAACATCCAGTTTCCAGAACTGTGAGAAAATAAGTATCTGTTATGTAAGCCACCTAGCAGTGGTATTTTCTGATTGCAGCCTGAGCAGACTAATAAAGGTAGGATTTACATCTGCCATTGTCTTATTTGTTTCCTACATAACTTATGTCTTCTTGCTCCTGTTATTACTCCACTACTGTCTTCTTTTTTTGTTAAGTACATCTTTTAGTTCTCTTGTTATGTATTTTATTATATATTTTTGAATTATTTTCTTGGTAATTGCCTTGGGAATTACAATCAACATCTTATTTAAAATAGTGTAGTTCAGATTAATACCAACTTAATTTTAACAGTATGTAGAAATATTGTTCCTATAAAACTTTTTTGTCCTGTAATTATTATAAAAATTGCATCTTTTTGCACTGTGTACTCTTCAATTCAGATTTATAATTATTGTTTTATGCAGCTGTATGTAAAATTAGATAGGAGACAAAAGTGTTATAAATAAAAAATACATTAATACTGTCTCAGTTCTTGTTTATTTGGCAATGTCTTAATTTCTTCTTCAAAGGATAGTTTTGCAGTATACAGATTTCTTGATTGACACCTTTTTCTTTCAGCACTCTGAATATATCAGCCCACTGCTTTCTGGCCTCCATAGCTTCTGAAGAAAAGTTGGTTGCTAATCTTATTATAGATTTTTTTTTGTATGTAATGAGTTGCTACTCTCTTATTGCTTTTAAATTCCCTCTTTGCCTTCGTCATTAGACAATTTAAGTATGATGTGTCTAGGTATAAACTCATGAGTTTACACTACTTGGAATTCACTGAAATTCTTGGATATGTAGATTAATGTTTTTCATCAAATTTGAGAAGTTTTCAGCTATTATTTATTCAAATATTCTTTCTGCCCCTTTCTCTGTCTCCTTTCTTTTGGAAACTCTCATTGTACATATGGTGGTATGGTTGACATGTCTCAGACTCTGTTCTTTTTCTTTTTAAATTCTTTTATCCTTCTATTCCTTAGACTAGATAATCTAAATTTATATTATCAGGTTCACTGATTCCTTCTTCTGCCTGCTCTAAACTGTTGTTAAATCCCTTTAGTGAATTTTTTTTCAGTTATTTTACTTTTCAACTCCAGTATTTCTATTTATTCTTTCTTTTCTTATTATTCTGTTCTTTTCTTATTATTTCTGTTTCTTTACAATGTTCTCTATTTGATGAGGCATTATTCTCAGACTCCCTTTAATTCTTTAAATGTGGCTTCCTTTAGTTTTTTGAACATGTTTTAAATAGCTGATTTAAAATCCCAATGTCTGGGTTTCCTCAAGGACAGGTTCTATTGATTGTTTTTTTCCTCCTTTGTGTATGGTTTATACTTTCTTGTTATCTCGTATTTTCTGTTGAAAACCAGACATTTTAAATTCTATAATGTGCCAATTCTAGAATTTGGATTCTGTCCCTTCCTGGAGTTTGTTATTGTTGTAGTAGTTGTTGTTTGTTTAGCAAATTTTCCGAACAATTTTGTATTCCTTGACATGTGTGGCCACTGAAGTCTCTACTTGGTTAGCTTTGGTGATCACTAGTAATTTAATAGAGATTTCATTATCCAAAGATGAGAACTTAGGGTCTTCTCAGGTCTTTTCTAATCATATGAACTCTCCTGACATGCTCACAGCCCTGTGCATAACATGTATGCATAATCACTGAAATTGTACATTTTGTCTATCATGGCTTGTATATGCATATGTATTTTATTCTTACTGGAGTGGTGAGAACACTGTACCAAACTAATTCCACCTTTTTGTATGTCACTTTTTGATACATGCACATTCTATGCCTTCCACTTACTAATTAGTAAGGAACAACAGAAAGGAAAAGGAATTATATGTTGCCCTGTTTTCCTTTCCTCTATGTCATCATTTTCAGCTTAAGTAGTTGGCTAATGCAGGGAAGTAGCATGAATAAGAAAGGGTATGAGAAGGTTCCTAAATCATTCATGTTTCTTAGAATGCCTTCTAAGAAAAGACGCTTTCTTTCTGTTTGGAGCAAGTTCTGGTTTGAACAGAAAACATGCCTCTCAGAGCTGTTACTGTCCTCCCTTACTCAGTTACAGATACAAGGTGCTTACTTTGTACTTGCTTTGAGACTCACTGAGCTTCCATGAATCATGGATCCACTAGGGTTCTTTGCTCATGGGTCATCGTGAATGCTATACGTGAACAGGGTGACAGGACCAGTGAGCATGCATATCACACCTACCTCCTGGGCTCATGCACATATGCCATTGTCCTGTTGGACTTCACTTACAAAACAGAAGTTCACAGGTAAAATTATTAAGAATTTTAAGATGGTTATAACAGAGCATTAAACCAAGCACAGAGCCCTGTGTGACTGCGCAGGACTCAGACCCATGAGACTGGCCCTTTTGGGGTAGATACACCCAGCCAGCCTCCTTTTCTTCTTTATGGAAAAGAAAAACAGACTTTTTTGTTCACTGTGTCTGTGTTCAGTTAAACATCCATATGTCCCAGGCATCCTGGAAGCTGAAGTGATAGCACAACAAGAGTTCTAGCCAATGAGACAGAGGCAGAAGCCCACTGGGACTTCCGGAAAAGTCCTGTTTTCAATAAACATTCATTATTCCTTGTTTCTTTTATTTATTTATTTTTTCACCCCTGCTTAAAATGGGGATGTGAGATTGGAGGATGGGCAGCTAGGGTTGCCCATGAAGCAACAAACATGAAGGTAAGAACGTGTGGTTGGGAGCCTGGAATAGAAAGCTGAAGGGAACGTGGATCTTCCAAGCCTTTACTTCTTATGTGAGGAGAATAAACCCTTGTCGATGAGGCTACGATTTTTCTGGTGTCTGTTACTTGCTACAGGATGCATTCGTAACTTATACTCATTAATTTTAAATACCACCTTTATCATGTACTAAATTCCCATAGATACATGACTCTTTTCTATGCTTTTAAATTGTTCCCCTGATTTAAAAAATAAATTTCTATGCTAAAATCACACTCTTTTAACAGCTATAGATTTGTGGCATGTTTTGCAATCTGTTAGATATGCCTCTGTTTATTTTTTTCTAAAGGCCTTAGTTAATTCTGTCCATATTCACTTCCATATGAATTTTAAAACAAGCTTGTCAAGTTCTGTGAAAATTCAGTAGAATTTTGATTGAGATTACATTGAATTTAAGGATTCATCTGGGAAGAATTGAAGTCTTTAAAATGTTCAGTATTTGCATCCGGGAACATAACATAACTCCATTTATGTAACTCTTCTTTATTTCCTTCAGTAGAATTTTAGTTTTACTTACTTAGGTTTTGCACATTCTTGTTAGATTTACTTCTAGTTATTATATCTTTGGTTCCTATTGTGCATTTTGTATTTTCAAGTTGGTTTTTGGTAATTTATAGTAAAGCTATTTTTAAAAAATTAATCTTGATCTTGTATTCAGCCAGCTGGCTAGATTATTTCCCTTAGATGTTTTCTTGGATTCCCATTTCAGCTCTAAAAGTGCTCAAACTTAGGTGTTATAGAACTTCACAATTGGAAGGTAATATCTGGTCAAGGTCAAAAGAAAAGCTTCATGGAAGGGATGAGATTTCACTGTTGCCATTATTTAAGGATAATTCTTCTGGTGGGAGTGTCTCCAAGTCTGTGTGTTTGTTTATTTTTAGGCTTCTTCCAGGCTCCTCTTCATTGCTTTATTGTTCAATCTCTAGCTGCGCAATTGTTTCCAAAGGTGCTATAAAATGATGGGCTTAGTAACGATTGCAGCACAAAATCTTGAAACATCTCCAGCATTGCTCCGTGTTCTCGCCGGTAATCAATATCTCTTTTTTCCCCAGATTCAAAGATCTAAGACCTGAATTCAGATTTCCTGGCTAGGAACTGTATGGGAAGTCCACAGCCAAGTTCTTCATTCAACATTTTAGACTTTCAGCTTACTAGACTGAAATGAAAGTTAGACTGATTCTGAAAGAATGGTTGCCAGCCAAGAAAATGTATTATCTTCTCTTACTCCACAACCCTCACTCACACCCCCAAGTCCCTAAGAAATGTGTCTGCTACTGATGGTGTTGAGAAATTTTCAGCACATAATCCTCAATGTCTTTCTTTTGGTGGTGGGAATACACAGGCTTTAATGGACTAGTGTTCAAACTTGGACTTACCAGGACAGCCGTATTGCATGTCATGTATGTATCTTCAAATCTGGAACATTTTAGACCCTCTGAACCTAAATGAGTAGTGGGGGATTAGTAGGGAGGGATGGGAAGCCTTATTTTTCAATAGATAAATCTCTGAATTTTTTTCCCTGAAAATCTTTGATGATGTCAGACGGATGTGTTCTTTGAGTCAAGAGGCCTGTGTTAAAACCTGACTTTACTACCTAATAGCCATGCCACTTCCGTAATTCATTCTCAATCTCCCTAAGTCTAGCTTTCCTCTCACAGGAATGTTGTACTGGCAAAGTGAGATGAAGTTGATGAAAGAACCGTGTAAACTGTAAAGTGCGATGCAGATGTAAGTTGTTAGTATTTCAGAATATTGCACCCTTCTCTTTCCCTGCTGTAATATGCTTAGGGATGTGTAACCCAAAGGGGAATATACACCCTAAGTGGTCCCAATATGTAAGAAAATCACACTTAAGCAAGATGAAAACCTTTATAAAATATATAATTAAAGTAAAACTCATGACTTCATGATAAAATATTGATGAAAATGTTCAAAGACAAGTCATAAAATATAAATGCAAAGTAGTTAGCATTGTTTTGAAGTTTGAACTAGAGGCTTCAAAATCTAAAAAGAAAAAAAAAAACTGTGACAGCTTGATTGAATCAAATGCACAGACTCACTCTGTGTTTATCAAGCCTGCTACCTGATGCCGTCCCCTAGGACTGGAAAGCATGCACTTCTCTGACTGGTTAGATTCTGTTTCTTGATTGTGTGTAGGAGGCACTGGCTTTCAGATGATCATCTTCGTTATCATCATCATCACATTAATTTCCTATTGCTGCTGTAACAAATTCCCAAAACCTTAGTGGGTGACAACAACATAGATTTATTATTTTATTGTTCTGGAGGTTTGAAGTCCAAAAATAGGTCAGCAGGGATATGTTCCATCTAGAGGCTCTAGGAGAGAATCTGTTCTTGCCTTTTCCAGTTTCTACAGGCTGCCAGCTTTCCTTGGTTGCCGACTCTTTGTGCACCTCTCTGACCTCTGCTTCTACCATCACATCACCTGCTCGGACTCTCACCCTCCTGCCTTCCTCTTACAAGGATCCTTGAACTTACATCAGCCCACCTGGATAATCCAGGATACTATTCTCTCATCTCAAGGTCCTTAATCACCTTTGCAAGGTCCCTTTTGCCATGTAAGTTAACATAGTCACAGATTCCTGTAGGGGGGACATCTTTGGGGGAGAAGCATTATTCAGCTCATTATAATCACCAACAACAGTTAACATGAGCATTTTTTTATGTGACAAGCACCATTCTAGGCACCTCAAATACATTAAATCATAAAAACCTTATGAGAAAGATATTATTCTCTCCACATTAATGTCGTGCCATTGAGGCACAGAGAGGTTAATTAACTTGCCTAAGGTCACACAGCTACGATTTCAACCTTGGTGGGCTAACAACAGAGCCCAAAGTCTTTACCAGTATGCTTTTGAGAAGTGAACAAGTTGGTGCACTAGACTTAGAGGAAGCAGAAGCTACTAAGTATCGTTATTGAAGAGCCACTGATTTTATAACACTAATGGTAATATTTTATATATTTTTTATCATGGTTTACAATTTCTAAAGCACATTCCCAGCAATTTTCATGGAAGTTTCCCATAATCCTATCGCTCAGAATAATTTCCCCTCTGCTAAATCCTTTTCATTTTCATTTATTTAAATAGCAAGATTTCATGATATGCCTTCCACTGGAATTTGTGTACCTGTGTATTTGTTCTGTCTGTTCAATTGTGAGACCCTTAAGTAAAGGTAGAAAGCAGCACTCTGCAAAAAAAAAAAAAAAAAAAAAACAAAAAAACAAAACGTGTTCAGTGAGGCAGAGTGTTGTTTTGGAAGTGCTACTGAATCTACAAAACAGATGTGACAGACTGCTATTTTGATGACCTCAAGGACCATGCCTGTCAGTATCCAAACCTTTGTGTACTCGCCTCTCATCTGACCCTGAGCTGAGTCTCTAACTACTTTAACCAGCTGAATATGATGGAAGCGATGCTGTGCCAATTCTGGGACCAGCTGTTGCTTGGTCTGGAAGTTTCTACCTCCTCCCTTTCGGAACTTTCCCCGTTGGAATGTCCCTTGGGGACCACCCAACCGCCATGCCGTGAGGCAGCCCGAGCACCAAGTGGAGAGGCCTCAGTGGATGGAGACTAAGTCTGTCAACGGCCGCGGCTGAGTTCCAGGAGAGTCTCCAGATGACGGCAGTCATTCCAGTGCCCCAGCTGGCGTGACTGGGAGTTGCCCAGACAAGCTGCAGAACTGCAGGAGAGTACATTGTTTTTGAGCCTCTGGGCGTAAGGGGTTCATTCAGCAGGGACGGGTCACTGCAATACCAGGGCAGCCTTGTCTCTGCGGCGCAGGGACACCATGGCCGCTCTTCTCACTGTTGCAGGTGGGATCTTAGGTTCTGGGTCCGGAAGGCAGGGACCCTGAGACTCTACCAATAGGCCACTGAATGAGGCTCTTGCAGCTTCGAGCAGAGTCTCCCTGCAGGTCAGAGACTGAGACGTGAAGGCTGAACGTGGCACGAGGGTCTGGCGCCTTGTTGGAGGAGGGACTGATGCAACCGTGTGCTGCTTTGAACTCCTCAGAACCCGAGTCTGGGTGTCCTTTCCCTTTTTCTCTCTGAGGACTTTGTCGCTCACACAGGCTTTCCTTCCCACTTTTCCAGTGGTTTCAGCCTCTCTTTCCAGCCGGGTGGTTTTGTTTTTCGTTCTGCAGTCTTTTGGCTTTCTGTTGGCTTTCCTGTCCTTGATACAGGTCTTTTCTCAGGTTCTAGTTCTCCACCGTGAGCAAAAACAAAACATACAGAATAAAACAGATCTGATCCCTGAGGCCATGTGACCCCAGTTGCCCGAAGAGGCGTTCTTCTGAGGCTCCTGAGTCTGACCTCGGAGGCTTTTCAGAAGATCCCTGGCCTGGGTTCACAACAGGGTGGTGAGCTGGTCATGAGAAGAAGACTAAAAGTAACCATAGGGCTTGAAGACATGTGGCTTGGGAGGATCTTCGGAACAGAGAAGGCACCCTTCGCCCTTCCCCCTTCCCAGTTCTTCCTCTCTCACCCCTCCTCCCTGCCCCCTTCCTAAGACCTTGAACAAGAAGACAGAGGCATCGACCCTGTGGGCATACCATCCAGTGTGAGCCTCCTATGCTCCTATGGTTTGTTTGGGGACAGGATGAGATGAGCAGGGGGTGACATGGGACCTGAAATTGATGAGAGACAGTGAGAGGAGTGGCAGTGGTGATGAGGGGGATGGGAAGGCAGCTGAGGTCACCTCCCTCCTTCCAGCCCTGTTATCTACCACTCGCCAGCAGACTCCCATGTGGAGTGACACTGGGGCAATGAGAGGAATGGGAATGGGGGGGACGTAACTAATTGTCCAAATCAGCCGTGGGCACTACTGTGGGGAAGGAAAAAGGAGTCTGGGAAGATCATTGAAATGACTGCACCCAAGACAGCATCAGGCCCCTCGTTCCCTAAGCCTTGCTCAGAGACTGTAAATATTGCTTTTGTAGAACAAGGTACAATTGTTTATGTGAGGCATGTATAGACAGCTTGAAAAAAGGTTGGTTGGATTATTTCTTTAATTAGTATTTATTTGTTAGTGCTTATCTGCCAAGCTCTGTTCTAAGAACTTCACGCATATCAACTCATGGAATCTTTCAGAACAAGTCTGTGAGACAGATACTTAGAGGGCAATACTGTTTTTAGCTCCATTTTTCAGATGAGGAAACTGAGGCTCAGAGAAATCAAGCCACTTGTCCAAGATAGGGTTTCCAGATTTAGCAAATAAAAATACGGACACCCGGTGAAATTTGAATTTCAGAATAACAAATGATAATATTTTAGTAGAAGTACATCCCATATATTGCATGCTCACAAATTTTTGCTGACAAACCAAATATTTCATGTGATGTGTGGGACACACTTACACGAAAGGATCATCTGTGGTTTATTGGACATTCAGATTTGACTGGGCATCCTGTATTTCATCTGGCATCCTGAGCTCCAAGAACAGACTCCCAGTAAGTGGTAGGCTAGGATTTGAAACCAGAAAGTATGGCTTGAAAGTAGTCCAGGCTTGAAGCACCGTGTGACGCTGGCTCTCCATGGAAGACGGGAATGCTAACGATGCAAGACTAAACATTGATCAAGTCCTGTCTTCTCTGTTGTAGACCATTTGAGGAAGAAGAAGAGGGACATGAGGGCTGTGGTGGAAAGCCCAGGAAGGGCTGCTGGGACCCCTCCCCGAGATTTTATGAACTGCTTAAACCATAGAATTTATGAATGATATCAAAAGGAGAAGTGTATCACAGGGCATGGCGGGGTAAACCCATGCCAGTATTGTTAAAATGAACATATTTGATGAGCAGTTACAGTATGCCAGGCACTTGCATGAAGTTCTTTGATGCTCACAACAGCCGTTTTATCATGTAGACCAGGTCTGTGAGATGGACCATGTTTGCAGTTCAAAATGCAGATTCATCACAACCTGAAGCTCAGGGTTGTAAGGACCCCGTTCTACAACTTCCCCAATTTTAAATCCAGTTTTAAACTTGAATAAAATTTAGCAATTTAATCCTCTGATGCTGGGGGGGCAGGGGTGATGTTTAAGAACCAGGTTGAGGGAGGTTTTTCTCAGGCTCTGCAGAGGAAAATCAACTGCAAACATCAAGCACTGCTGGATTAAAGAGACTATATTTCAGATTGAATTGTTATTTTTTGCAGGATGAAATGCCCTCCTAGTTAAAATTCTGGGTTTAAAATTTTGAACATAGACACCCAGTTTGGTCGAGTTTTAGCTGAGAATGAACTTCTCTCCTCGACACACAAACTCTGGTGTGATGCCACCCTAGTCTTAACCATGATCACTTTGCTAGAGTCACACCTGAGTCATCATTTCTTGACAGAGTCTGTGGACCCCATGAAGGGCCTGGTGGGGACCAGAAACCCAGTCCACTCATGGGAGTCAAAGATGTTTACAATATGAATCAACAATTAATAGTGACTTTTCCACCCCTGAAAAGTCACATCTTTCATACCAGCCACACTAATTATGCTGTTTAGTTTGTTTTTCCAAGGTGGATGACAAGAAAAATGCATAACCAAGGGACTGGTTGACAGAAGAGGAGAAATATGAGACGACTAAAACAGAAAATGAAAAATAATGAGAAGAATGATTAAAAGAAGGGAATTGCATGTCTTGTTTTACTGGTAATAAGCCCGAACTAAGTGAAGTCGTGGCATGTGTTTACGGAACCTGCAGGAGATGGGGGAAGTGGTTTCCTCCCAATCTCTAACTGGATCTTGTTTCCAAACTGGGTAGATAACGTAAGAGCAGCATGAGAGAATTGTCCTGAGGCGCCCTGGCTGTGGTCCTATAAGAGAAGCCGGCCACATAGACAATTTCTGCTCCCCCAGTGCCTCTGCTCTTAGATTTCACTCTGCCTGGACTTAGCTGGAACTTCACACCCACTCATCCTTGGTTCCATCTTCCCGCACTCATATATTCATTGCCTCCTTCCATCCCAAACTTAGGCTTGCTGAACAAGAATCTCCTTTCCACCCTATATTAGTTTCCCGTGGCTGTGTAACAAATAACCCCAAATCACGTGGCTAAAAGTCAACAGAAACTCATTCTCTCACTGTTCTGGATGTCTGAAGTCTGAAATCAAGGTGTTGGCAGGACTGAACTCCCTTTCATGGGTCTAAGGGAGGGTCCTTCTTTGCTTCTTCCAGCTTCAGGTGGCCCCAGGTCTTCCCTGACTTGTAGCCGCAGACCCCAGTCTCTGCCTCTGTCTTCACACGGCCCTCTCCTCCTCTTCTGCCTTTCTCCTCTAAGGGCACTTGTCATAGGATTTACGGCCCCTCAGATAATCCAGGATGATCTCATCTGGAGGTCCTTGACTTACTGACATTTGCAAAGACCCCCTTTCCAGAATAAAGTCACACTAGAGGCTTGGGGTGGACATATCTTTGGGTGAGGAGCCATCATTGAACCCCTTCTTCTAAATTCAAGGAATTCTTACTCCCTAGGTAAGAGACTAAACAATCAAAAAAAGAATCCATTTATAATCCACCGAGGTATTTTTTAATATATCCTTCCTTGCCTCTCCAGTTTTCTTACAAGCTAAAGCTGTGTAAGATCATCACTCTCTTGTAAAAGGCTCCTCAAATCTCCCTTGAAACTCAGAGTCTGCTGGGCTTCAGGGTTCTATAGATTCAGCTCTCATTCTAGAAGGTCATCCTTTCATAGCTCTTCCTTGGTTACTTGACTATGTAGATCAGTTTAGCTTTCCAGACTGGTGGCTGTACATCCTGCTCTGCCTGTCCTGTTTTCAGCCTGTTCGTCTCAGTGTCCTTTCTGGTTGGTACAGTCTTTAGCTCTCAGAATCCAGGTTTTTGGGTGCTGCCCTTCTCTGGAACACTTTCCTTTTTTGGAGGGAGGACTTGAGGGACGATTGACAGAAAGGATTCTGTTCAGTGAGTGATGAGTGATGAAGAGGGAGAGGCCTTTGCCTAAAATTGCAAATTTGGAGGCTAAAAGGGGAGTGGGGGAGATCTGAAAGACAGTGTGAGCACACAGAGTGTGTCACAGTGTAGATCAAAACCAGACTTCCATTCCACTAAGGGCAGAAGGAGCATCTCCTAACAGCTTGGGGCCTCAGTTTCCCTGTCTGAGACTAAGAGCAAGTAGCTTCTGAAATTTGAGCCTCTGATCCCATCTCTGATTTGGTGAAATATGGCCTCCACCAGTCTGCAATTAAAATACTTCCCAGAATGATTTGGTGACAATTTAAACAACTTTTTTTCCCCTCCTCCTCTACCCAAGGAACCAAGGGATTCTGTCTTTCAGGGAAGGTGCTCACAGGAAAATGACCTTCACCTCTGTGTCTCTCTCCACACTCAAAACACAGGGAGCTGTTTAAAGAGCTTGGTACATCGTTCAGTTTGAAAGAACATGCTTGATTTTTTTTTGCACCACCCTCTCAGTCCAATCAATCATCAAAGGGAGTGTGAAATGGTTCAATCACTTTGGGAAACAGTGTGGGCAGTTTCTTAAAAAGTTAAATATACCCCTCCCCCCGGACCCAGCAGTTGGACTCTTAGGTATTTCCCCAAGAGAAAGCATATTATATGTTCATCATAAAGGTGGTACAGGAATACTGCTAGCAATGTTATTCAGAATAGCCCAACACTGGACAAATCCCCAGCGGTCATCCGCAGGAGAACTGATAAACCTATTATGATACAATCATGTGATGGAACACTAATTAGCAATTTTAAAAAGAATTGTTGATTAAATCAACCAATCACTAAGTCCGATGGATTCTATTCTCCCAAATCTATCTGCTCTCCCACCTGCATTATCACTATGCTGGTCTAAACTCCTGTAATCCTCCTGGGCTCCGACAATGCCACAGTCCTCACCGGGCATCACCCCTTTTGCTCTCCCTTCCTCACTTCCATTCCCCTCACAGCAGCCAGAGTAAGCCTCCAAAACATGACTCTGATCTTGTACCTACTTGTTATGACCCTTCCTTTTGGATAAAGTGTAAGATCACTGGAGAATTGCTCCCTCTGTGATGCTCCTGTTGCCACTGTCCCCTTGCTCACTAGGCTGCAGGCCCCCTCCCCTAGTCTCCAGTGCGTCACACTCCTTCATGCACTGGGGTCTTGCCAAGGTCCTTCTGCCTGCAACACATCACCTCCCCTCTTCTCCTGCTCAACTTCCTCCTCTGTCTCCTCCAGGGGGGAGGCGTGGAGGGATGCCAGCTCGTTTGAGAGCTGAACTCTGCCATCCTTTCCCGGGCACCCTGTGCTTTCCCTGCGTGGCGCCCTCACGGCGATGGTGAAACAGGGTTCAGAGTGATTATTTGCTTTTTTTTTTTTTGGTATTATTTTCCTATTGCTGCTGTCACAAATGACCACAAACGGTGGCTTGAAATAATACGTTTATTATCTTACATTTTTGGAGGTCAGAAAGCTGAAATGGGTTTCCCTGGGCTGCAAAGGTGTCAGCTGGGCTGCATTTCCTTTGGAAGCTTTAGGGGAAAATCTGATTTCTTGCCTTTTCCAGCTGCTGAGGGTCACCTGCACTCCTTGGTTTGTGGCCCCTTCTCTCTCTCCCAACTGTGCTTTGTTATCACATCTCTCTTGACCCTGGTCCCCCTGCCTCCCTTGTACAAGGATCGCTGTGATTACCTTGGGCCCACCTGGATAATCCTGATTCATTTCTTCACCTCAAGAACCTTAACTTAATCACCTCCGCAAAGTCCTTTTGACTGTGCAAGGGAACATATTTACCAGGTCCAACAATTAGGATGAGGATATATTTGGGGGCCATTCTTTGGCCTACCGTATTTATCTCCTCCCCAGATATTAAGCTCCATTGAAGACGAGGACCAGGCCTGTCTTGTCCACTGCTGAACTCTGGCCACCAGCAGGTGCCTTACACGTGATAGGCGCTAAATAATGCATTTTCTGCATAAAGTCATAGCACTGAGGCCACTTGCATGCAATTGGCTTAGATTTTAGAATTCCTTTTTTCAGTTCTATTTCCAAGTCTAAGACGGGAAAGTCTTTTTGTAGTTCTGTAGCCATTAAGGAAACAGGGCCCGTTCTACTGGGCCTTCTAGCCTCACGTCACAATTGTTCTAAAAAAATCACCTGTTCCATGACTCTACTGTTTACTCTTCTGGTCCATAGAGTTTTTCTACGTTGAATTCTCTTTGCCTAATCATCTAACGCTTAGGACCAAACTCCCTTGAACTCCTCCTACATTGAAATTGTTCTCACCTGCCTCGTAAACAGCATGATTCACATGACTCGACGTGCATCCTTCAGCCCCATAGGCTGCCAGGAGATGTTTGCCCCTGCAGTATTCCTCCAAGCCAGATTTCTTCAAACATGCTTCCCAACCTCTACGTACCACTTCACTGGCAACTCCAAAAAGGGAGAACCTGATATAAGTATTCTGGGAGCCACATGATAGCACAAAAGCATGGAATAATTACAACTCAATTATACTAGTATTGTTTTAGCCTCTGCTGTAATAAGAATCTCCCAGGTCAGGAGAGGGAAAGAAGAGATGAAAGAAGGGTGTGTGTGTGTGTGTGTGTGTGTGTGTATGTTTAAAGCAGGCACACAATACAACTGCACACTGAACCCATTTCTAAATGGAAACTTTCTCAGGTAAGTGAAATAAGTGAATTCTTTTAATCAACTCAAAAAAAAAATTGAGAAAATTGTCAATCAAACCAATTCCTTAATGTCATGTCATCAAGAAAGGAAAAGTTGGTTATCTTAAATTTTTTTTTTGTACAGTTGTTTTGATCCTATGTAGGCAGAATCTGATTTGAAAGCATTATTCATCTGGTAAATAAAATAACCAAACAGATTTAGGGCACTGTAAACCTAATTCCTCTCATGAACATCTTGTCTCACCTGTTCTGTTTTGAGATCTTGTCTTGGCCTGTTTCAGGAGGCCCTTATGAAGTGTTCCCCCGGCCCTGTCCCCCAAAAAGTGGAGCAATAAAATCGTTAAGCCCATTGTCTCCTGCTAGTCTTGCCTGGACTTAGAGCACAATGCCGGGACATATGAGGCTGTGGGGCATTATTCATTTCTCATCGGGAAGCCGAGGGAGTCCGGATTAGCTTCAACAATGCACCCTGCTATTTGCTGTTTGGCCAGGAGCAGGGTTCTCATCCAATACAATGCTTGTGCACGTTCAGCTCATTGCTTGTCTGTGCACATCCCCACACGCAGGGAGGACTTTTACAATCCAAAATGACAACCGTGTGTCCTCGGCTCTGTTCCCACCCGAGACAGGAAGGAGACTGCTCTGCTCTCTGCAGTCTATCTCCTTGGCTCCTGCCCCTCTAACGCAATGATCTGGGCAAAAGACTTGTGTCTGCTTGTAGTCTTTATACGGACATCTTGTGCTGGTTATTATGGAATTTTCATTAATAAAGAAGCATTTTGTCTCAACCTCAAATGGGCACAAAGTATTCAGGCATCATGACAAGAACTTCTTTGAATAAATACTAGAAAATTACTTCAAGAAAAGGAAAATCAAGCTGCAGAGAAATATGGCCAAGAGAGTCATATAGAGCTAGTCTTCTAGCTACAGATATTCAGCCTTGTGTTTCTGAACATAAGTAGGAAATTTGAAGAATAGACTTAAATTTTATACAGGGAGGAAGAATGTTCCATTTAGAATGCTAAATACTATAAAATTCCTAATTCCAAATCTTGTAAAGTCCTTGCTTCCCCTCAGTCCTTATGTGGGTTCCCTTTTGGAATGAGGGGAGAGGGTGGGGAACTCCTTCTGATTCACAGGACTCCAGGGTTGCTCCAAGAACCTGCCTAAGAACTACCCATCATGCTGAGTCCAAATATTTATTCCAGCAACAGAGGCTGACAGGTATTTTTAATTTGGTCCTTCATGTCACCACTGTATGAGGAACCCTCCATATGAGAAGTTTATTCCCCCACTGGAGCAAAAAGCAGTCCTACTATTCAAGACCTACATTAATTTCCTCCCATTATAAATCGGTGCAAAATTCTGGCTTAAAATAACATCAGTTTATACTTTATAGTTCTGGAGTTCAGACGTCCAAAATGGGTCTCTGGATTAAAATCAGGGTTTCACCAGAGTTATTTTCCTTCTGGAGACTCTAGGGGGAAATCTGTTTCCTTCCCCTTTTCAGCTTCTAGAAGTTGCCCTTGATCCTTGGTTCATGGTCCCTTCCAGAAATCTCATCATTCCAACACCTGCTCATTGTCACATCTTCTTCTCTGACTCTCTTGTCTCCCTCTTTCTCCTATAAGGACCCTTGTGACTATACTGGGCACACCCAGATGACCGCAGATCATCTCTCCATCTCAGGATCCTCAATTTAATCATATCTGCAAAACCCCCTTTGCCATGTAAGGTAATACATTCATGGCTTCAATGATGAGGACTTGGACATCTCTGGAGGTTATTATTCTGCCTAACACAACACCCTCTTCTCCTCTCAAACCAGAAGCTATTGGCCATTTCTATACTTAACTCTTCCTGCTCTACTCTTCTCAGCTGACCACCTGAGCCTTCTTTTCCCCCAGGTATTATTTGTAACTTCCTACTTCTTTTCAAGATTGAGAGCCTCTTGGAAAAGCAAGTGTATTCTACTCACTTATTATTGTATTCTTCATAGTCCTTAGCACATGAAAAAAAAGTTGATAAAATGGACTTACTGAAAATTAAAAACTCCTACTCATTGAAAGTCATCATTGAGTAGCAGGGCAAACTTAGACTTAGGTGGGATTTCCGTTTCCAGCAATGTCTAAATGACAGGGATTTACCTTCTTTCCTGAAACAGTTAAATACTGGACAAAATATATTGTACAATAGTTTTTCAGATTTGGACAATACACAGTGAAAGTCATTGAGCCCTGAGAGGTGGGAAATAAATGCAATGAGCCCTATGGTTGCCCTGATTTGCTGCCTGGAAGGTTTCTGTCTGAGGTACAGAGTGGGATCCCAGGTGGAGTACATTGGTGGCGTTTGTGTGGCCAGAGTTTTCAGGGGAGCAAGTCAGAGGAGAGAGCAGAGATCTGTAGAGGGTGCTGCTCGAGTCTTCAGCTGAGTACTGATCAGTGCTGGTCTGTGAGCCTATCCAGACCTGGGGAAATAATTCTCTGAAAAGATTAGAAGAACAGTGCCAGGAAGTCCCCCAAAGCCAGAAATAGTTCTTGTTCCCACGAGGCAGAGTGGAAAACTTTATAATTCATGGGGCATTGGGTAGAAGGTCTAGCTTCAGTATTGAGACAAAGGTACCCTAGAATAGAGGCTGCTGTAATACCACATAACAAAGCTCAAAAGCAAAGTTCTGAAAGGACAGAACTGTTTTTAAGTAACTCAACTTCATTCCAGAACACAGCTCAAGGATATTTATAAAAATACAACCATATCCAGCATCCAAAAAGATAAAATTCAGTGTCTGATACCCATTCAGAAATGAACAGAATTAACATTCTGAATTAACATTTGGAAGTAGTCAAGTATGACTCATAATGAAGACAAAAATCAATCAACAGAAACTGATCTAAGAATTATACAGATAATAGAATTAGTAGATAAAATACTAAAAGAGTTATTATATTACAGTATTCTGTAAGTTCAAGGGGCCAGAGGAAACATTACACTGAATGGTAGATACATAGAAGTCATAAAAAAGACCTGAATTATCTTCTAAATATGAAAACTATTATATCTGAGATGAAAAATACAGCAGATTAAACCCTGGAGCAAAAAAGATCAGTGAACTTGAAGACATAACAATAGAAGCTATCCGAAATGAACCCCAGACAGAATTTTTTTTTAATTGAAAAATAAAATGAGCAGAGCATTATTTGGGGGGGGGGGGGGCAACTTTAAACATCAAATATACATGTAATTGGAGTCCTCAAAGCAGAGGAGGGAGTCTGATCTATTTCAAATAAAGTTGCTATGACTATTCATATATTATGTAGATATATGCTTTAAATTCTTGGGTACGCACCCAGGAGAGAAATTGTTGGGTACTAAGGGTCATATAAGTTTAACTTAAAAAAAAAACTGTCAATTTTCCAAAGTGGTTTTTTCATTTTACACTCACCCAGCAATGGATTAAAATTCCAGCTCCTTTGCATCCTTGCCAGTGTTTTTACGTTATCACTCTCTTTAATGTTAGCTGTCCGAATGGGGTGTTGTGATAACTCCTTGTGGCTTTAGTTTGTATTTCCATGATGACTAATAGTGTTGAGCCTCTTTTCTTGGCTTATTGGCCATTCATATGTGTTTCTTTATAAAAGACTTGTTGAAATCTTTTTCCTACTGTTTATTGGGCAATTTCTCCTCTTATTATGGAGTTATAAAAATTTTTTCTTAATATATTCTGTATATGACTCAAATATAAGTATTGTAATTATTTTCTCCACTCCTGCAGCCATTATGATTTTTATAATGGTGTATTTTTAAAGAACTTTGTTAATGTATAATAGACATACAGTAAACTGCACATATTTAAAATATACGATTTGATCAGTTTTAAAACTTGTGTACACCCCTGAAGCACTGATTCCAGTGATGTTAACGACAATTTCCATCACTGTCAAAGCTTCCCAGTGCCTGGTTTGAGCATCACTTTACTGCTCTTCCATGCCCATCCCTGGGCAACCATTAATCTACCTGTATCACAGATTACTTTGCATTTTTTATAACTTTATATACATAAAATCACATGGAGTTTCATCTTTTTTTCTGGCCTTTTTCTCCAGCATAATTACTTCCACATGTATCTACATAGTTTGTGTAATAATATTTCTTCTCTTTTTATTGCTAAGTAGTAGTCCATAGCATAAATATAGCAAAATTTATGTCTTTATTTACCCGTTGATGAGCACGTGAGTAGTTTCCAGGTTTTGACAATCAGAAATAAATAGAATATTTGTACAACAATATTTGCATCTACATATGCTTACATTTCTCTTTGGTCTAAAATCAATGACTTTAGCATCCACCTTAAGATGCAGAAAAAGAAAAGCAAATGAAATATGTAATGAGCAGATGAAGAAAAATAATGAAGATCAGAGCAGAGATCAATGAAATCAAAGCCAAAAAAATGAGTAAAAATTAATAAAGATAAAATCCATTTTTTCAGAAGATAATAAAATAGTAAACTTCTAGTAGACAGATCAGTGAAAGATGATACCAAAACACACACACACACACACATATATAAAACTTCACCAATGAAGAATGTCTGCTTTTCAAAAAATATTATTGAGAATGAAAAGAGAAGACTCAGACTAGGAGAAAATATTTGCAACTAATATTTCTGATAAAAGCTTATATCCAGAATATACAAAGAACTCTCAAAACTTGATAAAAACAAAACCAAAAACCTCAAGTAAAACACTAGTAAAGGGGGAGGGTGTAGCTCAAGTGGAAGAGTGCATGCTTAGCATGCCCAAGGCGCTGGGTTCAATCTCCAGTACCGCCTCCAAAAATAAACAAATAAATAAATCTAATCACCCCACACACCAAAAAAAAAAAAAAAAAAAAAAAAGCTAAAAAAAGTAAATAAATAAAAAATAGAATATGTAAAGAAAAACAAATTTTAAAAATATAAATAAAATAAAAAAAATACTAGCAAAAGATTTGAACAGTCATTTTGCCAAAGAAGACTTGTAGGTGGGAAATAAGTACATGAAAAGATGCTGAACATCATTAGTCACTAAGAAAATGCAAAGAAAACCACAGCAAGAGATAATTACATATCTATTAGAACGTCTAAAGTTAAAAAGATTGGTCACATAAAGTATTGGTGAGGATGTGGAGGAACAGGACCCCTCATAAACTGTTGGTGGGAATATAAGACGGTGCAGCCACTTTGGAAAACAGTTTGTTAGTTTCTCAGGAAGCTTAGCATACATCTACTAAATGACCCAGCCATCCCACTCCTAAATACTTTCCAAAACACAACTTTAAATCTGCAAATTTGAATAACCCAAGGTCTGGAGGGAGCTTCAAGTTCATGGTTTAATTTCCTTCCCGAGAATGTGTTATTCAGATGTCTAATGTAGATAAAACACTGTCATTTCTGTCAATGTGAAGTTTCCTTTGCTGACTGGAAAGCATATGCACCTCTAGGTTGGAATATCATTTTATATGTTCCCTAAGCCACAACATTATTTGAAGAGCATCCTTCATTCATTCAACATTTATTAAACACCTATTCTGAGTAGTAAATTTTTCCTCCACCATGATTATGTGCAGTCCTTAACAAAAGCTCTAAACAGAATAATTCTTATTAATTTAATCACACTGAAAAGCCCCTTTCAGTATACCATTGTTTTGCATATTTATAAAAGTTCTATTCCTAATTATCTAAAATCTCTTCATAGCTCAACTACATTCTGAATATTGTTTGGCCTAGTTCAGTTCTTCCATTATGATCTCTGATTCATATTTTCCCAGTGAAAAAACTATTTTTAATTAAGTACATCTTCATTTTAGAGTCTTCAAGACAAAATCTTAGCAAGCAGGAACCTGACTAATATTTCAAATCTGAAGACAAACTTGATGCTTGTTTCCTTGTATAAACTTCTTTCCGGACATGCGCAGCAGCTGGGTTCACAGATCGGCAGATGAGATATGAGAACCACACTGGGTCCAGCCTCTATCACGAGATCAGAGAAAATCAGTTTTCTCTCCAGTAAAAACAGAGCAACTTGTTTTCAATTCTCGCAGCTCCCAGCAAGCCCTGGTGTTTCCCTTTGGTCTGCGAAGCCGTTCAGTCTCACCCTCTCCTGCTGTCGTGACAGTCTTTGTCTCTGCCCCAGCAGCACAAAGACCAAAGGAAAAAGGGACTGTTAGCAGCTTTTCTTGCATTGGGGAAGATAGACATGATTTCACAGTAAGAAGAGGTATCTGATCTTTTAAGCCCCCTTTGTTTCCTCTCTCCAAGTTTTACATCCCTTTTTATCTGTAAATATATAAAAAAAAAAAAGTTGTACATACATTTTCAAAATACGCTGCCTAATACAACTTCATACATTTAGGAAGCTGACAGCTGCCCTCTGAGGTATAGCCTGACAGCCTAAATCCAGAAATCAATCATTTAGATAAAGTGATGCTATGCTATTGCTCCCGGTATGTACTGCGGCACCCAGGAATCACTTATTTGAGATACGCCGTCGTGACTCAGATAGATTAAAGCACCACATTCAGGAAACAGTTGTGTTGGGGTGGGTGGGGGGGATGCTTCCATAGATCTGCCATGTTACACAGCCCAGAATCCAGCAGCCAACCGGGCAAGTCTGTGCTGAATCGGAGCTTCCAGAAACCTGTGAAGCAGCAGGATGACAGTTCTGTTCTTCAACAGCCCATTATGAACTAATTAGCATACATGAATTGCAGATTTGAAGCATTAAAGTGATGTACAAATCATTAATATTTTGTCAAATCCATGTCATCCTTGTGTATGCCTTCCTATTTTAATGTTGCATGACAGTGGAAAGAGGTGCAATGCTCTGTATAGAAAGAGGAGAGATTTGGTGTAGCTGATATAATGAGATCTATTTAAACACTATGTATTTTTCAGCTCTGAATATATCTACTTGGAAAAATGCTACACTTGTCCCATTAGGGTTAATTGTGAAAGGATGTTAATATATTCAGAACCCCAGGGGTAGTTCTACATGTTGTCTGAATGAAACAGGAGATGTAAGACCAAATTCACATTTAAGCTTTCTTTTTAAAAAGTCCTCTTTTTGATGAATATAAAGAGCCATAAAATCTTTCTCCCTGACTACGGAAGGTGTGACTACTTAGAATGGGAGCTGAGCTTTCAGGTGTGTGAGGGCTCCAACACAGCAGATCCATTCTTATTAACCCAATGCCACACTTAATTTATAAAGATGTATAATGCAAAGCAAAGGAAAAGTGGAAACAACATCAAAGCCAATTTCCATACTGGAAAAGGCTTCTAAATATTAATTTGTGGGTTTTTTTTGTATTGTCTCTGTGTATTTAATTACTAATGCTATTTGTGCTTAAACAAATGCTTGGTGTTTCATTTGAATTTCTTTTTTCTTATTAAAGTGGAGTCATAATGTTTAATTTGTTAGTCCTGTAATAGTTGTCATGGTAACAGATTAATGTTATATATAAATATGTATGTGGTATGTATATATGTGCATAGTGCAAATATATAGTATAGATGATCATGACTTGATACCAAGGGCACATTTCGGAAGACTCAGCTCTCAAGGAAAACCCTAATTAAAATGCAGTTATACTTTGTGGCCCTTAAGATATGGTCACAAACTCGGGTCTCTGTTTCACTTGGGGAAAATGCAAGCTCTGAGGAAGGGGGAGACGTTTGGCTTCTCTCTTCTCGTGGCTTCTCTTCTGCCTGAGAGCAGAGTCATCCATGCCTGGGGTTACATGCTATAGACCTGTTTCTTCTTCCTACTCCTTTCCCCAATAACTTTTTTTTTAACCTTAAGAAGTCTAGATAAAATGAAAACCAGGCAGATCCTTTTCCAAAACACAAGAAGGCGGAGGGATGCACTGAGGAAGGAGTAGGAGGGTGTGAGGTGAGTTCTTCCATTTGTATTGGTGAGAGAGAGGGGACTTCATAATAATGAAAAACACATACAGACCACTTGAGTTAGGCATTTCACACAACTCCCAGTAAATATTTAAGTTAGATTAGTATGGCCTTCAATTTAGAGATAAGGAAGCTGAGGCTCAGAGTGGAGGAGTAAACATTGTCATGAAGATTAGATTTGCCAAAGCTTCTATTCTTCGTATAATGCCCCATTACTACCCTGAGGCCTTCTTTAGTGCAAAAGATCACTCCTTCCAGACTAATCAGCATCACACCTGGTCCCCTATACAGTTGAAGCTGGTCAATGACAATGATATGCCTTATGCTGGAGATAACTTTGGTAGTAAAGAAAGAATAAAGCTGATTGAAAAAGGAAATAGCATGCCCACCTCTATCAGTTGGTATTCTTTTCAGCTTCATGTAACAACAACAACAATAATAAAATGACTGCAGTTTAACTAAATAGAGGTTTATTTTTCATAAATCATCACAAATCCAGAGATAGGCAAGCTTTAGGTGGTATAGAGGTGCTACAATGCCATCAGGGACTTGGCAGTTAAGCAGTTGTTCATCTTCCTACTGTGTCATCCTTAGCATGAGACTATAATCTTCATGCTCATAAGATGGCTGCTGCCACACCAGACATCACAACTGCATTCCAGACTGGAAGAAGAGAAGTGAATAAAGGGTATATGAATGAACCAATAGAGGTCATCTCTCTGTCTCTGTCTCTGTGTCTATCTGTCTGTCTCATTTGGGTGAGGAAAATCACAATTTCAATATCTGATGCCATATGCTGTGCTTTGATTCATTGTTTCCTTGGTATTAGCCAGTGATGTAGCAGAACGTCTGGGAACTGTGCAAAATATAGAACACTTTACAAATATGCATGGCATCCTTGCACAAGGGCCATGCTAATCTTCTCTGTATTGTTCCAATTTTAGTATATGGGCTGCTAAAGCAAGCACAAACTTGTATCTTTTCAGTGATAAACAATAATTCTTCAGGAAGCCCTAACCAAAAATGGTGCTTACTTATACGTCATTGGCTAACCCACAGAGGCAAGGAAGTCTATAGAAGTTAATCATTTTAACCGAGCCTAATGTTGCTCTTAGTAAAATGGGAGTTCCATTAGTACGTAATAGAAAATGGTTACTGGGCAGGCAATGAGCATCGGTCTTCTGTGGTAGATGTTTCCTTGTGACTTCATCAAGAGTACACACCACTGTAGAGAAAGATGCCCTTTGTATCAGGGGAAAATAATAAGTGTGTATTCTGGCACACGCTTAAACACCATCTTGAACCTTATTCATTTCCTTGCTATTTCTTGAATTCCCAGTTTCCATTCTCCGGCTCCTCCTCTATTTACTCCTTCTAAGTTGTACTATTGATTAGCTTGCCTTATTGGTATTTTACCTTTGGCTTGTTTGCTTGGTGCCTTAACTATCCTAGTAAGATGGTGGCAATGTTCACAGTTTAAAGGATTGAATTTTTTAGATGCTGTATAGTGGATGGTCAGCAGCTAAGGATTCACACAGATCTGGGTTAAAGTGACTCTAAGCAAGTTACTTAACTTCCCTGAGCTTTGGTTTCCTCATCTGATAAATAGAGATAATAAAAATACCTTCTTTGGAGGGCTTCTAGGGGGAGGAAATGAGTCAATGCACATGAAACACCTAGAGGAACATGACACACAGCAAGCACTTGACCAATGGTAACTAATATTATTGTGAATTGAGTCGACCTGGATTCAAATCATGGATCTGCCATTTTCTTGGACAAGTTACCAAAAGCCTTTGATTCTCAGTCTCCTTATGTGGACGTGGTTACTGGGTAATGTTAGAGATGGTACGTATGTAAAGTACATGGTAAAGTGACTGGTGATGAGTAGGAACGGCACACAGTACGAGTTGCCTGTCACTATCCGTTCCCCTTCTCCCTTCCTACCAGAATTTTATTTTTTTCAGAATGGTGATATGCCCTACTAAAATTATGCCCTTCCCCAACTCCCTTGCAGCTAGGGGATGACAAAGTTCCAATCAATGTCATGTAAGCAGAATTCCCTGGAGAGAGATTTCCTTCCTGAGTAAAAAGGCAAAAGCTTATTTTGTGAAGGCCCTATGCTCTCTATGCTTCTCCACTGTATGCCTGCAGGTGCTGCAGCCACCCAGAAAGCACGGGGACCAAGGCCACAAATGAACGATGCTGCAGCAGGAAGGGAGGCTCTGGGTCCCTGGTAGCATCGTGGCAGCCCTGCACTAGCTTAGGATTGCCCGACTTATATGAAAAGGAAAACAGTGGTTTAAGCTAAAATTCCTTGAGTTTTACTTAAGTGCAGCCAAACAATCCACGGAGACATTGTTTTTTGCTGTGTGGAAGCTGTATTAACAACCATGGTCATTGTCGTCATCGTCATCACCTCTGTCTATGATATGGCCACAGGATATCCGTATCTGTGCTCTGTTCTTACGGGCGGTTACCAAAGGGGTTGATTGTGGCCCCATGGAAGTAGTCCGCAGGAAATTAGTCTGCAGGAAGTACTGATCAGTACTCCTCAGGGCTTCTGTTCCCTGAGGGGAAGTGGAGAAATCTTTACTGCCTCTGGGATTTGGGGACAAGGACCATGTAATAGTCAGAACAGACCATAGGGTCCTGAGGGGACTGCTAGCCCAGGAGAGCCCTGTGCACTGAATCCCACTGATAGTCTGGAGATCTATGAGTTTATTACCCTCTAGTTGCCCACAGGCACCTGGGTGACATTAAGAATATTTAGCATGGGGCTAAAAAGACGTCAATGCTGAGTGAAGGGTAATGTTGCAAAGATTATTTAGTGGACAGTGGTAATAATCACCAATAATTAGAGATAATTAGGCATAACTATGTCCCACACAACCTCTTCACCAGTTTAGACTGAAAGAAATCTCTGACCAAATTTGTCTGTGTATAAAGGTGCACGTTAAACACTTACTAGGGAGCAGGCACAAAACAACTCATACAAAGTAACCTGTAAGCTTGATCAATTCCAGCTCTTGAGCTTTTAGGTAGTCTAACCACACCCGTGCAGGCACTGTTCACTTGAGGCAGATATGATCGTATTCTAGACGCAGAGTTCCTGTAACCTCATGGTAGGCATCAGGCCACTGGCAGACTGAGAACTGAGTCAATGGCCGGACCCAGGACAATCTAGGAACGATATCCCTAAGGTACAGGACACAGGGTTTTCTAGATTCTTATTCTGTTTATACAATTGGGAAGGGAGTCTCTAGAATATTTTATACGATCCACGAATCTTTAAAATCACTGTTTGCACTGGTTAAAACCCATTTCTAACAACCCCCATGCTAATTGACAATTAATTTTTACCAATAAAAACAGATTTTTAACATGCATTATGCTAATTAAGAATACTCTGGTGGTGGTGTTGGAAGACTAAGATTGCTAAATCCTTGTTAGGGAGCCCCTCTGGAAGGTGGGATTTCTTACTAGAAGACTAGCTGACAACACCTATGGTGTGAAATTTTGATTAGAGCAAATGACACTCTTCAGGTGTAGCTTGAGCTAACCAATATATGCATAGCTATATACTTCCTATAAACTAAAAGGGGAAGTTTAAATTACACACATTCCACTAAGAAGCTCCTATAATTAATAAAGGGCCAAATCAGAACTAGACTTTGTGTCCTCTGACTCCCAAATTTGAAAGTCTTACCACCATAGCATCCCAATTTGGCATTAATCCTACAAATAGTCCAAACTCATTGCCCTAAGAAGTGACCTTTTCTAAGTTAGCCTGTTAATATTATCAAAAATTTTCCCACTTAGAGTAAAAATAGCAGATTTAGTTACTGATATTTCTCCTGGAGCATCATTGTCAATGGGTAAGATAGGATTAAAAAACAGAGCATCAAATGAAAGTCTGAATTTATAAGACGTGGTGACATGTAAAACAGCAAATCACTGATTATGAGAAAATTAAGGGGAAACATCATAAATATGGAGTGAGAAGCACAAAGCAAACCTTATCATCCCTCCTCAATTTCGACCCTGCAATGTCTGTGTTGTGCAAGCCCGCTCTGATTTCTTAACCATTTATGTTCATCTCTTTGATTATTTCTTTTTTTTATTAATAAGCATCCACTCTACAGATTCTAATTTATTTTTACATAGGAAATTGTAGGAAAGCAATGAAAGAGTTCCCAAATGTGATCACTGGTTTGTAGCGGTATTAATTACACTTCCCAAGAAGTCAAGACAGATTCTGGGGAGATTCAGGGGTCATCTGTGGAAATAAAGAGGGTCTCCACCTACCATTCCCTGACACCTTCAGAAGGCGAGGCCCGCTGCCCTGCGCACACAGAGGGGAGGCCTTCCAACTCCTACGCTTGCCTTGTGGCTGTACGTAAGTGTTTAGTGCTCCTTGGCTGTTCCTCTGATGGAAAATCATTCTCAACTGTGCTCCTTTGTTTGCTCAACCCTTGTGGAGATGAAGGTTGGAGATTGCCAATACAGTGCATTGAGAAATTCTCATTTTACTGGAGAGTGTGGTTCGGTAAGAATGAGTATACTGACTGAAGACGCAACTATGATGAAATTGTTGGATTTCTTGAGGAGTGATGAGGAATGAGTGGAACTGAGTTCCAGCTAAAGAACCTGGTACTATTTCCCCCCCACAAAAAGCAATGGTGAACCATCTCATGCTTTCCCCATCTGTGAAACAAAGGTCATTTTTTAGCCTTCTTTATCAAAATGACAAAATAAAAGCTCCTATAAAAGGCTTGGTTAGATCCTCACTGTTAAGTCAGTTCTGAATGATAATCTACTGAAGTCTTTATTGCTTGATCTTCTGGGAATTAAAAACCATTGGGCCTCCCTTGAAACTCCACTGGGAATAGCATATGGCTCCTAGATTCAGTGCAATTAAGTGCCTGGAAAGGAGGAGGCTGGGAAATTGTAGAGCCCTGAATTGATAGGTTAAAACAAAAACCAAAAAATAAAAATAGCTAATAGGTAAATGGGTCAAAGGGTTAAATGGTGATCCTCTGAGTATCATCAGCTCTTCCTCTATTAAACCTAGTATCAAAGAATGAACGCCATGATAAGGAGTTCAAAAGTCCCCTAACCTGGAGACAGCTTTGGAAAAACCAAGCTGGTTTAACTGATATAATTATTGTGGATTCATTGAAGTCTGAACAGCAAAGTATTTAAAGCACTGTCAGGAAATATTAAATCTCTCTTCTGAGACTAGGATTGAAAAAAGGTAGGACAGCTCATTTTTCACATTAAAGCAGGATTGGGCCTGATTAGTATTTGAAATATTTCTTTCCCAATTTGGGGCAGCATTAGATTTTGGCTAGTAAAATATAAATGAACATCAATTGTACATGACAACTGCTGATCCAAACCACTTAAAATTCCCCGAATGTCTTTTTCTTAGATGGGCTGCCAGAGTCTGGTCACCAAAGCCCTCAGCGCTGATGGAAGGCGGCTCCGGCTCCGGCTCCGGCTCCGGCTCCGGGGTGGGGGCCCCGCCCAAGCTGGGAAGGGTTAGAGAGACAGATGTTTGTTTTGTGAGGACGTGACTCAGTACCGGGGCCATTACAATGTTTCAGGCTAGGTCACAGTACTCCAGATCACTCTGCATTTTGCTCCGAGGCCAGGGAGCTCAGGGACTGTTGCTGCCTCTTTGTTTCAGGGGAAATCAAACCCACTTCAGTCACCATTTCCTGCAGCTTCAGGTTGAGACTAAAGAGTGCAAGCGTCAAATGTTGAAGCCACAATTATAAACATGATTAAAAAAGACTAATTTACCTAGTAAACACTTCTCTTCATGATTTGGAAATGGAGCAAGACTGAAAATTATTAACTCTCCTTTTGTTTATCCTTGGAGGGAAATTTAATCATGGTTAGTCCTTGGCCATCATAATGGGTTCATTGAAGCCACTTCCTAGGCCGAAATAAGCAGTTCATTATAGACAAACTAAATCAAGAGATAAGATTGATTTGCCTCTTTTTAGAATCAAGGTTCTTATCTTTCCATTAATCTAGTTTAAAAATATAGCAAGCGGTTTCTCCTAAGACTTCAAGCTCTCTCCAATATCCTCCGCCCAACCCCTCCACCGCCCCAACCCAGACTTGATTTCAAGATCTTGTCTAAAAGATCTATTAGAACAAAGAGCCCACTAATTAAGGCGCTAACCCCAAGACTATGCTGTTAGCCTGGGGGAACTTGTTTTAGCCCATTAATTTGAGAGCTGTTACTTTATCTCCAGTGGTAATTGGTGTGTTAAGTCTATCTCTACCCACTTATTTGGGAAGAGATACCACCATTTACTCTAATTTGAACTCAGGTTTATACCACGGTTAGACTGGCTAGTCCCCCATTTTAATTTGTCAGTGATCTTGAAGAAGCATCCTTGATAGTATGTTGGAAGACTGCTCCATTTTATCTGTTACCCATGCAAATGTTTTTTTGTTTAGCTAAGGCTGAAGCTGATAGAACCAAAATGCTTAGCAGATTTTGGATTGATTCTGTTCTCCACAGCCCAGTCTGTTCTTTGCTATACGAACTGAACATGAAAAGGTCACAGCAAATAAATCCTGGCCTGGGTTTGCAAAAATGTGAATAGAAGGTAGTCAGTCATGGTAGCTCCTTTTTGTGAGAAGGTTATTAAAGTTCACTGGAAAACAATTTCCCCAATCTCACATTTATAATTGAATACTGCTGTTGTGAAGTTTCAGTGAGATGAAGTATGTGAAAGTGTCTTGTAAACTCTGCAAAATAAAAAGTCTGAAAGAAGAGCCATAGAGCTATTAACTGGGGTTCATGTTGAAGAATGAGATTATGGGGGAAACTGTCTCATTTGTACACTTCTCTAAGAATTGAATTTTTAAAGCTACAAATATATATGACTTATAAAATCAGCAAAATATATGACTCTTTCCTTTTTTAAAGTGTTTTCCGCAGGATGTAAGCATTTTTAAAACTCACTATGCCCTGGATCTCAAATGACTAAAATAGGGGTAATTATCAATAGTTTTTCAAAAAAAAAATCAAATATCATATATGAAGTCAAGATTGGAAACATGAAATTAGATTTTTCCAGAATCAGAACATATTCTGTAGGTATAATTTGAAGACTGTTTTTCAGAAAATTTGAAAGGAGATCTTACTTGGCTTTGACCTGGGTGTGAAAACAATGCGATCATGACTCTCCTGAGGAAGGTGTTCAAGAATTGAACGTTAGGCCATTCCAGGCACCAAAAGGACTGGCCCAGGTGTGATTCTGTGTAAGTAAGACAGAGGCACATACAGAAACTGAAATCCCAGCTACAGTAGGGAGGCCCAAGGGGGTCCCATTGTGAACAGGGCAAATACCCCACCTCTTCTTCATTCTTTGAGATGTCCTCACTCTGCTCTTCCCTGTTCCTCACAGCTCTCCTTCTGGGCTCCGGACTTCCACACTTCCTTCAGAAGTCAGAAGATTCAAGTTCGAATTCTAGCTCTGTCTATTAGTAGCTGTTTGAATCCGGCTCCATGCTTTAAGCTTCTTGAGGCTTCGCTGTTAAATAGAGGTCGGTGAAGATGAAATGAGATTGATAACAAAAGCAACCCAGAAAGTGCATTTCCACAAACAAATGTGAGATCGAATTTTATGTATTTACTTTCCCTACTACCTTGTCCCTGTCGACATTTATGCAGCCGATGTCCCATTGCCTCGGGGGACCTTGTTTTCTACAGTTAATCTGATAAAGTAAACTCTGCTTATGTGTTAAAAGGTGCTAATGAGTTAACTTAGTGCCCTTCTCAGGTAATATATTTACATTTGGAAGAACCTTGAAAGGATCTTTTCCTTCTTGGGTTTGGGAAGGGGAGGAGATGGTGGGAAACAGTGTCAACACTTAGTACCTTCCTTACGTGCCAGGCATTCTGATGGGAACCTCATATTCAAATACATGCAACAAAACCTATGAGATGTGCAGACACGCATGATTTCATAGCAAGCGTTCGCTACCTGTAAGTGATTCCGTTCATCAGGGAAACTTTAAGGTTATAATGTGATCAAAGCAGGAATGGGAATCATGATTTGGAACTTGCATCTTAGGAAAAAAACTGTCGATTGCAGTTCGAGTGCATTATCTAGTGCTTTGTTTATCTTAATAATGGGTAATCAGGATTTGAAGAATGTGTATGCAACTTGAGGCTAATGATAGTGCTGGAAGGGAGAAGAAATGCAAAAGACTTTCTCTCCCTCTCTCTTAGATTAAAAAAAGCATAGTAGAGTGAACCTCCATTTATTCAATACTTATCAAGATTTCCCTCATTTGTTTCATCTACCCTCCTTTTATATTCCGAAATATGTTAAAGCAAATTAATGACTTCATGTTACTTCAGTCTTACAAAACAATGATGAAAATGGTAACTTTTCTTTAAAGACTTTTTCCTCATTGACCAGGGCTAACTGATGACCCTGAAATACTATTCATACAGGAAACTTAGGTTCCATGCTTAATTTTCCCCTTTAATTGCCAATTGTCAGAATGACGTGTTATATACTGATTACCTCCAATGGCGATCAAAGAGGTTTTGTGTGTGTGTGTGTGTGTGTGTGTGTGTGTGTTGTGCTTTGATTTCCCATTTATTGCTTTGGCCACCCCTCTTTGTTTGAGCACCATCATGGATTCACAGATTTTTTTTTTTAAACGTATTCGGTGCTGTAGCAGATGTAGTTGGTACCCTGCCCACATCACCTCGACACTCACCATTCCTGAAAATGAAGAGGGCAAGCACCTGTAACTCTCCATTTGAGATTTTTCTCTCTTCCTATGCCCTTGACAGGCAGGAAGTGCCAGAAAATTGACACACAGGGAGAATCCCTCAGTCAATAATGTCGGAGGACAAATCTGAGGTGTGTTCCACGCCGTTTTCCAGGGCTCCCAGCAGGACTGAGCCCCAGGTGCCCTTCATAGTGATCTGTTTATTAACATACCATATACTGGTTTCCTACCCTTTCCCGTCTTGCTTTCACACTCCCCAACCCGTCCCCCCTAGCATTGGTCCCCGTGAACCACATGTGCCCAAATCCTTGTCTCAGGGGCTTCTTCTAGGAGAACCCAGACTAAGAATGTTGACATCAAGAGTAGTTATAGGAAGCAGACACTCAGAATGGGAAACTGATGGGAAAGATGGGGTAATCCCCCGTAAGTGGGACAACAGTCATCTCTGGCCTGGCAAAGTAACACAGTTTCTTAGATTTCAACTATGGTGGATAAGAGTGGGAGCGTGTGGAAGAAGATGTACTGGTTTATGTAATAACTGCAATACTTGAAAGATATGAGGGCTGGGAAATTAGTTGCTGTTGTTAACACACACAAGAAGGAAGAAAATAAAAAACTCAGGTCAACAATCTATCAATTCAAGGTATGGTCCAGAAACCAGAATGCCTCAGTGCCATTGTTTAAAGAGGACTTCATCTCTTGCATCCAGAAGGCTGTGCTAATAATCAGGCTCAAAATGTAAACATAAGAGTGGTGGGACCACAAAGAGGCTGGCTTCACAGCTTGAGACCTAGGATGAGGACTTCTGGGTGGATGTGTTTGAGTTCTGTCAACCCCCAGATTCCTCTGCTCCCTGGACCAGCAAAGGTGATCCTTTCCCCTCGGTTAGAGGAAAGCAACCTTGCATTTTCTGAAGACTGTGCAAGATCTTTCCCTGTGGTGGATGACTTCAAGATGTGTTTGTCCTCCTTAAGATCGCTACCTTTTCCCGACTTCCTCACTGCTTCTGCAGTTGTGTTGTCCAATCCAATAGCCACTAGTCTCATGCAATGATAAACCAATCAAAATGAAATAAAATCAAGATTTTTTTTCTCAGTCACATTACAAGTCCTCAGCGACCACATGCGGCTGGTGGTTACTATGTTGAACTGTGCAGACCTTACATTTTCATCATCACAGAAAGGTCTGCTGGGCAGAGCTGATCTAGACCAAAAATTGGCAAACTGGTTTTTAAAGGGTCAGATAGCAAGTACCTTAGGCTTTGTAGGCCTCATGGTCCCTGTTTCTACTACCCAACCATGCCACTGTAGCATGAACACAGCCATAGGCAATACATAAATAAATGGGTATGGCTGTGTTCCACAATTTTACTACAATTTAAAGTGTCCAGCCCTAGTCTGCCAACCCCTGGTCTATAACAAAAACCAGCATCAAGTCTTAGTGTAGCGCAAACTGGAAGCACTGTTCATATACAAGGTGAATGTAATTTCCACAGTAAGGTATACAGCTGGAATGATAATGAGGACCCATGACTCACAGGAACCTTTGACGGTGTATAGTAGACCTCGGTATTCCCAGGGGCAAGACAGCTGAGCAGCAGATGATGGTGCTGCTTGACTTACAACAAACAAAAAAGCCATTAGTAGGGGAGTCGGAAGCTGATGTCAAGCACATCTTGGAAAAATCACAATCCCTCACGCAATTCCACACTATGAGGAAAAGGGGAACTACTCACCAAAGGTTATGTATCCCAATAAATTTCAAGGCAGTATGCTTGGAATGTAACTTGAGGCTGCTCAGAGGGGATAAAAAGAAGGTTTGGTAAGGAAGAGTGTATTGACATGAGTACTGGCAAGGTTTACATCCTGGCAAGGGCCTCTGGAGACAAGCCTTATCTACTGCAACTTAATTCTCAAGCCTCCTATTTTCTGGAGGCCTAGAGTACATGAACTGGAGATGCCAGGACTGTCCTGGCAGAGGAATAAGGAACAGGTCAAAAGAATCAGAGATGTGGACTTGTTTGAATAGATTCATTACAAAACAAAAACCAAAAAACAAAACACAAAAACAAACAGCTCTCTGTGTTCTCCAGAGGGACCCAGAGAACTCGCTTCACTTAGGCAGTGGGGAATGAGAGAAATTAATGTTGGTTATCATTTGTGAGCCAGGGGTGGAATGGAAGGTTATTACAGTACTGGGGTACTTAGTATCATTGCAGAGGATACGCTTCTGGCATCCTAGAGACCAGGTGTCAGCATTTAACCATCAGAAGGTGAGACAAATATAATTTCCATAATGGGTATATGGCTAGAATGACAATGAGGAGCCCTGTGGGTCACGAAATCTGTTGGAAGACACCTAACAGATCAAGGTATTCCTCGGGGCAAGACAGTTGAGCAGCTGATGATGGTGTTGTTTGACCTATACAACCAGAAAAATTAATAGTGGGCCAGCAGAAAGCTGGTGTCAGAAGCTGTCCTGGAAAATCACAATCCCTCAGTTCTCAGACCCAGAGTCCACTAATTGAAAGGGAGGCTATTTTATTTGGAGAAAAGATGCCGTGATGTCACAGGAAGTATAACGTCATATAGCAGTAGCTATTTTCCCAAACTACCTTCAAAGGACTAAAGGTCATCTACTGGATAACTGTACATTCACAGAAAGCTGATTTCTGAGGGCTGCTGGGTACCAGATCATAGGTGATAGTGACAGAGCAAGGGAATTGAAATGCCTATAGGAGCTATGGAAGTCATGTGATAAACAGAGTCCTGTTCTAGGTCCACCTCACAGTGAACACAATGGATCTGTGGACCACCCTATGATTATTTTCCCAGCTCTAAATGCATCATTAGGTTGAATTTACCCAGAAGGTGAGCAAGCCCTCATATTCATTACTTGATTGTGGGGTGTTATGACAGCAGAAATTAGTGGAAGTATGGTAGGCAGAATAGTGGCTCCTCAACGATGTCCATGTCCTCCTTCCTGGAACCTGTGACTATGTTAAGTTACATGGCAAAGGGCAATTAAGGTTGCAGATGGAACTAAGGTTGCTCATCAGCTGAGCTTGAACTGGAGAAATTATTCTAGATTATCTGGGAGGCCCAACAAAATCACAAGAGTTATAAATAGAAGAGGGTGGCAGAAGAGGAAGTCAGATTCTGAGATTTGAAGATGCTATGATGCTGGCTTTGAGGGTAGAGGAAGAGGTCACAAGCCAAAGAATGCAGGAAGCCTCTTGAAGCTAAAAAAGCCAAGGAAAGAGATTCTCCCCTAGGCCCTCCTGAATGAACATAGTTCTCCCAATACCTTGATTTTATCCCCATGAAACCTATTTTGAACTTTAGGCCTGCAGAACCGTAAGATAATAAGTTTCTTTCATTTTAAGCACTAAATTTATGATCATTTGTTATAGCAGCAATAGAAAGCTAATGTAGGAAGCTCTTAAATTTGCACCGCTCCTCTCTACCCCTGCAAGAAATTAAAATGAAAGCAATGACACACCCTGGATGAATGGCAGGGCTGAGTACTGCTCTCAAGGAGTCACAGGTTGCTGAGGTGGTTCATCCTATTCTCTTTTGATTCACTGTATGGTCCCTAAAAATCAGATGGATCATAGCAGAAGATGGTGAACTGTGGTAAACTTACATGAGTGGGAGCCCCAGCTGCAGCTGCTGTGCCAAATGTGGTATCTTTACTAGAAGAGATCAAAGTAGCCTCTAGCACTTGGAATACAGCTATTGATCGGGTGAATGCATTCTTTTCAATTCCCATCATGAAGGAGGATCAAAAGAAATCCAGATTCTCCTGGGAATGAGAGGAGTACACATTTGTTTACAGTTATGCGCCAGGGTTATGACACTTTCCTAGTCTTGATTGTCTTGATGTTCCAAAAGATATGAAGTTGATCCAACATATTAATGATGTCATGGTAAGCAGACCTGTTGAGCAGGAAATGGCAAATACTCTGAATGCCCCAAAACAAATGTGCACAACACGGTGAGAGAAAAATCTTATGAGGATCTAGGGACCTCCCACATTGGTGATGTTTTTAGGGGTGTAGTTGTCTGAGTGTGCCAGGGCACCCCCTCCAATATAAAAGATGAATTATTGCAACTTGAACTTCTTACTGAGAAGAAACAAATAAGCATTTTAGAATTCATTGTTTTTCATATAGTGAAAAGTATAAATCTTAAGTGTATGCCTATATATATATATATAGAGAGAGAGAGAGAGACAGAGAGAGAGAGAGAGAGAGACAGAGAGACAGAGAGAGAGAGATAGAGAGAGAGACAGAGAGATATCTCATGATATAATCATGATAATCATGATCCAGATTGGTGCATATTAAGGACATTCCTATTGTCCCAGAATTTTCTCATAACCTTTCCAGTCAATATCCCATCCTCCCAAAGATAACAAGTATTCTGACTTCTGTCTTCATAGATTAACTTGGCCTGTTTTTCACTCCATCTCAGTGGAATCACAGTGCATGTACTTTTGTATTGGCTTATTTTGCTCGACATGTTTTTCGTGAAATTTATCTATGTTGTTTTATGTTTCAGTAATTGGCTCTTTTTTCTTGTGGTATAGTATTACATTATATGGATACACCAAAATATGCTATCTATTCTTTTGTTGATGGATGTTTGTGTTCTGTTTCATAGGTTTATTTATCTGTATCCAAATACCACACTGTCTTAATTACATTGCTTTATAAGAAGTCTTAAAATCTGACACTGTAAATACTCCAAATTTCTTCATCTTCAAGATTGTCTTGGTTGTTCTAAATCCTTTGTGTTTTCATTTAAATTTTAAAATCAGCTTGTCAACGTACATAAGTATATGTTGCTGGGATTTTGATCAGAATTATATTAAATCTATAGACCATATTTGGTCATTTTACTAATTGTCTTGATAGCTTCTTTGTAGATTCCATTTGATCTCTATGTACATAACATATCACATGCAAAGACATCTTTTATATATATATATATATATATATTTTGACTTATAACACTGGCAAGGACCTCAAGTCCAATGTGAAATAAAAGTAGAGATAGTGAGAGACATTGACTTGGTCTCAATTTTATCAGATTTATCAGCATAATACTTAATGTTAAATATTGGATATTTTTCCAAATTTAGGAGAAAGGTGTGCTGGGTCATCCAGTAAATAGGTTGGAGTAATATTCCCAAATGTGATATACGCCATGTTTCCACTTCCACTTCCACTATAGAAGACTTTGACAGATCATTGTTTCTAAGGGTGAAATGAAAAATTAAATTTAATAAAGCTTTATATATATAATATATTAAATTTAAATTTTAAAAGGTATATGTATATTTAATAGATAATTTTTTGGAGAAGTTTTAGGGTCACAGGAAAACTGAGCAGAAAGTACAGAGAATCCCCATATACCCCCGGGCCCTTCCCTCCTCACACACGCACATCCTCCCTACTGTCAACAGCCATCACCAGAGTGGTACACTTGTTACAGCTGATGAACCTACATTTAAACATCATTATCAGCCATGGTCTAGAATTTACATTCACTCTTGCTGTATATTCTATGGATTTTGACAAATGTATAACGACATGCATTCACCACTGTGGTACCATACAGAATAATTTCTCTGACCTCAAAATATTCTGTGCTCTGCTTATTCATCTCACTCTCCCCCCAGCTCCTTGCAACTGCTGATCTTTTAGTTGACTCCATAGTTTTGCCTTTTCCAGAATGTCATACAGTTGAAATTATACAGGATGTAGTTCTATCAGGCTGGCTTCTTTTACTTAGTAATATACATTTAAGATTCTTCCATGTGGTTTTATAGCTTGATTGCTCATTTCTTTTTAGTACTGAATAATATTCCATTGTCTGGATGTACCACAGTTTACTAATCCATTCACTTACTGAGAACGTCTTGGTGGCTTCCAAGTTTTGGCAATGATGATTAAAGACACTATAAACATTCATGTGTAGCTTTTTTATGGATGTAAGTTTTTATTTCACTTGGGTAAATATCAAGGAACACAACTGCTAAATCATACAGTAAGAGTAAGCTTAGTTTTCTAAGAAACCACCAAATTGTCTTCCAATGTAGGGCTGTACTATTTTGAATTCCCACCAGCAGCTAATGAGAGTTCCTGTTGCTTCACATCCTTGTCAGCATTTGGTATTATCAGTGTTTTGGATTTTGGCCATTCCAATAGGTGTGTAGTGGTATCTTGTTGTTAAAATTTGCATTTTTATATGACATACGATGTTGAGCATCTTTGATATGCTTATTTGCCATATGTATCTTCTTTGGTGAGGTGTCTATTCAAGCTTTTGCACATTAAAAAAATCTGGTTGTTTATTTTCTTATTGTTCAGTTTTAAGAGTTCTTTGTATATTTTGGATAACAGTCCTTTATTACATCTGTCTTTTGCAAATACTTTTTCCCAGTCCATGGCTTGTCTTCTTACTCTCTTGACAGTGTCTTTTACAGAGCAGAAGTTTTAAATTTTAATGAAGTCCAGCTTGTCAATTATTTCTTTCATGGACTGTGCCTTCCTGGTGTTTTATCTAAAAAGTCATCACCATACCCCAAGTTGCCTCAATTTTCTCCTATGCTATCTTCTAGGCGTTCTATAGTTTTGCATTTTACATTTAGGTCTGTGATCCATTTTGAGTTAAAATTTTTGTGAAGTGTGAAAGGTCTGTGTCTGAATTCTTTTTAAAAAATTTTTTTACATGTGGTTAACCAGTTGCTCCAGCATCATTTGTTGGAAAGACTATCTTTTCTTCAAGGTCATCTATTTTTAAAACATATTGGAGCACCGTGGCTGCAAATATGTCTAAAGGAAGTAAATTCTAGAGGGAGACAAGCCCTTCCTGCGTGGGCAGAGATTTCATTTAATTTTCGCAAAAACTCCGTGAAGTAGGATTATTATTCAACTACTTGCTTAAGGCCACACAGCTCAGAGGAAATGAGGCAATGTCCAGAGAAGATGCGAAAACACCAGTGATCTATTTGCCAAAACCTGTAGAAACACTTCAGCCCTTATCTTGTCGGCAGCATTTTGGCAGTGTTAACTATAATTTTCTTGAAAATCTTCCCCTTTGACACCTGTGACACTGAACTTTTCCTCTTTTGACTCTGGCCCTTTTTTCAGTTTTTTTTCCTCCCATCTCCTTAGTTGTTGGTGATTCCGCGGAGAACCAACCACAACATTCTTCTCGCCAACGTCTTTCCTGGGTGATGACATTTCTCCACTCCAGTGGCCCAAACCAGTGCCAACGGTTCTCTCAAGATTTTAACTACTAGTTTAGATGGTTCTTCTAATTTCTTAGCAGGATCTCTACCCGAATTATCCCCCAGCAGCTGAAACCCAACCTGTCCAAGATTGATCCCATCTTCTGTGTTGTCTGCTTTAGAAAGTGAACTACCTGAAAAGTTCTCAAGCCTGAAAGTTGGACGTAATCCTAATTTTCTCGCACTCCTGCTTTCAAATAGTCACTAGTTATGATCATTCCCACAGTCTTAAATAATCTCTTATATTCCCCTTCTATCCATTCTCACTGCTAATGGTCCAGAACTTTTTCTCACTGTCACTGTTCCAGAACTTTTTCACTTCTTGCCTGTTACTGAAACAACCCCTTAAATTCTCTCCTGCCTCTAGCCTGATTCCTCTCCAGTCCATCATCTGTCACAGTGTCAGGATGGTCTTCCTAAAGCCACATTTGCTCATGTGCCTTCCCTTCATAAGGCCCTCTGACAGCATCCCACTGACCTTGGGAAAAAGGAAACACATCTTTTAACATGATTTCTAAACCCATTTGGTTAGGTAGCCTCCAAACTCATCTCTCTGATGTCACTTCTTGGGACTCTCATTTGCATTTTCCTAAGCGAGCCATGCTCTCTCTTACCTAAGAAATTTCTAGCATGTTATTGCTTCTTCCTGGGAATCAGGATGCTTCTCCTTTACGCCCTCCTCATCTTTTGTTATGTTATTTATTGTGCTTTCCTGTGATTAGGTGTTTACTTCTGTCCTTCCCTCTTACACTGTAGACACCTTGGGGGCTAGCCCAGTTGGCTTTAGCATCTCCAGCCTCATATAGTTCGGTTGGCACCTACTACTGGGTGACTGAAGTCCCCTCTCCAGAGCTGAGCTCCACGCTCCGACAACTGTGACTGCCTAGTCTGGTTTTTGTCTAGGGATTCTTATGCCTCAACATAATATGTCAGCTGCTCTCCAGTCCTCAGTGGCCTGGTTTCATGATATAAACCATCTTGTTATGGTTCCCATATGATATTCTACCATCGTCTCACTTCTTGGCATCAGACCTCCTGCCTTTGAAGAACCGTGCATTGGCTGGTCGATCGGGCCTCTTTGCAGGCAGTACTCCAACTCCTATAATGTCTGGGCTCAGGGTTTTGTTTTGTTTTGTCCCCCCCCCCCCGCCTTGGAGGTCCCTTAGCTGCAAGCTGAAAGTGTTAGCTTATGCCCAAAGAACTGTCTTCTGTCACATACTAGCCTCCCATTGCCAGCTTAATAACAATTAACCCTTGGGTCCCAGCTGCCTGGAAATAAAACAGCACCAAGATCATCATACCAAGGGCTTGGGATAGCTGGTACATATCGAGTAGAAACTGCAGGCATGAATTAAAAGGAAAATAAGGTGGATTTATGGTTAGCAAATGACAAAACTAACCCCCCGCCACGTACCTCTGCCACTGGAGGTCAGGGTGCAGAATGAATAAGCAGCATAGAAAACAAGAAGCAATGGAGAAACAGAGAAGCTAAGAAGCGTCTCCGCATCCTAGGGTCCTCCCAGGAGCTGCTTTGGGGGTTCTCAGAAGGGGCTCACAGACCTCTAAGCCACGTGTGAGCCTTGGGCCCCTCCGAGAATGACAAGTGATGGGGGCCAGATCGCTAGTGGGTGGAGGCAGCAGAGCCAAGGAGGTGGGGCGGGGGAGGCGAGGGAGCAGGCGGAGAATGGGCTCTGCAGCTGGCCTGCCTGTGTCCGGACCCTGGATCCACTGCTTCCCAGGACAGATCTTTAACTTTTCTCCGTCTGAGTTTTCTCACGTACTCAATGGGGATATAATAGTATATCAGATTATAGACGGGTCACATCAGGTAGCTGGTGTGAATTCAGGTATAATGACGTGACTGTTATTTTCCTTCACGTGACGATATCCTGAGTATGGAGCTGGCCCAAGACAAACTGATGGGGATTTGGGCGTTCCCACCTTAGAGGGCAGGAGTGGGTGGCTTATTCCATCCCAGCTACTAATTTCTTCCGCCCTTTTGCAGATCAGTCCTCTTTTTTTTTTTTTATTTTAAAATGTTTGTTTTACAAAAACAAGGCCACCCCAGTCTGGCCCAGGGCTGCTCCCTGTTCCCTGTCTGGGTCCACTTCCTGTCATCCCCAGCACTGCTCCAGGACCCGGACCGTGAGGCTCAGTGAGGCAGTGACTAAGCAGGCCCAGGAGGGTACATGACTGATGCAGGATGCCAGGGTCCAGTCAGCCCCGCGTGGCCCCCCTGCAGCCCCCGAGGAGTCAGGGAGCTGAGGTCTAGTGCCTGCCTGGGCCTTGCCTGCCCCAAGCTGCCCGCCGAGGTCAGGACAGACGCTGAGCCCTGTGACCTCAGGTCCCCTCTTCCTGACCATCTCCCAGGAAAAGTGACCTTTCAGTGCCCCCAGGAGGGGTGTAACAAGGTGAGCAGCTTCCCTGGTGCTAGGCTGGGGGTTCCCACAGTCAGGGAGCCCAGTTTGCTCCCATTACCACTGGGGTCCTGAGGGAGAGCCCCCCACCTGTCCTGCCTTCACCAGCCACCCCACGCGTACCACTAGCTCTCAGGTCCACCCTAGCTCTCCTTTGTTCGGTTCTATATGGCAGGGGGCAGCGGCTCAGGCTCCCATGTCTAGTGCCTTCTGTTTCATCTAGTGCAAAGACTAGAAGAAGATGGAGGGTGGGGGCCAGGGGAGCCAGGGTATTTCCCCCTCCTTGGCAGCCTCAGGAGATGTCTGGCAGTAACTGAGTCCATCCTCTGGCTCCAGATCCCATTGGACAAGCTCATCATGGTTCCAAATTCCATTGAGCTCCATTGACGCCACCTTCCCCGTTGCCCCTCCACTGGAAGGTGCTGATGGCTTCCTATTCCAGCTAATCTCTGAGTTGTTTACTGTCTCTTGATTGATTTTAGTTCTTCTGTTACCTGCATTAAATTCTCTCTTTTTAAAACTAAAATGGTTTCTGTTTTCTGATTTGGATTCTGACCAATACCGCCTACATTCCTACCCCAGGCATCCTACCACCATCTTCGGGTGCCTGAAGTCAGGGGACACAGCCTGGAGCTCACGCAACTTTGAGAAGTGGATGCTGACTGACTCCGCCTCCCTCCTGCCTCTGAAAATTCCCAGACCCAGGGATGCGAAGTCCCTCGGCTACGCACAAAGACTGTTAGGCAGCAGCGTTCCCCAGCCTGAGCTGTGTGGGATGATTCCCCAACAGTCCCAAACATTGCTGCTATCTATATGACAGCAAAGAAATGTTTTGGCAGAAGCCAGTCTGGGCATCAAAATGCCGAGGCCCATATGTTCCTGCTAACTTCCTGCCAAAATGTTGTTGTCGGAGTTATGAAGAGTATAACTTTTTAATCCAGAATAAAAAGGGAGCTCTAACCCAGGGATGCATTTTACACTGAAAAAGTAAGACAGCAAAAATGAGTTAAAATGTAACAAAAACGATAAATGGGAGTGATTGAGATTAGGAGATGAGGGAGGCAAAGTCCAGGAAATGTACAGAAGTCGAGGGGTTCCTACCGTCTGCCTCATCCTGGACTTTCAGCCTCAGGGGCTCACCCATGCGCAGTGATCCACCTGACTCCTAGAAGGAAACTGAAGGCAGCAAGCATTCCCACGTGATTGCTTCTTCCCACTTACACCCAACCAACCCTTGCTCCGCTCTGGTCTGCCTGATGCCTGGGTTCTGGACTCCACCTCAAAAGTAGCTGCTTGCTTCTGCCTTCTCCGGTTTTTGTAACTCACCCACCCGTCTCCATCCTTTCTGTTTATTGGGCTCATGTTTACAATGACATTGCTTTCAGCTTCGCTTGCTACTGTGATAGTAGCCGTCTCTTGGGCTTCAGTGAAAATTTCCCTCCACTCCTCAAGAATGCTACCAGCTGGGCTGCCCAGAGCCCTTCGACTCTCTCCTGCCATAGAAGGAGAATGTGGCCATGATGAACAAATGTAGAACAAGATGCGGCAGAATCCAGTACAGAGAGAGATGAGACGGCAATAGACTGGGAAAGAAGCAAATTTTCCAATGTATAACCTTTTAATTTCTTGTGAGGAAATCGTAATTTGAAAATTTTGAGATACACTTTAGAGTTATCAATAATTTTTTTTAATGGAGATACTGGTAAGGAATGGTGGCTACATGGCCCCGTGATTCAGAAATTCCAAGGGGAATTATTTTAAATATAAGCTCCATGCTGTTGATGTCACACTCCTATTCCAGGCTCACTCCAGAAGTCAGCTGCTGAGAGTTCCCAGATCTTCCAAGGGGGTCTTGCCTCTTGCTGCCTGGGGAGCGCTCTGGCTGGAGGAGCATGATCATTTGTGCAGGGGGCAGGCTGGAAGTACGGAGAGCAACGTCCCAGGAATGAACCCCAAACACTGAGAGACAAGAGTTGGTGGATACATATCCAGGTTCTCCAAGCCTTCATAGGACCTGTATGAACTGTATTCTGCAGGATGTCCTGGAAAGCCCAAGAAGACTCCCCATCATCCACTGTGGTGATCCAGTCATTAGCACACCCTTTATTGCCTTTACTTCCTTTCTGTCTCAGTTCCCTTCTCCCTCACCTTGCTTCCTGAGATCACCTCCCAAATAGACTGTCCTTGTCCCAAGTACCCAATCTGAAGAGAATATCATCTCCTCTAGCCCATTGGTCCGAACCTCCCATCAGATCCTTCAGAAGGATCTACACTTATCCAATCTACACTTGAGCTGGGGCTCTTGAAAGCAACACTGGAGGGAATACCAAAATCCCGACGAAAGAACAAAATCTCAATTTTAAAGATGCAATCAACAGACTTCTGAAAGGGAACTTGCATGGCTGCCAAAGGTCAAAACTACTTCCTGCAGTTATTTTATAAAGAATACTAAGGCCTGAATTAGAATAGGATATCCCTCTGCATAAAACCTAGAACAAATGAGAAATATTCTATTGGGTTTTTACAAACCTTTTTAGGGGAGACTGTTCTCCATCAAGTATTACGCCAGGACTTTATGTGTCATGGCATTAAATATTCACAATAATTCTATTATGATTAAATAAAATTAAGGTCATTTTATAATGAAAACAAAGAATTAATGGTAAAGTAACTTGCCCAAACCTTACATTTTTTTGGTGGGTATCTTTGGGTTTAGTATTTTGGGGATATAGGTGACAGAGAAGGAGTGCTCTGTCCCCAAATCTGTTTGCTCCACAATATTTCCTAACTCACCCTGCAGTTGGGTTGGAGTTTATAATGGGGTTCTGGCCAGTGGAAGATGAGTTTAAATAATGTCTGCCATTTCTAGGCCATCCCTTAAAGTTTTCTAGTGTGGTCAGCCAGTGATTTTATCCCTCAGATCCAGTTACCTTGGAGGCCAGGTAGTCAAGGTGATGCAGCTGTAAGAAGAAGGAGGGCTACCTGTCATGCATTACACACTGTAGGAGCTGGAAATAGTATTTATTTTATTAAATCCCTAAAAGTTGGGGGGGTTGTTTTTGTTTTTTCATACTTAAAACTCAACATATCTGTAGGTGCCATTGAATTAGTGAATGGTCACTATATGGTGAAGAAATTAATACTGAAGGCTGGAAAAGTCTTCATTCACGTTATGCAGAGGCAGAACACTTGGGAAAATTGCTATCTACAGTAACTTGGGACACAGACCATGTGCTTACTGAGCTGCACCTCTAGGGGAGAAGGTTGGAAAACAGTATGTTAATAACTGTAAAGAAAGATGAGCTCAGAAGAGAACTGACCAGTTTACAAAGAGAAATCAAGTCCAGAAATTTGAGGCATTTTAGGATTGGAAAAGCCTACTGCTTCTAGATTCTAAAAGGTAAGAGGTGGAGCTTAAAAAACGTTTTGAGCTGCAAGCACCCAATAAAATGGAAAGCAATTGAGTACACATCAGGTTAAGAGAGTGACTTTTCTCTCCAAATTTGAAAGATGGCCACCATTTAGTTTCAACAGATAGGAACAGAAGTAAGAAAACAAAGAAGTAGAGGAAACATGAAAATGATGACTAAGAGATGCCTCTGGGTGTATTTATTACCACACGGAGCTGATTAGAATCAAATGGATAAAAAGTCTATTGAATTTTTGAGGGAGTGGTGTTCTCCCCCCAAAAACCCATGAGACTGGAGTATAAAAAGACTTTGACAGTTTGAGCTGTACAACTTTTGGTCCTCAGCCTTCCATGAGCTGGAGCAAACGTTGAGGGCTATGGCCTGGAGGAGGATATTGCTCACCCCTTTCAGGTGTGGTCAGGGAAGAAGCTAAACGAGAAAAGCCCCTCGGGAGCACAGATCAGGGCTAACCCAGGAACCTCCCTCAACCCAGGTAGTGGTCTCCAAAATGTGGCCGGTAGGATTTCAGAACTCCAGGTGGGTGGTTACTTTGTGTCTCTTTTTCTTTCTTTTTTTGAAATAGGAACATTTATTGTGACGATTCTGTCTTTATTCCATCATTAGGTGGGACAGATAGTCTTTTTAAAGTTCCCTGGTCTCTGGACCAGGAGAAGCCACATCCAGACTTGACAGAGACTATTACGTGTCACCCAGAGATCCCAGACTGTAAGCTAAAGGCAGTAGATTTGAGGTTGACTCTTAGGGGTGATGATGGTGTGACTGGATTCTACATGTGGGAGGAAGGAGCGTATATCAGATCAGACTGAAGCAGGGCTGTTGGCGCTCACTATACCAGGCATAAGCTCCTGTATATTTGTTCCCCATCTTCCCTAGTAGGTTGGGGTCATGTGACTGCGTTCTGGCCATTGGATGTAAGTAGAATCACTCCGTCTAATTTTCCAGCTCCCTCTTCTTCTGCCAAGGAGACTGTGGACACCTCTGGTCATCATGTTCCTGATGGTGCATTGACAAGATGAGGGAAGACTGCCTCACACATATTGGAGTGGGCATGAACTAGAAAGAAACATGGAAGTAAGCCATGGAGATTTTATTTATAACTGTATCATAACTTAGTCTATCCTGACTAATAGTCTTTTCTATTCATCAGAGAATATTTGTAATATGGGTTATTTTGAGATAATTCTTAAGTCTAGCAAACTTGGGATGAAAGCAGGCAGAGTTCTTTTCTTTTTATTTCATGGTAGAAATTATGTGTAAGATGAAATAAGGTTTAGGATTTCATGAGATGACATTATATATAAAGTGAAAATTAAATCCAAAGATCTATGTATTTCCAAACAGTTTTTGAAGAAAAGCTATTTTGAAAAAGGTTGCACTCTGTTGCTGCTGAAAGCACTGGTTCAGGCACTCTATTACATCTCTGCTGCCTCTGCAATCTAAGGTTTGTCATCACACGTATAACTGTCTGTCTTCTGAGCACAGACCCACGAGTTCACCCAAAGAAAAAGGCTTAGCAGTGTTTTTTCATCTCCTAGGTCAAGAAAGAGATTTGGTCAAGAAAGAGATTTGCTCAAGAAGAATTTCAATATTGTTTTGAGCAATAATGAACAATGTAGGGTCCTTTAAACTTTAAATATTTTCAAAATCTTTGATAATGCTGTAGACTGACCCTCCTATCTGGAATTCTGGACGTTTGATTATTAAATGATATAAAGCAACTATACCAAGCAGAATCCAATACCAAGCATCTGTGCATAACAGTGCTATTTTCAGCTATTAGTTTCTTTATCAACCATTTTGGCATTTCTTGATTGAAAACAAGAAGCAAGTCTAGTCATAGGAAGCCTAGTCGTCAGAAGGATGTTGCAGTCCTTGCCCTACGAAGATGCCTGAACAATGAGTAAGTATCCATTGCTGCAATTCATATCACCCTCATATTAGGAATTTGGCATTTGTCAGCTGAATAAATCTTGAATGGCAACCACAGCTTTGCCCGTGGTAACCATCTAGCTAATATACGCCTCAAGACATTCAGATTGGACTCCATACCCTTTGCTCCCTACTATGATCTTAGGCCCAATGTTACATGGACAAGGAAGAGCTCTGTTTGCCATTAGAATAATTAGGGGGTTTTTAGTTATGAGATTGAAGATTGTAGATCAGGTACTATTTGCTCCGCCTCCGGCTGTTGGCTTGGCATCACTTTCTATGTACCAAGAAGAGCAAAATTGTGAGAGGAGGTTCCTGTTTTCCTTAAATTCAGATAGTTTTTTTAAAATTTCTTCTTTGTCAGCACTCTGGCCTCTATGTGGATACCTCTGCTTTTATTAATTTACTTCATGTCACATTCTTATTAAAAAAACAAGTTCCTAATGCAGACAGTATTGACTGCCCACCAAACTTCCCCTCATTCTTTTAGAACTCTCTCTCTCTTTTTTTTTTTTCAGGTATCCACCCATTCACCCAACTAGAGTTTTCCTTTTTCTTACTGAGTTTGCTATCTTTATTGCCAATGCTGCCGGACAAGGATTTTTACCGTTTACCTACAAGAAACCTCCACTCTGGCGGGGAAGCTGCTGTCTTTGACCTCCACGCTTCACTCAGAACAACCATCTCCAGAGCTCTTGCACTATCCGGTCCCCTGCGTGGGATGATTCTCCCCAGGCAGCCCCGTCACCTGCTTCCTCACTCTTTCAGGCCTTCGCTCATTGTCGGTTTCTCAGTGGGTCCTTCCCTGACCATCCTATTTAAGGTTTCAATTCCTAGCTGCATCCATAGAATCCTCAATCCTCCTTTTCCAAGGAACCTGACACATACTATGTATTTTTTCATTCCTTTCTTTATTGTCTGTTTCCCTCACTTTGATGCAAACCCCATGGAGGCAAAGGATTTTTTTCCTGGTTATTCACTGTGCTATCAGGCACCCAGAATAGTGTCTGGCATATAATAATACAATTTGTGGAATACATGACTAAATTGAGCTGATTTTGTAATTCCACAGTCACTCAAGAGGCTCTAAGGGTCAACACATCTTTGGTGTGTGTGCTGAGGAGTGCAAGGGACCCAGGAAGGTGAGGTCAGTGCAGGAGCAAGATATTTTGAGTCTGACGTAGAAGGAAAAATCACCAGTCCTGTCTTTAACATTTTGAAATTTTGTTCACCATTGATCTTTTTACATAATTAAAAAATGCTGCATCAAGATATTTTCTGTTGGGTTTTCTGTGCCCCCTTAAATTCTGTGCATCATTAGCCTTCCCCTAGTCCTGGCCCCGGGAAGGGTTCACAGGACCCTGGAATTAATCACTAAGTATGTGCCGATTTCTGGAAGACCCACTGCATCTTCTCCGAGATGTTCAGGGATGGTTCTGCTCATATAGTGTGGGAAGCAGAGAGACTCTGTAAGTGTCATCTTTTGAGAGGAACTCTGAGAACAATGCCCAGAGAGGAGATTTCCAGACCAACAATAGGGACTTGTGACAGGCCATCAGTGATAATGATGATATATACCAGGATAATGATATCTAAGGTGCCAGTGTATCCAATGAAAGAATTAGAACAGCAAGTCAAAGCCTAAGGCAAAAATGACATTTCACCAACACTTTCCTTGATTTCGTAGAGAGTCATGCTGGAGACCAGAAGACTACAACTCTGAACAAGCCTAACCCATCTAGCTGTCCTTCCAACGTCAGAGCAGACTGGGGTCTCTTCATATGTATACCAAATGAAGCTGGCTGACATCCAAAGAACATGGCATATAACAAATACATTCTTTAAAGATCTCCTGAGGGGCAAGGAGATGCTCATGGTACGAGAGGCATCTAGGAGCTGAGACTGACCAGGGGACCCACAAACACACAGTTCTCTTCTCATGCTCCCCCCAGGTCTCACTCTTACATACATCTTTTCTCTCTTTCTCTTTATCAATTATTGAGGACATATGATGAAGCCAATTAGCCCAAGTTCAATATAAGATACAATTCTGCTATTTTGAGTACTTACTACGTGTAGATATTGTGCTAATTGCTTACTCACATCATCATTTAGTTTGCACAACAGCTGTCTGGTGTAGGCACCCTTATTATGCTCCTTTTATAGATAAGAACACTGAGGATCAGAAAGGTCCACTTTCCCCAAGGTCACATAACTATTAAATCTTGGAACGGAGAATCCGAATAGGAATTCAAAGATCTTTCTCTTCACCACTCTGCAATGCTGTCAATCCTTGCCTTCAGGTCTCCTCGGTCTAAGGCATCAGAAGAACTTGACCTTGGCCTCATTCACTCTCATGTAACCTTCCTTGACTTGTTCCTACCTAGTATGGTAGAAAGGACAACCGGCCTGAAATACAGGTGACTGAAATTCTTCTTTTTGTTCTGCCACTGACTTCATTCATAATTTTAGGCAAGTTCCTTGGCTTTGCAAAGACTGTATTAAGTCAATTGTAAAACAAGGGTTTTATATTAGATTACCTTCCACACAACAATTTTAGTTCGAACTTTCCATGATTCCATTTTATGATCTAAGGCAATAGTAGCTACCACAAAACACTTAATTGGAAAAGACTGATGGTGACATTTTAGTGAACCATTATCACTTTAAACCACTGCTCTAAAGCCAAGGGAAGATTTGAAAATGAGATAGGAAATAATTATAGAGGAGAGAGAATTTCCACAAAAGAGATGCACTCAGCCTCAGAGATATCTCTTTGTAGGCATGTGTCCTCCAAATCCAGGAAGGTCTAGACAACTTCTTTTGTGCAAAGACGAGATATTTTCAGAGAAGAGAGCTCTTTTACAACTCGAGCTTTGTTGGACTCCCACTGTTCTAGTGTTACATGGTTGGGGGAAGAACAACTCTGAGTAAACCAGCAACACAAGTCAAATTACTGAACTGTATCTTGAGGAGGAATGCCTGAAGCTCATAGACAGACTGTTCAGTTATTCAAACAGAGTTTAACTGAAAGGTTTTTGAAATAAACACCAAAGCACCAGTGCCAGGGTGGGATCTTCAAGGAAGAAAGTTGGCTTGGAGACATAGGACCACACAGTGATCTTGACCACAGCCTGACCCTACTGCTTAAATGAAGAATTTTACCAACACTTTGATAACGGATGGTGTATATGAAACAGTGGAACTGCACTCTACAATATTTATCATTTACTATGTATGTTTTCACTTAACTGTGATTTTGTTGTATGTGGCTCATTTTAGAGGGTGAATTTAATTTTTCACCAGTAGTTAAAAATGTTCCTTATAAAGTCCCTCCTTTCTTCTACTCCTTCTCCCTCCCTTCTCCTCTCCCTCCATTCTTCCCACCCGTTATTTTTTTTTTTTAACACATATTTACTGGCTGCCTTGTTTGGATTCAGATGCTACATATACAATGTTGAGCAGAAAACAGAAGTCGTTCCCACTTCACAGAGTTTTTGGACTTTGGTGCCAGTGCAGAACCTCTTCCAGTTATATGAACCAGGGGGAAATAATTGACATTTGCATTCACTGCCATGGTCCCCAAGACTGGTGGGAGCTTCTCATATACAAATATCTCTGTTGAGCAACATAGCTCCTAATAGCTCTCAGGTATGGAACATCTACTCAATCTCCTGGGAAGCAGCAGGTGGCAGAGTTAAAAATGCAAAAAGTTCCAATAGTCACTTGCACTAAGGTAAGGTTGTTCTCTAGAACAAATACTTTAGAGCCTCCTCAGAAGATGACTTTACACAATTTCAGTTCATTGCTTTCCACATATATTGAACACAAAAACGGTGTTAACTACCAGAGCAGCTGCTACAGGTTAGTCAGTGTGCACCCACTAACTATTAGCTGCTGGACATTCAAAAATGAATGAGACATGCCACAAATAACAAATGCTGGAGAGGGTGTGAAGGAAAGGGAACCCTTCTACACTGTTGGTGGGAAAGTAAATTGGTGCAGCCACTATGGAAAACAGTATGGAGATTCCTTAAAAAACTAAAAATAGAGTTATCATGCAATCCCACTCCTGGGCATATATCCAGAGGAAACTCTAATTTGAAAAGATACATGCACCCCATTGTTCATAGCAGTACTACTTACAATAGCCAAGACATGGAAACAATAAATGTCCATCAACAGATGACTGGATAAAGAAGTGGTGGTATATTTATACAATGGAATATTACTCAGCCATAAAAAAGAATGAAATAATGCCATTTGCAGCAACATGGATAGACCTGAAGACCATCATACTAAGTGAAGTAAGCCAGAAAGAGAAAGAAAAATACCATGATATCACTTTTTTGTGGAATCTAAAAAAAAAAGACACAAGTGAACTTATGTACAAAACAGAGACAGACTCACATAGAAAACAAACTTATAGTTACCAGGGGGACAGGGGATGGGGAGGGATAAATTGGGAGTTTATGATTTCTAGATACTAACTACTATACATAAAATAGATAAACAACAAGGTCCTACTGTATAGCACAGGGAACTATATTCAGTATCTTATAATGGCCTATAACGAAAAATATACATATGAATGAATCACTCTGCTATACACCAAAAATTGACACAACATTGTAAATCAACTATACTTCAATTAAAACAAAAGAAGTGAATGAGACATGGTTACTGTCATGAAAACACATAAACAAATCATTACGATAGAGTGTGAGAGAGGACAGTGGTGGAAATATTCATAAGGTACTGAAGTAGAAAGGAGGGATTCATTCTATCCTGGGCTGGAGAAAGGCCCATGAAGGCCATCCAGAATGGACTGTTACAGAGTGTTTTAAAAGTTGAATAGGAATTTTCTAGGCCGAGGCAGTGGAGGCTAGGATGGAGCAGGGGGAGGTAGAGTGTGCTGGGCACTCCAAGCAGAGGAAACTACACGCATCCGGGCAGGAGGTATGCCGTCGGGGAGGGGCACACCAGTAGTTTCATGTTTCTGCATCAAAAAGCATGAAGCTGGATGAGCTGGAAGATGAGTGAAGATGGAGATCGGGTGCCACTCCTTGTGCATCTGCTCTAAAAGCTTGGGTTTCTATCTTCTAGGCCAGGCAATGGAGGGGTCGGTGCACAGGCTGTTCCTGAACGCACTGAATGTGGGAGAATGACAATGTTCTAGTTGCTTTTCCCAGTTTCCCTGGTGCTGTGTCAGATAAGGACCTTTCACAGGACCAGACAGGTCACACTAAAAATTGCTCCTTTCCCACAGTCAGCAGTCAGTGTGCTACGGTCCAGATGCCTCAACTCTCCCACACCTCGCAGGGAGCCCTGCTCACCCCTGGTATCCTTTGGAAAGCTGTGGTCAGCAGATGACTCAAGTCTCCTGGCCTGGGCCCTGCCGTTGTCCCATTCCCGTTTCTCCCATCAGGTCCTCATGAAAAGAACTCTGGTTCCTGAGGGAGGCTGGCGGATTCCGTGCCCCCTGGGGAGTTGATAGATGCATAATCTGTTCCGGCTGATCCAGTGGGTTGCGAGTAACAAATCAAAGCAATCTAACTTAAATAAAAATAAACATTTAAAACACATCATTTAAGGATGCAGTGTTGGCTTAAGGAACCTAAGCGCAGTAACACAAGCAGGCTTCAGGAAGGCTCTGACTGGGAACCAGAGGCTTCAGACACACAGGCAGTTCTTCCCTTATTCTCATTTTTACCTTCCTCTTCACGTCTTCTCTATTACTTTTTCCTTCTCTCTGGACCAGCTTTCTTGGCTCTCTGCACCCTGGAAATCTTAAGTTGCCAACTTTGTATCTTCTAGATCCAGCCATGTTGAACGACCCCCTAAGTGCCAATCCCAGATTCCCAGAGGAGAGGATCTGATTGGCCTGCCTTGAATCAGGTGTTACTGTTGGTCCAATCAGCCATCTCCAAGGGCAGCTGTCACCCTCCCAACATGGATGGCTGGGCCCCACCTCTGTGGTTTCAAGAATTAGATGTGGAGGAAGAGGACAGTCCCAAAGTAAGGAAATTAGTAGAGAGCTGATCGGATACTCTGGAAGTAGGTTGTACAAATACAAACACAATCACACTGACCACACACACACACACAAACAGCATCCAAATGTTTGTAGTTTTTAAGAACTAGTTAAACACAATTTTAATTACTTTAACTTATATAGTCAAGAAAAAAAAAAACACTGTTTTAAGTAAAATTTCACCACTGTGGCCTTTTTATTTCAACTAAGGGCTTGAAATTTGTAACCTCTGAGTTTTCTTCTAATGCTACAATTCTTTGATTAAAGGCAGGGGGTTTGTCAGGCACAGTGAGTGTGAATTTCCACATATCTCCCATTTTCCAGCAGCACTTAACTAAGCTCAGAAGACCTTTTGTGTTGCCACGGCCACACTTATGGAAGAAGATCTTACTTAAACTAACACTTAACAGCTCATTCGCCGGTTACTCAGGCTCCAGATAATATCTGACTATTTGCAAAAATCAAACTCAGCCTCAAATGACAAAAACTTGGTTCCATTGGCAATATTCAATAGAAAATGCCGTGGGCTTTAGTAACAATTCCCAGGGTGATATTAAAACAAAACAAAAACCACCATTAAAAACTAAAACCATAAAATGACAAAAACTCAGCCTCCTATGGTGACTGTTTTTAAGGCATTGATAAAAGTCTGGGCTATATATAAGTTACGGCATGTTTGTTAAAAAAAAGTCAATATCGTTACCTTAGTATTATTACATTTCACATATAGCCAGATAAAGAACTGTTCTGGGGTTCAAACATTCGTCAACTCCACCCTCCTTACACGCGTAAACATTCTCATCCTTCAGTTATCTTTGGTTTTCTCAGGCCGAAAGAAGACAAGGAGTTAATAAGACATACACAAAGACCACAAGGTATATCTGAATCTCTGTGAACACTGAAAAGAAAGGGACTGGATAATATGCCATTTCAGCCTCCTGCATAATTTAGGGCTCTCTGCAGGCTGATTTCCTTCAGATCAGTGGTCCTTTACACGACTACATTCACATAGCCTTATATTATAAATCTACATATTAATTTTTTGCCAGGAAGTATTCTGGAGGCGATTGCTAGCTGCGGTCCTTCACACGGATGATAATGGTAGACTTGTCGTCTGAAACTCTCCCAGTTTCCGTTAGCCTAACAAAGCGTTTCCTCCCATTGCATATTTAGAAGCACAAGGGGCCAAGCAGTATTTTTAAATGGACAAAACAAAATCTTCATCGTGTCTTTATTTCCATTAGTAAGAGAAAATATGCAAATCTCCTATTGGAGTGCAGCTGAGGGATACAGAGCAGTTGATGAAAAGACATTCTTCTGACATACAATTTCTCTGCAGTTGCTGGAGCCCCTCCCCACCCTCTTCCCCAGTGGTCTGGAGTGGGTGGGGGAGAGGTTACTGAGCTATGAATGCATTTCCCATATTGGATCCGGAGCAGGAGCAGCAGAGCTAATGTACTGCGTATTCAAATGAGACTGTTTAAAGCAGAGCTGAATTGAGCTCAGATGCAAATCGCCGTGGCAGAAGCACTTTCTGCTGGCCTTTGTCCTCTCTGTCTGTGTCCTTACACACACAGTCAAGGACTCCCAGCCGAGATGTTTAGCCTTCTGAGAAAGTAAACAGTCTTGTCCTCCCCTCTCCCTTAATATAGACGCGGTCACAATGTGCCCTGCCTGCTAAAAATGTGACGGCAAGAACATTCTATTCCGAGATGGGGGATGGTTCTTGAAGGACTGGCCAGACACAAAAGGTGAGAAAGCAAAGTCTGTGCTAGGGAACGGGGGAAGCCTGGAAATGAAGGAAAGAACAGTGATGGGAAGAGAGAGGGATCTGAAAATCACTAGAGATAAAGGAAAAAGGGAAAAATGAAAAGGAAAGAAGATTCCTTGAAATAATGAATAAGATGTTGCATGATATTTGTAACTGAACCTTAGAACCAAACTTAAGACTGAAAGGCAAGGCCAAGTCCCCAGTGAACCTAACTATTCCCCACCTGGGATGCTCTGGGAAACAAATTGAACATGATAAAGAGAACTTACCCTGCCCTCCATGTCCCCCCAGGAGGTCGTATATTTTCAGTCATAGGAGACTTTGGGCTTAAACTTGGTTCTTAAGGGGAAATGCCACGTCCTTTGAGCCTCCTCTCTGCCGATGCCTCTGTTCCTGAAAGAATCCCTGCCCGGGGAGGCTCTCCCATCGTGTGTGCTCTCATTTGAGAAGGAAGAACCAAACCCATGAACACTCACCCAGAGTCACCCAGAGTCAATCAGGGTGAAGCCAAGTGAAAGTCCTGATCTCAGATGCTCCCTTGGTCCCTTGTCTTTCTGCCCCTCCTCCTCTCATCTTCCGTCCCCTCCCTCACATAGGTTAAAGACTCACTGGCAAATGTGTGGCATTGAGAGAAAACTATCCAGATCATATGGCTGGAAATGGAGCCGTAAACAGTCCTTTAAGCAGGGGAAGGGGAGCTGTCTCTTTGTTCTGTATTAGTGGCTGAACTGATGTTGGAATGAAATAGCATGCGATCTCCTTAAAAATTGCTGAATAAAATTCAGCAGGCTAATTTAAATATATGAGCTAATTATCTGTTGCAAGTGAATTAAAAATATGGAAAGTTTCACAAAGCATATTGATTTTTTTTAACATAATTTTACTTCTGCTAACTAAATGTCAGCTCCAAATGCAAGATCCTGCTATGTTCTTTTCAGTTTTCATGATTCTATTTATTATTCATAAGAAAGCAAAGATTCCCATTTCACATCTCCGTAATGAGACACATCCTGCTCTAGGTGGACAGGAAAAGCAAAATTTTGGAAGCGTGGACCCCTTGTAGCTTAAACGGCTATGCTTAGTTTATTGAAACACTGAATGTGGTATGCAATTCGGTTAAAAAAAAAAACACACACACACAGCAAGGTAATTTGGGCTAGTTGGGCAGGTGTATAGAGTCAATAACCACTGAATGTACAAGAAACATGGTCATGATGGAATTCAGCCCATAGCGAGCAAGAGCCCAGTTTCTCATCCACGTGGTGCATTTTGGTCACGGTATCAGGCCCATCACAGAAAGTAAAACTGTTATTGTCAGCGCATGCAGCCTTGAAACTCACACATAAGGTTGGCCCTACCCACCATCCTTATTCTGCCGTTGCTGGTGGTTGCTGACAATCACTCCCCACCATGGGCAGGACTGCACTTCCCTGAGAAAGCATTACTCCCTATGACTTGTGACGAGTCGGAGGTGTATGTTTCACCCCTGCAAAGGGAATCTTCTAGCCTGCCCCATGTTTAGTAGCATCTATGTCATTTGAATTATTTCATCAAATGGAAAACCAGGATAGCAAAATATCCAACAGCAGACTGCCTCAGAGAGACCCTCAGAAATCAAAGCTTGTGTGCATCTAGTGTGGAGGGAGGGGAAGAGGGAAGGTAACGTGTTTTGGAAGACAAGTCTCTGATTGCCAAGTGAGGGCAGCAGGTGCACAACCTTGCCTTGTGAACACCAGCTGTAGCTAATTTACAGCGTCAGCGATGGGCAAGAATCATCACCAGGCTTCTCAGCCAAAGATCAGTGATGCCTGTCAGGCAGTACCAGGCCTCTGATTTGGGGACTCAAGAACAGAAGTGATGAAAGAGAGGTGGATTTTAACACGCAGTACATAGGGGTGAAACAGTCTTTTCTCTCTGGCTTTTACCTAAATGAGGCTTCCAGCTGAGCCAGAAGATGTACCGGGTTCCCACGGGGCGTACGTACATGGAAGGGAAACAGCATTGGGTTCAAGAACTTGGATCTGACTGATTTTGATATGCTCTGTGTGTCTCAAGACAGTGTAGTTTTCCCCGTTTGCCAATTAATCACCTCCTCCCAGAATCTTTCTAGGGTGAGTAAAGAAGGCAACAAGAATTTTGGTAGGGCTGCCAGGAGATCAGAGGTCAGGTATAGAAAAAATGTTGAAAAATAATTAATTAGCTGACATGCCTCAGAAAACTCTCTCTGGGAAAAGTCTCCTGCAACACTTATAGAAGGATAAGCTATAAAGGAAATCGGAAAAGGGAAAGGAAAGAACAAACGAGGAAATAAGGTGAAGACGTACAAAAGGAAGAAAAGAATCCGATGGCTTTTATTTGCCCTTTCAAAAACATTTTGAACAGGGTTTTCCTCCAACCTGCCCCACAATAGTCATGTTCTGTCAGTGTATTAAGCTAGGATTTTTTCCCCCAGTGAATAAACAGCAAACTGTTTCTTCAGGAGTAAGTTGTATTTACTGCATACCCAATTAACCATAGTGCTTACATGTCTTTAGAGTTGTTTTCGTTCACAGTCTGCTTGTGTGGAGGAACTAGGGAATACACGAATGATCAAAACTCAGCACAATCTTCTCCATCATCTGCTCAAGAAAGCCAATCTTCTTCCAAGATGTCAAAGATGTCCTGACCCCTCCATGAACAATGGAAGTCAAAGGCCAAATAACTTATTATCAATCGGACTTAGTGAGACTTTTTCTTTCATTTTTGGACTTCCTGTATCTGGCTGTGATTTCAAGGATGAAGGATGTGTATGATGGTACTTGGCCTCTCCAGGGCTCTTCCTAGTTGTTTATACTCCTTGAAGGTGGCCATGTGGCTGGGGTACAGGGTGTGTGGTTTAGGGAATTAGGTGCTGGAGACTTCCACTTCATATTAACTCTTAAACAAGGAAATGTTACGGAGGTACCCTGACCCCTCTGCTGTGTGACTGCCGGCGCATACAGAAGACAGCATCTTTAGCAAAATCTTTCCTGACAAAACCTGAGAAATGAGAACATATCTAGTCATGGATGGAAGCAGACTGTATAACTGGCTGCGTATTTTGATTAATAGCATGAAAATAATTAAGGGTGGTATAGGGGTCAGGAGATTTTCACATCTGGAAAAAGCAGAGGTTTTGGGTTGAGATCAATGAACAACCCAAGTCTGAATATCCTTGGATAATAAGAAATTAAATATTTGGAGAAGATATAATAATTTAGCTGCAGTAGAGGGTCTTAGATGTAGGTATGAGGAATAGTAATAACAGCAACTCTAACATAGCATTTAGTATGACCGAGGTGCTATTTGTGTATTTAATTACCCAATCCTCACAACAACCCTATGAAAGAAGTAATAGAGTTATTCCTGTCTTACAGATGAGGCAATTGTAGCCCAGAGAATTTAAGTAAGTTGACATCTACAGCTAGTGAGCAGTAGAGACAGACTTGAACCCAGGCAGGCTGGTCCCAGAGCCCGTGATCTTGGACGCCACATGAACCGACGCAGACAGAGGGAAGTATTTCTTGTCAAGGGGATTTTACCCTTATGTACAATTACCATTAGTGCTTACCACTCCCTGACTTGAGACCATGAGACTTCTGACACTTTCACTGCCAAATTCTGGATAGTCAATGACAGGACCATGCTACCAAATACAACATTAAAAGATGAGTTTTAAAAAATTCTCACTGGAACTTCTAGTTCTCTGGGTACCAACTCTCTGCCTCTTGTTCAAAGTGGGCTTAGAGTGATTGCAAGCTTGTACATTTCCGCCTGCTCCCAAAGAGGAATCACAGTGTGTTATTCACACACCTAGCATCCAGTTCTTCTTCCTTAAAGAGGTCGTCACAATTGCCGTGAATTAATGATTTGTTTCGCTATTGGCTCAGTGCTTACCTCCGTCTCTGTATTTCTGGTTCACAGCCTGGTGCCTGGCACACACACAGGCTCAAGAAATATTCGTTGAACAAATAAATAAATGACTAAAGCCAAAAGCATCTTCCTAAGTTCACCCAAGTCAACTTTTTTCCATCTAGTAGTTTTTATCCTATGGAAATGGGAGCAACATATGGAATTTTTACCCAGCGCTCTTCCTTGGCAATTCATCAAGGGATTTGCCTGCTCACCAGCAGATTCACATGCTTGCTTTGTTTAAAAGGGATTTCAGCGTGTTACACAGGGGATTTATTCCTAAGGATGCGATTATTCCCGGCTTGATCCTGCTGCTGTGATACAGCCACGTTTGGCACAGAGCTCACGTGGCCTGGGATGAGGCTGTGCTCATTGTGTGAAGTGACCTGGGCACGTTGCTGCACTGAGTAGAGTGGGGTGTTGTGGGATCACTTTACAAAGCCAACAGCTGCAGCTGTTACTCCAACAGTTATGTCATAATTTGGTATGTGCGACACCTCTGTGCGACGCCCACAACGAAAACATTTATTCTTCTCGTCTGTCAATATATTTGTGCCTCTCATCTCTCTCTTTCTCTTGTGTCCTCTTTTTTTTCTCTCTCTTTTTTGCTGCTTTTCACAAGTGACAGAATGCTTCCCAATTCCCAAACAATTGGCTTCTCCACAGAAAGATTCTTAAGGCAGCTGCTTTTCTTAGAGCGCATTTTTGAATGATTATACGTATGTATATATATATTTCTTAATAAGGAACAGGCTTTTTGAAATGCAGGGCCATGTTCAAAGCATATAATGATATTCAGTTAACCAAATATTGGGCTCCACCTCAGTGATGGGGGTTGGAGCTCAAACCTGACTCTTGAGGAAACCAAGACTTTCAAGGGATTATCTGGTTGGAAAGACACTAAATCCTTAAAACAAGCCAGAGGAGGGCACTTTTCGTAATGCACTCATTCCTCCCCCACCCTCAGATGATACAGGATCTGAGATGGTGTGAGATAATCCCCCAATTAGGTTCTGGAGGAAACTGAGCTGAAATGGTTTCTCTGAAGTCACACAGTTAATCAACAGTAGAGAGGGATTAAGCTCAAGGTTGCTGGATCACAGCCATGTGCATATTATGCCTCTTTCAAGCCACTGTCTGTAAGCCAACTTGACAATCATCGGTGTGACCAGGGTTGAAACATGAGGCTCAGATGCCCGAGTCAGGCATGACATGAGTGAAAGGCCGAAGGCAACACTGGTGCGCTCAGCAAGTTCTCCTGACAACTCCATGTCTTCCCTGAGAAATGTGACACTCTGGCCCTGGGGGCTGTGTGCCTCCCTCCTTTTACAGGACCAGAAAGTTTTCATGGCTTGCCTTGAACCTGGACAGCAGGCTTTTCCTAATATGAGTCCCTCCAGCTGCCAGAATGTGGGCAGCTGCAGGTAGGACCGGTCATTCAGCTAAGCTGAAGGACTGGGCGGATACCCATGAGGAGGGGCTGGGGGTCAGAGAGGTCAGCTAAAGCAGTGAAGAGGTGGAGGAGGAGCAGACAAAGACAACCGTGTTTATGGAGTTTCCACCATGCACCACGCGTGATGACAGAGTTTCCTATTCTCCGTTTATTTATGAGACAATGAGACTTTGAGAGGTTGCTTGGCATGCCTGATTTCCAGTAAAAGCAGCAAAGCTCTAAACGTCAGTTGGTCGAATTCCAACGTTCCTGACCATGGCAGCACTCAGGGCTGTGCCACTTGTGTCCTGGTGTAGAGATGCCAGGCAGCAGAGGTGAGTGGAGATGAAATCCAGCTGGGCCCCTCTCACCACCATCTGGAGACAGAGGCACCTTTTGCTGACAGCAGCCCCTCTATGACTCTTCATTTCATCCTGCTATCCCCACGGACTGAGCATCCAAAGGGTGGGGACCAGTGGTCCAAAAGCTTACAGTGGACAAGAATAGCCCCAGAGAACAGAATGTGCTGAGACTCCAGGTAGGGTTTTAAGTTGTTGCCTCTATACGTGCCTGTTTCCTGCTGGATGTAGGTGGCCTGGGACTGCTAGGTGTGGGTCATAGTTGGAGAAGACCCAAACCTTTCAGGTAAATCCTGGTCCTGATGGAATCAAGAATGCACATGCCCAAATTTCCTGGAGAATGTTTTTGCTGAGTTCTGTTTGTCTTTTGCCTTTAAATCGAAAGTGTTAGGTGAAATCTGAGGCTGAGAGAAGTAGGCAGCGAGGAGGCAACTGAAATTGGTAGAAGCAGCAAAGGAAGGCTGTCTAGACTTCCAGGTCTGAGATGAATAGGAACAGAAGAGTACGTGTGAAAAAATGATGGGGTATTCACCCTGGGGTGACCAGGTCAAATCTTCTGTAAGAGATGAGGATTTATTTGTATCCAAGGTCTAATCCAGACTCGACTCTAAGAATATGCCAGTTCAGAGGGAGGGTATAGCTCAGTGGTAGAGTGCATGCTTAGCATGCACAAGGTACTGGGGATTGAACCCATTAAAAATATGACAATTTCAGTCAGACTGGCTTAAATACTAGGGAAATTTATTATCTCATACAAAAGGACGTTCAGAAGCAGGGAAGGCTTCTGGGTTTATTGATTCGACAGCTCAGAATTTTTCAGACCTAAGTTCTTTTTGGTTTTTCTCTTTGCTGTCAATGGTCTCAGCTTTATCCTAAAGCTAGTTCCCCACATGGTCACATGACAGCTGCCAGCAGCCACTGATACAGCCTACTTTTGTGTTTATTTCTACTTGGATAAGATAGATGGACTTTTTATTCCCAGTAACCCCAAGCAAGCTTCTCCTTACATCTCATTGGCTTAAACTGACTTAGTTCTGTGCATCCCCGAACAAATCCCTGGCAAGAGGGATGGAACCACCTGGCTTGGCTTAGACTAATTATCTGGGGTACAATGAACATTGGGAATTCTCCCAGTTCTTCTCTAAAATGTCACTACAACCTGAAACCCCTACTTGTAAGCATATCAGTCAGGGTTCAGTCAGAGAAGCAGAACTGCTATGAGTGGCACAGAATCAAGAATTTATTACGGGGATTAGATGGTATTCAATGGTGGGAGCTGGTGAAGCGGTTTGTGCAGAACGCTGCCTCCATGTCTAGTGTTGAGCCCAAAGTCATGATAATTCCGATAGGCTAGCAACTGCGAAGGAAGCTGGTGCTCTTTGACTCAGGACTCAGCTAAAGGAGATCTGGCAGGCGCTGGAGGAGCCGTGGGTCTAGGTGCCACCTGTGCCAACAAGGTGAGCCAGCAGATCAGCGACAATGTGCACAGGGTGCCACAGTGCTTGGCACTCTGCACTGAAATTCAGAGCTTTACCAAACAGCTAAGGCTTCACACTACCTCTCAGATCTCATGCAAAATGTCTCTTGTAGTCACTGCTAACCTGGAAACATACATGGAGAGGAATTCTGGGAGTCGGGGAGGAATTCACTCCCAGCTTAACTAAATTGATAGAGGATGGAGCAACCACAATAAGAATAATCTAGTACAATGAATCTCAGTCAGGGGTTATTTTGCCTCCAGGGGACATTAGGCAATGTCTGAAGATGTTTTTTTGGTTGCCCCAACAAGGAAGAAGCTGCTGCCTCTAGTGGGTAGAAATCAGGGATGCTGCTAACTATAGTACCATGCACAGGACAGCCCTCCACGACAGAGAATTATCTTGTCCGAAATATCAGTACTGCTCAGGTTGAAAAACCCTGATCTGGGGTGACCACCAGTGATTAACAAATCATATTCAATCTCTGTCTCCATTTCAAGTTCATAGAGCAAGGAGAACCAGAGCTTAGGTTTATCTGGTGGTGGGAGCCAGTGGTGTATGTCTGCATTTGAGAATACAGTACCTGCTCAGGACAGCTGGCCCCTGTCTCACACAGCTATGGTAAGAAGGCCCTCAACTTTGAGAAAAAAAAAAAAAGGTAACAAAGTTTTCACTCCCAATTTGATTTGAAGTCCATAAAGAATGTGTCATCCCTTACACTTCTCTGACTTCTCCCTGCACCAGTAGTGATTTGTATCCAGGTTGTTGTCTGTTGTTTCTTGACAGATCTTGCTAGGGTATGGGGCTCAACCAGCCTTTTATATCCAACCACTCTTAAGTGTACACAAAGTCCGTTTGTAGATAGAAATTGTACACTCTATCAGCAGATGGGCTCTCAAGCCTCTTGGGACATGGTTTACAGGTGCAACAGGGATGCCTTTTTTAAGGAGGACTTTTATCATGTTGAAAAAGTGGTTGGAATGCCAGCATTGATTTTTCCCATTAAATTCTCGGGGAAGTTCTTCCTGACAATTTAATGACACTGTTTGTGGCAGATGTCACTTAATCAATGAGATGGAAGCTGTTGGAGAGAAACCTAAGTCAAGGAGGGTAGTGTGTCCGTTCAAAGCTTCCATTTTCTATTAGATTGTTGGCACTTCCCAGAAATCCCATGGTATGGATTCAGTAAAAGCTCAGAAAGCAGCAAGAAATATGAAAAAATGGGAAGAGACACTGATTGATGGCAAGTTGCTTACAGCTCTGATGCTGTAACTCACTGGCACTTTCATTACTGTATCGGGAAAATACCAGAGAGATAGATGGTCGCCAATCCTGGTTGGACTGCCACTATTGCTTGTTTCATCCTAAGGATGTGGGGTTCTGGCCAGACATAGGGGGTGTAAGGAAGAGATTAGTGAGAAAACTTTGATATCCCTTACCTTCCCAGTCTCCAGGTGACTGTGGATGTCTATTCTGGGACACTTTAAAGCTAAGGAAATGTGAATATATATGCATAATATAAACTATAATGGATGCATAATCTAAAGGATGCCTGTGGAATTGGACAGGTGACTGAGGCACTGATTAAATGTGTCTCTATGAACTGTGTTTTTTAAGGCATTGGATTAGCCTCCTTTTTATTCCTCTTAATTATCTCTTTGAAATTCTTCTTGAGTCTCCTGAATCAGAACACTTGTAGCTGGAAGTAGAAAAATGGATCCAAATTGAAAAGAGATTTATTGGCCACAGGTACATAGACATCAGATACAATTCTATCAAGACTCCAGCTCTGCTTCCTGGTCATTTTTCCCTAACGTGGCATCTCTCCTTGTGGTCACAGGATGGCTGCCCTCAGCAACTGCTCTATGTGTTCTTCTTCATGTCCAAGTACTGTGAGCACAATACTTCCCACAGTTATTCAACAAATGTCCTAGTTTCTGATCCAACTGCACTCACCTGTACCACTTACTGTGGTTAGGGAAATGCCATGCTCTGGATGGACTAGGCTGGGGTTACTGATCATGCTTAATCCACCGTGGTTAGAGAGATGATGTCATCTTGACTGACTTATACTCCCGACCCCAATTCACACAGCCCTTAGACAGTGGGAAGGACCGATTTTACAAGACAAATCTGGCTGTTTGGGGGAACTGAGAACATGGAGACTGTATGCTGGGGATGGAAACAGCAAACGACTCCTCTATCCCTCCAAATTGGTAGATAGACGCAGGAAAGGTTCTTGTTTTGACATTATTTCCCACCCAAACTGTGTTTCTCAGGGCACTAAGCTGTCAGGGGATATTATTAAGAGGTGAAACAAGAAAAAATGATGTTTTATGATCAAATTGAGTTTAGGTAATTATTTGCTGCTGCTGCTGCTACTAATTTGCATTGTGAATCTGAGAGAAAGAAAGAGAACAAGAAAGGTGTTTTCTAAACTTATTTCACTAGGGAACCCTTGCTTTAAAGAATTCTTACTATGTATTTTGAAACATGGTTTGGGAAATGTTACACCCTATTGCTTCCTTTGATTTAAAGTAATTCCCCTTCAGGTTTCTAGGCTAATAAAGCTTTAATAATCCTTTCTGATTATAAAGATAAAGCATACTCACTTTAAAAATAAAAAGAGAAAGGCATAAAGAGCAATATAAAAATCAGTAATAGTATTTCTACCCAGAAGTAACTATGATTAATATTTTAGTCTATGCCCTTTTTCTTCTGTCACATACACTCTATCTCCCTATACATCCAAACATTTAGCCCAAAACTTGAATAATATTTTACATACTGTTTTGTAACTTGCTCATGTAAGAGTTTTCCCATGTCAATAGATAAAAATCTGTTTCATTATTAATGGTCAGATGATATATAATTAATAAGAACCATATTTATTGGACCAATTCCTAGTGACTGAAATTTAAGATTTCTCTCAAAAATGTATTAGAAATACTCTCTGCTGAATACAAGCACTCTTCATTTTACTGCACTTCGCAGATACTGTGTGTTTTTATACATTGAAAGTTTGTGGCAGCCCTGGGTCAGGCAGCTCTATTGGTGCTATTTTCCCAACAGCATTTGCTTACTTCCAGTCTCTGTGTCACACTTTGATAACTGTTCCAATATTTCAAACTTTTTCACCATGATTATATTTGTTATGGTGACCTGTAATCAGTGATCTCTGATGCTGCTATTACAAAGAGATTAACAACATGCTGAAGGCTCAGACGAGGGTTAGCATTTTTTTAGCAATGAAGTATTTATCAATTAAGGTATATACCTTAATTTATCAATGAAAGTATATCAAATAAAGTACATAAAAATGTTTTCTTAGACGTAATGCTACTGCACAATGGATAGACTGCCGTACGGTATAAACGTAACTTACACGCACTGGGAAGCCAAAAAATTTGTGTGACTCACTGTGTTACAGAGATCTGGAGCCCAGCCCTCCGTATCTCTGAGGTATGCTGATACCCTTGGTACACAAATCTTTGCATTATTGAACACCTGAATATTGCTTTCCTTAGGCTAAATTTCTATAAGACTGACTGGGTCAAAGGGCATTCATATTTGAAGGCCTTGGATGTTCATTTTGAGCTAACATTTCATTAGCAATATTAAATGTTTAATCCTGGGGGAGGGGTTGTACATGAATGGCAACCATGGGTTTTACTGGATACAAGCAGCCCCACTCTGTGCTTTTTTCCCCGAGAACAAATGTGCCTGCTAGCAGTAAATATTAAAGAAAACCTCAGTTCTGCAATCTGGCACTCAATTGTTCATTTCTTCAACATAGCAGGAAAAAAACCCCAAAAACCTGGTTTTGATAGTGTAACAAACACGTTGATGTACTGAAGTACTACCACAGACGTATTTAATTTCTGTGAAAATAGTTGGGTCTGCAGGAATAATTATAGCTATCAAATTGTTTCTTCCAAAAAAGAAAAGAAAAGAAAGGGGGTTTAAACCATTCACTATCAGAGTCATAGCTCTTTTGATCCTCAGGAAAAAAAGCAAGAAACTTGCCCTCAAGTGGGAGGGTGGGCAGAGAGGGAGAAAGGAAAGGGTAGGCCTTACAGCTCCAACTTCCTGCAACACACAAAGGGTTGGCAGCCTCTCAGGCTCATTCATCTGTCAGCTGCCACAACTCTTGGCCTCAGATTGAGGACTCAGGGGGCACAGGTGGGGGCAACTGCTGAGAGAGGAGGCTTAAAATTTCGTGCTTTCTGCATTGCAAAGGCAAAAGCCCTGGGGCCGTTGGTTATAAAGCTGGTTAACGTGCTTTCCTACTGTCTTTTATTTAATCATTTATTTAATCATCAAAATTCCCCCATGAAGTTTGTGCTATTATATCCATTCGATGATGAGGAAATAAGGATCAGAGAGATGAGAGGCAGAAGTGATTTGCAGTCATCATATAAATTATAACAGAGCCAGAAACGGAATTTGAACTCTGACACTGCAAGGTGTGTAAGTTTCAGGTAACCCACCACTCTGTATTATTTTTCCTATTATTCATTAATGACTCCTATGTACCAAGTGCTTTCAACACAAATAATCAAATGTATTTAATCCTCGACAAAAATCCTCTGATATAGATGTTACCATCTGTGTCAGTCTGCTAGGGTTGCCATAATAAAGTTCCACAAACTGAGTGGCTTAAACAACAGAAATCTATCGTCTCATTGTTCTGGAGGCTAGCCGTCCAAGGTCAAGGTGCCAGCAGGGCTCTGCTCCCTCTGAAGGCTCCAAGGGAAGGATCTGCTCCAGGCCTCTCACTTATTACTTTCTAGTACCACCTTCGGGTATTTTCAACTTGTGATTCCATGAATCGGCAAGTGGCATTCTCCGTGTTTGTGTGTGTCTCCAAATTTCCCTTTTATGATGACACCAATCACACTGGATTATGGGCCCACCCTACTTCAGTATGAACCCATCTTAACTAATTACATCTTCAATGACCCTATTTCAAAGTTTATATTCTGAGGTGTTAGGGGTTAGGTCTTCGACATATGAATTTGGGGGAAGGCAATTCGGTCCTGATCATACCACCTTCATTTTTCACACGGCAGTACTGATTGATGTAAGTCTGCTAAGCATGTAAATATCAAGGCCAGGATTTGGAGCCAGCTTTTCTGACCAGGAGCCCACAGTTTTCTCCTATGATGGTGCCTCAACTCCCAAATAAATATGGATTAGATCAGAGCCAGATCAGACTGAGGCATAAGCAATTTTCATGCAAATTGTATATTAGGAATGCAAATTAAATGTAATTACAAAGATGATTTAATCCCAGGCCAGCCTACTTGGTGGACTTAAAAGGGCATGTGCAAGTCAGGAGAGTCTCGCTGTAGAGAAGATAGGACTTTGAGACATGTGAGGCTCCTAAGCAGGAAGATTAGATGATTGGAAGCTGGAAAGAGAATAAACTGTCTTTTTAGCCAAATGATAGGAGATGAAGAAGAGAACACCTGGCACAGGATGCTAGGTGGGGCCAGAGAACACACACCCACAGGCTGAGAATCCCGAGATGGACTACACTCCTGTGAGGTTCATGGCCCACCTGGGCTGGCAAAAAAGCAAGGCTAAATAATTCCAAGAGAGACCCTAATCATGTAAGCTGGTTCCTAGAATGCTAGAGGCAGAGTGACCCTTGCCCTGGATTGCCCGGGACTGAGGGGTAGCCCAGAATGGGACTTTCAGCGCTAAAATGCAGACGGTCCCAGGCAAATCAGAATGGTTACCACTTACTAGGGAGTCAAACATGGAAGTCAGCTAAGAATCGGATTCATTAGCAAGTGGGGCCTCTGGGTTTAAGTGCCACGCCAGGGAGTGAATAATTTGCCACGGGAATCCTTCCGTTTGTGGGGCAAATGAGGATGTTGTCAGACACCCCATCCCACCTCACCAGTACACAGCTGTGGCCCCCTGGAAACTCACGGTGCAGGTGTGTTCTGCTTTCTTGCTAGCAGAGTTAAGAGGCGTTAGGGGATGCGGGAGTCACTGAAGGTGACATTCACATGCAGGCGTTGGTCCTTTATCTTTATCGGTAACTGAAATATAGCACAGGACACACACACACACACACACACACACACACACACACACACACACACACACACACACACACCCCTTTCTCTCAGTTCTCCTGCGTCTCTTTCCAGAGGCACTTTTCTGTTTCCCCACAAGCACACAGCAAAGACGGTGGATAGGATTTTTGGCTGTACTTTGGCTCAGTAAATCTACCTGATAGCTATATTTTTGGCAACCAAAAGGGGCTGGGGAAGGAAGCCGGGGTGGCTTGAGGCGACGTGCGGGGGGAACCTCGGCGCACCGCAGCCTGGAGGGGCCTCAGCCCTCTGCTCCGCGCTCTTCCCCGGGGGAGGCGGGGAGGGTTCCAGATTGTTAACCAGCGGCAGCTGGCAGCTTTATTGTTTTTTAATTAAATAACCCCCAGCCACATGAGCACACACCAACACCCCCCCCTCCTCCTCATGGAACCTCATTAAGCAGGAGGACTATAATTAAGCCCGGAATCCACGGCTGACACTCCTACCCGCTGTCTACCGCTCCTGCGCCGGCTGCGGGCGCAAGGCCACGCTCTCCCCCGCGTTTCACGGGCAGAGGGCGAGGACCTGGGCGAGGCCATCTTTACCTGTCCCTTAATGGGCTGCTTCCTCCAGGGCAACCAGATGTGCCGCTTGTCCTTAACCACCTCCACCGTGGAGGGGTGCCCATCAAATAAAGCAAGACATCTGCCTGGAAGGGCCAGTTTACCCCCAACAGGTGAGGACTTTGATTCCGAGAGCGAGGGAATTTTCCAGACGTTATGTTGCTGTGCATTTGGGCCCATTACGTCAGGAATATTTCCACATGATTGGAGGCTGATGGCCATCAGGGTTTTTAACTTACGCCTATTTATGTCTTCCGAGGGCCTGTGGCTACGGAGGAGGCTGTTTTTCGTAGCCTGCCTGCCCCTCCTTCTCTTCTGCCTTCCTCAGTGAGTCGGCCTCCCCCTGTAGCTTAGCGCTTCCCGGCTCTCTTTTGACCTCTTGGTTTGCCATCCTCCTGTTTCTGAGCCCTCTCACTCCTGCTTCTAACTGCACAGCCTGTTAGTATGTGGTGGCTCTTGTCCTCGATACCAGGAAACCAGTTCCTTAAGGTAGGAGCAGACCCCTTCAAAATTCTGAGACATGGAAGAGGGGTGGGGGAGGAAATGGACACAGAAAGGCAGAGCTCTTTTCAGCTGTCATCTCTTGTGGAAAGCTTAATTCCTCTCCCCACGGCCAGCTCGGGCAACGTGCTGGTAACGTTACTTCCTGCAAGGCCCCCAAACTCAGCGAAAACGAATTTATCATTTACATCATTTCTCTTTGTAGCTCTGACAATTCGTATTACCCCAGAACCTGACATCTCCACTTTCCTCCAATTGATAAAGAATCTCTTTTTGATTTCTGTAACTGAGAAACATCATAAGCCCAGCACACAAAGGAAGATTCATTGGTCGTTTATTTCACATGTGAGCTCCTTGAAAAATTGAGTTTGCGTCACCGTTTGGGCATTAATTCCTGACACACCACTTATCAGATTTTGATTGTTTTCAAGAGAACACCATATTTTAACTCTGGGAATAATTTAACTGATCAAATACACAGCATCTGGTTGTTATGGTAACCGAAGTTCTAAAAATAATCTAAAGAAAAGACCACCTTTAATTGAAATCACAAGAAGTTGTTATGGTAACTGGAATCTTAAAAGTAACTAGGTTAAACTACATTTCATTTTATCTAGCACTTTACACAAACAAATTCTGATTAAAATATCAGGTTTAATTTAATCATTTAATTAATGTCACTAAATGTCATTTATCTTATAACTCTCATTTACATTCACTGCTGAATTATCCGCCTTGCTAATTTGTAACCATTCTGCCTTCAATGTAACATTCTGGAACCCGGGCCAAAATGTTTAGTGAGTAACTACATGAAACTACTGCAGTGTGAAACTATGATTGGATATTGACCTAACATCTGACCCTACCTCTTATTAGCTTCCTGAAGCCTCCGTTTCTTTATCTGTAAAGTGGGGATGATGTTACCAGCCCTGCTTTTGTCACATTGTTTGTATGGATCAAATAAAATTATGAACATGAACATGTTTTGATATTCAGGAACCTACCACATACATTATTGTTATACCATCTTCTTTTGTGAACACAGTTTTGGGATACTGAATTAAAAAAAGAAGAAATCACATGAAAATAACTAGCAAAGTTTATAGTTACAGCACTGAGTTTTGAGTCTAGTGACTAAATCAATTTAAAAATGACATCATTTTAAATAACTGTGGTTAATGGGGGGGAAGGGGGAGAAAAGATCGGGATTAACAGATTTACATTACTATATATAAAATAGATAAACAACAAGGACCTACTGTATATCATAGGGAACTGTATTCAGTTTCTTGTAATGAGCTGTAATGGAAAAGAATCTGAAAAAAATGTATGTTTGTATAGGTATAACTGAATTGCTTTGCTGAACAATTGATGCCAACATTGTAAATCTACTACACTTCAATAAAAAATAAGAATTAAAAAATAAATTAAAATGACATAATTTTTATCTCATAGGTCAAAACTCCCAAAGAAAAATTAGAGATGACTAGAAGAAAAGGGTGGTGTTAAATCCTTTGTTGATACCCCTCCTGGTGTCTTGCACATGGGAGATGCTTAAAAGCTACATAATGAATCTACATTAATGCACAATATTTTAGTAGTGAATTCTACATGCATGAGCACCTGTGCTGGAATAAGCTCTTACAAAATTGAAATGATCCCTCTTGAGAAGCAAAGCTGACATAGTAACAAATGTTTTCATTCAAACTTTAGTTTCCATGAGAGCCGAGGGACAGGTCAGCTCTACAGGCAGGTAGACGGTGTGGTGAGAGGCTTTAGGAAAGACCTGATGAGAAGGTAAACCTTGAAGAGTGAGTACCAGGCTGGGAGGGTATGGGGCTAATGGAGGTCATTCCATTCATTGGGATTAGTGTGTATGAAGGCTCACACCTGTTCCAAGAGCTATGCTTGAACTGGTGGTACCGAGAGAGACGCAGCAAGAGCTCAGATCGGAATACACAGGGCCCTGGGCCATTGGCCATTCAGTACTAGAGAGAGCATTTGAGAGCCAGAAAAAAAAAAAAAAAAGTATTAGCTCCAAAAAGAAAACTGCAAAATTGAATTTAATAAATGTTTAAACATCTACAAAATGTAACATTGGGCCAACTTTATTAATTGTCATGTTTACGACTCCTAAATATTTCATTACACCTAAAACAATTTGAAAGTTAAATTTTTCACACTTTGCAAGATTCTCACAAAGTGATTGCCAAGAAATCCTAGCCAATCTCAAATTAAATTAGTTGTCTGTAGCCAAATTATTTCATAAGCAAAATTAATTTTTTTAACCCAAAAAGTAGGTGCATGTTAATATATTTGAAAGGGTGTTGGGGAGGAAGAGAACTTTTGTCTACCCTTCTAGGTTTTTCTGGCTGGTCTAAGACTTAAACGGACAGACAGATTAACAGGAGAAAATCAAATTTAATTTTGTACGTGTGGGAAACTCCACATACATGAAAGGTGCAGAGACAGAAAGGTAAAATGAGGTATATATATCATCCTGAGCTAAGGAATGGGACAGGGACCTGGGGCTTCCAAGGACAGGAGGGTCATTCACAGGATAGTAAGGAGAAGAGCAGATGTTTGGTAATTAGATATTTGCTCACCAAATAGATGGTGCCACTGAGACAAAATTTTATCTCTGACAATAGATCTTTTTTGGGGAAAAATCCCTAATTTAAATTCTTCCGGGTTTTTAAGGGAGGGCCAGTTGTTTCTCTGGAAACTGCAGGGTCTTGATTTCCTTTAGCTCAAAATAATTATGCAAAAGCAACACTTTTGGGGAGGCTTGGCTTGTTTTGAACCCCTACTAGGGGGTAGCGTGGAAGCCCCAGAAGTAAGAGTTTCAAGGGTCCATAAAGTTTTTAACAGTACTGGCAGCCTTTTTCCTTTTGTAAAAAGCATACCTGATACTTAAAAATAAGAGGAAACAACTAGCAAAAAACCAATAAAATTATGGGTATGCATGTCAGAACAATGGTGGCAAAAGTTGAATGAGGAGGAACAAGGCTGTGTTGTAGAAAGACTAGTGAAGGGAGAGTCAGACCTGAGTCCTAGTCCTGACTCCTTACCCAGAGCTGAGTTTTCCATGCTCTGATGCTGTAGGCAGCTATGATCAGCACCAGCCTTTTTCAAAAACTCTTGCAACTTTCTCACTCTCTGAAAGTTCCTTGCAGAGCTGAGATCAGGTGATGGCTTTCCCTGGTCCTCTTTCCTCCAGCCTTTGCAACAGCTTGATAATTACCCAATCCCCTGTTAAATCTCCAGGCACTTCCTACTTGAAATATCTGGAGTTGATTCTGTTTTTCAAACTGAGCCCTGATTGATACACCGTTATTATCATAGTTATCATTATTGCTGGAATGACTCCTTATCAGTCTTAGAGAGAGGACACCACAGTATTCCTCAAGCCAAGTATGGGGACTTGTGTAGAGACGGCAATGCCCCTTTGGGTTGCTTCCTCCGTCTTTGCCCAGGGCGGGATGCAACTGAAAATCAACCTGGCTGAGCCAGAAAAGCATCTTCAGTCTCAGTACAGAGCTCCAGACAGCACCTGTCAGTCACTAGAAGATAGCATTAAATATAAAATCTATTTGTCTTTCCTGACCTAGCTGAAAAAAATGTTGAAAGAATTAAATTAATGCACAAGTGTAAAACAAACTTTAGTTAAACTCTTTGCTCTCTTAAGGATAGAGCACCTCTCCCTTAGCCTTCTGTTCATAGATGGGGTTGCTTTTCAAAAGAAAAACTATGAATGAAAGGCGTAGAAAATTCTGGAGAAAGTTACTTTCTTGTTTTTCATCAAATACAGGAAAGTCAAGAATTAATGATATGAGGAACTATGCAAATAAGTAAAGCAGCATTTATAATGATGATGTGGTTTGTGTAATATCTTGTAAAAAGTGTCTTTGGTCCAGTCTGCATTGATATCCCTGGATTCGTGCATGTCTCATTATATAGATTCACCTTAAAATGAGGGAAAAACTGTTCCTTTTCCTTTGCTTAAAAACTATAAACAGAATGTCTATAAGGTGATACTTTAGTTTATGGTTTGGAAATGAGGCCTATTAATGTAATGGCTTTTAAAGTTTTTATTTTTAATCATAGAATCCTTAAACCAGAAAAGTTCCCACAGGATCTGAGGCTCTACCCTCTGCCTGTATCTAAATGTTCTAAGACTAATGATCATCATTTTTTCTCTTCAGTAACTTGCTTCAAAGTAGCCAATTTTTGTTTTACTTTTATCTTAAAAAAAAAAAAACCCACCCACTCTGTCACTGTTTCTCCATAATTAGCATGTATGTGTTTAATTGGCTTACTCGTGTTCCCTCTCTCAGTTACATTTGTCTTTTCACTGATTTTTAAAGGATACCTACCCCATCTTGAGTTGAATTTTCCTTATCAAGCCATCATTTTTACCGACACTACTTTTATAGCTAAGCCTCAAATATCTGGACAAAGGTAGTTAATTTTTATGCTCTTTTTATTACCTTTGTTACAAGAGTCTGAATTATTGATGTTACACAGTCCTTCCTGAAACACTAACATTACCTGTTTGTGTGTTAAGAATACCTACTTGTGTAATAACACTTGCAGAATGATGATGTTTTTAAAAGTACCTATCTTGTGATTTTCATTTTTGGCAATATTGTAGTTACTAGTATCAGGCTTGCCCTCCCACTGTAAACAACTATTTTCAGACATTGGATAATGGGCAAAACAAGACTGTAATCCATGATAGAAGGCAAACAAAGTGAGCCCAAGAATCACATTAGCTTTCTATCTGAAGGCACTTTCTGGATCATGGTCTGCAGAAGGGAAACCCAAGCAGAGTGCAGTGGTCTTGCTAGATTAAAAAGACAGAGCTTGGAGTTTGAACAGGCTAAGGCAGCTGGGATTTACAAGACAGAGTACTAGAGAAGAGAAAGATATGAAGAGAATTTGCTCCAAAAATCACCTACATCTCCATTATTGTCTTATTCTCTAAGCCTCTTTGTTCTATTTCTTTATTTCAGTTGTTGCTCTAAGGTTTACAATATGTGTCTTTGACTTATTCTTGATATAGGGCAAAAGTAACATATACAAAGCAAAATATATCATGACCAAATGGGGATTATCCCAGCAGGCAAGGTTGGTTAACATTTGAAAGTCTATTAATGCAAGTCACCATTAACAGAGTAAAGGGGAGGGAGGGTAAACTCATTTGAACCTTTCAATGGAAGCGGAAAAAAAATATCTTGACAAAATTCAATACCACTTCATGATGAAATCAGCAAATTGGGAATAAGGGCAACTTGTTCAATCTGACAAAAGGCATCTACCAAGAAAAAAAAAAGGAGCAAATTACCATTCTTAGTGATGAAAAACAAAACATGCCTGTTATTGGTAATAAGGAAAGTTTGTCTGCTACCACCACTTCTATTTAAGATTGTACTGGAAGACCCAGCCAATGCAGTAAGACAATAAGAAAGAGTAGCATCCTGACTGCTGAGGAGCCCCACCCCTGCAGATGGGAGGAGTTCCCTTAAAGGATATAGATATATAGTTCCTTTTGACTTTTGATATATGACTTTTCTAGAATTTTATACTTATCTTGAAAGAAACACTCAAATGTTCTGCTATTTCACCCATTGGTTGCCCAGAGCAAGCAAATTTTTGTTGCCACACATAGTTCTAAAGATGCTTCTCCAGATGTTCATAAACACTTTCCAAACAGAAGTAACCCAGGTTCATACCAAGAGCGTCATATATACAGGATATGTCGGCCGGCCACTGCCTTCAAAAGCCATGATCTCCCGGAGATGTGCATTGCTTCTCTGCTTCTGTTGTCATTCCTTCACCTTTTTTCTTCAACCAGTGAGTGAATCAAATAATTATGTCAACACAGTTGATGCACAATGGTAGGGAGGAAAGGAAGACAAACCAGAAAGAACAATGATACCTACTATTCAAAAGAGGAAAGAGCAAAAGGAAAGTGAGTGGAATTGTTATGTCATTGGACACTAGCAACAAGAACATAGAAGAGGAAACTAGTTCTTGATGCTACTGGTGCAATTTAGGACCCCTTTCTCTCTTGCCACTCCATCATCTTCTTACCTTTAGTCAAAGCCTCATCTTGCCCCATTTCTTTCCTTGGTATACTTCTGAGCCCTGAGAGAGCTTATTTGTTTTCCTCTGATCTTTGCCCCTGGTCATGATGATACAAGATACCCCAGTCAAATTCTCAAATTCTATAGACACTGTATAATAGAAATATTTTTCTTAAGAGCATCAATAATTTCAGCTACCAGTATGTACCCCCCATTAAAAATATTTTTAATTACAAAAGTACTACATATTCATTGTAAAAGAAATTTCCAACAGTGTAGAGTTGTGTCACAACAATCCTTACAAATGAAATAAAAAGCAAATAATAAGAATACAGCAAAGCTTCTCTCCTCTATCACCTCCCCCATTTTCCTCCTAGGAGGAAATGTTTCCACTGTTGACAGAGTTTCCGTTAGCAACAGTTTCATGTGGTTTCTTGTCGGCCTTTTTTTGATGCATATACAAGTATATATATATGTGTCCTTTAATGTATGGTACCATAACAAAGGCTCAGTGCTGGTTGCTGTTGCTGCCTTTGATATATGTGTGTTTACAAGCACTAAAATGGCCAAAGAGTAAACAGTGGGAGGTAAATGTGCACAAGCAAAGCACTTGGTTAATTTGGCTAATCAGCGTTATCGTAAGTAGCCTGGCCCTGGCTACACAGCATGCTGGAAACTCCCAGCAGGGAAGAAGGAGGGAGCTAGCGGTGGGGGGAATTAGCCAGTCATCATGACCCATTGAGTCTGATTCATGCTGTTGTCCCTGTCTGAAGGGTCTGACTGGAGGGAGTGGAACGGGAGCAGTTGTAGGCATCTCAGGACAGCAGCCTCTCTCGGTTTTAGATTTAGTTTATGGAGACTCGGCAAGCGTGATGCAAGGGTCATTGAAAACATGGAGCAGATGCAGAGTGAGGCATCTCCATTTGGCTCAGGTTCAGACACTTTTGGGCCCAGGCTCTGGGTGAGTTCTTTCTGGCCAGTGCATAAGGTGACACCGGAGAAGGCAGGTACTTAGCAAAGCAATGTGGGCATAGAGGAATCTCGAGAATTTTACGCTATGGAGGTTTAGATTTTACTTCTTATTAAAGATTTTTAAAATAAGCTTCTTGTTTTAGGATACATTTTAACTTGCTCCTGATATGATTTTTTTTAAGGCAGTTGGGCTTGTGGGAAATGATAATTTATTTGATGGAGCCTATTTTTCTATGTCTGTTTTTCTTCCCCCAAATGGAGTAAAGCAGAAAAGAAATGCCCAGTATCAGGGTTGATGAGCTCAGAAAGAAGCTGTTTCTATTATGGATTTAGAAATGGTACTACAATAACTTGTTAATTCTTACAGTTCTCATATATTAATTCAGCTTAATTTAAAACAAAGTAAAAGCCCATATATAAATCCTAAACTTTTCACCTATGCTAGGATCATCAGGAAAAACGGAGAGGAATATCAGTGCAGCTCTAGGGTTGGAATTTGAATTGAAGAACTTTTCTTTGGAAGAAGGAACATCAGAGGCAGAGCATAACTCATACAGTGAAATCTTCATGGCCCCCAACATCAACCTCAGCTTCCCTCCAATGGGGACAGCCTTCTCATAGTCACATCAGTTATAGGGCATTTATTTCCCATTTTCCTTCTTTATACAAAAATATTTAAATCTATAATTTTTCTCTGAATACTGCTTTGGCACATTCCATAAATCTCATTATTTGCTATTCTTATTGTTAGAGACGATGAAAGTTTGTATTCTATGTCTATGAGTCTATTTCTGTTTTGTATTTATGCTTTGTTTGTTGTTGTTTCTTTTTTTTTAGATTCCACATATGAGTGATCTCATATGGTATTTTTCTTTCTCTTTCTGGCTTACTTCACTTAGAATGACATTCTCCAGGAGCATCCATGTTGCTGCAAATGGTGTTACGTTGTCAGTTTTTATGGCTGAATAGTATTCCATTGTATAAATATACCACATCTTCTTTATCAAGTCATCCGTTGATGGACATTTAGGCTGTTTTCATGTCTTGGCTATTGTAAATAGTGCTGCTATGAACATTGGGGTGCAGGTGTCATTTTGAAGTAGGGCTCTTTCGGATATATGCCTAGGAGTGGGATTCCTGGGTCATACAGTAAATCTATTCCTAGTCTTTTGTCTCTACTCTTCTTATACAATCTAAATATATACTTGTCAAGGAAGGAGATTTTCCCAACTACATTTATAGGCTCAGTGAACATATTTGATCATATTTTGCCATCTTATTTTGGGATTTCTCCTACTGTGCTTTCTTTCCTCCTCCTCCTCCCCCACTTTCTTAGTCTTTTTTTCCACTGTCTTCTCCCCAACTTTCTTGACTTTTACTATATGGCAATATTTTCTTTGCTTTCATTATCTCTAATATTTTGGAAGAGATCTATGCTGTTATTTAAGCCACTAATAGTTACTTTAGTTTCAAAATCTACTTCAGTCCAGGGATGCCAAATGTGCTATGTCATTCTCTCCTCTTCTGGTGAGGATAGTTATAAGCAGATCAGAGCAGTTTCCCATTGAGCCTGGATATGACCTCCACAAAGCCCCAGGGCAGTCATTGCCAATTGTCAGTAGTTGGAAATTAACCTGAAATCTTTTTGCCATCCTTGCTTTTTCCTATTTAATGAATTAAGCCACTGGTTCCCAATTGTTGCCATACATTGGAAGTAGCTTGTAGTTGCACCCCATACCAATTAACTGGAAATATCTAAGGGAGGAAGTCAGGCATTAGTGCTTCATAAAGATTCCAAGATGATTCCAATGCACAGCAAAATCTGACAACTACTAAGTTTATGCACAATTTTACTTCCCACCCTTCTTCTCTTCTCATTTCTGTCATTATTAATGTTTAAATGTCATTAACGACTAAAGCTTTCTGTCTCTCCCTGTCTCTGCCCTCTCTCTCCTCTTCCCTTTTCTCTCTTTCTTCCTCCCAACCATTATATATCTTCTAATTTAAAAATAAGTCTGAAAGTTGGTGTCCACTTTTATAACCACACTTACAAAAATTAATTTGGATCTTTCTCAATTCTAAATGGTTCCATATTTACCACCAGTCCTTTTGTACAATTAACTTCACATTGTGAAACTTTAAAAATGTAGTTTTCCTTCTCAGGCAGTACAAACACATCTTCAGATAATTTTTTTCAAGAACTTCATGATGTATTGCATATTTGAGGGTACTTTCTTCTGTTGCTTTCACATAAAATTTGTCTGGGTACAACGTTCTTGGATGGCGTTGTTTCTCTTTCAAATTCTATTGAAATTAATCCCTTGCCTTCTAGTATTTCAAGCTATAGAAAAGATGTTTGAGGCTAGTCTCATTTTCATTCTTCTGTAGTCAGTCATTTCTTTTCTTTTTGGCTTAGAGCCTTGCAAAACCTTCCTTTCATTCTCTTAGTCCCAAAGTTGGCCAGAATGTGCCTGGATAGGGTCTTTTAAAGTCCATTTGGCTTGGATGCAGTGGGTGCTTTGAACCTGCAAGTACAGATCTTTTTCCTCTCAGGAAGGCTTTCTTCTTCTTAGCTTTGGTTATTATTTTTCTCTTCTACTTAAACTGATCTCCTTTCTGAGAACGCCAATGACCTGTGCTTTCTCTCCATTATATACCTTCTGTATCTATCTTATACCTGTCATTTTAATCCTTGTGATTTTGCTCCTGCAAACCAGGAAAAGTTTCCAAGTTTACTTTCCATATGACTGATTCCAAGTTTCACCACATGATTCAGATTTTTACTATTATTCGTGTGAATTCCATTTTCCATTGCATTTTTCCAAATATCTACTTTTCCTGAAGTATAGCTGACTCACAATATTCTATTAGTATCAGGTGTATGATATATTGATTCAATATTTTATAGATTATATTCCATTTAAAATTATTTTTAATATAGTGGCTATACTTCTTTGTGCTGTACAATATATTATCCAAAGGATTTTTACATTTTCTGTTTCTGTGTTCCATTTGCAGAGCATCCTGTTCTTGTTTTATGTATGCAACTGTTTTATCTTTGGGGTGATATTAATTATAGTATACTATTTAATGTTCTCTTCTCCGTGCATGTTGTCTTTTTCTTCCAATTTCTTCTTTTTTTTCTTTTGTTTTCTCCTTTGTCTTTTGCTTTTTTGGACTTTTGGATAATTTTGACTGTTTGCTCATATTTAAGAGGGGAGTGATAGTGGGCTGATAGGCAGTTCTCCAAGTGCCTTGGTGCAGCTTAACCTCAGTGAGTCACTGAAGAGCTTTTACTGTCTCCACTGTCAGTATTTGGGGGCTTTTAGCACCATGGGATGGCCACATCCCTTAGAGAAGACTCATCCATCTCCTTCCTGAAAAATGATGGCCTGCATTTTGGGAGCTAATGGAAAAAGGGACTAGAGATCAGTATGTAAATATGTACTTAACCTTCCTGGTTGTGGTATAGAACCTTAGGGGTCTCCATTGGTGTCCCCATGCCTAGAGATCCTCCATTTTACCCTATCACATAACCCTCAGGCTTCAGCTGGGGACAAGAGCTTGTATTCAATGGCAGCATGTGTGTGTGTCCATCGTTGGGGATGATAATCTGGTGATCTAGTTGTTTAATTTTCTCAGTCCTCCTAATATTTTGTCCTTTCCTCCTTCATCCTATCTTCTAGAAGTACTGGTGCTACTGATTACTGAGTCTGTGGTATAAACTAGGTTGGTTCTTAGTTTAGAATTTGGCTTTCTCAGATCTGTTAAGTCAGCTTTTATATGTCTGTTTTCCAGCTTCAAAACTTCGCCATTTTTTTTCTTCTTCTATTTTCTCTACTCATATGAAGATACATGTGTATGACTTTAATAAGGGTTAGGGAGGGATGAGATGTTAGTTTAAAGTTCCATCTTTACCTGGAACTCCCATTACCTTTTGAGATCTTTTGGGATCTTTGTTAGTTCTGTTGATCTGAATTTTAATCTCAGCTTTTTGTCTCATTAAGCATCTAACTTATAGTGGCCTGTCTTCTTGCATTCTTTCAAAGATTCCTGATGATTTCCCAATGTTATCTTCTGAATCTTGTAGTAGATTGCTTTCAGAAATGAGTGTGTACTTTGAGTCAAATGTTTCCATTTTTTACACTGTTGTATTTTTTTCATGTGTCCCATTAATGTTTATAATAGTATTTTTACTCTTTCCAGAACGATGCTAGATATATCCAGACTTGGGTGTTTTTCAGTAGACAGGAAGCTTCCCAGCATGCTACTCTTTGGGTCCCATTTGCCATGATGGGGTCACATGTCAAAGGAGTCTGGGAAAGCCAATATCCAGCCGTTGGGGCTTATATGAGTTGGGTGTTTGCAGCAAGGAAGAAGGTGACGGAATGCTGGGGTCATAAGCAACAAACAACCCTTGCTCCCAGCCAATGAAAATCATGATTATATTCTCCATAAGTAAGTCATGGATACTCACTAGCACAAAGCAAAATCCTCTTTGTGTGAGAAAGATCTCTTATAGTCTCCATACCTGGTAGAGCCCTTCTTTTCTTGAGCAAGATCAATATAGACATTGTCAATCATACAATAAACCAATTTTGTTTCTGCTTTTGTGTCAGCTTCCAGGAGGCTCCAAGACAAATTTACAGCCTACCACTGATGAGCATTATTTCTCATGGTATATATTCTCTGAACTTCCTTCACTTCCATCTTCATTTGAATTTTCCCCACCCTTAATTTTCCCCAACCCCATCTCATGCATTACTATTTTATTTCATTTTGACTTATTGTATGTATTTTTTACAAATGTTCTTCCTTTGGAACAAGGCCAAATCTAAATAACAATTAATTAACTACTGATGTGTTTATAACCTGGTATTAAATTATACTGGAGAATTGGGACTACATCTTGCTGATCTTTATCTCTCCCATGTTTCCTTGTATGTACTAGCACCCAATAAACGTTTGCGGAATTGAATTGATGCATCCCCAGGGCTTTTTGGGTCCATCAATCCCCTAAATGTGGCCTGCCTTTAATTTTCTAAGGGATTTTAGGATTACAGGTATCAACCAGTTGAGCTTGTGTTCATGGGCAGATAACTGGAAACAAGTCATCCTCATCCATGTGGTTCAATGTGTGAATTCCTGGACTGGCCTAAGGTTATTCTATCAGACAAATACTTAGAAGTATTGATCTGATTTGACTGAATAGCAGCTCAGCCAAGCCAGCACAAGCCGTCAGAGTCACAGTGGGCCACAACAGCTGGAGACAGGTGAAGGAAACTAGAAATTATTCAGTCACAGCCCCTCCAAACCACGTTTGACATGCTATTTATCTTTTCCCACTGAAACTCTCTCTTTCCAAATAAATGGGGGTGGGTGATAGCTTGGGGTTGTTTACCTTCTACTGAACAAACAAGTCTGAATTAGGAATTAGAATCAGTGAGTCTGGAGTGATGAACGCACTTACCCTGGCATTACTTAGAAAATGGGAAAAATAAATTAGATTATGACTTGGAAGAACTCATTGGTTTGGAGAGCAGCAGGGACTTAATTGTGGGTCTAAAGCAGCAGGGCTCCCGGTTTTCCTCAACACAGGCTAGGACCTCTCTCAGGGGATCCCTCAGAGGGTTCTGTGATTTGCAGCAATCCCTCAGAGACACAGAGAGCAGGATAAGACCTGTGATTTGCCCGCTAATGATGTGACAATGCCACATTGTCATGGGCACCGTGGTTATTACCTGGCATCTTGTTTAGCAAGTTGATGGTCTTGGAGGGCCTCGGGGCTCATCTTTATGTTCCAGGGGATGTGTAAGGAGCAGTGTCATGAGAGAGCATGTGAAGTGAACGAGAGGATTTTTATTTCTTAAGCAGAATAACAGGATGCTTTACTCCATCAACAGCTGTCCTTGATGTGGTACATCCTTTTGGAATAACACACAACAACATAATGCAGTTTGCTTGAAATTCTAATTAAAATGAGGTACTTGTCTCCTGCCTCAGCCAAACGGAATTATGGAACAAGCCTTACAAGCAGCAAGGACTCATTTCAGCTGTGCAACTAGCCTGAAAAATAGGAGTCCCCCAGCAACACAGCCAGCTTTCAGAACCATGGGGCTTAGGGGGACTTGTTGCCCCAGGGAAAAGCATGTGTGTATGAGTGTGTGTGTGTATGTGTGTGTGCACGACTGTACACACAGAATAGAAAGCTGTGGTCTCTAAATACTGTAACATTCATACAGCAGTAGCAGAAATTGTGTTAATACTGACATGCAATATAATACACTAGGAGTTTCCCATAATGCCAGCCTCTGGTTACGTGGCTTTGGCTGACCTTTTAGGTAAAACCACCTTATAATTAGGTCCATTTGTTACTGCAGTAATGACGGCTCTGGCTGAGGTCCAAGGTCCACCGGTTACATGTTGCCTCGTCAATAAAATCCCAACATATTAATAAGAATGGCATGCCATGTCTCCAGATAGTTTTCTGCAGACCTAGGTATATTTTAAAATCAGCCTTTGTAAGAAACAAGAAGAAAGAGTGCAGGAATCCCCAGTCACTCATACCAGAACAAATTTTTTATGGACATAGCATAACTATCTTGCAATGTAGTTCACCAAAAACAATATGAACTGTATTATACATTGATGAGTACTTTCTAAATGCCGAACACTGACTCTTATCCATTGCTTCTCAAAAGAATCCCCTGACATACTGTTATCATTCCCACTTAACAAATATAGAAGCACATTCTAAAGGGTGACTTAGCAGCTCCAGGTCAGCCAGGTCATAAGTGACGAATCCAGGATATGAACTCAGGAAGCCTATTTCAGGTCCTGGACTCTTAACTACAAACACCAATAGCCAACATTTCTATAACATTTGCTTTGTGGCTTTGTAGGGGGCACTAAATGCTTTACATTTTTGAGACTCATTTAATCTTCACCTTGACTTTACAAGATAGGTATTGAAATTAACCTCATTTTTATTGGTGAGATGAGTGAACTTCACAGAGGCCATGTAACATGCCCCAGGTCACCCCCCTGGTAAATGGCCAGGTGGAGTGGGACCAGAGACTCCGTTGTAACTGAGAAGCTGTCTTCCCTCCACCACGCCATTCCAGGCATCTAGCAAGGCTTCAAAACACACCTCTGCCAAAGGGCTGCTGGGGCTGCCTTTGGTTGGTTTTGATTTATATCTTTCTTTTTAAAATCATGAAAAGCCATTTTTTGAATAAAGAGGCTTCCCATAATTATCCCTTTATATTTGCCTCTGCTCTTCTTTTGTGGATGGCAGCTGGCAGCTAAGAGAAAGAATTAAATAGGTGAGATAAGGCTTAGGGCAATGCAGATATTATTGGACATGGAGATTTGGAAACCATTCCTCATTTATAAGCCCCAAATGATTTCTTGGCAATAAATGAGCAGTCCCGTCTTAGCCATTCCTTAAGCTGATAGGGTAGATATTTCCATCTAAATCTGAGTGATCAGGTGCACACACAGGTTTGCTACAACAGCTGAAAGCTAGGAATCAGATGAGGTAAATTAATTTTAAAATAAGTGTTCCAGGGGCTGAGGGAAGGGTATAGCTCAGTAGTAGAGTGCATGCTTACCTTGCATGAGTCTTAGGTTCAATCCCTAGTACCTCCATTAAAAATATACATAATTAAACCTAATTATCTACCCCCCAAAATTGATTCTCTTAGAAAGCCCCCTATTAATAAAAAATATGAAGGGCAAGTGATGCCAGCAATCACACCATATTATAAAGTGGAGAAGTGGAAGAAGAGACAACTCTATGGATGATCTTGGCCAAGGAGGCAGTGGGAGGTGGGACAGGGAAAGACAACTTTCTTCGTTAAGCCAGAGTGATAAATTAGGTTGGACATCTACATCACCAAGTGCTCGGGGAATGCCAGTTAATCTTAATATTAACCTGGGAACAGGGAATTAACGAAGCATAACTCCTTGCATAAACCTCCCTGTCATATAAAATATCCAGAAGTAAACTGGGAATGCTGTCTGTGCTCTGTTTACTTCTGGAGACTGAATTGCAGATCGAGATCAAAGGTTAAAGAAACTAATACAATGAGCGGCTTCTCTCGGTTTTAGTAAGAAGGAGATAGAAATGTTGATGAAGTTCAAAACCAACAAGATGCAGCTTCTGTGTATACATTTATCTGAATTTTTTCGTTCTCAGGATGTCATTTCTGTTTCTGGAAACTGCTAGTTGCTGTGTTTCTCTCAAGTTGTGGAATTCAGGCCACAGTCTCATTAATAATTACTATGGCTTATTGGGTACCTACTATGCGCCAAGTGCTTTTTAGATGTTATCACGTTTATCCCCCCAACAGCCCTCAAGGATCAGTAATAGTATCCTCATTTTATACACAAGTGAGCTTGCCGGGGAGCTAAGTATCAGAACTGACTGAGATGTCAACTCAGGTCTGTTTATTTCCAAGGTACTGAGCCTACTGTCTCTAAGAGAATATATTTGGAGAGTACTCTGTTTATGACTCTGCAATCCCACTATGGTGGAGGAACTCTTTTGGAAGGGAAGTAGCTATAGTCATTAAAATTATAAAAGCAGCTCTACTCTAGAAACCCAACCTAAAGGTGTACTTGCACATGGGTTCCATGTGCAGAATGTTCAGAGCTTGAAACTGGAAAAGTAAAATAAAATCATAAACAATATTTAATAGGATAATGTGTAAATATACTATGATTCACCCTTAATTTGAAACATTAGGCTGCTGTTAAAGAGAATGAGGTAGTGCTATGTGTACTGACACATATTTAATGGTCAATCAGGTTGCAGAACAGTATGGATGGTGTGATCCCACTTATTTTTAACCTTTAAAGATTTGTACACATGTACATGTGTATTATAAAATCATAGGAAAAAAGCAGGAAGGAAGTATCTGCTTTCTTGGAAAGAATGTGAGAATCTAGAAAGAAGGGAGGGGGAATAAAGGGCACCTTTCAAATTTTGCTCTATACATTTATGTAAACCTCTGACTCCTTTGTAGCGAGGAAGGACTCATTATTTGCTTACATAATAAAAAAAAAGGAGTGAACATGTTAGCAACTATACTCTTCTGGCAAAAGTGTGTTTGTGATTTCATAAACTTTTAATATATGCTAGTGTACGAGATGTTTTCTCTTTTAAAAGTTTGTTAAATCCTTTCAACTCCCCCTACTTCCCAACCTTTAGTCAAGTTCTGCAATGCAAGTATTTTCCCAGCAAAGGATGAATAATAATTATTTCAGATAAGAGTCTTTGTTTTGTTCTGTGACGTGTCACAATGTAGCAACATCAACACACAATAACAAAGTCAGCAAGGTTAGGACTTTTGGTCAGTAATTCCTCAAACTAAATGTGCTGTTTGGAAACATCCTAGTGATGACTCTGGTAGCCCCTGGCCCAGGCAAGAGCACGTGGGGACTCGCTGACCGGTGTTTCGGGACTTTGCGTTAGAGTATTGGAAATTCACTTGAAGCCCTGAAAGCATCCATCTGATCTTGAGAGACCTCAAACTGCAAGAGTAGGCAGAAGACAGGCCAGCTTTCCCAGAAGGAACACCGCACCGTAGAATTCATGACCCTGGACAGTCACAGAATCCACATCCATGGGCTTCTAGCTCTTTGGGAAAGATTGACCTGACGATTTTGCTTGCAGCCATGGCAAAGGTACCATGTGGGCCAGTCCCAGCATCCCAGTCTGCACTTAGGGTCTGATATTAGAGGCATTCTATTAGATTGCAAGGTCATGAGACACAAAGAAGCTTGTACCATTTTGCATTCACCAAAAAGAGGAAAATGTGATGTTTTCTAGCTTTAGAAACCGCTAATTCCAGATCTGTCTATCGTGTTGCCCAAGTGACAATCCAAATTGATGAAAAGATAGCTGAAATTACCAGGCAGCCGGGGCCACCATCTCATTATTTTGATAGTGCAAACATGGCCTTTAACAGCACATTGTCATTGTCATATTTGTCTCAGGAACATCAGATGAGGATGGCTATTAGTTTGCATTAAAAAAAATATGCCTGGCTATCTGACAAGGTTTATATACAAATTAAAATAATAACAAGAATTCAGGCTGGTGGCTCATCCTGCAGTTGTCCAGGGCACTATTATAACCTATGATGACATTTCCCCCCTGTTAGTTCCTAAAGCTACGGGGAAAATAAATATCTGGAATAATGGCTTCTTTTGCTTTTAAAATGTGAAATCTTTAAACAAACAAATAGAACATGCCATTTCAGATACACTTTTACCACACACGAGGAGGCTGCTTAGGTTTTTAACTTCAGGGATAAAGACATGGGAAGGTATCTCATTCTTAACAATGCTAACACATCATGCTTATTACCCCCGAAATTTGGCTTTTGTTTGGTTTGCTAATTAAGTTTCCTTCTAATCTGCAATTATCAATTTGCCCATCCTGCTTTACTTTATCCTATTATCCATGTGAGTATCATCTATTTAAGATGATTATCTCACATAGAGCCAGCATCAGCAGTATTTTTACATTGCGTGCCAGAGGGAAGGGCTTGAGGAAGAAGGGGGCGAGGACAGAGGCACTAGAATGGGCGGTGGTTACAGTGGTCATAAGAGGCCACTGCATGGACATGACCTCTCTTGGTTCCGGCCAGTTCAGTGGAGGTGGCACAGGACAGTGTGAAGAAGCAAAGATGGTACCACGTGGGGACCAAGGAGCATCATCAACCAGCGTGCAAGGAGGAACGCTCCCAGGGTGCTCCTGGATACAGCTGCTACCCTTCGCCAATGAGGCCACGGTCCTGTCTCTCTTACCTATTTTGTGCAGCGTTCAATGGCGCGCCATGCACCAGAGGTGTGTTAAAATACACATGATGATGGTAAATACAGATTACAACGAGCGCTGAGAAGCCAAGCCTATCAACTCACCTCGAGGCCCTTGCCTTGATGGAGAAGCTGGGCAGAACACGTGGGCCTGTAATGCCCCAAGCCGAAGGTGCCCAGTGGGAAGACGCTGCCATCAGTATGTGTGGAGGGATTAACTACACTCTCCCTTTAATGTTCATCAGAACTGAACACCGCTAGTTTATAGCACCTCGGCATTTCAGGGCCCCTTAGAGTCTTTCCAGCTATGCTGGTGGGGAGATGACTGGCCCATCTACAGTCCTCATGGTGAGACCGGGGAAGCAGAACTTAGCCGCAGAGCTCTGGGGCTCCCGCGCTTCTGTCCTAATGAAGACACATTTGTTCACTCCATCCTTCCGGCTTGTGACCCCGTGCTCCTTAGCGATCCCTTCCCGTACCCACTCTGGAACGGAGATGCAGAGCAGTCATACAGCCAACTCTGGGAGCAGAGTGTGTATCGCCTTGTATTTCTAGTTAAAAAGCAATAAATCTTCAGTCAGGTAATGAATTCCATTTTGCGTAATCTCATTACAGACATCTATTCAGAGAGTCTATACAGCACAAGCAGGATGACTGGAAAACGTAGTATAATGGGCTGGCTTTTTTCCCTGTGCCAAATTAACAGTGAAGGCCTTTTAAAGGATGCTTCATTTAGGCTCTCTTATTATCAGAAATATTATACAAGTTGGAATTGGGGCCTGAGTGCAGTCACACTGCTGAGATAACTCCCACTGTTGGATCAATGGCTGGCAGGATTCCACCATGAAAGGAGCTCTGAGCAGTGAGGCAGGCTTGTACCCAGGACCCCAGTGCACTAGTCTCTGCTGGAGCCAAGAAGAAGAAGGAACAAAGGGGGAAGAAGGTCTGGGGAGGTGTGAGTGACAAGCGAATTTTCTATGATTATCTGGCAGGATCAAATAAAGTATATTGTGCAGGATCTGTTGTATTTAATCCATCTTACACACAATTATTAAATTGTTCTTCCTAGAACCCTAATGAATTATGTCACCACTCTATAACCTTCAATTGCTCCCAATTACTATTTTTAAAAGTTTAGATTTCTCATTTATCTATTTATCTGCACATCTTGAACTCCCAATTTATCCCTTCTCACCCCTTTCCCCCCCGGTTATCATAAGTTTGTTTTCTATGTTTGTGAGTCTGTTTCTGTTAAGTAAGTAAGTTAATTTGTTGTCCCTCTCTTCTTCTTCTTCTTCTTCTTCTTTTTCTTTTTTTTAGTTTCCACATATAAGTGATATCACATGGTATTTTTCTTTCTCTTTCTGGCTTACTTCACTTAGAATGATTATCTCCAGGTCCATCCATGTTGCTGCACATGGCATTATTTTACTATTTTTTATGGCTGAGTAGTATTCCATTGTGTATATATATCACACCTTCTTTGTCCAGTCATCTGTTGATGAACATTTAGGTTGCTTCCATGTCTTGTCTATTGTATATAATGCTGCTGTGAACATTGGGGTGCATGTATCTTTTCAAATTAGAGTTCCCTCCATATATATGCCAGGGAGTGGGATTGCAGGATCATACGGTAAGCCTATTTTTAGTTTTTTGAGAAATCTCCATACTATTTTCCATAATGGCTGCACCAAACTGCATTCCCACCAACAGTGTAAAAAATTTCTACTGTACAGCACAGGGAACTCTATTCAGTATCTTGTAGTAACCTATAATGAAAAAGAATATATGAAAAGGAATATAGGTATATATACGTATGACTGAAACATTATGCTGTGCCCCAGAAATTGACACAGTATCGTAAACTGACTATACTTCTATGAAAAAAAAAGTTTAGATTTTCTCACCCAGAAATTCAAAGTGCTTCCCAAACTTTACATACCCATCACCTACGGATCCTGTAAAACTGCGCTTTTGATTCACTCATCAGCCACGGGGTGAGGCCTGAGAGTTGGCATTTGTCAAAGCTTCCCAGCGATGCCCGTGTAGCAAGGGTATGGACCACACTTGGAGTGGCAAGTCTCTAGAGTACCGGTTCTCAAACTTTGACTTGCATTAGAATCCCCAGAAGGGGTTGTTAAAATCAGAGATTCCAGGCTCCACCTCAGAAATTTACATTTCTCACAAGTTCCCAAGTGGCGCTGATGCTACTGGTCCAGGGGTCACACTTTGAGAAGCACTGCTCTAGGGTCATGGCTCTCAAACCTGCCTGTTCACACACATCATGTGGCTAAAAATATGAAGATTCAAAAACATACCAATTCCAGCTCCACTAATGAAACCAGAATCTCTGGCAGTGGAGCCCCAGCATCAAAATCTTTTTCAACTCTTTGATTTTTAATATGAATTGAAAATCACTGCTCGAAAACATAGCTTCCAGCATAATTTTCTATACAGCGTCCAGATAGGAAAATAGGTTTCTGCACTCGTCCCCAAATTAGCTTTTTGTACTATTATATTTCAGAACTTTAGCTTACATTGGTTTTTCTCCCTGAAATAACCTTCTCCATCCACTGTCAAAACTCCATCTGTCTTGCATGGTATCTCTCCAACACCATCTCTTTCACGAAGCCTTCCTCTAGGGCAGCAGCCAGCTGAGAGCCATCATTTCCTGAACGTCTTAAATACATTGCTTTCTAATTGTTTGAGATTCTCACTGACCCCGCTGTGTCCCTCCTTCCTGCTCCCACAGCCCTCCTGGGAGCCTGTTTTGTAAACCTGTGGGGTTTTGTGTCTCCATTGGCCTTCCTCCACCAGCTTGCACGTGCCTTGCAGGTAGAAGCTGTGTCTCGTTCATTCCTGCCCATCCCTCCCAAAGCTTTGGGCTGCATTATCCTACCCTAGGAGCCCGTCACTTAGTATCTATTGAGTTGTTCTGCGTCTGTACCTCTGTGCCCTTCACATAGGCGTTCTCTTGCGGTATTGTTACTTGTGTACTTGCCTGAACCCTTACCTGAGGGCAGGGACTGTACCACGTGTACATCTTTATACCGCCCCCTATACACATACACACTCTTCTAGGTTCTGCTACTGAAAACGTGGTGCAAGGACCAGCAGCACTGGCATCACCTGCTGCTTGTTAGAAATGCACCCCCTTGGGCCCCACCCAGACCTACTGAGTTAGAATCTGTGCTTTAACAAGATCTGCAGGTAATAAGTATACACATTTAAGTTTGAGAGGCACTGCTATAGAAGGGAATATATTATTATTATTATTATTATTATTATTATTATTATTATTATTATTATTATTATTATTATTATTATTATAAGGATGGGTTCTGGACTCAAGTTTTAGGCTAGGGACCTTAGGGAGCCGGTTTCCCCTCTCCAAAATGAGAGGAATCCTCATCTCATAGCGATGTGGGAGCTTTATACAATGTCATATAAATAATTAAACCGTGTCATGTCAGTAAAACATTCAGGACGTTATAAGCTTTCAATAACACAGTATGAACTATTATTACTCAATTAAAACTGGTTAACTTTAATTGAATTTGAACTGCCACCCAGAATAGATAAGAGGATGAAACACAATTCTGCATGGATTTCAGAAACATGAAATGTAGAAGGTAATAAGTAAAAATATTAAAAACGCTTTAGCAAATGTTAAGGAGCATGCCAAATAGTTCCTGTGTTGAACCTTAAGCAGTTCGGTGGTTGGAGCTTTGAACATGACCATCCCCCAGTTTTCTGCTGTGTCACAGATTTTCCTCTACTGCGCACTTCTTTCAGGCCGCTTTTATGCTGCTCTCCCTAAAGAACAACTTTGTACAGTGCGTTTTGTTTCTCAGACCCCCCAGATCTCCTGTTGCTGTGGCAATTACCTGAGCAACCATAAAACGCCGTGCTTGCTTGGCTGAAACGTATGCACACACTGCCCCCTAGAGGATCTACTCTGCCATGACCCCCAAACCAAAAAAACCCCAAATCTGCAGAAGGGGGTAGGGAGGGGGGTGTAGTTGGCTCCGAGGGGAAGTGCTGAATCCCTGACTGTGACGGTCTGCACAGCTTTGAAATTACTCCTGGGCCATGATGTATGTTAAGTAATAAAAATATGCACCAGTTTGGGGCCTCACTAGAATTTCTGAGTCAGAATTTGCTCTCCATGACCTGGGTTGCTTCCCTCAGCTGTTAGGAAGAAGGGCGTTGGCTACAACCAGCATCTGGAATGACAATTAACATTTGAAATAAAACCTCAACTACACTGTATTTACTGATATGAACGTGACGCATGTATGCCCCACACGATGTACCCAGAACAAGACTTTGAGAGAACAACAGGGCAGAGTCAGCAAACACATTCATCATATAATTATTGACAGGCTACCATGCACCAGGCAGCGTACTCACCGAACTGGAGATGAAGATCCCTGCTTTCATGGAGCTGACATTCTAATTAATATTGGGAGCATCCCCTCTCATCTCCTGGGTGCCTCCTTCCGCTTCAGTGAGCTTTCCTCGGTTCCAGGAGGTGCTGACTTGCCTTGGAAGACAAGGGCAGTGAACCGTGGACTTTCCAGAGGCGGCTCACAGGCAACCCCAAATATTTCATGGGACCTAACATGGTGCTTCCCTTTTCTTTCTTTCCTTTTGTTTTCTTCTTGTTCATTGTAGGTTTTTGTTCTTATATGTATATCGTATATACAGTTGATCCTTGAACGACATGGGTTATACGTGGAAATTTTTCCAGTAGTAAATACTACAATGCTATGCTATTGGTGGTTGGTTGAATCCACAGATGCAGAACCCCAGATAGGAGGAACAGCATATAGGGAGAGCAACTGTATGTTATATGCAGTTTTTCGACTGCATGGATGGTTGGTGCACTAACTCACACTGTTCAAGGGTCAACTGTCTTTCCATTTCTATTTGTCTGTCTATCTATCTCTCTATTTCTCTATCTATCAACGGTCCTCATTCTGTGCCCACCTCCTGGTCTCCTAAAGTGCCTCCTGATAGTCCATAATTCCCTCCCCATCACCACTTTGGAGTCACACTGGCCATAGCCCTCTTTGCTACTGCTGTGCCCTGGAGGTGGCTGGAGTTCTTTGCCTGCCAAGTTGCTGGGGGCCAGGCTTGCAGTGACCGCTGAAGCCTTCCCAGGGGTCCTTCCAGAGAGAATGCTCCAGCCAACAGTGAGGTCTGAGGGGGCATCCAACAGCCCAGCATGGCCTCCTCATGTGTGCACCACCCCCCTCCCCAAAATCTCTTGTGTGTCACAGTTTCCATCCCCTTCCTCCAGGGCTCTCTGGTGCAGAGACTGAGAACTGGCAATAAAAGAATGCCTTCCACTGCCTGGTCTCAGTTTGTTTCATTACTGAGCTTGCATGCCCTTCCCATCGGCCAACCACTCGGGATCCATTCATTCATGCACACTGTGTGTCCTGCAGGGATGTCCAAGGAGCACTGGCTATGCATGGGACACTGGGCATTTCATATTGCAGTTCATCTTCACGCCAACTCCCATTTTTATAACTGGGAAACAGGAGTCTTACAGAGCCTGAGGAATTAGCTCAACACCACACAGCTGCACATGGTGACAACGGCATGGAAACCCAGGAGTCTAACTTCAAAGCCTTTGTCCACTACGCTATGCTACTTCCTTTGGAGTCAGGGTCCTATTTGAGACCCTCCTGCTTCCTTGTTTTGGGAAGTAAAGCCAATAACTCAGCTCCGTATTAACGGGAATCTTCCATGAATGTAGGAGTTAAGGGCTGAATCAAGAATTCGTTCTGATTTCTCCATCCTTCCTTCTTGAACTGGGGCTCAGGCATCCCAGCTCTGCTTCTAGATCAGTCCAGCCTATCAGGAGCCTCCTCTCCCCTCCTTAAAGGTAAATTCCAACTTTCAGCTGCGGCTTCTTAGAACAAGACAGGATATAAACTCTGCGGCAAACTGAGTGCCCCAGGAACCAGCTGCAGGAACAGCGCCACTACCAAATGCTTCAAGCGCCTGTCAGTGGTTTCCTAACAAATGGCTTCACGGAGACCCTCTCTCCTCCAGGTCAGCCGCCGCATGTCCACTCGAGGCTGCCGAAGGCCCGCTCCTGCTCTCTTTCCTGCTCTGGAAAACGACACTGAAACCATAATGAGCCCGGAGGAAGTCAACCAGACAGGAAACAAACCCACTTGGGTGTGTGAGCTCGTGGAAGAATTTTGGAAGACCATTCGTCCCCTGGGAAGACGCTCGTTTGCTACAATCGTGGTCAGCCGTTCTTCTCCCTCTCCTTGATGGGGAGGCAGGTGGGGACTGGTTTCAAAATGCACTTTAAGCTGAGAGGCCAGCTGGGGTGTGGCTCTGAGACGCGACGTGACCCGGGCTGGTGGTGACGTCAGACGAGCTTTGGTCAGGATTTCCCGGGGCAAGGGCAGAGCTGATGGACTTTATTTTTAGATGGTGTTGATATTTTTAGTGAAAGTCCAAAGCGTCTCTGCTTGGGGGGCGGGGGGTGGAGGGAGAGGGGTGATTTCCTGGTTAGTCACTTCCTCTCTGCTGGTGAAGAGACTGAGCTGCGCCCCTGTGTCACGGGAAGCGCCGGGTGGCGGTAAACACCGCTGACATCATGGGAGCTCGCCCCGCAGCGGTGTCAGAGTCCACGGATTCCTTCCTGGCCCCTCGGCCAGGTGAGGGGCGATGCTTCCTGTTTTCGGCTCCAGGAGGAACTTCCAACTTCCAAGAGCTGCCTGCAGAATAAATCACCAGGACTGCTGCGGTAAGCAGCCGGGGCCACAGACACCGGAAAGTGACTTGGTGGCAAAACGTGTCGGCTGTGCCCCGGCAGCTCTGGGAACTGCTGAGTCCTCAGTGCCCTCTCATGAGGTGTGTGTGTGGAAGCCAAGTGGGTTTGGTTCCAATATCGTAAAGCAATCCTCGTCTGAAACTTGTCAGCCAGAGGGTCCCTTAGTGCCTGGCCCTCGTCCATTCCTCCATTCCTTCGGCCGGTCCTACTGGTTTCACCTCTGAAATCCCTTCTGATTCTGATTGCTCCTCTCTACCTCTGTGATGTCAGTGATGTCCCTCATCCCCTGAGAGGATGAGTCAAATCTGCTCTTCCCGACGGCACTCACTTCCGGGAGGCTCCTCCTCCCCGGGGCCGGCAGGTGCAGCATGAGGACACAGCAGATCTGTCAGCCTCCCCTTCTCCCTTGTCCCAGTAGACAGTGCTGACCAGTCATGGCACTTCAGTGCTAAGCCCAGACAGGGGTGACCGCACAGTCTTTCTTAGCATTGTCCTTCAAGTCCCCACAACCAGCCAGTGGGAACTGGCATTTGACGTAAAGTCAATTTGCCATCTTGGTGCTCGTATTATCTTCCTAAAAATGAAATCCAGTTGTGTCCCTTCCCTGGTGGGAGACTCCTTCTGTCTCCCTAGTGCCGTCAAAGTGAATTCAAACTCCTTGGCAGGGTACGCAGGCCTCTGACACCTCCCCTCCCCTCCCCAACTCCTGCCGCCCCTACACACGGGCCCCAGGACGCTTCTTAGTCTTTCCCAGAGGTACTCTGCTTCTGCATGATTCTTGGCCTTGCACTCGGTGTTTGTGCTTCCTAGAGTTTCCTTTTTACTTTCTCCATTCTGCAGACTCTCACTTGTTTCTTCAAACCCTCAGTGGTCCTCCTCTGTCGAGTTTCCATGATATCACTAGGCTAAGTCAGTGCCTCCTCTTCTGTGTTCTCATATGCTTCTGTTTTTACCTCTACTAGAGCATTTGTTGTTGAGATAGATCATGCTGTCTGCAGGTTATAATATGCTCTGGTTATAATACAGTCATGCCTCAGTACCCTTAGGCTGGGAGCCCCGTGTATACCAAAAGCCACGGATGTTCAAATCCCATAGACGTCCTTCAGTATCCATGGTTCCACATCTTGGATTCAACCAACCACGGATCCTGTAGAACTGTAGGGGGACCTGTACAGTTTAAACCCATGTTGCTCAGTGATCAACTGAAATATGTATTCTAATTATGGCCAGAAATTTGCTTATTCATTCAACATATTTATTGACCACCTTCTATGTGTTGTGTCAACAGTAGGTAAGTTACTCCGCAGACTGGATATTTAATGAACATTTACTGAATGAACCCTCCCTAATCTAAGCTGCCTTTAGCCTTTGCATCTTTAGAGCAGCTTCCTCTAGATCCTAGGAGTCAGTGAGTGGGACTTAATCTTTCCTTAAATTGTACAGAAAATTGTGAAAATAAGTATTTTTAGAGCTCATTTTTTACAACTATCAACCTGAATAAATAATTTCACATGAATGTATATATGATTACATGATTTTAATCACATTTCCCCCCCCTTTTTTGTTCACCTTTTCCTTCTCATGCCATCCTGTGCCTTGGCCCCTCTCAGGTGACCAAGCATTCCAGAGTACTTGAGACTGTCCCGATTTTAGCAGTGAAAACCTCACATTCTGGAAAATCCTCCAGTCCCAGGCAAACCAGGGCAGCTGTTTACTTCCCCCTCTCCATACCCTGGTATTTCTTCTCTAGGTAATCAATTAATACAATCTAAAGTGTGCTCTTCCATATTTTTCTCTGCATTAATATAGTTCAGGTTTTATAATTGTCATATATAATGAGGTTATACATTATATTATATATTATAAGTGCCTCCTCATCCTGACATGCCCATGAAGTAAACCAAGTCAGCTGGTATAGTTCTGGTTCATTCTCTTTATGGCTGTACAATACTCTATGTTGTGAATACTCCATACAATTTTGGCTGTTTTCTTATTGATGGGCATTCATTTTGTTTCCAGTTTTTTTTTTCTGCTTTGAACAATGATCTCACATAGACACACACAAATATCCTCATGTATTGGTGCTTTTATTCCTATAAAATAAATTTTCAAGAGTGGAATTGCTGAGTTGAATAGTAAATGTAATTCCAGTTTTTATAATTATTGCTAAATTGCTCTTCTAAACAACTATAACGCATCACATTTCTGCCACTATATGTAAGAACACTCTCTCAATTACTACATTCCTACCAGCCAACGTCACTTGGTGTGATGGTTCTTACTAATTTGTCCATCTGATGGTTATAAAATGGCATAGCATTGTTACTTTAATTTGCCTTCCCGTAACTACTAGTTAACTGAACATTAAAAAAATGCTTTTGGCCGTTTAGATGTGCTCTTCAGTGATGTGTCTATTTGTATCTTTTACTGACTCTTCTATCGTATTGTTTGGCTTATTCTTGACAATGTTAAAAAGATCTTATATGTTATAGATACCAACTGTTTTAAATCTGGTAAATTTTTTTTTCCGGTTCTGATATTTGCCTGCGATTTTATTTATTGGATTTTTGCATACAAATCCTCTTGATTTTTATATGTTCAGATACGCCTATCCTTTCTTATCTAGCTTCTGAATTTCTAGTCTTGGTTAGGAAGTTCTCCTCAGCCCAGAGACTAGATATGTAGTCTCCGATATTTTTGCAATGTTTTGTTTTATGTTTATGTTGAAGTCTACTATTTTTATCTTGTGCATTTCAGTTGACTCACGGCTGGTTCTTCTTTGGTTTCTGGTCTGACTGATCCAGGTAGTGGTCCACCTTCCCCATTCCCAGGTGTCCAGAGCCCCAGGTGAGTGCCTGTGCCCAAGCCACCTCCCTCCCCCTGCCCACACCTTTCACTGAGCCTCAGACCCGCAGACTAACATCCATCAAGCTCTCCCGACAGTGCAAATAACTCTACTCCAGCTCGTTAAATCACCTTTGTGCCAATGCAACCACAATATTTTAGGGACACAAATAGTGGGGTAATATCGATTTTAAAATTTTGGTCACTTACCTTCTATCCTCCTCCCCCCCTTTAAAAGACAGTTTTCTGATTTTTCCTCTAGGAGAGTGCTCCTTTACCCACACTCCATCATGTGCTTCCCAGCAGAGTGGACTCTATCCCCAGATCCAGGGCTGGGACAAAGGGCAGTTTCCTAAGCCACTGTGTCACTCTGGCCATCGTGACGGCTCAAGTTCATGTGCTGTAAGGGGATATTTTGCCAGGGCTTCTGGGACAGAGAAATTTTTTACCTTCTCTTTTCCCTGCTTGTAATACACAGAGAATGATATAGCGTAGGGACATGCTGGCAGCTGCCCTGGTACCAACCAGCCCGATTGCAGAGCCAAGGAGGTGGAGCCAAGAAATGGAAGGTGAGAAACTGAGTTCTGATCCCATTGTCTGAGGGCTGAATCAAGTTTTGTAGAAGTGGAGCCATCTGATTGTCCAATGATGTGAACTTTCCTGGGTTTAAAAAAAACCATTTGAGATCAGTTTTCCCCCCTCTTGTAACTAAGAGTTTTAGTACATAAGACCTCTCTTCTCAGTGGTAGTGACTTAATGGGGCTTCTTAAGGAACTCTCCAAATCATGTCACCGGTCACCGGGTATGGGGGAGGGTGTCTCAGCTTGAACCACATCCATCGCAGGGACTGAGACAACCCAGCACGCAGTCAACTACCCTGTGTGTGTTTGCACAGGGCTGAATTGCATCTTAAGAGAGAAGTCTACCTGAGAGATGTGGAAACCAGGCGTACAAGCATGGCCTGGGTCAGGGTGGGTGGGGATGATTCTGGGAATACAATGGGGTAGTCCCTAGTTCCCCATGTTGGAGCCTTCAGACAGAGGGACCTGCGTGTGCAAATGGAAATAATGCCTCACTACAAATTCTGTAAGAGTCCACAGTATGTTTAATGTCCTCTGTAGCCTTTGATACAGTTATAGGGACCAATCCTGACACTTCCAAGGTTAGAGAACAGGGGAGTAGTTGAAGGGGGGAGGGGACATAGCAGCAGTGGAAGTGAGATCTTGTGGGAGCAACACTGTCTTTCAGGAGCGGCTCTGTTACTAGGTTGGGCTCAGCATAACTGGCAGTTGCGCCGAGGGACTCAGCAGCACCAGAGGACCCAGGGCTGCCTGGCAGAGGGAGGCCCGCGCGGAGCGGATGATAACTGGACCTCTTCCGTTGGCGCGTGTGAGGTACCTCCCGGAGACTCCGTGAGAAACTTGAGGTGGGGGTGCGGCGGGGAACGTGGAGGGACCTGAGGTCGTGCACGGGTAGATGGGGCAAGAGCTTGCAAAATAAGTCACTGTTATGTATGCCCTGTAATAGCAGGTCAAACCACCCTGTGACTTCGCTCTCTTAGGCTGCTCATAGCACCATCCCGGCTTGTCTCTTGGCTTGCCTTCCCCGTATCCCTCCTTCTAAACCCTGCCCTCCCTGGAAAAAACGCTCCCTGCTGCAGTCACGCCTGCCCTCTGTCTTCTCGGATCTTTTGAATACTCTTGTTCCTGATGATTTCCACGCTTTCTGTAATTTGCTTGCATGCATCTCTCCCACTATACTCTGAACAACCTGAGCTCATATTTTATTTACTCTGAACTGAGCATCATATAAATGTTTGTTAAATTACCAACTGTTTGCATATACGTGTGTGTGTGTGTGTGTGTATTTTTCTAGCTCTGTCTCAGAGGTAGAAAACATTTAGAACCAGAATCTGGTGGAGCTGCCGCCCCATTTCATTCGCAAGATTTTTGCAGGTTCAATATTGAGCTTTCCTGGTTTCTGCTTTACTGGAAAAAAAATCAGTTTCCCTTGTTATTTTTCTAGACAAGAGGGGATATGGCTAGAAATTGAGGGCATCTGACTAGGTTTTTTTGATTCAGTGACCTTAATCTCCAATGCCAGAATTAATCTTTCTTTTGTGAAGACCATTTAGTTGAGAAAGGGTTAATACTTAGGCTACTTCACGAACAAATTGCCTCATTCAGGAAGGGAAAAAAAAATTCTCGCAGAAAATTGGATGTCAGTGGATTATTCCCCTTCAGGTCCATGGATTAGTGTGCGTGGGGAGGGCATCCAAGTGGAAAAAAATGTAATATCAGTGTATTTGAGGGCAGTGCCTGCTCCTCCCATCACCTCAATTACAGTCTCTTTATCATGGACATCATATGATGCATGTCTTGCTGCCTACTTCACTTAAGTCTATTACAAAAAAATTTTTTATTAAATATTTGAGAGCTCTTTAGAATGAAGATACACTGGCATCAGCGTTGACTGAATCAGCACTCTCATTTTTCTCTCTCCCCTAGACACTGGCAGTTCAAGAATTCTTTAAGATGAGGAGGACCTTAAAATATGATCCCTTACTTTACAGCCTTATCATAAAAAATAAATTTTATGTAGTGAAGATAAATGAGCTTGTAAACTATATAAACATGAGTTTTTCTTTAAAAAAAAAAGATTCACAATGTATGAGGCTCATTGAAAAAGATAAATATTAGGCTTAGTAAGCCAAGAGTGAAGTTACCGAATAATAAAAAAAGATCTTTGAGGTATGAGTGCGCTTTCCCTTGATCATTTAAATAGCCCTGGATGCCTCATGGAGAACTTTGAAATGCACTCTTCATTACTAATGACAGTTTCATGGAAGCAGATATTTTTTATTTAACAGTCCCTCTCTCTCTCCTGCACGCTCTTCATCTTCCATCACAAAAGGTCGAGGACAAATTTAAGTTTTCACAAGGTGACTAATAAAATAATAGGCCTGATGGATATTTCAGGACCTTGGCTTTTTCCTCTAAGCTCGTGGATGCAGAAGTCCTAGGAATATTGGCTGGAGGACATGTTTGCCATAAGGAAATGGGTGGGGAGTCATTAACGCCTCCAAGAGGAGCCTCTGCTATTGATCTTTGGGATCCTGAACATTTCAATCAGAGTAAGCATCTTGGTGTCATCTTGGGTGTGTGAAAGCCACAGTCAGGGTGACAGGTAGGACCCCGTGATGCCAGGCAAATGCTGGTCTGAAGAATGATGATGACACAAAAAGAAAATGGGACTTGCCTCTGGGGGTGATGAAGGAGAGGGTGTGGATGACCAAAGAGTAGGGCTCTTGGATGTTCCCTAGGTCTGGGCAGGAAATCTGTGACCTATTGCCTAAATAAAACGATTTTTTTCCAAAGATGCTTTTAATGTGCCAACTGTTCCCATGTACACATATGAGCAGTTTCTCAGACTCCAGTGTCCTCTGAATCAAGGAAGTTCTCCGAGGAAAAGCTTCAGTGGCCATCAGATGTTGGCACCAGGTACACCTGCCAGCCCCGAGTGAGTGGCCAGCCCAATTTCTCACAAGGCACGCCGCCCTGTGGAAGAATGGCACGTTACCAGCTCCCTGGCATCTGACCAGGATCAGACATACATCTCACCAGCAAGAGGAGATGAAAGCGAAAATAAAGTGTGAGGAATCCAAAGAAAGTTGCAGAATGCGTGGCAGATGTTGTTAGATTTGTCTAGCGAAGCCCAGGTGCCAAGCACGTGATTGATGACATTAGCGAGAGAGGTTAATAGCCCTGGATGAGGCTGCTTGGGTTTTCTCAAAGTAAGCGCAGAGCAAATGCTAGGGCCGCAGCAGGACTGGCCAAGTGAAGCAAGTGGGACTTTCAAAACAAATAGCATGTCGTCTGCTTGCGTAGCATCAATGGTTGAGGCAAAGGAGAGGCAAATAGTCAGTGGTCATTGTGATGGTTGGGGAGAGAAGGGTCCTCTGCTAGCGGACTCCCCTGAGGGTGGTAGGTTTTGAGTGACAAGCAGGTTACTATGAATTCTGCAGGAGGCAACGACATGCTTGGTTTACACCGTGAATATTTTGGCCTTAATTTATGCTGTGAGCAATGGCTGAGCCCAGGTTCATTATGTGCCCCCTGAAGATGATTTATGTGGGTTTCATGCACTTGGACTTTAATTATTCACATGATTATCAATAAAAAATAAGGGCAGAACAGTGTTGAATGTGAACTGGTTGGCAGGGGCAAACAGCTGATCGCAGAGACTAAATTTAGACAAGGAGGGGAGAACACGGCCTTTTCCTTCACATCAGGTCTGAGAACGAATTCATAAGCAGTTTGCACTTTTCCTCCCTTTTTCACAAACATCCAAACTGCCAACCTGTTAATCAACTCCCTGATGGCAGACAAATGTCTCTGCGAAGCATGTGCCAAATATCAATTGTTATTGGCGGGAACTCAATAGGATGAAATAAATTGATGCTGCCATTCTATTGCACGCAATGCAATTGCTGATCGATAGTGAGTAATTGGACATCCCACTGTGACGAGGAGAATGCTGAAACAGGGATATGGCAATGAGTTATGGTGCATATTAATCACTGTCTAACTGTTTCATCAATGTAATTTCCTTCCAACAACCTGCTAAGGTAGCTAACTCTGTGGGGAGGGGGACCCTCCCATTTCCCCCTGCAAGTATTAATGTGAAGGTTAAAACTGCATAACTCAAGAAATAGTTTCACACACTTGACTTGGTGTGTGTCTCACTATGTTGAGTTGTGACTCCACACAGCATATAGAGTGGGGTAAAAAAACACTCTATGCCCCAGGGAGAAGGAAAAATATGGGAATAAACTAAGCAACAGAAATTCATCTGGAATGTGGCTTTTCCCCAGAAGTAGCATTTGTTTTAGCTCTTATTCTCCTTCTCACACCTAAGAAATTGCCAAGAGACCAGCAGGAAGAGAAAAAAATTTTTTTTTCCTCCAAGAGTCAGGCCCTAGAAAAAGTTGAACTCATCTGAGGATAAAAATGAAAATACTCCGTAGCGTTCCCATTCGAGAGTCAGTGGTTTGCTGCAAATGCACGTTCTGACTGTAGGGCAGTGGGCTGACACTGGGGTCACTGCCGCCGGTTTCAGGATGTGGTTTTGAATGCTCTTTCCCCGTGACTGCTTGTGCATTGACTTTGATGGGTTATGTGGTACAATTGCTGTTGAATAAATGCTGCCTTCTTCGTCTTTTATTCCACTTTTTTAGGGAGTGGAGTCTTCCTGAGCTTGAAGATTTAATGACAATTCTCATCACGGTTCACTAGCAATAAGCCAACTCCTTCCATCCCAAAACTTCTCCCTCCTCTTTTCTTTGCTTGGTAATTTGGGGATAAAGTAATATCTTCATTAGCAAGGAGAAAGCCTGTAAATTACTGAGATGGGATTCTTCTGGAGTAGAATCCCAACCAAGTTCTTCTAGTAAATCCACACTGATGCCTGGGAAACAACCACCTCCAGGACTCTGGGAAGTGGTCTCACCAGGGGAGGGAGATTTGCATTAAAAAAAAATGACAGGGGAGCTGCGAAGCTGGCCTCGGGAACACACAGCCGTGGGAGAGTGTGTTAAACCCAGTCCCACCTCGGAACAGGCTTCGAAGTAGTGATGTGGTTTCTTTTCTTTTCTTTTCTTCTCAGTTTGTTTTATTGAAGTATAGTCAGTTTACAGTGTTATGTTTATTTCTGGTGTAGCAGTGATTCAGTTGTGTGTGTGTATGTGTATATCTATCTATCTATCTATCTATCTATCTATCTATCTATCTATCTATCTCAGATTCCTTTTCATTAAAGGCTATAACAAATTATTGAATTGAGTTCCCTGGGCTACACAGTAGGTTTCTTCCTCAAGCCTTCCCAATTAGTTGACATTCACCAAATTAAGGAGGCACTGTACAAGGAGAGAGGAGAAGTCTGTGCCTCCAGGCTCATCTGCCGTCTCCTCTTACAGCTTCTTAGCCAAGCAAATGGCACCAGCATGTTGTAACATGAGCCACTTTCCAGAACCCGTGTTGGGGTCTCTTCAGCAATTTTCCTGAGCTGCCTTTTAAGCCACGTGATCCACCCCAACACTCGTGAAAATCCCTGGGGAATGGTTGGAACAAGATGATAGCCTCTTCACCTGGATCTAACGGAGCCAAGTGGTTGATTGGGAGCTCAGATGTTTGCTTGGGTTTGAAATTCTAGTTGGAAGCCCTTGAGTTTGTCAGACCACCAGGAAATATTCCAAGGCCAGACATCAAAGTGAAATTCTCTAAACTTTCTTCTTGACTGTGGGCCAGAGATATGGCAGGAACAGCCAGCCGTGCCTTGAGAGTTTAGAGTTTCTTCTGTCAGACCTGACTCGGTTCTCTGCAGAAATGAAAGCTAGAGAGAAGTATTGAGATACTTAAATAAAAATACCTTTCCATAATGATGTTTTTGCATGTGTATAACATAATTATTGTCACTGTAAAAGGCACTTTCATTTCTTAATTGATACTCCAGGTAACCTTGTGATGGAAACAATGCAGTTCTGTTGCGCTTTACTTTACAGTGAGAACACAGACTGAATGGCTCTGTTCAGAGAGAGAATTACTCCACTTCTCAAGCGCAAATAGCTTGAAGAGTTGTAACTGTAAATGAGGTGGGTTTTTATTTTTGCCTTCAATCCTGCTGTTTCTTCCTTTTTAAATACTACTTTAACATAAATTTTGTACTAGACTGACAAATGAGGATCAGGAGAGAATATGTCTCTAAGTGTATTAATTTTTAGGAACAATTCTGAAAATGCCTTATTAGATTTTCAAACCAAAAGATACTCCAAAAGAGATTATTTGGTCATATCTCTTCCACCCCCCAATTGCTAGGGTCTTTAAATCATTCTGGACAGCTATGAAAATCTCCTATTTTAAAATACCCAAGAGAAGGAGATTCCTCAACCCTTGTGGGTAACTTTTCCTGATGTTTAACATTTCTCAAAGTCAGGAAATTCTTTCTTGTGTCCTAAATCCCTAATGCTGTAGCTTGAACCTATTTCCTCCCGGTTGGTCTTCAGCGGAGATGCTGAACAGCTGGCCGTGTTCCTTGGCTTGAGAGATTGTTCCAGAGAAAAGAAGGAGGCTGTTAAAGCGACCCTCAGCCTTGTCTTCTGCAGGCTCAGTAATCCCTACTCCTTTCACTATTCCTCATAGGTCTCATTTTCCAGTCCTTTAATCGACCCTCTGCCTTCTCCCACATAACTCAAAGTTTCTGTTGCAACATTGAGCTGGGGCAGTGGTGAGACTTTGTTCTTGGGCTAGGGGTTCCGCAGAGGGAAAGAAACCAGCAAACCTCACTGGGACTGGCCAGCACCTAGTCCCCACCATGAGCACTGATGGTGGTGTCTCGGGCCCTGCCACTCAGAAATCCAACATTGTCAAAGAATTGAATGGATAATTAGTGAATTAAATGCTGGGAAAGGGAGGGGGCAGTAATAGCTCAGTGGTAGAGCACATGCTTAACATGCACAGGGTCCTGGGTTCTATACCCAGTACCTCCCTTTAAAAAAGGGGAAAAATATTTTTTAAAATGCTGAAATACCCTTTGAATAACAATAGGATATTTGGTAAAAGCCTTCTTGAATATCTCTACTTGTTTCCATTATAAGCAGTTCTTTGGGCTGAGAAAATCTCTAAAACTATCTCAAAAGCTGTCTGAAAATGACTCACTGAAGAATTTTTCTGGGGTGGAAAGGTCCAGAATACCATTAGTTATTTAACATTTCACATGCTTCCCACATCCTTCCTATAATACAAAATGAACCCACTAAGGCACAGGCTTTATATAATTCAATGATTTTACTCCTGCATTTTATATTTAGCCATTGACTTAGCAAGTAATTATTATAAAATCTACATGGTGAATAAGACCAAGACGTCAAGCAGCTTTATAGAAAAGAGTAAAAACTAAGGGATAACTTTGAACCTGAGACCATTTCATATTCTTGCTGAATTCCTTGAGAAATAGCTACAGGTATTCCTTGAACGAGGTCAGAGTGTCCTACGAAGGATGTGGTGTTGGGAATGAATCCTTTTGAGGGTAGTTCCTAAGCACTCTGTACATCCGTTAGCCATTCTAGGCTTGGCTGGATAGGTAGCAGGTCTAAGGTCTTAAGCTAGGCGTTGAGCAGACTCTTAGTAACTATAGATGGGGATCCAGTCGGCACCTGCCAGTAAACGAAAGCCTGAAGACCACTGGCAGTGCGTTTGGGAAAAGATAACTAAAGAAAAGCAAATGAACTGCAGAAGGTCAAAGACTGTAACTGACTGGTCCCAGCTGGCCTTGTTAGTTGGTGGTAATTTTCACCAAAATACTCCTTCAACCCCAACACTTTGAATTTAGTTGTTTAGCCAAATATGTTCACTAAAATCTTTTTGAAAAAGGGAAATAACATGTGCCATATAGAAGTTTTATTTTTGTAATGAAAGGTGATTGATAAGGAAGACAAAACGAGGTTAAAAAAAATCTATTCACGAGGTCACCCAAGTGACCTTTCTCTGGGCAGGAAACAATTACCTACTTTGTTTATCTCCATCATTAGGGGCAAATGACCCTCTTAAAACAGTGACATCTCATTTCCACTGGCTCTTTGGTTCCTCCCAAGGGAGTTTATTTAATAGAAGTAAAACCCTAGGGTTGCTATTAACAACCTGACATCTGTTCCCCCACACCCCTGTCCAAGACCAACTGTGGGCAACCAGACTGTGAGAGCTGGACCTCGCCAATTTTTCCAGACTTCAATTGCTTTATAGTTGCTGCCGGGGCCCTGGCTATACCATGTACTGAACAGAAAGCAAGGCACTTCCCAACCCAGAGTTGAAAATGGTGCTACATACAGACATGCCCCCACCCCCACCATAGAGAACAAGATTAAGGACAAAAAGTTTGCACAGACATACTAGCACAGCCCATGCTGCGCCGTGAACTGCTGCAAAGATTCCCAACTCTGGCTAAACATTGGATAACCTGGGGATTCACAAAAATTATCTATGCCCTGACCACATCCCCCAGAAAGGGTGGTGGAGAGTCCCCTACAGCCTTGCTTGAGAACCACTCCTGGGACAGTCATTATCAAGGAGATTGCACAGGCAGCTCCAGAATATGGGGGTTGGAGGCATGGAAAGCCTTTAAGCATTAAGAAATAACTAGATTATATGAATCTTTAAGTAGAAAAAAATCAGCCATAAGCCAGAGAGAAATGTCTCCATCATGTTGATATTCCCAGTGCCCAAGGCACTATCTAGCATGTGGAAGACAGTTTAATTCTTAGTATTATGGAGCCAGCTGGGGTCTAGCTGCCCACTTTGAATCATGGTTCAACCACTAACTACCATGGTGTCTTGGCCAAGTTACTTAACTTTTGCAAGCCTTAGTCACCTCTTCCATGAAAAATCTAATAAGAATCCCATAGAGTTGTGAAAATGAATCAAGGCGCTCCAGGTCAAGTTCTTAACACACTGCCTGGTGAGAGGCAAAGGCCCAGTAACTATTTGCTATTATCATTAAAATGTCTGAACAGATGGTGGTGAATCAGCCCAGGCCACGCCTTCATTCCCCTGAGGCCTCTCCTGCCCTCTTGGGTGGTGAGGATGGGGGTGACCTGTCTTCTGAGCATCAGCCTTCCAACCTCAGGTTGGTCCTTGCTTTGGGGAGGTGTCCTTACCTCCAGTAGCTCTGTGGCCCTGAATGACTTCTGCTTACAGCCCTTGCTCATGACTCTATCATTTAAGCCTGTACTTGGCTTTTATCTGAATTTTTCCAAATAAAAATGCTATCGTGTGGAGAAGGGGCACATAGATTGGCTCACTGTAGACCTCACACAACCTTAGCATGATGCTGGTGGTCAGATTGGTTTTAAAATCCTGACATAGGAGTCCACATCTTCAGGTACCCCTCACTTCGTGTAGCACTGAGTTTATTTCAATTGCATGATAGTAATTTAGATAAATATCTGCTGATACTCCCAGACTGCTGGTATGCAGTTTTGATGATGGAGAAAGGGTGGTACCAATCCATCTGAATGGGGGCAAGGGGGGACTAAGTCAGCAGATTGGGGGAAAGTTGGTGCTAAGCCATATATCCCTCCAGAAATTACCGTTCATGGATGCATAGCTTTTCTTACTTTTTGGGAGAAACTCAATATGGTATTTTCCATCTAAAGACAAGATGCAGCTAAGAACATACTGGGTCTTTATTTCTTCTTTTCTTTCATAGATCTGTGATCAAAGCAAGAACAATATCCCTGGAGTTCAAGGCTCATGGGGTGCTGGGGTTTAGAATCAAATCTCTCCTTAGATTTTTTTCTCTAGGCACTTCCAAGGGAGCATCATTTATTCTTGGTATAAATGAAAAACTTGTTTGGGTTTGACCTGCTTAATTCCCCTTGAGTGAAACGGCATGTGAATGAAGACGCTTTTAAGGCAGATCCAGGCTACATCAGGAAACCACAGCTCATTAGAGAAAAAGAAGTCCCTAACAAGATTCCCTCCCACCACTTTAAAAAAAAAAGTCTATTTTAAAGGTAATAAGAAAGTGACTTTTCAAGATAACGTCACCCCCACTTGGGTGGAAAGGGCACAGAAGATTAAACCTTTTAAATAAAATAAAAATTTTAAATCCAGTACCTTAAACACAAACACAATTTTGTTCTTTTCTTCTCTGGTGTGATAGTGCTTCTGAAATTCATTTTAATGGGGTGAAGAAAGGGGTAGGGAAGAAAAGGAAAGTCTTGTCTGTTATTGCTGGAACGCTATTAAGAGTTCACTTGCTTCCCTTGGATTTACATATAAATTCCACTTAGTGACACCCCCTCTTTGTCTCTTTATGGTAGCTCTTATTTAACCTCATTGCATCGCTACACACACACACCCACACACACACGGCTATAGCCAGAAATTTCCAATCTCACTGTGGAAGAATTTTCTGAACCCCCCACGCTCAGTGCCCTTCCCTTCATCCCTGTCAATCAGCTTCCCTATCCCACGAATTTAGCTCCATGTAAAAGTAAGAATACATTTTTGGTATATCCTACTAGAATTAAGAACAAATGCACACATATATTCTTTAAAGTCTCTAATTTTAAGAGTGTATTTCCAAACAGAACTTATAGAAAGAGCATGGAGTTTGGACTTAAAGATTTGACCTATGTTGTGACCTGGTTCAAACCGTTCCATCTTTCTAAGCCTCAGTGTTCCCATCTGTAAAACAGAGGTAATAACAGCACTGATGTATGGATCAGGACTCTGAGATCCTTCCAGCTTGTGCCCCGTCATCCTCTCATGGTTGGTGGTAACATAGCTGCTGCTCCTCCAGGCATCTTGACCTGCTCCTCCCATGCAGAAAGAAGGGGCAAGACAGGTAACAGGCAAAAGGCATATGCAGCCGAATCTGTCCTTTTTCAGTCAAGACGACAATAGCGTCCCTGAGAGCCCGCCCACGTGGACTTACTCGGCTGCTCGCTGGTCAGAGTTGTGTGGCGTGGTCTCCCACGGCTGCAGAGAAGCCTAGGAGTCAAGCTTGCTGAGTTGGCACCTTGTCAGCCTGAATGGTCACAGACTGCTCTTAATTTGGGTAGAAAAATGAGGAGAATGAATCCTGGAGGCCATGGGACTGTGTACATCAATCTCCTTCATGGCACCATCGTGAAATTAGAGGAGACATTTCTGTAGAATGTCTAACGTACCTATAGTGCCTGGTAATAGGTCCCTTCGTGGCAGGACTCTGACGGGGCCTCATCCCTCATGCGGACGTGGGAGGGAGTGCTCGGGGGAGAGTCAGGGGCACACTGACGTGTTCCCCAGGGACCGACGAGTCTCCTGTTCAGGGTGGTAGAGCCCTGCTCTGGGATGGCACCCCCGTGGGTGCAGGAGCGGTGGGTCTGCCAAGACCTTGGCAGGCTTTGGAACCCTGCATCATCCTCTGGGCTTGCTTATGTCTGAATATAATAATACGTTGATAAAATGTGTTTGTTGTAAAGCTTCATGGCGATTCTCTGCCACATCGTCTCCTTATGCTCCTGCTTCGAAACTAAAGTTGAACGAGGACAAGCCCCCTGGACTGATGGTCAGCACGTGGTGTGGCTGCCAGGAGGGGATGGTCACGTGTGGTTCCTGGGTCCGGCCCCACGCTCTGGCAGGAATCTGGGGCCTTTGTTCAGTGTGACGATGCGGCCGCCTCCCACTTCTCATGGAGCAGGTGTTTGCGTGTGAGGTACCACTTTTCTGCTCTCACTGGTGAGGTGTAGGATGGACTGCCCTTGGGATAAGGGAGGTAGGGGGGAGATTAAAAGACACTCGTGAGGAAAGAATAACCTGGGAAGAGACTGAACTAGGCTCTTGGATATTGGTTAAAAAAAAAAAAAAACAACCACAGCACTTCAAATATCCCCATGTGGTTCACTCCAGGGTGGAGTTATTTGGAATATCCCATAGCTTACATTTCTGAAGTACCCAGAGAGCCGGGAAAAACAGACATGTATACAGATCTGGAGGCGGGGCTCTTTCTTTCTTGCATAAATTGTATTCCATGGGGACATAAATGAACTTTCTAGGATTAGAACCTGTAAATCAAGCATGAAGCTGCCAATCCTATGTACTCAGTCTGGCTGGCTGCTGCCTGCCCCTAGGAAGAAGGAGAAAGCAGAAGTCTCCTGCGTTGAGCTGCAGCTTTTCGGCCTGCCGAGACCCCAGGACAGCCAGAACCCAGTTAGTCTTCTCAAGTGACAACCAAAACCCCGCCCCAGCTGGTGGACTCCAAGCTGTGTCCTTTGCAGGTCAGGTTCTGCAACATCTTGTACAGGAGGAGGGGAGGACAGGTTGACAATTTCTGCTTTTGAGCAAACTTCGACTGTAAAATCTTTTATACGTTCTGGAAAAGTATCTGGATAAAAGCCAGTTATTTAGGTGCTAGAAAGGCAATGGGGGCCAGAGTGAGCAGGGAGCTGGAGAGGCAGGGAGCACATCAGACGTGGCTTATGTGCCTACGCGTGTGCTAGTCTAGGTTATTCTCATTTTAAGTGACAGCGACTGTACTCAGACTATCTTAAGCAAAAGAAGGAATCTGTTGCCTTGTCACTGGAAACTCCAAAGGTAGATCCAAATGCTTTAGGCAGCAGCTGGATCCACAGGCTCAAGTGGATTTGTTTCGCTCTCCATCTCTTGGTCCTGCCAGCCCCTGCCCGGCCTCATTCTCAGCTGAGCTGTCTCACCGGCAAGACAGCCACAAGCCATCTGAATGTATGCTTTCCTGGTTTAGCAATGCCACGGAAAGAAGGTATATTAGTTCTCTATTGCTTTCTTTAAAATGCTGCATGACAGCCACATATCTCAATCGTGCACAGTAAGAAGCATTTATTGCTTATCAGTTTGAAGGTTGACTGTGAGGAGGCTTTGCTTCCATCTAAGGCAGCCAGACTAACTCTGTCCTGGGGGATGTGTGTTCCTTCTCAGGCTAAGGATGAAGACGCAGAAGGAACCCCAAGGAAACTCTTCTTAAGACAAAAACAGAGATACCATTGGGCAAGTTAACTAATATCCTATTGACCAAAAAGCCATATAGCCAAGTCTGAAGTGAAGGGGCAAGGAAATATTTTCTGCATTTTTCTTGGAGAAACTACAAACTTACACAGCAAAGTGAATGGGTGTAAGGAGAGGTGAAGAATGAGAATTCGTAATTCAATCAACCACAGAAGAGCTCTCTTTTCCAGGGTCCAGCTGTCAATCTCAGGGTACCTGCAAATGGGCCTTGTCTGAATACCATGACCATCCCCAAAGCAATCTCTGGGCTGGAAATGGTGAATTCAGAATGGCCAATCTGAGTGATCCAGCCACCCAGGGCATCCTACAGAGGTGGTGTTAATGGCAGGGCCACAAGGCATCGTAATGGATACCTCCCGAAGACCACATGGTGCACAGAAGGAATTCTCCAGTGAAACAAAAAAGGACATGAAGAAGCACGCAGAGCAGATAAGATTCACAGCAGCCGTCATCCACGAGAAGGAAAAAGCAGTCTAAACAATCAGACATCAGAGAGTGTTCACTCCTCTGCTGCCTCTAAGAGAAGGAGGGGGATGGAACAGGCAGGGAAGGCATGTACTTACGCTTCCTTGTCATGAATGTGACCAGTGCTATAACCAGGGTCTCCAAGTCTAAGTGTATTCATATCTATGCATCCATGCAAACACATGCATATGTGTGTGTGTGTGTGTGTGTGTATATATATATATATATATATATATATAATCTTGCCCTTTATGCTAAAATCATGATTCTAAGTATTGAGTTGATATATTTTCTATGATTTTCCCTATTACTAGTGGTGCATAACAAATTATCCCAACACACAGTGGCTTAAAACAATGGCAACATTTATTTTGCTCATAAATCTGTAATTTGGGCCTGTGAGGTATAGCTATCTCTGCTCCAAGGGGTGTCAGCTGGGCCAGCTCAAAGGCCGTGAGCTGAACCATCTGAAGGTTCACTCAGAGGGAGACAGCGGAATGCAGATTGCCTTTGATGACCTTGAAAACCTCATGGCATCACTTCTGCTGCAGCCACAGAGTCCTGTGCACGGTCAAGGGGAGGGGATATCGACTCCACCTCTTGACAACATGGGACAAGTTTGTGAAAAGAGCATGAGGGATTGGAAACACTGCTGTGGCCATTTGGGGGAAGATGCAGTCTACCATGGTCAGTTTCCTCTTGCTCTGACCTGAGTTTGAGGAGAACATGGGCTTTGAAGCCATTCAGGTGAGAATTAAAATTCTTACTCTACCATTAACTGGCTATGTGATTTTAGCCAAGGTTTTCAGCCTCTCTGAGCTTTAGTTTTTATCCACAAAATACACATGCACATTATGATGGGCAGTTGTGAAAAAGAAAAGAAATGATTTCAGGGAGATTCTAACCCAATAGAGTATAGTACTCTCTCCCATCCTCCCTGGCCTGCCCTCAGGAGTTCTCTTGAGTCTTTGATGGCCATTGGAGTTATGGCCACAACGTCTTCCTGGACATTGAGGCAGACAGAGTATAACACTTGTCATGAGTGGGTCAAGAACTCAAATCTGACTATTAGCAGACAAGATCCAGTGCCCTTAGATCTACAGATCTTTTCACAGAAGTCAGTGAATTATAATCTAATAAGTACCATAGGGACACATGAGGTGCCGGGAGCTAAGTGTGGTTTAGGACTCAGTTTCAGTACAAAAGGTGGTTCAAAATTGACAATGGGTCTGTCCTTTATAGCCCTGCAAAATAATATAAAACATAGATATCAGAAAGAAGCAATTTATCCAAATAAAGTTGTGATCACAAGTGTTTCCTGACTTTCTAATATTTCTGTGTGACCTGTATAAATTGGTATGAAAATGCCATCTATCGGACCAAATGTCATCTGTTTGGGGGTTCTGCTCTATCTCAGGGTATTGGAGATGTCTCAAAATATTGTGTCCTCAAAAGATATAGTCTTCTTTCATGGGAAATACAATCTTATTGCCAATTCCTTTTCAAACCACTCTCCAGTTTTCATGAAGAATTATATTTTTCTAGCAAAGGGTAACTGGATAAAAATGTGCATTCTCATTAATGCAGTTAATCAGGCCCTTGGAAAGCCCACAATCCAGGTAACAGCACCTCTTTTCCTGGATCTCCATTCTTGCAAACCAAAGCTTCCCGGTAAAAGTCCTTGCCTGACTCGTTCAGGCCTAAAAGACTTCAAGGGAAAATGGGATTTTCCTGGGAAGTATCTTATAATTTTGGTTCAGGACCACTAGATAGATCTTCTAGGCAATTGTGGAAAACTAAACACACTGACTGACCTGGTCTCTTCAAAATCCTTTAGTTTGAGATCCACCTAGAATAGACTCAGACCCCAAAGGCTAACAAACACTCAAACTGAGGATGAGAGACATTCAGAGTTTAAAAAAAAAAAAAAAAAAGGAACTCGCCATATTAAATCCTTCTCGAGGCAGACCCCCTATTCTTCTCTCAGCAGGAAGGCAAGCCCCACTGGGGAGGCTGGCTGGTTGCGAAATGACATCCATGCAGAAGAATTGTTTTCCAGATATCCCTCAACAACTAATTTGTCTCCTGAAGCATGAAATTTAATTACCCATATTGGACATACTTGCATAATCACATATTTTTATGGCACAAAAACCATTCTGTCTTTTAAAAATATGGGGACAGAATCCTGGTTACAGAGATGCCTTTGACAACAGAGGTTCCTACAAGTAAACATTTGGTGCTAATAATGTTTCCCTAGACTTCGTTCTCATTTGCTGCCCCTTGATATTGTGGAACATTCACTTGCACTCATATTATGCTCTTATGTTGACAAAGAGGGGCCGATGAGTTTGTATTAAACCCTCATAATGCTGAGTCCTGCTATCAGATTCATCCTCATCTTTAGCTAATCCTATTCTTTGCTGCTTCTCAGAATCCATGAGTCTTCCTCAACCTTGGAGTCAGATCATGCCCTTCGCCAGCATTTGTCAGGCTCGGTGCCTCTTCTCTTGAAACAAGGTGACCAGAAGCGAACGTGAGACCCCCACAAGGACAGAGACACACCACCTCTTCAAGGGGAAGCCAATTCACTGTGAAATGACCAGCAATATTTTTAACACTCTCCTCACTTTTATAAAAGAGGTTGAGATGTCACATTTACTTGGCTAATGGCTGTTGCCCTTAGGAAAGGCTGGCGTTAATTTCAAAGTGGCTAATCACAACTGTCAGGACACAGGGAGAGCAGACTTACCCACTAGGATGCCATGACGTCCACTGGAAGTTTGCTAAGGCTCTTTGGGGATTCCTATCTGGATGCTAAAAGAGAGACATCTACAGAAGGCCAAGGCTGGTGCTGAGGGATGGGTAAACAGGAAAAGCAAACAGTCCGGGGAACAGGATAAAAAGGAGGATATAAATATCTTATCTAATCTAATCAGCTCTATTTTGAAGCATGTAATATGTGCTGGGGCTATTTGTAGGTGCCATTTATTGACTAATTCCTTTAATCCTTCTCCCAAAAGCCTTCAAAAAGTAGAAACTATTACATAATCATTTTACAGATGAGTGCATGGAACCTTGAGAGATTTTCTGAACCTAAGTCTATGATCTTAATTTTAACATCTTTCACATCATTAGACCCATTATTGTTTAAACACATTTTTCTCACCTAATCCTCACAACAATCCCATTAACTCTTTATACAGATGGAAACCAAGTCCTGGAGAGGTCAGTAGCTCCCTCAAGTTCACACAGTCAGCCAGTGGCGGAGATAAGGTGCAAACCCAGTTCCAGCTGATGTCCCAGACAGCCTTTGTCGATATGGATCTCCAGGGATGCTGGGCGTGGACATCGTTCTAGCTTCTCCCATCAGGGAGCCATTTGCTGCTTATATTCCAGGATGCCAGAACATTATGAGACCTCGGAGGCCTGGGGGACATGGAGAGGGGGAGGTCACTTGCCCAAGGAAATATGTGAATCCCGAAGTGTCACTAGATTTTCCATCTTTCTCAGTTTCTTGCTTTTTTGGCTTTTGACTTCCTTAGATCGCAACTGGCTCATGCCTTTGGCATTTTAATCTCCACCCTGCATTCTTGGGAAGCTCAAATGAGCTTTTCAGTTCTTGAGGGAAGCAGAATTTGTGGCGATCACTGAGTCCAGGACTAGCACACTAGCGACAATCAATAAAAACAGAAAAGCCAAGAGGCAACTAGAATATAAATGTCTGAGGGTGGTTTCGGAACACCCTTTCACCCACTCTGCAGATCTCTAACTGGTTACCCTACTATAGAAAAGTCCACCCACTGGTGTAGCAAACAGACTCTCAGATGTTTAGGGAGGAGGGAAAGAAATTTCTTGGCTAAGTGTTTACCATGTCAGGACACATACATTCAGCTGTACCTGAGTTCGGTATTATGGCTTCATTCTGTCGGTGAGACAATTGTGCACCTGGGAAATTAAGTAACTTGCCCAAAGCCAGAAATGAATAATCTGTCTTAGGTGGCACTGTCCACGCTGACAGCATTTGAACCCAAGCCCAAGTTGTGGCCTGTTTTGTTAGCATGCTGCTGAATAAAGCAAATGTCACAGTCCATTCTTCACCTTTTCAACTGTGTCTCTTGGGGGCAGGTCTCTGTGTCTTCCATTCACTACTTCTGCACTACCTTGAGGATTTGTCGGTGATGGAAAATGAGCCCGGAACAAAAGCCCTGTTAGTTACTAACGCTCTCTCCAGATCTCTGTTGTCATGAAGGATATAGTTACCAGCCTTCGTTTGCCGTGGCTCTGGCTAAATTTCCCAAACCTGCTAACTGACGTCCGTGTGCAGCAGGCCCAGTGACCAACAGAACAAAAAGCTACAAATTATCTCTGTAGAACATTAATCGAAGGTCTCTGCACTATAGAATCCTTCTCGCAATTAGAGAGCTGTCTTGGGAGTAATGTTCTCTCTCAAAATCATGATATACACAGCTCTATAAATCGATGAAAGACTTGTGACCATTAAACTTAATTGATACTGAATTTAAAGGAACGCATTTCAATCATGCTGCCATTTTATTTGAAAATGAGTTTCTGGCATCCCCTCTTTCCTTCTCTCAGCATGAGGGGGCTCCCGGCACCCTGAAGTGAGAGGTCTCAGAGTCAGGGAGAGGCAGCTCTGCGTGGAAGGTCTCAGAACCCGGGGAATAAGCGGGAGAGGCTGCAAGGTGCTGTAAACAAGCAGACATAAAACAGGAAATAAAAACTGATTTTAAGTAAAATCAGCAACAACTTGGTTTTATATAGTACTCCATATGTTCCACAGCAATAATACCCCATGGCACTTTATAGTGAAACAAGGTAAAAAAAAGGCTGCTTCAAGGACCACGCTAGGAAAATAATTAACTTCTTGAATATGTTCTCAGGCTTGAGTAGGTGCAATTCCTTCCTTGAGATTATTGTCGGCAGTAGTGTGAGGGAGCTGCTGTTTTCTGTAACTGGCTCTGGATGGAAGCCACGCTGAAAGGAAAGAGAGAAGACAGCTTGTAGTTGGAGTGCTTGGAGAGAGAGAGAGAGAAAGAGAGAGAGAGAGAGAGGAGAGAGAGAGAGAATTGTAAATTGTAGGAACTAAACTCACTATAAAGAAACCCTCTCCAAATGTGCTCAGAATACCTAATCTAGAACTATCATTGACGCATTGTGACCCAGTAATAGAAGAGATTCTCCAGAACTGATTACGTCTAGAGTGCCCCAGTGCACTTACCCTTCAACCATTTTCTAAATGCATTTTTGTAGGAAAAAGACTGGGAGAAGAGCATCTTTCTTTTTTAAAAGAAAGCACAACACCCACAAGAAGGAAGTTTTGCACAGAACCTTCCAGAAATGCATTGTATTTATGGAAATTTTTCCAATGAGACCACACTTGTTCATCTTTGTAAAGCCCTTTCTAGACACGTGGTTCTTTTTCTAATCTCTGCTACCTAGCAACTCTGTCTTATCTGTATCCGTTATTAATGGCATACAATGATACTTTCTTCAAACCTCCTTCCTCTGAGAAATAAAATATCCTAACATGGATAATTGACTTTCTTCCCTAAATTTGTCTAGAGTTCCTTTATTCCTATCTCTGAAACTTTGTGTGTAACAAAGAATACATGAACATAATTGTCTAGAAACAAGCTTATAATGGTGAACATTAGCCATGAGAACCATGCTTGTTCATTGATGTAGACTGTCTACCCTCAAGACCCCACCTACAGACACTGACTACGAAACATCTAAATGCTGAAAATACCTAAAACACCCAGTTAATTAAGTCAAAATAAAAATACTTATTCAACTCCTAAATACCTAACTGTTAAACTTTTTAATACATTATTCCCTTGTTAGGACAGAAACATAATGTTTTATCTTTCTTTTAAGTCAGTCAGTGGATGGGTGGAATTTAAGAGATATAAGTTGTATCTTTGGAGAGTTGTAATAATCTCCATTTAAGTAAGAAAGATGTGTGCATATCCATTTCGTTTTTCAACAGAATTTATGTCACAAGATCTCTGCTAGAAAATGTAGATACAAAACCCAATAAGATATATCTTCCAGGATATTAGTAAGAGCGTGCAATCTAGGAGATATTGAATACAAAACAAATGACTATTTTTTTTCCAAAGTGGAATGTGAGGTTTGACATAAGAAAGATGTAAAATGCTAGAAGAGGTCAAGGAAGATCAAGGTCACATCTGTTTTCCATGGGTTGGGGGCAATCGGGGAAGACTAGACAGGGAAACTGGAATCTGGAGGAATCTGAAACCTCCAGTACCTATAGCTACAGCAGATATTAAACATGGCCCAACACCTAGCCAAATGAATGCGGATTGGAATGACTGGAGAGCTTTTAGTAAGCAAGGAAATTGATACAAATTGAGGCACCTGATTGGAAAGCTGTGGTCAGACAATGTTGACTGGAGAGTAGAGAATATGAAGAATGGAGATGGAAGTTACATTGAGAAAAATGCCTAAGCCTCCTAAATAACTAGGATAAAGAGGTATTTATGTTAGCACATGATTCAGAGCATGATTTTGTGCAGAAGAGTGACATCATCAGCACTGCAACTTATTGTTTGCAAACAAATAAAAATTGGTTAACTTCAGTTTGAAAGAGCTTAATTGGAAGTATGCTTGGTAGCTGAGAGAATCAACAAGAAGACTGAGAAAAAGCCTTGGGAAACGGACAATGGAAGATGCTGAGACACGGCTGACTGTGCTGCAGGCCTAGTTGGGTTAGAAATCCCACCCCCACCCCAACCTCCCAGAGGGCATTCTTAGACTCCTAACTCTGCTGCAACCATTGCTTGGGACACAGATTGTAGACCCCCTGATGTCACCACAGTGAATGTTCTTGCATACTCTGGGCTCAGAGTTCTAGATGGGCTGTCTGATTGGCTAAGATTAGGTCATGTGCCCTCACCAGCTAGGGGTCCCAAAGAACAAATATGTGGCCATCTCTATGTCTGCAGTGGGTTTCTCCAAAGGAAAAAGAGAATTCAGATGTTAAGTGGTTAAAAAAATCCAACAAATGCCCATCACAGAATCCCAGATGAAATCATGTTTATGCAAGGTCACTAAGGGTGGACAGACTTTCTAAGAGAAAAGCATCAAGTGTTCCTGTGATATAAAGGGAAGTGGGGAAAAAAAGTCATTGGGCATTACAGTTGGGAGGTCATCTATGCCCTGGAATTTTTAAATGAATTCTATTTGCATATACATCCAGAGCATATAAATGCATATTCAAATTATGTGACATATGCAAATATGCAGCTTTAATTATTTGCTATGCAAATTTATATTTTGAGAATCCAGTATATCACTTGGAAAAGACTATTAACTCTTTCAGGACAACATGGAACCAAACGTCTACTACTTTTATGTGTGATTTGGTGTCAATTTTGAATGAAAATAATAAATTGAATAAAGCATCCAGATAGGACTATAAGAATGTATGCAATGCTCTGCTCTGTCTTCATGCTACGCAACACATAAAGCACCCAGGAAGGAAATGCCTTTTTTTTAATTGAAGTTGATTTACAATGTTGTGTTAGTTTCTAGTGTACAGCATAGTGATTCAGTTATACATACATGTATATATCTATTCTTTTTCAGACTCTTTTCCATTATTGGTTATTATGAGACACTGAATATAGTTCCCTGTGCTATACAATAGGACCTTGTAGTTCCTTTCATAAGAAACTCTTGTTTTAAAATATCCTTCAAAACAGACTCCACAATCTCTCTTAGCACTCATATAACCATCTTACTAGAGTTAAGTATCCATTGTGGCTATAAATGTGAATCTTAAGTGAGACAAGCAAAAATTTTTAATACCTCGTTATTTGAAGAGATAGTGAAGCTGATGCTGAGAGAAAACTCACAAATATGTTCAGAAAATTTACAACATGAAACAGCTCGGCTTTTGCCAATATTTAAAGGTTATGGCCGTCATGCTGGAAAGTGGCGTGAAGTTTTCACCCTTCTCAAATAATTGGTCATCACACTGATGGGTAAAATTGTGCATGTCAGAGATTCCTGCGCTGATGGAGGGAAATTGATAGACACTGTTTAAAGGAAGCCCAAGTTTTTGTGCATCAGTATGTCATGCTGGGAATAATTATACAACTGTTTTGTTACCCTCAGTACTGTGTCATGTATTATAATATCCACTGATTCTTGCAGAGTTCCTTTGTTTTGCACAGTGCAGCAGTTCTGGGAAATACATATTTGCAAGAGGGATGCTAATATACTTTATAAATGAAGACCAAAGCTTAGTAACCCTGATGAACACTGTCGTTCCTGTGGAGGGTGCATTTAGATATGGCCCTCACTCTATACTCATTAAGGTTAGCATAACCAACATGAAATTATAGGCTAATAGGTCTAGAAGGGTCTTCAAGAGGTCAACCAGTGTTTGCTGCAGCCATCAAGTAAGTCTGCACTCAAGTTATCCATCCTCATAAGAATCATCATCAACAAATCCTTTAGCACACGCTGTGTGTGTGTGTGTGTGAGTATATGTGTTTGTGTGGCTGTTTCAAGTGCCCAGCAAAGTCAGGAAGGGCCAGTTAGCTTCAGATCTCTTCAGTAATATCTCCTTAAGTAGCTTATTATCATTTAGCATTTCATACTTGCAGAGGGATTTCCCAGCACTTATGAATCCTCAGAAGTTTAGTGTAAGAAAGGGCAGTTGTAGTTCTTCCACACAAAAGTACAGCAATTAAGAGAGGTTTATAAACCAGTGACTGAGTAAGGATTAGAATCCACGGGCCTTGACCCTGAGCTCTTTCAAGTCCACTACCTTTTTTTTTTTCAATTGACCTTTCCCTTTGGGTATTACCTTAATCTGTTAGATCCTGACAGATCCAGCAGGACCAGGAGACTGGGCAGGAGAGAACTAAAATTAGACTTCTCAACCCTAAGGCATGTTTACCAAGTGACTTGACTTCCAGTAGCTTCACCTCATTGGAGGGGCTTGTACCACTTTGCACCATTGCTGGATTAGTTTGCTCTCGGCCCGGGGAAGGGAAGTCTTGGAATGGGAGTGTGGGGGGCACTGAGTTTCCCCACCTTGAGGTGAGAGGCGTATATGTCCTAGGATAATTTGAGTTTCCCCACCTTGAGGTGAGAGGCGTATATATCCTAGGATAATTTGACAGGCTGGAGCTAGGAAAATACAATATGTCCCCAGTTAAAAAGCGAACATATTGTAATAAATAAAGACCTTTCTGACTTTTGTCATCAACGTTAATTAATATTACAGGCTGGTTGTATTTATTGAGCCTACCCAGGTGCATTGCTGGGCTGGGGATGTTAGTCCATATTGCAATAATTATGGCCAGGCAAACCAGTTGGAATGAGAACCGGATGCTTCTTATTCTTAAAACTTGCTTCAGATGTCCCTTTGGAACTGACAAATTGCTCAGGTGAAAGTCATCCCCTGCCAGGTTTTTGCAATTTTCCCAGCTTCGTGCAACTTTTCATTTTCTTGTTTCTTGTCATGAATGTAGAAAAAGAGCCACCTAATACCCTTGGGACGGCATTTACAGTGTGGCTGCAAAGTGGATGCGCTGGACAAGTCAGGATTTTAGGATTTGTCAGCTGGACAAATAACCACATGGGGTGATCTCTACCACAAACTGGGAAGTGCTTTTTTTCCGAGGCGGCTGGTGAGGATGCACTGATTTAACTCTATGCCAACTGTGCGTACTTTACCCAGGAGGTAACCACCACCCGGGCAGAATCCTGACTCTGTCATACCATTGGGGCAAGATAAAGAAAACTTATGGTCACAAATTAGAAACTTTAGGCTGAAAAGATCAGTCAGGTCATCCTAATGTAGGTAAGTAAATGATCTGAGGTAACTCATGTCTGTTTCCAGGTAGCCATTTTCTGCCATTGTAAATGAACTCAATATATTTGTAAATATGTGTAGTTGTGAAAAACAAAAAAGTAATTTGCCTGGGCAGTGTCCCATCCATCATGTGATACCTCGGTGGGGGTGATCATCTGGCATTTGGATCAAGGCATTGCAGACCCACAGCAAGAAATGCTCAGCCTGTCACTCATTTCCTTGGTAATCAGATCCAGGGAAACAAACTAGCCCATCCCTCCCAATGCCTGTACATTTATTTGTACAAGAAAGCAAACGTTAAAGCATCCTACTGAGGAGAGTATTAGAGACTTTTATCGGGCATCAGTGAGCCCTTTGGGGAAGGGACTTGAACTGCTGAAAAATGTGTTTGGTACAAGTCATAGAAAACCTAACTAAGAGGGGTTTAACCAAATAGGGGTTTGTTTCCCCTGTGTCATGAGAAGTGTGGTGGCGGCCAACTATGGGGCCGGAGGCTCCCGGACACCATGGCAGCGGACCACTGCCTGCGCTCATCTTGAGCCCTCCGCGTTCCGTCCTCGCGCTCGTTGCTGTGTGATGGCAGGACAGCGGCTGCGTCTTCTGCCTCTTCTCTCCTCTACGCTCCCTTGCTGCCCTCTTCTTCTGCTATTAAGGGTTTGTGTGGTTACATTGCCTCCCCGCCCTTCGCCCCAATAATTCCAGGATAGTTGCCCTCTTTTAACGTCGGCTGATTAATCACCTTAATTTCATCTGCAAAGTCCCTGGACAGCCCCTAAGTCTGTGTATGACCGAATAACCAAGGGCTGCGAGTCTTGGGAGACATCTTCAGAATTCTGCCTGCTGCATGGAGGAGCTCACGGTCCATAATTTTAGCTACCTGAGAAAACCCTTCTCAGAAACAATGTTGTCAAATGCTAAACCACAGCGTACCCAGGCCATACAAACTCAACCAGGACAAAATGTTACAGAGAAGCCCATTGTCACCGAGTGAGTCTAAAACATACAAAAGCCAAATATACCAAGAGCCCTAAGTTCCGTTAGTCATTTCTGGTCTCACTGGATGTTTTTAATCAATGACATAACACTGATTTTATTTTAACTAGGACCATGGGAAGAGAGTAGTGTCTGAACATTAACACATCAATATCTTTTGTTGCAGTGTTTCCTAAAATGGGGTACAAAACCAGAAGGTATGTGAGTTAATTTTAGGTGCTATGCTAAATATTTTTAGTTTTGACACTTAATGCATTTAAAATTTTTTTATTTTAATTGAAGTATAGTCCATTTACAATGTTGTGTTGGTTTCACAGGTACAGAAATGTCATTCAGTTATACATATATCTCTTTTTTTTCAGATTCTTTTCCACTATAGTTTAGTACAAGATATTGAATATAGTCCCCTATGCCATACAGTAGGTCCTTGTTGTTTATCTGTTTTATATATAGTAGTTTGTATGATTTAATCCCAAACTCCTAATTTATCCCTCCCCTTCTTTCCCCTTTGGTAACCATAAGTTTGTTTTTATGTCTGTGGGTTTATTTCAATTCTGTAAATAAATTGATTTGTATCATTTTTTAGATTCCACATATAAATGATATATGGTATTTATCTTTCTCTGTCTGACTTACTTCACTTAGTGTGATTATCTCTAGGTCCATCCATGTTGCTGCAAACGGTATTATTTCATTCTTTTTTATGGCTGAGTAATATTTCATTGCGTGTGTATGTGTGTATACACCACAACTTCTTTATACAGTCATCTGTAGATGGACATTCAGGTTGTTTCCATGTCTTGGCCATTGTAAATAGCGCTGCTATGAACATTGGGGTGAATGTATCTTTTCTAATTAGAGTTTTTATCTTTTCCAGATATAGACCCAGGAGTTGGATTGCTGGATCATATTGGAACTCTATTTTTAGTTTTTAAAGAGACCTCCATACTGTTCTCCACAATGGCTGCACCAATGTACATTCCCACCAACAATACAGGAGGGTTCCCTTCTCTCCACACCCTCTCCAGCACCCACCTTACATCTGTACACTCCCTGAAATGAGAGGTCCAGTCTCATGACTGCCACTGTATACATACAATAAAAATTAGGAAGGCAATAAATGTGTGACTGAAGTTTTGGAAACCTGGTCTGTCATAATCGCTGAGAACACATTTATCATTCATGTTGTTCTAAGATACTAGTCCTAAAAATTCTACCTGCAAGCAAGGGTAGCCCTCTTGTTCTGCAGACAGAGGAACAAATGGGCTTTGAGTAGATTTCTTTACAAAGCTGTGCTAGACTTACTGAGTGGATGTTTCTTTTCCTTGTTTTGCTCTCTTTCCCTTCTCACCTTCTAACATGTCCTCCCTCAAGTCCATATGTGTCTCTGCTCTTTGGCTTTCTAATTTGGTCTTCCCCAGTCAGCAGAGGAGCTCCCTTGACCTAAGCATAAATGAAGAAAAAAAAAAATGCCATTGTCTGAATACTAAGAACTTCCTAAAGGGGGTAAGTGTTCTGGAAACTCTGACTGTGAGGGTAGGAATAACAGGTTAGTGAATACCTGTTTTGTTAATTATTTCTCCTTTGAGGCACGTACGTTAGTATTCACTTAGCACTGGATAAATCCATTCCACCCCCAACTCTCTTTCTCTCCTTTTGCATTTAGTAAAGTAGCATCTCAAATCTGTCATTATATTCTTTAATCCCAGTAAAAATTAAAACTACAAGTGTGACATGTCATGAGAATGGTTCTAAAACAAAGATGCATGGATGCTCTCGGGTTTTCCATAGAGAAGATATGGAATTAGGAAAAATTTCAAATGGTCGAGAGAGTCCCTGAATGCTCCCGGTTGTGAACATAATGTGAAAAATGTGCCCATGGATACACCAGCCAGGCAAACATTGAGAAGGATGGAAAATGGGTTTCAGTAGCCTGAAGCTTTGATGAAAGGTACAGAAGGCTTCGACTCCACTTGTTTTTGGACGCCATCCCAGAGCTATCACCTTACTGCTGCTCCTGGTGCATTACGTGGACATGCAGAAGATGAGGGTAGGATTTTCATATTTTTAATCCCTCTGCTGTCACACTAGATAAATATCTCACCATGAAATACTTTCAGAAGAAGAGTCTAAACTGCAGTAGGAAATGGAGCAACGTAAAAATCTTCAGATGTGAAGATTAATGAACCAAGCCAAGGAGCTCCGCTAGTGGGCTGTCGTAGTACCAGAAACGCAGGTGCCACTGACTGGAAGTTTTATCTTCATGCTTGGTTGTCTCTGAAACTGTGAACCCATGAATCCTCTGGAAGGAACTGCCTAGAAGCAGATGCCACCACAAAACCCACCTTTGCCTGGCCCCAAAGAATGTCTACTTTCAGCACAGCCCAGGGTTATGAATGTGGGTCTGTTTTAGTTCGCATCTCCTCCCTGATAATAGGACAGTCTTCCACTTCGGAGAAGCAAAATGTGAGTCCCACAAAGGTACAGATATTTGTCCAAGGTTACCCTGCGGGACTAGTTAAGAGTAAGAAACCAGGGGTAGGACTCAAGCTTCTTGACTTTTATTTCAATATTTCAGAGTTTTCACCTCCCCCTTGGACATTACTTATGTATGGAACTTGAATACACACAGAGATTGCTCAAGTACCTGTATTTAAGGAGACTTAGCTGTAGCCCAGCTATTCATATCTCCCCACTAATGCTCCTGCAGCAAAGAATAAAAACAAGGGGAGAATTTAATGCCTATTGAAAGCTGACTCCAAACGTGTAAAGGTGAAAGAGTGTGGTTGAAAGGCTTAGCTGCCTGTTGAGTTCTTTTATTCAACAAGTCGAGTAGCCTGTTGTGAGCGGCTTTCACACGATTAACACATCTGGATCAAGTGGTCATACACTGGGGACTTTTTAGAATGTGAAAGTAGCTTTGCAGGCAAACTTGTGTTAGAAAGAAATACTTCTGAAGAACAAAGGCTAACTTTGTAGAGTACACCCCTCCCCTCTCTCTCAGCCTCAATTCCACTGGGCTTTGGATTGAGATTGGGTTAAACCGATATACTTATCTGGAGTGACAAACATTGTTCTCCTGCTCTGGATTATGTTTGCTTTCAAGGTGGCCCTTTGGATCCCCGATCAGATCCCCAAATCAGACCAGCTAGCCAAAGAGCCAACAGAGTGTATAGAGTCTGCTGATACTCCCCATCTGCAACTCTAGTCCTGTCCCCACCCTCCTCCACACCCCAAGAGGCTGGCCCATGGCAAGTGCATTCGTGGGCTCCTGTGCCCTCTGGCTACTGGTTGGTTTCAGCCAGCGGAAGGCACTGGTGGGGGAGCAGAGGGTGGGAAGATTGGGAGGTCTGGCATTTATCCTACATGTATGGTTTCATCAACATCATCACCTCTTTCATCCTTTATCTCACCAGATTTCTGGGATTAAATTCAAGAATAAGAGTCTGTGCTCCTTGTCAGGCCACAGTTTGTGGATAATTACTTTCTTGTATAAAAGTCTAGCTCCCATCAGACAAACCTTTCTCTAAATATACTCTGTCCTGGTTCTGGTAACTGCACACAAAGGGCCAGAACTAAAGCAAGAGAAAAGCCAGACTGAAGAAAGCATCAAATGGCTCAGGAGCAAAAAAAGTGAAAGAATAAAGTGACAAGTGTCTTCCACTCGCCTTACTGTTGGTGTGTGCGTGGTGCACTGGTGGGCTATTATGAATAAAAATGGGGAACATGGCTTCTTGACATCACAACCTCCTTTTCTTCCCCCTCCACCAACGCCTCTCCTTCCCCCTCATTCCTCTCTGAAGAATGAGTGACAACAAAGGGCAAGGATATTTGTTGAATCAAAATGCCAATGGTTGCAGTTTTCCTTGAAAGGAACAAAGGGATTGAAAGTCACCCAGTCCATGGGCTCTTACTCTGGAATTCACTTCCAGAAATCTGGGGAGGCAAAGAATGAAAGGAGACAATGAAGCCAGACGTGGAGAAGGTGTTCATTAAACGGAGCAGCTGTTAATGGATGCTCTCTTGATCTTTCTTCTCAGTGATGGCCTTGTTTTTTCCCTTCGTGCTACCATTCCAGTGTGAAGGCCTGGGGGCTACGATGTGGGCATGGTTTGCTTCTAGACCTGTCTCTAGCCAAGCCGAAGGGATCCTCCATTCCCTGAGGTTCCCTGCTGAGGTTCAGGGCCAAAGCCACAGCTGACTGTGGTAGACAGCGCCTTGTTTAGAGAGAAGGTGGCTCTTGTAAGCAGAGACAACAAAATGTCATCATAGCTGCATAACCATTTAATGAGATTCGCAATATCCACAGTCAGTCTCTGTGAGTTTCTGTCACGTTTAAGTGACTAAAATGTGTCATAGAAGCCGTGAGATTCAACCACATCCTCATCTAGGATTGGAAGACTTGTTTGCCAGAGACAGCCCTCTAAATACTGAATCTTGATGGTCGTTTTCATGCTCCTAACATCCAAGAAGGCTGGAATTTCTCGCAGTTGACTGCAGGTCCTGTTTGACTCTGTGAAAAAAAGCTTTGTCTCCAGGGATGTCTTAACTGGAGCATCAACATACTGACACTGAAACACGTGACCTTCATGTATGCCAAGCCAGCCTTCTGGAGAACCCAAAGCTCTCTGAAATTGGGATTTGTTGCCTTATTAATGTTCTTTTCTGTAAAGCCCACAAAGCAGCACACACCTGGCTGGGCGTGTAAGGCTTCAGCTTACACCTTACAACAGTACTTGCCATGGAGACGAGTAACTGCCGACCCCCAGCCCGACCCCGTTTAGCTGCTGAGATCTGATGGGAGCAGAGCAGCAGGTGACATGGCTCTGAGCTTAATTAAAGGAATGGTTTTGTTCCATCCATGCTCATCCTTTCCCCTCTTCTCCCCGTAATGCTCACACATGCCAAGAAAATCACATTGAGGATGAGATTATGACCTAGTGATCTCATTCGGGATGTGACATTATCTCATTTCAACAGCCTGGGAAGAGCGATGTCATTTTCAGCTCTGGGAGAAATTTGACCAGCGACAGAGTGAAATGCAGCCCAGACTTTTCACTTTCCTGTTGCTTTCCAAGGCAAGGGGTCCCCAGCCAGCTGTGTCTGGGAATACAAACACTATCCTAATCTCTAATAAACAGCTTGCTGGCAATGGAGGTGCCCCCACCCCGCCCCCATCTCCTTTCCACAGGTTAGTGGAATTCATATGTGTCCCAGAAGTGAGACATATACATTCAGGGAAGCAGAAAATTATAGTCTTCTCATTCCAATGCCTTTGCTTCCTCCACGCCCACCATCCCCAAACAAGCAAAGGATTTCTGCCTTCTTCACAAAAAGGTAGTGATTTCAACCTCTTAAACCTATTACTCAATATTAAAAGGATTTGGCTACAGAATAGCCTCCTTAAAAATAACTTTCCTTGGCTTTCTCTTTTGATCTGCTTTTGGTCAGTTTCATTCATCTGCTCATGGCTGGCTGCCTGGATTAATTTTCTGGACTGAATATATTTCCTTGCATTACCAACATATGTGACAAATAACTAATCTGATTCATCAAAATGCATTAGAATGCAATGTTCCAGTTACCGAAGGACATTTGAAATTCAGCAAGTTGCCTTCTAACTCTTCCTGCCAGAGATAGTAAAAAATTATGAAAAGGTAGAGATGGGCTAAAGCCCACTTTGGGCCCAGAATTTGTATCAGACTCTGTGATCACTGCTCCAGCAATCCAAGAAAACTTGGCCCCGCCTCTGTTTGTTTTGTACTTCCTAAAATATTTTTCAAATTAAAATTTGAAATATAACCAGAATAACTTCTAAGAAGCCTAGCTTAGCCCAGACTATGAATTACCCAAAACAGAATTAAGTGAAGGTACTAAATGTGCCTAACACTGTTTAAAGTATCCTAAATATACTATTCCTATTCTAGGACCATTTTCATGTTCTATATTTGCACACAGACCTTCTAAATCAGGCAATAGCTGGGCTGTATGAGTAATAACTCTAAATGAGATGCAAAAGATGTGTAGCAAAGAATGTAGTTAAACATCAGTGCTTAACTGGGTGTAATGGACATCTTTCAAGAATCTCCCACTTTGTCCAAGAAAGGACTGGAAAATAGATTACACAGCTTATTACAACTCTATTTTAAATTATAGATTAGAAAATGTTTTAGCACAAAGATCTGGTATGGAGTCAGAATCCCAAGAATATTAAGCATGATTGCTATATAGATAAATATATTAAAATAGTTTAACCAATATACCTGTGAATGACTTGTAATTTCTTTTCCAGCATAGTTGTATCTTGTTCTTTTTTTTTTTTTTTTTTTTTTCTTCATGGTTTTGTCTTGTTTCTTTTTTGGAGTCTCATACCCCTTTGTTCTCACCATTACAGGTCTGGGGGACTTTTTGAGGGAAAAATGAAGCTTGGATTGGAGTTGGCAGAGAATTTCAGGGCTACAGAGGCAAATCTGGACTTCCCCTGACTTTCTTCCTAAAGTGATCTAGTCTTCTTTTTCTGCCTGTATCTATCTATAAAAGGAAGATTGTGAATGATTTTCCTCCTTGGATGATTGTAAATGAAAAAAAAGCCTATCTCACAAACATACCACGGAGCGCCTTGCCAAATAGAATACACGAACTGATGTAGCCAGACATCCAGCTGGTCACCCAGAGAGGCTGCAAGGGTGCATTCTCACGTCCTGGAACTTTACCGTTGATGCCTCTCCATGTTCTTGGGAGAAGTGTCCTCCTTAGAGGCAAACACCACGTGCCTGTGGCATTTTGGTCAGCTTCCCCAGAGAATAATGCTGAAGACTCTGCAGCGTGGTGCTTCAACGTGTGGGTTCTGGGTCTGACTGCATGGGTTCAAATCCTAGATCCATCACTTTTTAGCTTTATGCCTTGGGGCAATTCATTTACCCTTTCCAAGGATATGGAAAATCTCCAAGAGTAATTGTAAGGAATAAATGCAGCAATGACAGTAAACCACTCAGCACCATGCCTGGTAAATAGTAAATACTTATTTATGTTATTATTACTAAGACATATAAGCTAAGAGTTTGGGGGTACTTAGGGAGAGGGTAGCATACAAAAGAATGAAAGATATAATCCCCCATCTCAGGGACCTACAATCTAACTAGAGAAAAAGCACATATATCCAGTATATAGAAATCATTATGAGACTGCTGTGGGCAGAAGAGAAGTTTTTTGCTCTTGATTAAACTTCTGAAATTGTCTTATTCAGGGACTTAAAAGAATGACAACATTGGCCACATTGTAGATAGATCTAAATTGGATTTGGATTAGCCAAGACTAATGGCAGGGTAGGTCAGTTTCTTATTCTGTGGGGTCAGGTTTTAGAAATTCTTAAAAGGGGAAAGTCCCTTTAGAGGAAGCTTATTTAAGACTGTGTCAATTGGTATGCTTTCCATGGGCAAACTATCTTTAATGAATACTGTGTTAGACTCTTTTAAAAAGTTCTCCACAATTAAGGTTTTGTCTTCTAGAACAGGAGGGGGAAATCTCCCACTGGAAATGGCTTTCAATCCACTTGCAAACTCCTTGAGGGCTGAGTCACTTTTTACTTTCTCTTTATGTCTAATTGCACCTGGGAAAGTTTGAGTTGGAACTCTACAAATTTTAAAGCAATTGAATCAAACTGGATTGCATAATTGAAGAACTTGGTTATTGTTACTCTTGCTTTGAGATTGCCTTGATGAAGGCAAAGTAGGCTTGCAGGACAGCTGTGAGCCCTTCTGTCTTTCCTTGTCATCTTCATGCTGGGGAGAGGGTCTCTTGAGCAAAGAAATCAACTGATGAGATTTTAAAATACTTTCTGATAACCCAGAGCTGCCCAAGCTAATCTTAGCTTCCCACAGACTTAATTCATTGTCTTTCCCTTTTATTCATCTATAAAGGGCTTTTAATTTAGAGGGGAGTATACCTGAATTGAGGTGTATCAGAACATTTGGTGGCCAAGGAAAGTTTGCAAAAATCCCCCAGGTGATTCCCCATCATCTCTTCCACCCACAACCCCCAAAACACAGGCCAGCTGGAAATAACTGCTCCAGAATAACATCTTTATCTTAATTCTAAAAGTTGACTTCTTTCTCAAACCCCCTGACCCCGTGTGACTGGGAATACTGAGATCATCTTTAGTTTTATTGAGGAAACATCGCTATCTGAAATCCTTATTGTACCTAAATCACTCGGCAGAAAAAAAATTTCTGAGGATAAGATGAATGAAAGACCAATGGAGGATGCACTAAACAAGGCTACAGATTAGCATTAACGTCATTTTGCCTGTGCAACTGAGACATGTTCCAGAAATGTTTGAGATTATGGGATAGAGAAATGTGTATGCGTGTGGAACATAGATGTCAGCCTTTCCAGCTATGTTTTACAGCTGGGGGAACTTACAGACATGGTCTGGGATCCTTACCTTCTTTAGCCCCAGCACCATATTTGCCTCTTCAGATCAAAACAGGAAGGAACTTGCAAACCAAGACAATACTGGAAAGCCTGCTAATTTTCCTGGGAGCTCTGCTCTGTGTGGGGGGACAGGCAAGCACCTAAGACTGGATCTGGGTGAGCAGGGAGACCACTGCTCCAGCCAGCACCAGAGCTAAGGGCTTTGCTTGGGAACAAATAGGAGCCACCACTGTAGCTTATGAAAATGCCTTTTTTTTTGTATGTATGTGTGTGTGTGTATATGTATGTGTATATATATATGACTATAATTGAAATATAGTCAGTTTACAATGTAGTGTTGAATTTTAAAAGTAAGACCCAGAGGGTGCTCTTGGCTACCCATTTCCCTCCCTCACCATTAAATCCCAGGAAGAGACACTCTCCCTTACACCAAGAGCAGAGCTGAATCCTAAGAACCCCCAGGGAGGTAGTGTCCTGGGGGAAGGAGCTCTCAAGGAGAGAAGAAAAGGCCCCAAATGGCCTTCCCCTCCTCCTCTGGCAGCATGCTCACCAAATGACTTCAGCTGACTTAGTTCAGACCTAGACTGGGTGTGTTTCTTCCAGGAAGGCTCTAAGGTTGGGAGGGCAAAGTAGATCAGAGTGGTGACAGGGGAAAAAAAACATGGTGGTTGCTCAGTGGGGATGTAAACTTAAGGGAGAAAGTCAACAGGGGCTCTCCCAGTGGAAAGAAGATAGAAAGTCAGGCTGAAATCAAAGCAGGACAAACAGGGAGCCCGAGGCTGGTATCCATGTGCCCTCAGAGCCCCCACACGTGGCCGAGCAACGGCAGCTTACACAGCCACACACGGTGAGTGTCCCTGCGCATGGCCTCTAGAAGCTGAAGCCCACGCAGTGGGTGCCAGATAGGGAAATGGCTTCAGCAGGGATGAGGGGACCCCAAGCCCTGCTTGATCGAGGTGAGCACACTCCATCGGAGCCGGAGAACTCAGTTTTGATCTAAAGAGAAAGGACAGAAGTGAAACCTACAGCAAGAAGACTGTTCAACAAGTTCTTACGGGAGGGAGCTGGAGGAATAGGAAGAGAGAAAAACAGATCAACTTGGGGCAAGGGATGAAATTAGGGAAACAAACAAGAAAGAACAAAGTCTCAAGATGGAAGAGAAGCCTGACAGTGATAACGTTAGCCGCTAACATTTACCGAGCACTTACTGTGTGTTCAGTCCTCACAACAAGAGTTGGCAAACTTCTCCTGTAAAGAACCAGATAGTCTTGTGGACCAGATGGGCTGCCTTCATAGCATGAGAGCAGCCACAGAAAATAAAGAGATGAATCGGCACGGCTGGATTTGGCCCACGGGCCTTAGTTCTTCTACTCCTGCAAAGAGATGGGTGGTAGGATTATCTCCATTGCAGATGTGAAGACCAAGGCTCAGAGGGGCTGAGAGGGAGAGGTCCCTGGTTCTCCCTTGGCTGGCACACCCACAGAGGGTGAGCATGAGTTCACAAGGAAGAGACTTGTGGAATGCCAGGTAAACTGGGCAACGCAACCCTAGGCACAGGGAACTGGCAGGCACCTGGCACTCTCCAGATAGCCCTCACATTATGACTGAAAAAACCCAAGCCCAAACCAAAACTGTCTCATTAAACAGACCTGAGTGTGGTTTTTCAGGAACATGTTGGGGCTGAAGATATGTTGAAAAAAGGAGCAAAGCCTGCTGAATCCTTGGTTCTATTCTTTGGGGGAACATCTTCTAGATACTTTACCCCTCCCAGTGCTGGCGGTACAGTCACCGCGGGGGAGATGTGACCGGCTGGTGTTGGGAAAGCACAATGTCTTCAGAGCCAGACAGCCCTGCTTCACCTGCTCACCTAACTAATGGGTGTACCATCTTGGGCAGTGGACAGATGGGTCCCTGCCTTTGAAGGGCTTGGAATCTACAACAGAAGGCACATAACAGATTTCACATTATCAGGGATCTTCCTGAAGTGGTTTTGCTATTGTATCTTTGAGACTAATGTACTGGAGCGTATGTTTGCTGTTGAAGCCCCGTGTTTGGTGCTCCTCGAAGATTATGGTTTTCTGCTGCATCACTTAGGGTATTTATGACACTGACACTGACGAAATAAATTTCACAGTGACAGTAATACGGGTTTGTGCTTTAATTGCCAAAGGGACTGCAGAGCCTCACTAACAGAAAAAGAAAATGCGAAAGAAAGCAGAGTTAGGACATGACACTTACACATTTCCCTTGCAATGGAAACCCTAAAATCGTGAAGATGTCAACCCTTCCAGCTATGTTTTACAGCTGGGGGAACTTACAGACATGGTCTGGGATCTTTACCTTCTTTAGCCCAAGCACCATATTTGCCTCTTCAGATCAAAACAGGAAGGAACTTGCAAACCAAGACAATACTGGAAAGCCTGCTAATTTTCCTGGGAGCTCTGCTCTGTGTGGGGGACAGGCAAGCACCTAAGACTGGACCTGAGTGAGGGAGACCATTGCTCCAGCCAGCACCAGAGCTAAGGGCTTTGCTTGGAGACAAATAGGAGCCACTTCTGTAGCTTATGAAAATGTCTTTTTTTTTTTGGTATATATATATTTTTAATTGAAATATAGTCAGTTTACAAGGTTGTGTCAATTTCTGGTATATAGCATAATGCTTCAATCATACATGAACATACATATATTTGTTTTCTTATTTTTTTCACCATAAGTTAGTACAAGATACTGAATATAGTTCCCTGTGCCAGACAGTATGAACTTGTTGTTAATCGGATTTCGTGAGAATCCTCCTTTATTTTGAAGTGAGAGACACTCTGTCAGCGTTCAGTAGGTGTTCTGTGTGATTCAATGGGTTTGCAGATGTAATTATTGGTGTATTTGTGTTGAGTTTCTCTACTCTGCCATCTGGGCACCTCTCGAAAGTGTCTTTTAATGAGACTTTTCTGACCTGAGCCTTCAATGACGTCTGTCATCCCAAGAGGGCTACGGTTGATTCATCTTTAAGCTGCGGCTTCTACTCGTGTGATTTGCTGTGTAGACCCCATGTGGTCCAATACAGTAGCCGCTAGCCACATGTGGCTGTTTAAATTTAAATTGATCATAACTAAATGAAATTAAAACTTCATTTCCTCAGTGGCACTAGCTGCGTTTCAAGTGTTCAACAGCCACGCGTAGTTAGTGGCCAGCATGCTGGGCAGGACAGGTATTTCCATCACTACTGAAAATTCTCTTGGATAATACTGTCCCCAAAGATTGGCAGCTGTAGAGAGTCTGAGCAGGCATTGTCCACATGGCCTCCTGGACACCTACCTGCAAGGACTGGGAGTCATATGTCAATACACCTATTTTGATGGAGCTGATTAAAACGCACTCATGTTTTCATTGTATTTTTGACAGTGCACCAGCTGACTCGGTTTAAAATTTACATACGAACAAGGTAAAATGTGCAAGAAAAAGAGACAGGAAGAAACTATCCCAAAATAGCAAGCATGATTGTTTTGAGTGGTTGCAATAGGTGTTATCATTTTGTTTCTGGCTATTTACAGTGGACTGTGAAGCTACAGTATGGGTTTTTCTTTTTCTTTTTTTTTAATCTGCTCCTCCCACAACGTATGACACAGTGACACAGGAAGAATTCCTGGAACCAACCATGGCTGAAGCTATCCACTCCAGTTGAATTTCTTCCAACTGAGCCAGATCAGCTGATTTGAGTTGAGTTTTTGCCACCAACAAATAATGACTAATTTTGCTGATTTTATGAATTTCTATAGCTTCTACAATGTGCATGTATTTCTTATAAAAGTGGGGGGAAAAAACTTGGAAAGTATAAGTGATAAATGGTGCTCTATTTTGTTTTCCATCCATGTATTGATATTCATGAGCCTTACAAAGCAGTTTATCCAAATAAGCTAGAACTGACTTCCAAAAATCCACTAGGAACACATAAACACACCCAAATAACTTTGTCTATTAAAAGGAAATTCGAGACAACTGTTATTGTTGAACTGTTTGGAGTCCTGGCAGAAACACTCCCCCAAAATATAATGGGAATATCTTCCATAACCCTATTCATCAGACTTGGTTGTAAAATGCAGAGTAACATCTCACTTGACCAATGAAACCCAAATTAGCACAATTTATCATTAGAAAGCATTCTCATTTGCTAATCTGGCTAGTTCCAAGGATACTAAATCACAATTTTCCATTTTAACAAATAAGCCTATTTGCAAGTCCTCTGACACCCAGTTTGGCTGATCAAATGCCTCCACCAGACTTGGCTCTAAACACAGGCTAGAGGGAATTTGCCCTGGGGTGATATTTCAGTTGGTGATGCTACTGAAGAGATTTTGAATTACCGCATTCTGCAGATACTTTTCCCCTCCAAATTGATTGGTCAGCAATGGAGTCACACAAATATTTACATCTCTCACCTTTCTGCAACTCCACTAAGCACTAAATGCCGGTGTCTCCTTGACTATAACTTTTGAGACACTTAGGGCAAAGCCAAAAGAAAATGACACATCGCAGAGGCCGAGCGAGGTGGCTTCTCTTTGAGCCATTCCTCTGTGTTTTCCTGTTTTTTTTTAAGTCTTCTGACAGTGGGCTAGTCTGGGCCTTTAAACACATTAATCCTTTCCTTAAAGTCACACGGTCCACAGTTTGCTTAGAGGTGGCCCCTACTGCGGCTAATGTTGGATGGAATGTGCTGACGTGCTGCCCGCTGACACGGCTTCCCCTGGCCCTCCTCCCCTCCAGCCAGAGATGTGTCCTCCGCCTGCTAGCGCATCTGCCCCTGCTATTGTTCTTCCCCTCCAAGGAGGGTGCTGACCTGCCGGGCAGGCGGCCATCGAAGGGCAGAGCCGTCTGCAGCTGTGCAGGAGGAAGTGCCTGACACGAACGCACTGGATGCTCTTGGTACCTGCTCCCTACGCAGCAGCCTGTCTTCCTACCATTGTTATCCCACGGATTTTCCCTTTTGGTCTCCAAAAAGCAAAACTTCCCTTCTTCCCCTCCCCAGACTGGCTCCCTTTGCTCAGCAGCCTCTCATTTTGTGTCCGAGCTTCCCAGCATGGCTTGCCGTGTCCATGGCGTCTCTGACTTGTATAAATCTGGGCTCTCTCTGGGTCTTCATCTCATTGGAATGATACTGCTGTGGTCAGGGTGCACGTTTTCCCAAGGATTTTCATATTTACTATCTCATTTGAACTTCATACCCTCTCTGAGAACCAGATAAGGTGGGATTATCATCTATATGTTACAGATGAAGAAGCTATTACATTTTTTTCTTACTTAAAATCTAATAGAATTTCCTCATTCTTCTTCACTTGATTTTTTGGCTCTGAGCCTTTACCATGAATGAACACTCCCAAAGAGGGAAATGGTTGCAGTGGTTTACAGTCACAGGAAAAAAAAAAAGGCTAATTATAGAGAGAATTTATCAATATATTCCTCCTCATCAAAAATAAAAGGTATTTTTAACTAGCTGTAGCTGGGCATTCTCATACAGCTATGTTATGGAACATAAAAATGTGTCCTCATTCTGTTTCCTACTGGGAAAAATTCATACATATTATTACAACTAATAATAATAGTAACTAATACTTGTTATGGTATTTTACTGGGTGCCAGACACTGTGCTAAATTCACCATGTGATCCTAATAACAACCCTATTTATTAAGGAAAATAAAGACTAAAATAACAATATTAAAGACCACGTGAGAGTCAATTTAGCATCTCAACTACGAGTATAGAATTTGGAACTAGATAGTCTAGGTTCAAATCCCTGTCCTCACACTAGCTGTGCTAGCTTGACCATGTGACAATTTCTCTGTGCCTCAATTTTCTGATCTGTAAAATGTGGTAATAATAGTACCTACTCCCAGGGTTGTTGTGAGAATGAATGAGTCAACAGGTTTAGCATATGGCATTTGCTTTATAGCACTTAGAACAGTGTCTGGCCCAAAGTAAATGCTATATGAATGTTGCTATAATTCCTATACAGCAGTGTGACACTTAGTAAGCTAGTTAACCTCTCTGTGTCCTCGTTTCTTAGTTTCTCCATCTGTAAAACAGGAATAACAATGCTGCCTACCTAATAAGGCTTTTATGGGTGAGAGGGAGATACTCTTAAGCTATCAGTGTCTGGCACCTTGTAAATGCTCAATAAATCTTAGTTATCATTGCCTTAGGTCCTAACTTGACACATCTAGGGGCCAGTAACTATATTTAAATTGCTGGTCCATTCGATTTTAGATCTAGTTGTACCCAAACTCAATTTTAGACAATGTGAACAAAACCAGATATAAAAGTTATTTGTGAATGAAAAGAAGTGAAAATAGCCCAGAGTAGGATCAATGGTCCATTAAACCAGTTCTGTTGCTTCTCCTTCCTGATTCAGCTCAGCCGGCATCGCTTATCTTCTAGGTTAACGGCTTCTTCTTGTAAGGAAAGTGGTCCTCAAAGTCGCTGCTGCCTCATGGAGGCACTTGGCTCTTTGAAAGCTCACAGGCTTCTGCAGAAGGGACAGGGTGGCATGGGGAGCATTTCAAGGATATTGAGACCTTAGGTAATAAATGACAGCACAGATGTTCCACTCACCTCTATCTGAGACCATATTATGGGGAAGAAATACGGGAGTTGAGAACAGAAGGGAATCTGAACATACACAAAACTCTAAGCTGCTGCTGCTGGGGTCAAAGGCTCAGCGAGTGTTGAGGAAGGGTTGTGCATGGGAGGCCGACCAGCAGAAGCTTGTCTTGGAGGCGAGGGAGCAGGTGTCTGGCGCCTCTCAGATCTGGAGCTGGTTCCTACCTCCGCTGACATTTACAAGGCTTAATGGCAGTGTGTATCTCTGCCAAGGACTGCGAGCATGCAATTGATACAGCCTGTGCCCACCTCCTTGTTCCATGTGAAAATGTGCTCTCCCGCCCACCCAATTAAGAAAATAGGACATAGAAACCAGAGGAGGGATTGTTATCGTATTTCAGTTAGTTTTGGTCACATAGTTTGTCTTAGTGCAGAATTCTGGATTGCCACCTTCCTGGAAAAGAGAACAAAAACAAAACCAAAAATCACCTCCTTACAAATCCTCACCCCTTTTCCCCTCCAAATCTTCATGAATTAGGCATCTTCACTGGCCACTACCTGCAAAATCACCAGAGTGACCTCCAGCTGGTCAGAAATCCAATACTGTGACAGCATCGACAAGGTCTGTCCCCTTTCCTGAGATCTGATGAGAATGAATAAAAGTCAGAGGCAGAGGCCTGCTCTTCATTGTTTAAAGCCATGTCAAAGCATGCTTTGGAAGGGCCTGACTTCATGCTTGACGAAGTCTGCTCTGAGCCCAGACTGGAATGGATGGGTACTTGCAGGCCTTTCGAGACTCCTGCGTGGAATTTCATTACTGAGATTCTCCAAGTCATTTCCCGTGCAAGTCATCACCCTAATGACTACGCCGTTCACACTCTGGAGGGCTGACTCAGCGAGCCGAGCCGCCTTCCCACCCAGGGCTGTGAGCGGCACCTTCCAAATTCTGCAGTGGTGATGGATCTGTTGCAAAGATGAGAGGTGCTATTTTTCTTGAAATAGAATTTGTCCCCCTGGAGATATGAGTGCCAGCAGCCCGCGAGGGTCCCATGACTGGAACAAAATTCCCATTAACAAAGACGCCGTGGGACATAATGGGGAGATCCAAACGTGTCCCTGAAGCCGAGGTTTAGATGAGCCCTTGGCTCTTTTTGCCCTGCTTCGCAAGTTTGGTGGGCCTTTTAATGCTATAAGAAACAGCAAAACACAGACAGAAGCACTTCCTTAAAAGATCATCGAATCACAGTGCTTCAAAATAAACTCATGGCAAGACTCTTCTGTAATTTAGAAAACACAGACATAGAAGTCACCTTTGTCCAAAAGCTTTGCACATCTAAGCATCAGGACAGCACAGAACTTCCTAAGGCATGTGGCCCCAGATGCACCTTATGGTATTTGACTGCTGACACAGAATTTGCTTCACATCAGTTTTTCCTGATACAGTGAAATCTGTAGCTTTTGCATTAACAGAACCATTAGGAAGTTGGGCTCTGAAGGCTTGAACTCATGATGCCAAGACTTCTGTTCGAGACCTGCTGAGTGAGCTGGGCTCCCCACTCTCCCCCAGGCAGGAACTCCCCATCTGTTTTCCCACCCACTTTGGGAAGAGTGACTTGGGATTTGGTGCCAGTGCTTGAATTTGTCAAATTCAGGAGTAACTACAGCTTTCTAGAAGCAGAAACGCATCCTGCCAGAGCTAGTATTTGGGCTTGAGCTGTAACTTCGAAGTTTCTTTGATCCAAGCCCTCACCAGTAACTGCTGCCCGCAATTGGCGTGCCGAGTGATCAGTGGTGCTGTTTGTCCACGGAAGACGCTATGTGATGAAAGCACCCAGACAGTCCCCATTGTGACAAAACATCTCATGCTTTGAAAGTCTGTATCATTTAATGTGGTGGCAATTAAGACATCGCTTTCTGAGTTTTGCAAGTCTTAATGGAGAAAAATTAAAAGAGGCAAAGCTTCAAATGGATGGAAAACGAAAGTATGTTTGAAATCGCCCAGTAAGTAATTTTTGTGCCATTGCTTATGAAATTATTGAGAAGACTGTGAACAACTTGAGAACAAGAGTGACAGCACCTTTCTCTCTGAGGTCTTTACTGCACAGTCATGCAGCTGCCTGTTCTGTGTCCATGATATATTTGTTGTATAAGGAAATCATGCTCTAAAAATAGAATGTTGTAAAGTCCTAAGCACTGGGATCTTTTATATAGAGTATTTAAGATGTCTGAAGGTCTTGCCTTGTTGGCAATCTGTTGAAGGTACTGAATAAACCTCAACATGCTAAAGCAACATTTTGTTGCTATAGATCCCTGATCCCTTTTCTGAACCCCCCTGAGGCCATGTGTGTTGAAATGCAGGATTTTTTAGATTTTAGAAAGGGAATGAATATGGTAAAGGTGCCATCAATTACCTAACCAGCCAGGACATCTGGAGCTCCCTATAATCAGACATTCGTGTTTCTGCAGAGGGGTGTGTGTGTGAATAGCGACACTTGGTAGGATAACTGTAAACAAAAGCTCCAGATAGCTTCGTGTCAGTTCCAGTCAGGTTTCCTTCCAAAAGACTTAACGAAAAACTTCTGTTGTTCACAGCTCTTTGGATTCTGGAATTATGGGTAAGGAATTGTGGCGTATAATCTGCACAGACTTTGACTTCTCCAAAAGCAGGTTGTCAAAATTAGAGATGCTTCACTGTGCTATTTTTGTTATTTCCCCCAAACGAAATATTTTAAAGTATGAGTTAAATCCAAGTCTCCTTTATGTATTAGGTCCTCGAAGGAGTTAGTTGGCACTTTAGGAAGTTATATTTTAAACTACTTTCTTTCATCTGCAATTAGGTTAAGCCAAATTTCTATTTTCCAATGCAGAACAACTTTTCTATTCATCCAGCCATCCATCTGTCCATCCATTCAGAGCAAAACATTTATTTAAGGGTTGATATATGAAAAACAAACACCATGCTAGGCTCTGACGATCCCTGAGTGGTGCAGAAGTGGTAGTGAGTAAAAACACCAGAAAGCAGGGATTTAAACTATCAAGCACGATATTCATGAAAAAATAATACTCATAAGATAGCCCCTCTCAACCAAGGCAGCTAATGTTATTGACACAAGAACAAGGGGACCGGGCTCTGGAGCTCCCTGGACATCACGAGCTGGAAGATGCTTTTTGGGCCAGCCATGGTCAGGAGGCAGTGACATTACTGAGGAGTAACCTCTGCTGTTCTAGAGGGGAAAGCAGGATGGAGAGGCAGAGACAGATGCCACCTTCACACGGAGGCTGAGTGCTGGAGGCGTTCATGCCAGAACACACCAGAAGCTGTGATTTCAGGACAGAAAGGGATAAAAAGAAATAACAGCAGAAAAAATTACTCATCTCTAATACGGGAAGTTTCCAGAGGGCCACTTGGCTTAGCCAGAGACCTCAGGTCACTGTCTTTGGGAAAATAAACCCCTCTCAGCCCTTTATTCTTACCTAATTTCACCCACAATATGTTGTAACTAATATCCCTGTCATCTTGATAATTCACTGAAAGAGAGAGAGAGAGATTCCTTTCTCAGAGGTAAGAAAAAAAAAGGCAATGAAATAAAGATTTTTAGAGATATTATGTGAGACAAAGAAGGCTCTAGAAAGCACAAGGGGAAGACATTAAGAAATGGTTCCTGGGGTGAGATGAAATAAGACATTGACTGTAAGTTGACACATGCACGGAAATATAAACACACTCCTCTCTGTCTACGTGTGGAAACCTTCCTGGTTCTTCCAGGATTGCTTGGGTCACAAATAAAACCCGTGACCACAACGTGGCTGGTTTCCAGGCCCCGAATGTCACAGGGATGTGAGCACATGGGGCCAGCAGCTGCCTCCCTCGGCTGCCACGTGGCATGCTGGCTCCATGAAGAACTCTTTGTTTTTCTTCTCAGGGGCCACTACAGTGGCTCTGTGTTTTATTTTCAATTACATTTCTACTAATCCTAAACTACAGAAAAACGTTGCTGCCGACGCTCCCCTTTCCCCCTCCCAAAGCAACACAGTCCGCAGAGAAACCTTTTATAGTACAAGCCCCGCCTCCTTCATGTGAGAAAAGACCCAAATGCCGCCAGGCTGCCCACCGGGCTTTCAAAAAGGAGCATCATGGGCGGGACGCTGGGTTTCCAAGGCGCCCTGTGAATAGTGCCTCTTGTGAGAGCGGATGCTGTAGCAAGCCCTTCATTTTAATTCAATTTGCAAAGAAAATAATACTCAATACACAGCAGTGTGTGTGTGGGGGGAAGGGTCAGTTAGTGCCTGCTCTTCATTTGGTCCTAAAGAGGCATCTGAGGCTTTGAGTCGCGGAGCCGACCTCTGCTTATTCGGACTTTGACGCTCTCCTTCCTCCCCGTGGTGTTGAGATTTAATGCGCTCTGAACCCCACTATCCGTGCAAACATCTGATTTTATAAACATCTATATATATATAAAACATTTTACATGAACACTCCTCTTCTTTGTTTGGAACAGACTCAAAGTGAGGAGTCGCATTTCCACTCACCAGCAGACCCTCTCAACTCTCTTTCCATGATGTAGAAGACATATTTGGTCACATTTCAGCAACGTCGGGGAGAACGCTGCAGCACCAAGAAACAGAAAACACGGTCTAAGTAAGCCTCTGCAGCTCATGATAAATAGGTGACAACTCTGGGACTGATTGTTCTGGAAACAGAGGGAAATGGGAATGCACTGAAAGAACTCAAGGGAGAGAGAAAAGGGGCGCCCCTCCTGGTCACGCACAGCCCCGGGTCAGGAGAGGTACACGTCTGGGGGATGAAAATCAAAGGAGCGTAGAGGTTAATAAAATGGGGACCTATTCCTCTCTCCAGACACCGTCAGGCGAAAATTACTTATCACCTGCTGGAGCGGCTGTGAGAACGGGCCCGCGACCAAGTGGGTGGCAGGGAGGACTCTGTGATGAGTAAGCCACCTACGGAGGGAGCCCTGCAGCAGGCTTGCCCGGCTCCTAGTGGAGCATCCCGGCTCTGTCGCCTCATTAGGGGACAACAGCTGTTTCTGCCTATAATTAGCTCACAGTTCAATAGTTAGCTCCAGTCCCTTCCACCTGTACTGCTGGCAACATGGAAATTATAGAAGCACGTGTTGTTTTTTTCTTAAATCACCTCCACTTACACACATTGTTAAGCATCTAATAGAAAACAACCGTACCTTCCGCAGCTTCCTTCCCCCCGGAACGCTTTTTAAAAGCAAGTAGGGGAAAGCCTTTGTTTTTATGAGCCCCAGTTCCCATTTCCCATCTCACCGCCGTGCTCCATGGCCCGTCCCCCCCACCATCCCCGCCCAAATTAGAGAAAGTCCCTAGCGCTGTCAACCAACCCACCACGCGTCAGGCCATAAAATCTTATTTTCAGCCACCTGCAGGATGATGGAGGGAAGAGGAAACTGCACTGAGAAAGAGTGGGGGGGTAGAGCCCCAGCTGGCGGCTGAAGATGGTTTCAACAGAATTCTTAGGGGGAGGGGGCGGGGTGGAAGGGTGCGGAGGCTCGGGTCATTTCCTGCCAGGTCTGGGCTGCATGGGGGGGAAACCCATAATCACACTGTCTCACAGTTCCATTAGTGTCAAAGCTCATTAGGAGCCAAATCCACTCGGCAGCAGTGGGCACACAAAAGAAAGGCCCAGCCAAAGTCTGCGGAGTGCGGAGCCGACGGTGCAGTGTAGGGGCGGGCGGCGAGGAGGGATGGTAAAATTCCCGGCTGGGTAATTAGAGTCAGCGGGGAAGCAGCGAGGCCCGAGCAAGACCTCTCATTTCTCTCCTGGCTGTTTAAGAGGATTGGCAGGGCTGCTTCCCTCCAGGGGCGAGGCGAGGGGCCTGTGTCATAATTCACAAAGGAAAGCGGTCGTCCATTTGCGTCCTGTTCCCGGGATAAGCCGAGGAGGTGGTTACTATCGTCATCAGTGTCCGGGTAGGTAGGACAGGAGCATGGTGCCAGGTGGTTGCCTTGGGTGTAGTTAATCGAAGAAACTTAGGGAGTTGACTAGTGGACTTCTACTGAGCTCATCTGAATAGGTTCATATTCTTTCTGCATCGGGTAAGGAAACTTACCAAGGCTGTGGAGGTGGGAGGAAATGTGGCAGCCTTGTTACCTGTACCAGCGGGCTTTGTTCTTCCATTATGTCGCTCTGATTTCCCTCAAATCCAGCTGCAACGAGAAAGCTAATGCGATAAAGGTGAAACAGATACAAGACGGCTCACGCTGGCTATCGAGTTTGCCTTTTATGTCGGTTTTTATAAAATATGAAAAGTTACCCATCAAAAAAAGATTTTAAAATGTGTTGTAATCGAAAGTGTAATCCATAATCAATAAAATTTACCTATTCTAAGTGTACACTTCAGTGAGTTTTGACAAATGTGTACCTTTGTGTAACTATCACTACAGTCATGTCCAGAACATTCCCATCTACCCAGAAAAGTCTCCCTCCCCAGCCCTCACCCCCACCCCCAGACAACAATGATCTGGTTCCAGTTATTAAGATTTTGCCTTTCCTAGTAGTTTATATAAATGGAATCATACAGTACGTAGCCTTTTGAGTCGGGCCTCTTTCAGGTTCTTCTATACTGTTGCATTTTTCAGCAATCTGTTCTTTTGGATGGCTAGGTAGTGTGTTTCATTGTAGGAATCTACCACAATCTGTTTACTGTTCACCAGTTGATGGATATTTGGGCTACTTCCAGTTTGGGGTTATAATAAATAAAGCTGCTATGAGCATCCAGGTACAAGTCTTTGTGGAGGTATGTTTCCATGTCTCTTGGCCATCTTCCCCTCTCTTAGCAAACTGGGAAATAAATAAAATCAGATCTCTTTGACTGCTGGTACAGCTGAAAAGGGAGGAAGTGGCTCTCTAACTACTGGGCAGGGACAAGCGAAATCCTGTATGCTGCAAATTGTGACCATGGAGGAAAGAAAAGCGGGTGCCATCCCTCGCAGAGGCACGCAACAGGGACCCCGAGTTCTGGGCAGTATTTCAGTATTTGTGACAGTGTGAGTTTGAAATCAGTAAAAACAAGCTCGCATAAGCCACAAATATGTGTGTAAATATATATATATGACTCCATTAAGCACAGAACTCTAAAACAAAACATTCTTTTGGTAGCTTATCACCTAAAAAGGCTAGCCATTATAAAACAAAATACAAAGTATCAAATGGAAATGCAAAACGTGAGGAGAAGCGATGAACTCTGAAGCACTTCCTTGGTGCTTCATTCAAAAGAACATTGCTGAAGAAGGCTCTGAGGGCCGGACTACTGGACAGTGATTAGAAGGCACTGAGGTGAGGACCAGTGTCAAAGTCAAAGTACGGAGTGGTCCATATTTGTATTCTGAGGGTACCATACCTGTATCAAATTGGCTGGGTTTGTGTATCAAAGCACAAGAGCAGACGGCCGTGCGTTGCTGAACTTGACCATTAAAAAGTCAAATGATGTTCTTTGGGTTTCACACAGCAGCAAGGTGGGAGACCAGCTCCGTCGCTGGGTCACTGTAATGGGACATGAGTTGCTGTGCCCTGGGGGAGACTGGAAGACAGTTTCTTCTCCTCCTCTTGCTGTGCTTGCCTACTGGTTGGCTGTTATAAAAACTGCCCTTTGGCTGACAGAAATCATTTCTTCCATTCTCAAAAAGACTGGAAAAGTACAAAAATAAGAAACCATTTTAAGCATCAGTTTTTTTTGAGCCAAAGCTTCATTTTTCAAGAACACCTGAAACCACAAGGATTCTCATTGCATTCTGTTTTCCTAGCTCCTTTGTCAAGGGCCTGACCTTAACTTTGCTATTACACATTTTGGAATTTCTGGAGCCCAGCTTTACCCTGAGGAAAACTAAGGAAACAAATAAGCTTAAAAAAAATTTTTTTTGACCTAACCCTACATCCTAAGGTCACCATTGAAATACATCAGATTTAAATCTGCAAGGTCTTGAGGCCAAGCTCCCAGGGAAGTCAGGAAACCTAGAAGCTGTAAAGGACATGAGTCTGCTGAATATATTAAGCTTGCATGTGTGTGTGTATGTGTGTTTTCTAATCCTCTAAGGTAAATTTATACCAATCCATACAGATGTACTCCTTTCTGTTTATTATTCCCAACTGTGTGATGGAGGTTAATGTCGTGCGAAGGAAAAAAACTCTGGAGTTAGACGGCACTCCACCTATTTGACTTGAAGGCCAAACAAAGAAAATGAAAGCTTGTTCTTTTCAGCCAGTATTTCTCACTCCCTAATTCTACCCAGACTGGATTGTCTTAAATCTGATTTGGGATTTGAGCATTATTTGGATTAGCTCATTAGTGGGGCACCGTTCTGACAAGCCACTAATCTGGGGCACTGGTGCACAGCGCCATGACGGTATTATGCTGAAAATGAGAAATCTAATGAGATTAGACAGATCCTAGTGCACATGGTGTAAAGGTACTTTGTATGTGGAGCCGCGAGCTCGGGAATGCTAGAGGTGGACAGATTGAGGCATCAGACTCAGCTGGGCTAGAACCCAGCCGCTCCAATGTCCAGAAGTGGTTTCGTTCACAAAGGCAGCAATGTTGCACCTTTTCTGAGCAGGTTCTGTGGCACCCCAAGCAATTACCCAGATTAAAAAGCAATGACAATAAAAGGGAATTACTTTGGGGACAGGGTGTCAGTGGGAGGGGCTGTGAGCAGAGATGAAGTTTTAAGGTAAAACTCTGATGCATTCATGTCTCTGTCTTAGAAGCAGAAGAAGGTCAAGGCTAATTGGGATCTGGAACCAGCAACCTGTCATGTCCTGAAGTTACTCGCCCAGTACTGCTGTCCAGACAAACTCCACGGATGCTTCCCCCTCTGCGAAAATGATTTTCTTTCTTCTCTTTATTTGTGATTTTAGCCATTTTTAAGCTAAACAGAACATGCTGGTTCTTTTCTGCTTGGAATGGGGCTGTCGCTAAAATCAGAAAGTTCTGGATTCCAACAATGCATGATTTATAATGTCCAGATGTGGCTACGGGCAAGGCATACCACACAGTGGAAGGGGGCTTTGTGCCTCCCCCTCCTCCTTCACCCGAAGAGGAAAACAAAAGTTTCCATGGCGTTTTCTTGTTTGTAAGTGGAAAACCAAGCCTTTAAACACAGGCTAGGAGTTTGCCCTCTGGGACATTGTTCCTTTTTTCTATTGTGCTGATGCGCCACCCTGTGGTGACTTTTAGGACTCCATGAAAGACCTTGCTTGTTAATGTAGCTGCCCCCAATCTAGTGTCCTTTCTTAACCCTAGAAAGAAATTCAGTGTCAATCCATCTTGTGAGTCATCTTGAAAATGAGTGTGTGCAAGACAAAAGCAAATGTATTTTCATCACATGTTGAAAACATATGAAATCAAGCACGTGGTTTCTTTTGTATTCTTCCTTGCCAGGCAGTGAATAACCATTTTGACTTTAAAGTCAAGAATTATCATTGAAGTATTTAGAATTGAATACACAGCAGAACTGATTCCATTTTCTTATTTTGCCTTTTCAAAAGTTTTTAGGGATTTAAAGGAGGAACTCAGCCAGAAATGAAAGGATGACACATTTCAATGGAGCCCCTCTGTTTGCTTTAAACGTCTTAATCAAATGTAGAGGAGGACCTTAAGTACATTAGAACAAATCAAGAATTCTGATGCCGGTACAAAAGGGGAAACAGGAGTCACAGACAAATTCCTGGTGTCATAGAATTGTAAGAACCTTCTAAAGCTGAGAAAAGGATTCTAAAGGAGAGAGAGAAGAAAATCTTTCCCTGAGAAACATGTCTTCAAAAACATATTTTAACCTTTCCTGCCAGAAAACAAAAGGCACAGTCCAGAATATTTGTCAGAATCTCAAAAAATAGAGTTCTGAGAATCCCCGGGAGTTGCCTTTGGACACCACACTTGTGAGCCGAGCATGGACTGCTTTTGTAAGGATTTATATGTTTGAAGCAGAAGAAAAAACTGAAGAGAGTGGATGGCCCCAAAGTCTTGGTGAGGTACGGGGATGGTTCATGATTCAAAGATCATTTTTCTAAAGGTAATTGTTTACAAGAATCTAGGCAGCAAGAGAAAGAGAGGTTTTTAAGTTTTTCCTTTTCAACCAGTTCCATCGTAGACTTTTTTGTTTTGCCTTTTCATCTTGAGAGTCATCAAAATCCTCTGTCATTCAACCATAGTTGAGCAGTAATCTATTATTTCACTTAAACACGCTAAAATAGTTGATGTTGATTAATCAAAGTGGGAGAAGCCGACATGCTAAGAACTCTGTTAGCGCTTCAACAGGAACGTCCATTGGCCACCACAGGGAACTCTGTTGCCAGGGAGACGGTTACCAGGCGCAGGTGCTACTGCAGGGGCCACCCCCACCCCCACCCCATCGCTTGTTTCATACACTTTGGACCGATGGCCTGAATGAAGGGTTTTCAAATATTTCATTTTTCCTGTATGCCCTAGAAAATGTAACTGCTTTTCAAAGACAAAATTAGGAAAAGAGGAAAGGAGGAGGAGGATCACGGGAGAAGGTAGGCAGATAGCCACACTGAAAATGAGCAGAGCTGGGGAGGTGGGGACAACAAAGTGAGCCAGAGACAACACCCCACGCCATCACTGAACTCAGTCCTGAGTCGGCAGCAAGGCTGAACCATGAGGACAAAGAAGCCAACACGCCATGACTTCTACTAACCATGTTTAATTGAGGGCTGACCATGTTCCAGCCACTCTGCCTGTTCCTAACACACCCCATCCCATTAATTCTCACACACACCCAACACAAGGCCTCATTATCACCATTTAACATGCAAGAATACCAGGCATCAGAATGGTTACAGAACTTGCCAAATGCTAATGCCCTCTTTTTTTTTTTTTTCGGTCTGATTTCAAACTCTTGTCTGCCTCCAAATAGCTTCTTCCAGGGGTTCTCACAGGACTTGAAATTGCTAAGATTGATTAGCAAAAATTTACGAAACACCAACTCTGTGCAATGACATATTTTTGGATGGAGAGCCTGTATGTTCAGTAAAATTGCAGATATGGATCTTGCTTTTTGTGGCACTTAGAACCTGGCTGGGAAAAAATAAGCAGAGGCCAAACTAGTCAAACATTTATTTGTCTGAAAAATTGAGGAGTGAAGAAATGCTGAGGGTAGGAGCTGAGAGGGAAATATACCCAAACTAGAACATTGGAGATGGAGTCTGGGTGGATGTCAGGTGGTTGGAGATAGACTCTTTCCTGGTCTGGGGGTGGGAGAGCAGATACAGCCAAAGAGATGATTGAGTTGACTTCTGATGGGTGAAAGGAATGGCGTAACCTGGCTTTCTGTGTTGTCCTGGACAGATGGGCAGACCTCAGGGAGGTAATAAAAGGGACCGTTTTATGAAAGCGGTAGTGGGCGATTTGAACCGGGGGATGGAGGGGGTGAACTGGGATTTTGTCAGTGTGGGTGAGTAGATGTGTGTACTTGTGCCATTTTTGAGCCTGGGATCTAGGGGTAAGGAGGTGGCCGAACGGAGGGTGAGAAAGAAGAGCAACTAATAATTTAGCTTTCCTCAGGATTTCGCCCAGAACTAGTGCCAGTTAGCAATACACACATTCTGCTGTGGAAGTTTCTGTCCTTTAACTAAGAAAGGAAAACAAAAACTCTTTCATATTTGCATCTAGTTATTAATTCATGAGAAAAAAGTCTCCATACAAAGAAATAAATGTATGTGTATATATATATGTGTGTGTGTGTGTGTGTGTGTGTGTGTATTTTGGTCAATATCCAGGAGGAGACCAGTGCAATCCAGAGAGATTCAAGGCCCTCCTCCGCCACCTACAGGCACCAGCGAGCTGGGGGACTCTGCGGAGGAGGCCCTGGGGCTGCAGCTGCAGCGGGCAGACCTGAAAGCATCAGGCCATGAGGCCCCATTAGGAAAAGGTGAGGCGGTGAGTTATTTTTATAGCCTGGAAATGACATATCTCATTCATTCAGTGAGTTATTTACCCTCTGGGTTGAGTTCATGGACCTATGAGTCATACAAACACATCTATTGCTTTATCTTTGGGGACAGGAAGGGGGTGGAAGGTTATGCCGTGAGAAGTGGGGGGAGGGGAGGGGGAGGATGGGCTGATAAATGTGTCACAGCCTCGTTCAGCAGGTCCTGGTAGCTTCGAGTCCGTGTGAGGGTTTAGAAGCCAGGCCTGCTTCCTCCAGTGTGAAAGCTGGCCAGCCAGTCACTAACATCCTGGGGGAGGCACATTTCCAAAGCGAACAACCATTCCTGCAATCTGACCATTCCTTCATCTGAGGAAGGGGTGTGTGTGTGTGTGTGTGTGTGTGTGTGTGTTTGTGTGTGTGTGTTTGTTTGGGAGACAGAAAAAGAAAGGAAGAGACTATCTGCTGGCAATGAAACTAATTTTATACTTTTACCCAAATCACACCAAATTGGACAAGTAATTTACTGGCCACCTTGTGATGCCCATCTCACTGGTAACTGTCTACTGGCCCATCTTGCTGTAGAAAACTACCATCAGGGGGAAAGGTAACAGCTCAGATATAAATGCTTCTCTGCTCTGCTTTGGTATCTTCGTGGAAAAGCCAACCTCCCTGCCTTCAGTCCTATTTAAATAAAAACATCACTTGCCTCCGACCGGGAGAATACATTTTCCATTTATTTTACAATGTGTCTTTTTCCTCTGCAAGGGACTGTTCTTCAGAATGTCAGAGAGGACCTGTTTCCCAAATCATATGCTGTGATTGGCTGGCGTGGACCTAATCAGACTGTGAGTTGGGGAGGGGGAAAAAGCAGGAATTTGTCACATTGGTGCTCCCGTCCTGGATAAAGAGGTGCTTTATAATGCCAGTCTGTGTTGTCTCCAGGCCACAAATTATCCTCCCCTTTCTACCCCTCTCCTCCCCACCCCCATCACTCTCCCCCTTTCTCTCTCTCCCTCTCTCTCTCTCTCTTTCTCTCTCTCTCACACACAGCCCCTACCTCTTCTGATTTGTCACCAACAGAACAGTTATTAAACAAAATCTCAGCCCAGGGAATTAATAATGTTAAGGACTCACTTCTCTATCAAACGTGGCCTGCAGAAAGAGGACACGGTGCTGGGGGAAAGACCCGAGTTCATTCATCACCCAAGGGGAAGGGGCGGGTTCCTGATTTTTAATACTTGTCAAATGAGAAGCACAGGTGAGAGAGAGAGAGAGAGGAGAGCCCCAGGAGGGTTTGCAAATGCAAACAGGTTGCAGATCTGCTTTTTGAAGGATTCAGGGTCCCGTGGGGGCTAAGGAGGTCTGGGGGGTGGGGGGTGAGATGGGAGGTGACGGTGTTGACTGCAGGTAGCCCGCCCAGCCACAGGTTGAAAAGGAAGAACCCGGAAGTGTGGTCAGTCCATCTTTCAATCCGAGGGTATGATAGTTCTGCCTTCGCAGTCGGATGGTGGGCCGGCGGTGGAGTGAGGGGAGGTCAGGGGTGACAGGAGAGAACGGGGCTACAGCTGTGAGTGAGAGATGTTCCATGGCATTCCCCGGCCAGCGATTTGGAGCTCAGCCCTGGGCTCACACGCGCTTTTAGCTGTCACCCAACAGCGTGCGCTCGCACGTGAGGGATGTGAAGCTGGGGCAGGAAATAGCCTCTCTTTATTCCTCTTGCCCTTGTTCACTGGATGCTTGTGACTTGTCACTCCCTTTAATACAGGAGGAAAAAGAAGTCGAGAGGCTCACGGGAGGGCTGAAATCAATGCATCTTGATAAGAAACGCAGGGCAGCCCACTCTGCAGCTATCAGTGTTGCCAACTTAAATTGTTGATTTGAGCAAAGCCACGCTCATCATCACAGACAGAGTGTCTTCATCTAGTGTCTGCATTTCCAGTTCCAAATGTCTGGAGATTGTATGACGTGCCCTGCCCTAGAAGTTTTCTCCTTGGTGGCGAGGTTGCCGTTACCAATCAGAACCACTTGTTCCCTGCTACTTGCATTTCCATCATGCTGAACATCTCTGGGTGGCGCTCAGGTTGCCATCTGAGAAGCTGTACAGACTGGAATTGCAGGGGGGTTAATGCAGGGGTGAGGGTGCTCCCAACAAAGGGAGGGTGGGAGCTGCAGATAGATGTCCTGGTCTCCATCCTTTGATAAATGTTCCAGAAGGCATTCTTTATAATTCTCAGAAGTCCCAGCCAAATGGAGCCCTGTTGCCTACAGCAGCAACCTTGATAACGCAACTTTATATTGGCTCTTCCTTTGTCCCCATCTCACTCTCCTTGTACCCTTGCTCCTATTTCTGCATTTATTCCCCAAATAAACTACCTTCACCCAAGTCCCTATCTTGGGCTCTGCTTTTAGAGGGAAACAAACTCAGACAACACCAACTGAGCAAGTGTATTTTTTCCAAGCATTCACATGTTACCGAATCCTCCACTGCTTCCTTTCTTGAATCTAAGACCCAAGCTGCCAAAGCTGGTTATTGTCTTGCACCTTGGTCCAGGGACCGGAGAGAGTGGGAGGGGTCAGCATCGGACGAGGCACCCAGCCAACTCCCAGGGGTGTGTGAGAGTCTGCAGATGCCTTCTCAAGTATCATGGGAAGGGAGCTAATCTAAGAATGTTTTGTTAACCCTCCCACGTCCAGGCTGGTGCTGAAAAAGGGGAATAAATTCATTCAACCATGAATTCATCAAGTATTTATTGAAAAGCTACCATATGCGTCAGCCCTGTGCTACAGTCTGAAGACATAGTGGCGAGCAAAACAGATGGCTCTTGCCAGGTGGAACTTAGTGTTGGATGGAAAAGACGCACATTTATTAAATAATCATACACACCGATGTATTACTAAAATCTGTGCTCATTGAAAGGTGCCATGACAGAGGTCTGATCTCTGCTGGTGGGCCCACGAAGGCATTCCTGGAGAAGTGATGTCTGAGGGATAAAGAAGGGTTGGGGAGAAGGATGGGTATCCTTAAAGCTGGGAGTGGGTGGATTCCCACGTTGCAGGAACAGGAAGCCATGGTGGATGAGAAGCAGAGTAAGAAGGCTTGAAGGTGTTGGTAGAGACTGGAAAGGCAGTCAGGGGCCAGATCAAGAATGCTTGTCTTTGTCCAAAGGGCAACAGGAATCAACTGAAGATTGGATTAAAAATTTTTTTCTTTAATTATATCTTTATATATAAATTATACATTTATATATAAATTACATAATTTACATATAAATTATATATTTCTTTAATATATATATAATAATATTATATTTTCTTTAATAATGAATATACCCTTATTTTTTTTTAAAACATCCAAATAATACAGAGAATTCAAAAGTTTGCCTTTATCAGCTTCCCCAATTCACAGACGTTACCCGCTATGTCAAAGGAAACTGAATTTGGTGACAGAGCAAACAGACGGTCTGACACTAAGTGCAATGCTATACATTTTAAAAATCAGAAAACAAATTCAGTCACGTTACTTCCATATATTCAATGCCAGTTCAGAGGGGCTAAAGGGATCTTTTTGGCCACTAAAAAATAAAGTTTATTTGAAAATACTATTTAGTTCATCTTTATCTTTTCCTTTAAACATTTATATCTTTTATTTATTTTATAATGTGTATGAATTTAAAAATTTTATGTATAGGGTATGTTTGCTCCAACTTTTTCCCATGTGGGGTCCGTGAATAGGAAGCTTGGAGACCAGCCTCATGTTCGTGAGGAGCATGGTTTCTCGTATTGGTTTCCTGGAGCTTCAGTCTCAGACTCAGCGTGTACAAGCCAGGTGTTCCTAGCAATTCACTCAGTCTCACTGTGTCTCCCCTCTTAATGAAGGAGGATAATAGTACCTACTTTATAGAGTTACTGTGGGTATTGGATTAAATAAATCCTGCAAAGCCCTTAGGATAGTGGCCCCAGCACATTGCAAGCACTTGGTAAAGGTGAACAGTTACTCAACGTTGTTAGTATTGTGTTGGGCTCATATTCCATCAGCTTACTGAGCTTTCCTTTTTGCTCTAATAGTGTATAAACAGGTTCTTTTGGATTTTCTTGGTCAACCGTCATTTCCTGTCAAATCATGACAACTCCGATATTTATTCCTTATTTCTTTGTCTTACTGGGTTGCCCTGCTATTACCTTTAACACTGGAACAGCAGCCATGAGGGCAGGAGGCTTTATTCCTGTCTTCAGTAGAGATGCCACCACTGTTTCACCATTAAGTATGACGTCCGCTTAAGATCTAGCACTTTCCTTTCATCCAGCTAAGAAATATTACTTCTACTCTTAGGTTGCTAAAAGGTGTTATTTTGTATTGTGGACAGAAGGTATCAGTACTCAGTCACCGAAATAAAAAGCTGAAATTGTTACGTAAGTAAGAAAGGGTATACTGCTTAGCTGGCATCTCTCTGAGCAAAGCACCCTGCAGATCTGAGATGGGGTTTGGGGTCAAGAATTATTTGGGGATTATGTTGTGGCCAGAGGCAGTACTCAGTTGACATCAAATTTAAAAGTGCGTTTGGGGGAAGTAAGACTTGTTGATTGGCTAGTTTTCAGAACTGTTACTGGAATGAGTCGAACTGACTCTACTAATTGACCCTCGAAAGTGTGGGACTGTCAGGGACTTAGCATTGAGACGTGGGTTCAGTGAAGTGGGTGGCCCCTGGTCACTTAGATTGGTGAGTTGTCACTGACTGATCAGACAGCAGGTAGAACATGGTACCTGGAGAAAAATAAAAGTAGGTGGTTGTCACGACAAGCAGTTGTCTTTAGAGATGAACAGATAAGCATTAGCTGGATGGCACATGTGGGGAGACTCCCAGTCCTAGGAAATGGATCTGGGATTGGATGTCCAGGGAAGCAGACAGAACGTGCCACCAGGAGAATATAACAAAAACAGCAGGTGGTTGTCTGGGTGGATGTGGTAAGCCATTGTCCTATGGGTAGACAGTCGCTAGTAATAAGACACGGTGGCAGGAAAACAAAAAGCAGGTACTGTTTAGATACCTGTCTAGATGAGGACGCTGAGAAGAAGAGTTTCAGCAGGAATTTGGGTGCCAGGATCTGGGGCAGGCGAGTTATCAGGATGAAAGTAGCACTCAAGCTCCAGACGGTCTGGGATCAGAGACAGCGAGTCCAGGCCGGGAGCCAGGCCTAAGATCACAAGACACACATCTAGTTAGTAGAATGAAGCCACAGCACGATCTCAGAGGAATGCAGGGACGTCTTAGGGCAGAGACCCCAGGGCAGACCAGACGAGTCCCGAGAGTGGCCTGATGCCGACTTCTCTGAGTATTAAAGCCAGAGTTCCCGGAGCAGGGATGGGCCTTACAGCCCAGACAGGTGGTTCTCCCCGCCCCGGGGGAAGCAGAATTCACACAGAGGTTCAAACAAAGAGCCCTTAGTGGAGGGACGAGTTGCACAGGTGAGGGCAGAACTAAGGGACAATTAAAGGATGGTGAGGCACCCACCGACTAGGGGTGAGGCACACCTAGGACTGAAAGGGCAAAGAGAGGAAATAATGTTACAAGAGCTAAGCAGGAGCTGGAGCCTAGGAGGAGGGATGTCCCAGGGTGCCTTTTCAGTCCTGGAGGACACAGCTACTCAAGAGCCTGAACACGGATGCCGAGAGGGCGGGAAGGAAGAACTACCCTGACCCAGTTTCCCGGGCTTCCCATAAGCACAAGCCAAAGGGGCGAGGCACCTGGGTGATGCCAGCCACGGGGGGGCCAGTCTCCTGGGGCACAACGGAGGACAGAGAAGAGTGGAGAATGAACGAGGGGAGGTAATGAACAGAAAATAGCCACCCGACTCTCCGAGGGGCGAGAAGGGGTCCAGGGATGTCAAGTCAGTGGTGCTGCCGAGATGCTTTTGGGGTTCGGGGCCATGGCATAGACTCCCAGTGAAAAAGCCCCGGCTCCTGGTGCAGCTCATCCATCTGTGCTGGGCTGTGAGCAGAGCCTCCCCGGGGCTTCTGTAACAGAGACATGGGGGAGAGTCAAATTCACAATGGAGTCTCCATGTTTTTGTCCCTGTGTCAAATTACAGCAAGAAAGTGAGCCAACTGGGATGTTCTGTGATACAGGTTCTGAGGCCGGGAACCCGAGTCCACGTGAATCAAACGGAGCCTTGAGAAGAGACACAGCCAATGCGGGCTTTCTTGCCCTTTATGCAGAACCAGCTGGAGTCCCTGCCTCCGAAGATAGCCAGCGTTTTGTGAGTTAATGGCGTGTGACGCAGAGAAGGAGCTGTGAAGGGAGCAAATCTCTCTTTAAAGTGAACATTTTATAGAAATCCCATTTTCTCTGGGGCTCAAAGCCAGACCGACTTAGTGGATTAAGCTCTGAGGTTTCACTGCGGGGATGGATTTCAGGTCAAGGCCAGCCTACGAATCTATGAGGGGGGATGGGGAGAGGCCCCAAATGAAACTAACTGGTGGTACCCAAGATGCTGCCTCAGGATGCCCAGAGGTTGTCACAGAGCCCCGGGGAATGATCTGGGGAGGCAGTGAGGAAAGGAGAAGGGGAGGTGCTACTGAGGTGACGCTAACACTCACTGCATAGCTGTTGAATTTTTTACCTGGGGCCATTGCCAACTTGGAAAAGGGCAGCCTTAATTGCTTTGTGCCATCAGATGCACCTTTTTGTCAGTTCCAGACAAACTGACATAATCATTTTTGTCACCTCGGGATGATTTTCCCCTCCAAGTCACTTCAGATGAGGCAAGAAGCAGGTGCAGCTCGGCCCAGCCGCACCAGGCTCAAGCACCCAGAGCCTCCAACGCAGCCGGCTGCCGCAGTCCAGATGCACACACACTGACACTTTCGGTGTGAGAGTATATTAGGCACAGTGCCTGGGGTCTCTTGAAATCGGTGAGATTCAAGTGAAGACTGTACAATAGGCCTGGCGTGATGAAACCGGCATCACACACTTCCCGGCCCCACTCCCTCACCTCTCAGCTAAGAAGCTGTTTCTGGGTCTGACAATGGGGAAATGGCGCAGGAACCACAATCCTCTTACTACTAGTTCAAAGGGGACAGCGAAAGCTTTTGAGCTGCCTCTTGAATTAACAGTGCTCCTATTTTCTGTCTGGGATCTACAACACCCCCAAGCTCAGAGGTATAGACATCAGAGAAAAGTCTCCAGATTCTTTTTTTTTTTTTTTTTTTTTAAGATGCTGTCAGGGTCAAGGTTGGATGGTGGAGGTCTTTTTAAGTTATTATTACTTTTGTCAGTGTTTATGGTTTAGAGACTGGGCATTAGGGTTTTTTTTCTTACACTTCCTTCTTTGGAGCCTCGAAGCTCCATGTATATGACTAGCGCGGCAGCTCATAGATAGAAAAATTGAAAGCTCTCTGTATCTGTGCTGCTCTTCGACTGTGCTGTGCCTGAGCTTCAATAAAATGCCTCATGTTGGATCACTCAAGTAGCAGAAGCTGGTGGGAGATGTCTGATGTTCTTTCAGGGCTTGGACAAACCTGAGTGATCTTCCTGCAGGGTCTGGATTGCCATCTCTTTCAGATGTTATTATTACTCCCATGATAATATGCTTATTTATTCTATCACAAATATTTACTGAGCGCTGGGCTACAGTTGAAGCAGGAAGGCCAATTGGGAGGTGATTGCATGCATCCAAGGAAAAGATAATGGTGGCTTGGACTAGGATGGTGACAGCAGAAACAGGAAAGGGAGTGTGCATTCAAGATGTATTTCGGAGGTAGAACTGACAGGATGAGCTGCGTGCCAGGCATTGGGCTTGGCCCTGAGACTACAGTGGTAAGTAATACAAATGAGGTTCCCTCTCTCATGGAGGTTATATTGCAATGAGGAATAAAGACAACAAATAGATACATACATTTAAGATATACATAGAGATTGCAATAATCTCTAGGAAAGAAATAAACAGAGTGATGTAGTAGAGAGTAATTAGGGGGAAGTAGGTAGGTGGCTACTTCAATTGGGTTGTCATGGAGCAGCCTCCTGTGTGGATGAGATTTGAAGGCTGAGAAGGAGCCAGACAAGCAAGGAGTTAGGGAAATGCAATCCAGGCAGATGGAAGAGCCTGCATGATGGTCTTGAGGCAGGAGAAGCTTGGCACATCCTAGGAATTGTCAGAAGGCTCATGTGCCTGGAGTCGTCAGTAATGGGGAGAGAGAATGATCTTGGTAGAGTTGCCAAGATCACGCAGAGTCTGAGTACAGTGTTCAGATTATACTCTCAAGGAAAATAGAAGCCAGTGAAAATTTGAAATAAGGGGAAAACAAAATATCATGTTTGTTCAAAAAGATGACGCTGGCCAGTCTGTGAAGTATCTAGGTGGGCTATCACTGAAGCGGGGAGGCCAGTTGGAAAGCTTTTGCAGTAGTCTTACATGACAGATAATGGCAATTTGAACTAAGGATGTGACAGTGAAGACAGGGAAGAGAGGATATATTCAAGACATATTTTGGAGGCAGGTGACAGAACTTAGTGATTTCTTGGATATTGTTGCTGGTGGATGGAGGCAAAGGGAAATGTTTCTGGCTTAAATAGTTGAGTGGAGAGTGGTCCATTTACTAGAACAAAGAAGACTGCAGTAGATCAGAATTTAAAATACTTCTTTCCTTCCACTCTCCTTGCTCCATCTTCTAATGTCACATTACTTACTCAATAGTGGAACACTGGGAAGAACACTTACAGTGCTGAGAGTTAGGAGATACGGATTTTTGTCCAGCGGCTGCCCATAAGCAGTGGAATGACTTCAACTAATTCAACTATTTCATGATGCCTGTTTTTCTCATGGCTACTGCGGACTTCAGAAGACCTCCTAGGCTTTGAACTGGATTGATTTATTCTGCATGAGCCTGGGATTTCTTCCCACTTCCAACACCACCTCTAGGGCGCCAAATCCAGAGGAAGGAACATGAATCTTCATGGCCTAATGTCAATTTCAGTAGTAACAATGGCACTTGGAGAAGCAAATTCTTTGACCTCCAAATTAATAATAGCTGTCACTCACCTGCAGGACTGCTAGAAGAGTCATGAAAGATATAGAACTAAGGAAGTTAGATTTTTTTTGTTTTGTTAAGTACCTAAAACCGACACTTTGTTATAGAGCATTGTTTAGACATTGTTGTCATGTAATTTTTCATTAATTCATTTGCATAAAATAAGGCTATAAAGTATTTGCATTTGTAGAATATGTTTATACATGCCCTTCTGTCTCTGGAACCCTTTTGGAATAGAATTTTACAAAGGCATTTAAAAAGTTTAAAGTGCTGTGCAAATACAAGATGTTATTAATATTGACCTATGAACTAATTAGACGCTGATGTAAAGAGCATTTATCTTCCCTGGTAGGTACTATTTAAAATTCCAGGAATCATTTAGAGTTTGAATCCTTACATTTTGACACAGAGCATCATACCGTGGACATAGTACACTGGACATGGCACTTTTGGTGCTGACCTCACTGCAGCTCCTGCTGAAGGGATGGCCGTACACTGATGATGGGAGCCAGTTCCTTCATTACAGACAATTGGACCAGAAGAGGCACCTGACCCAAGGGTACACATCCACGGTTTGACCAGCAACTTGTGATGCCTGCACATAACCAAGATAAACTCCCAGAGCTAGTGAACTCTTTCCTTTGGATATCTGAATTGGAAAATTCTGAGAAAATAAGGAAATAGTTAGGAGAGGGAACTGGAAGGTTGCATGGAGAGAAGCTATGAGGTCAAGTCAAAGGCAATGCAAACTCAAGTTTTGAGGTGGCGGAGATTACACATAAAGAGGGGCAGTGAGGAAAGGGAAACCCACCATCCTCTTGAAACAGCTCTCATGAAAGTCCCCAGTGGACTGCTAGTTTTGAATTCCAGTAACACCTAAGTCCTCGTCCTCTTCATCTTTGTAGCTTTGGATACTTTTGTGTTTCCTTTTTGGAAACTCTCTTCCCCTAATGCTTTATTCCTGCCCCCTTTCTCCCTTTATCCTCTTTTTTGTTTGTTTGTTTTGTTTGACCTCATCCACTTTCTTGTGAGTCATTCTATGAAGATGATTTGATCTTAGTTTTCTCTCAGGGTGAACTCAAGATGCCATTCTTTCAATTCCACGGTGATCAGTATCTGCACCTGCACTGATCTCCTAGCACCTCAAACTCTTCCCAGCCAAAGCAAAACTTACCATTTCATTGCTATCCTTGCCTGGCTTTGCTAATGACACTCCATTTTTTTTTCAGTAATACAGGCTTTAAACCATGATGTTACCTTTATTTACCTTTCTTCCTCACTCCCTGTAATCATTTTAATATGTATACATATTTTGCCTCTGCAACAAGTCTTGAGTATCTTCTCCCCTTTCCATTCTCACTGATACCCAGTCTCCTCCACATCCCGGTGAGCCACTTCTCACTTAAATAACTATCTTAAATAACTTCTTTGTGTTGCATTATAGTTCATTGACAAATTTTTCTGGTTACATGGTCTTTTCCTTGGGAAAGGAAATCATCTTACTCATCTTTGTATCTTGTCCCCCCATAACTGAGCCGAATACAATTTTCTTTCACATAGGAGATTCTGGATGAGTATTAGTTGATTTGTATTAAGGGACTTTACTGAATGCCTTCCTCAAACAATGGCATCTGAATCGAACTCCATTGGCAATTTCAAGTTAGTGAACTCTTTTTCCTCTGCCAAATACCTTTGTACTTGGCTCATTTTGGAGGCCTGCCGTATTAACACCTACTTTGCAATCCTCACTCCTCTATTAAAACTTTTAATATGTGCAAGTTTATTCAAGCAGGGAGAATCGCCAACTGCAGTAAAACCCAGATCTCGCGAGGGTCGTGCTCTCTTGGGCATGTCAGATGGCTAAGAAATAAATATGCTTAAAGGGAAAAACATACCCTTGGATGAGAAGAAAGAAGTTTGGCAAAGAAAAACAATCTTGAGGAGGGAAGAGGGAAAGAGACAAGGATATTCTTCAGAAAGTAACTTGATGGAGATGAAGTTATTTGTGTAAAGTGGAGCCTGGTCTGACATCTAGCCTTTCTTCACAGGCCTTTGTTGGGCCTGTGAGCGTTCTTAAAAATGGTTAAGTGTCAACACGAATGAAAATAGGACCATTTATCCTGAAAACTTCTATATTAGATATTTTTCAATGGTGTTCTTGCCAAGATTCACAGAGAGAAGAAAGAAGTTACATGTTCCTGTTGGAAGGAACTTGTTGAACTTGAGTTAAGTTATTACTGAATATTCCCAGAACTGACCCAGAAGGATGGAATTGTCCTGGATGTTATCTGAAGTCTTTCACAATGTAGATATTTGGTGATTCCACTATTTAAGCCATGAAGGGAATTTCTGGGGGCCCAGTCTCAGTCAGTCTGTCCATGGACAAGATACTAAACATCTCTAGACCAGAAGGCTGTTTCTGCCCTCTTCACCCTCAAGCCTTAGCCAGTGCAACTGTTCAGGAATTGTTCCTTAAAAAGGTGTAAGTGCCCTCATAAGAAATATCTACCAGCGTCCTCTCCCCACCACATGAGGACACAGTGAGAAGGCGACTGTCTGCAAGCTAGGAGCACCCTCACCAGGGACTGAATCAGCTAGCACCTTGATCTTGGACTTCCCATCTTCCAGCACTTTGAGAAATAAATATCTATTGTTGGAAAGGAAAAAAGGAAAATAAATTGTTCCTTAGAAGTGCTCAGGGGCTAGCCGAGGAGGGGCCCATGGGGGAAAGGCCCCAGGGGCTGGGGAAGCCAGCTAGGGGCTGGTGTTCATTCCCCTCCCCAGCCTCATCCGGAGCAGCTCCACTTGGATCTGTTTGATATCAGTTTTTGTTTGAAGAGAGAGCACTGCTGCTTAAAAAAAAAAAAAAAAAAAAAGAGGGCAGAAAAAGATAAAGGGGAAAAATGAACTTTAAAAATCACAGCTCCAACGGCTTGTGAAGTAACCTGTGCTTTTTCCCTTCCCCAGCAGGCCTTCCAGGATGAGGTGGAACTAGTGAGCGTTGCCCTGGAAATATGACCTAGAGGCCTGGGTTTTGAGCTCTCTCTGGTCCCACCAATAAATGAAAATTTTCTAACACTATTTTTTTTAGAACCTTGTGATGCAGGCAGCTGCTCTGCCACCAGGGTATTGACGAGCCAGGAGAGGTCGGGAGTATTTATCAGTGGCTATTGTACCCAGTCCTGTGGCCATTTCAGGCATCATTCATGAGAAAAAAAAAATGTGTGGGTTTACTGGAATAGAGATTTTGTTTAAAGTTTTATTTATTTGGGGTTTGGGAGAGGATAGGAAGGAATGTAGAGCTGGACAGGAAGCATCTATCTGGGTTATGAGAAGAAGGTATACGGAGGAGTGAGGGCAGCAAATAAAAGTTAGACCTCCTTATTTTGTTAAATGCTTTATAGTTTTCAAGATGATTTAACACCTATTATTTCACTCCAATGAATAGATATCTCATGTTCTGCAGCTGGAAGAAGAAAAGGGAGGATCTTTCATCTCCTTAACCTCTACTAAGCCTGCCTACACACACCCTGTTCCGAGTTACCCCCTCTATCTGCTTGCTCTGCTCCCAGGCGGCCAAAATCTGCTGGAGAATCATGCAGTCTTGACCTATGAAAATTCACATGTCCAAGTCCGACTTGCCCATTGTCTCTTCAATAATCATGTTTAGCCTTCTATTCCATGCCCCAAGGCTACCTTTCTATATCAGTTAATTCAGACCCTCTCCTCTCCTATTATAATGGGTTGAATGATAGTCCCCCAAAAGATACGTACACCCTAAGCCCCGAGTCTGTGCATGCCACCTTGTTTGGGGGGGAAGAAGTGTGATTAAATTAAGGTCCCTGGGATAGGCTCATCTTGGGTTTTCTCGTGGGCCCTAAATCCAATGACGAGTGAGACAGAGGGAGATGTGATACGCACCCAGCGAAGGCCAAGTAAAGACAGAGGCAGAGGCCAGAATAACATAGCCACACGCAAGGAACGCCAGCAATACCAGAAGCTGAGGGAGGTGAGGAGAGATTCTCCCACGGAGCCGTCAGAGGGACAGTAGCCCTGACAGCACTTTGATTTTGGACTTTCAGCCTCTAGAACCATGAGTTAAATGGATTTATGTTGTTTTAAACCACATGGTTTGTAATAGTTGTCGCGGTAGCCCTAGGGAAGAAATAAACTTCTTGGGTACCTACACTTTCCATCCTTCCTGGCAACAGATGGCCTTGACTTCTGCTCTTCTGATGAGATTGAAACCATTCCCCCCAAATCCCTCATTTACCCTTTCCTTTACCCTGTTTCTTTAACTCCCCAAATCTGTCTCTGTAGAAACACAACCAGTATTTCTTCCTTCTAGTTTGTCTAAGAGAAAGATGGCCGCGCTCTCCTCTTTCAAACACTGAATTCTCCATCTGTGCCTCTGACTCCATCCCTTCCCAGGACCTTAAAGACCCAGCCGTCCTCTCAGTGCCAGGCTGGGTAGGAGGATGAGTCCAAGGTGCTTGGCATTTCCCCAGTGTGCAGAGCCGTTATGGAAGGAGCAGTCTAAATCAAGGGCTGGATCAGAAGTGGGGACAATAAATTCTGAACTAAAGAGTGACGCAGGAGGACTAGTCAACAGGATCATGAAACTAAAAGAGTGGGAGATTAGAGAAATCAAGAAAGGCCTGCGGTTTAGGAGAAAAGAGGCCTCCTCCAGACCACCTGCGTGTGAGGCCCCGCTCTGGGTCATCTCTCACCTCGTGGGCGTTGGCTTTGGTGTTCTCACCTTCCTTCATCTCCCTCTCCTCTCTTCTACTCAACTTCATCTTTTCCTGTCTTTAAACATGCTCTTCTTTTCACTCTTAAAGGCATGTACATTTCCTAACTGCCTGCCGTGGACGTAACATTCGGTCCATCCTGCACTTCATTTTTGTGTTCTAGGAATCAGTAATCTCCTTTCTTTTGGAGAATGTCTTGTTCTCTTGTACCTTCTTATATGGTCCAACCCCGTTGGCAGTGGTGACTGGCCAGTCAGTCCTGCCCTGGAATTTTTCACGCTGGAGATAAGGAAACTTCTTTGGTGGCAAAGCTGGGGATTTAAGAGCTGCCAGCCACAATTCCCTCTGCCAAGTATAAGAAGCTAGTCTACAGCAGGAGAAAACGAAGCCAAAACTCAAAGAGATGCAGAGATGGAGCAAGGAGATAAGAGTCCCAGCAGCACCACAGTCCCTGGTTAAAGTCATCGCTGAAGGGCCCACACCCGTGCCCTGCCTGGAGTTTGAACAGGTGAGCCAGTATTGCCTATTGCCTGTGTTTGCTCAAGTTCAGTTGTTGTCACCAAGAAACTAAAAAACTCTGACCAAGAGGCCTCTCCTTCAAGCTCCTAGTGTTCTTTTGTTCTCAATGACCCTGCGCTCCAGTGGTGTCCCAAGACCATTCCTTCTGTGTCAAAGTTGGCCTCCTAGACAAATTCAAGTGTCTTCTTTTTGTTCTTGACATAATCTGCCAATAGCATCTGATTGTCTGCTTTCAAAATGCTCAAATCCACTCCTCACATTGCACCACTCTACCCTCTGATTATTCGCCCCCTCTCCTCTTTCTCCAGTGGTTTGTCACCTTCCCATAGCCCAAACATTGGTGGTCCCTGCAGGTCAGCCCATGACATCCTGACACCTTTTCTGCCCGCTTTCTCAGGAACACACACTTCCTCTTTGTCAGCCCTCTGGGGTTGACTTTAGCCTAAACTTGTAGCTCAAATTCTTATTAACTATGTCTAAGACCCAGAGGAACTGAGTGACTTTTCCAAGGCTGGCCAGCTGGTTAGTGGCTGCCTTGCTTTCTGAGGAGATTCCCTTGACAGTTCATAATTATATTGTTTTATTCTTAACACATTGTGCATTGGTCTATTTTATGGTTGTTTGTGATTCACAGTTTAGTGATTTATTATTTATATTGCTCTAAAGCTGTATATATGGCCAGATTGTAGGAAGTTGTTATCCCACAATTTTGACCATAAGAATATTGATTCCATATTTATGAACACAGTCACGTGAATCAGAATTGTATTACTATTGCCAAGAAAGACTTTTTTGAATCAAACTACATTAAGCCAATTTCATTATTTGATCAATTTTTCTATATAAACCATTTAAACAGTTTCCATTTTTTTCTATTTTCATTTAATCAAAATTATTTTTCTCAAAATCAATTCCTTCTCATGAATTTTATGATGAGGATTTGATTTACCCATCAGTTTGTTTTTTCTCCCAAACATATCAAATGTTACCTATTATATCTTTTACTATTAAGAGTTTTCTTTTAAGGCCCTTACTTCCACCAAATATAATTGACCAGGGTCAGATTTTGCAGATATAAATTTTGTTTAGAAGATTTGTTTCTTCTGTCACTTTTTAGTCAAGGGAAAAATTTCCCATATGCAGTTTTAGCCATTGTCTGTTTTATTTGTGTCAATTATTTCAACCAAATGTCATTTTTCTTGGATCAATTTTTGAATTTTCAACGTTACCAACACGATTTATTCTTTAGGAGAGAAATTGTCATTTATAGGAAGTTTTACTGTGTGCAAGTTTTAGTCATTGTCAATTTTGTTTTGTGTTTTCTTCTATGAGTAATATTAATTACAATTTAGACAAGAGACAGACAATTTGTATTTCATTCATTCAGTACCAAGTATCAAAGGAGGTCCCACGACATGACAGGTACTGTCTAGGCACTTGAGATGTAGCCGTGACAGCAGACGATATAGTCTCCTTTCTAATATGAGCCAGGAGAGAACACACAAGCAAACATATAAATGGGGAAAAAAGAATTTTACACTGAAAATAGGATGGTGAAGAAAATTAACCAGTGTAACGTGACCATGACAGGTGAGAGCGCTACATTAGATTGGGTTGTCAAGAAAGGTCTTTCTGAAGAGGCAGCATTTGAGCTGAGACGTGGATGACAAGGTGACAAGCATAGAAAGATATGAGAATAAGTTTCCTAACTGTTAGACTGCTACCATGATAAAAATGTGTTCGTGAACTTCCAAACAGGTTGTGTAACACTTTCCCACACCACGTGAGGAGAAAAAGACAAACTGGGGGTGCGGAGTGATAACGGCAGAGTTGAGACGTACTGTTTTTGCATGTTGCCTTTATGCTCAGGGCCGCAGATGACAAGTAAGAAATACACAAATGACTACGGTTGTGCCAGGGTGGTAGGAGGATAAGTATATTTCTCATTCCCCAAATTATTTAATTGTTTGGGGGTGTCTTTTCAGTAAAGAAAGATAGTACATGTGCCTTGGACACTAGTCTTTCACTAATGTGGGCAGTTTCCTACCTCCTCAGTGACACTGAAAGTTCAGTTGTGGGAACTTAGCGCATTTTATTCTTCTTTTGTCTCACCTTTGAGGATGAGGCATTCAAAAAGTACTCGCGGGTTGCTGGTTCCTAAATTTTCCAGCTGCAAATATAAATGAACTTTTAAAAATATGGATGTACTGTTGAAACACAGAACTCGAACCTCTAAAATACAAGAGGAAATTCTTCAAACAACCATGGCAGGATCGAACCCCTTGAATTAAAGCACATCCCTAGTGTGGACATCTGTAGACGCTTCTCTCTCAGGGACACTTGCTTAAAAGAGTCGAACTCTTCTTACAAAATGACAACCAATTAAGCCAACCCCTCTCCTTTTTAGATAGGAATAACTTTTGGGTGAAGGAACTTGCCAAACAATGGAACAAACTCCCCTTGAAGAGGGACAGGACAACAAGCAGCTGTTCACACAAAGACTGAGACAACTCTGACCATCTGGTTTAGACCGCAGTCATGTGTGCGCTTTCTTCCAAAAACCTGTGCTCAGAAATGTGCTCTTGTTCCTGTCATGGTCTGCATGGAACCATAATGAGGAGCCAGTGGGAGTTCAGCGGTCCTTTTACCCTGGAAGGGATGGGGGTGGTGTTTCCTGCCTCCCCCACCCCCCCAGTCCAGTCCCCTTTCCGTTCTGCGATGTGTAAATACACACATTCACACCCCCTGACACTGGTAACTTTCAGCAAACTGTAGGTTTTGTTTAGAGAGCCCATTTTAAACAAACAGATGAAGTGCACACAATATTTTTACTACTCAAAATCTGGACTACTTAGCATTCAATCGAATCATTGAAAGAGCTCCAAGTAAAACTGTATAATATAATGCACTCTGCCAAGGCTTGAAATCTTTTTTTATTTTTCTTATAGAATCACAAGAGTTATCAGTGAAATAAATAAATAAAAGCCAGTCTCTAACCAGGAATCTAGATCTGCAGAGTGTGGTTTCATATGAAGGGATGGGGACAGCAATACTTCTACCTTTCTGGTGTTGTACTCTCAGTGAAGACATTAGTCACAAGAAAACACCACATCTCAGAGAGAGCACAGCATTTGGGTAGCATTTCTATCACAGTGAAGCCTTGGGCAAGTCATTTATTCCCTAAATCCTGACATTATCTGTGTAAAACAAGTTTTATTCTTCTTTTCATTCATTTTGCAAATATCTGTTGAATATCTACTATATGCCAAGGACTGTTGTAAGGACTGAGAATATAAAGGTAAAAATACATGGGCCTTGCCTTCAAGAAGTTCATTGACTAGCAAGAAGACAATCAGTCACACAAGTGAACAGTTATAATATGGTATACTGTGTCATATATCATAGTCTCTGTATTGGTTTCCAATTGCTGCTGTCATAAATTACCACAGACTTAATGGTTCAAAACAACACATCTTTATCTCCTATAGTTTTGGAGGTCAGAAGTCTAAAATTAAGGTGTTGACAGAGCAGCTGTGTTCTTTCTGGAGGCATCAAAGCAGAATCTGTTGGGTTTTTTTTTTTTTTTTTCTTCTTCTTCTTCTTTCTTTCTTTTTTCATCTTTTTTTTTTTTTTTTTTTTTACCTTTCCTCAATATTTTAGAAGCCTACTTTTCATTCCTTGTCTTGTGGCCCCTTCTACAGCTTCAAATTATATCATTCTAAGTTTGACCCTCTGCCTCCCTCTTACAGAAACCCTTGTGATCATACTGACCCCCCCCCCAAATGATCCAGGATAGTCTTCCCATCTCAAGATCCTTAACTTAATCTCATCTGCAAAGTCCCTTTTGCCAGGGAAAGTAACATTTTCACAGGTTCTAGGATTAGACCATGGACATATTTGAAGGGACATTATTCTGTCTATCATAGTATTTATTATAGTACAAAGAATGACCTCTTTGTAAAGTAAAAAGTTAGCTTAGGAGAAGACATCTTAAATCTATCAAGAACCAAAGAAGGGGCACTGTTTGGCTGGGATCTGAAGGCTGAATAGGAGTTTGCCTGAAAGAGACATTGGAAGAAAGCAGTGCAGGGAGAACAGCTGCTGTCCTATTTACTTGAAGAAGGGGAATCATTCTAGGGGAACAGAACATTACAAAATAGGACAGTACCCTAGAGAAACTGGTTCCAACCACAGTGTTTAAATAACAGTTGAGGAAACCGGAAGCCCAAAGAGGTGTGATGACTTGAACAGAGGCTCACAGCTAGAGAGTGGTAGGCCACAAAGAAACTAGAACCCTAGTCCCTTTCTCCCATCCAATCCCTCATGAAGTATTCCAATGCTAAGATACATGCTTAAGTCCAGATGGCAGGAATCTCTGCCTACTTGGCAATTTTAGTAAAAATGAATGAGAACTTAATGCAAAAATCAACCCATTGTTAACTGGCGAGGTATGGTGTTTGATTTTGACTAAAAAGCTTTTATCCCCCAAAAGCTTCAGAGGTCTTCTAGACTGATAGTTTAGAGCAGTTGGAAAGATATAAATAAAGATAGTAAGTCATATTCAGTTTCAAGATGACAACTCTCTAAGCTCAGTGATTTCTTCTTAGACAATGAGTTGGCAGGTGTCAGTGGCAAAAGTTGTCTAAGAAATGGATGTTTGTTGAATGAAACCCATTAGTGCTTAAAGAATTCACTGTCTTGGGGATGGGTTCATGACAATGCGATGTTCACGGAGATGTGCTAAATGGGCTTGCATGCATTAGTCTAGTCCCTGGTAGGAAAAAGGCCAGATTTGGCTGATAACCTGAGCCTTCATCAATAGCAATCTCAGTGACAGGCCATAAGGAGTCCCAACTGCGCCACCGCACAACAGCACTTGAGTGTGACTATTGTGATCACTAGTGTCCTTTCATGGAGATTCAGAGACTTCATCCTAGTCTCCTTTCCAGACTTCCCTCTGGGAAAGTTATACATTCATCTGTAGGGTTTGGTTTGGTTTTGTCGGTAATTTATGGTAAGGACGTAGTGGATAATTTCGCCTGATTCTGCATTGTTAGAGGCTCACTAACTCCCCTTCAAACTGTGAGGTATACTGCTGTGTTTGGTGTCTAGTCTGGGGGACTCCCACAATGACCAGTTTCTCTTTCATTTCCTATATTACATTTTGGATAACAATATATATTTGGCATAAACGCCTGGGAATTTAGAGTAAGAGACACTTTATGGAGTCAAAGATAAATTAGACATTTGAGAAGAAATAATCTCTTTCACCAAGTACCATGAAATGACATTTAAGTCCTATTTGACTAGGAACTCAGAAGATGATCACTTATATTTTTGAGACTGCTAATATTGCAAAGAGATAAGAATGATGGCGCAGTCTTTCATAAGTGCAGAAAAATAATTAGATCTAGATTATAGCACTTGTAGGTCAGTCTGAAGGGAGCACATTGGCTGACAAATTAGTTAGAAATGAAGAGCAACAGTTCAGGAAAATTTTCAAGGCAAAGAGACATCACCTAGGGAATATGAGGAACTAGAAATGAAGGATAATGGGACCTGAACTGGCTGTGTACCCAGTAGCAAAATTGATTAAGCTAAGAAGAACCATATCCCAGACTGGGTGTTGAAGAAAAAGACGATCACATTCCAGTGGTGGCCAGGCAAGGGCTTAAGACCCATGGACAGGGCAATTAGGGTGTCAGGAGACTGGGAAGCATGGATTTTGCTCCTAAAACCCTGATGTGGTTGAACCCAAGGACCAGAGCAGACATGGCCAAATCTTGCTTTCTGTATGTTGAAGGATGGATGGGGGAGACTGGTATTTTGAATGCATCTGGAAAGGATTATCTGTAAGTAATATTTATACTCCTATTTAATAGTAATAACAGAATAATTGGGGCTAGATTGTACAGCTGGACAGACAGGGTTCAAAGCTTTTCTAGCTAGGAATCTGTGGCTCTACTTAATCTCTCTGGAATTCAGTTTCATTGTCAATAGAGTGGAAATCATATCATCTCATGGTTTGTTGGTGACGATGGAATGAAATACCGTAGGTAAAGTGCTGAATCCCACAGTTGTACTCGCGGTTAGTTTCCTTTGAGGCCGTGGGCTCTGCCACTCTCTGGGCACAACACCAAGAGGGCTCCTGTGTTCATTGTCTCCCTTTTCTTGGTTCTTCTGTGTCTTCTTTGACATCTCCTACCTCTACTACTTATGTTATGAGGAAGCCTCACATAAAGCTAATTGATGAACATGGATCCTAGCCATAAACTCAGGGGAATAAAGAAAAACATAACTCTCAATTTTTCCATAGCTTAGCCTAATTTCTATCACCAGTCCCTACGTGCCTATAACAAATTATTCCTGAAATCTTGGTGACTTACCACAGCAGACACTGGCAGGGGGCTCTGTTCTGCATGGTGTAAGTGACCTAGGCTGATACAGGATCTGTCATCTTCCAGCCACACTGTCTTGTAGACATGGCCTCTGAGTCTCTGCAAAATGGAAAAGAGAGCTGGAGGGGGTGAACCATCTCTTGAATGCCTTAGCTTTTGATTACGTCTGCTTACAGTCTTTTGGCAAGAACTAATCTCATGGCCCCAATGTAGGCTACAAAGGAGGCTGGTAAATATAAACTATATATTGTCTTATAAACTTTGAGTATGTTAGGCCTTTTTGGGTGGCAAGTAATGGAAGAAACTCAACTAAGACTACATTAAGTGAAAAAGGAAGTTTGTTAGCTCACAAAACTGAAAAGCGGGGTTGTTACTAGACTCAAGCATGGCAGGATCCAGAGACTCAACTTAGGTAATGAGTTTTGGTTTCTCTCCATCTCTGAGCTCAGTTTGGCTTGGCTTTCGTATTTAGGATGTTTTTCCCTGTGTGGTGCTTAATAAAAATGACTGCCAGCAACCCTCAGCCCATCTCCTCCCAACTTAGTAACATTATTGGAATAAACCAATCTTCCCTTAAAGTGCTCAGGGAAAAGTCCTGAGAAGGACTGTGATCGGCCCAGCTTTTGTTCAGGACATCCCTGTGATAGGGACTGGAGGGAGAACAGATTAATCTCTGCTCAAACCACATGACACAAGTTTCCACTGGAACGCCGAGTTCCATTAGGGCAAAGGGGAGGAGCTGCCGGACGGTCGGCATCAGCAGCTGTCCATCCCAGCAAGGAGCACTCTGAATGCTCCCCTTTTCCCATACATCATTTGGGGCCAGTAAGTGGCGTCTATAATGCATACCTGAGGGACTTGTATCGGAAGTGATGGTGCCCAAGGGCAAATGGCCACTCAATCTTCCAGTATTTTGTGGAAATAATGGTTATGTCTCTTATAAATTTGACACAGAACACAGCTGGGAGATATGTGAAATAGAAAATCACTATGATCAATGATCTATGCCAAATCATAAAATAGTTCTTCTTTTAAAAGAAAAAAAAAAAAATCAGGACGCAACACATGGGCAGGAGGCATTTCTCACACTGGCTTTATGGTGTGCTTTATGGCCAGCCTGGATTACTGTGTTGCTGTATCTCAATCTTTTCTGGGAAGCCATCACTCCATCTCCCATGCCCATCAGCCTGAATTCAGTCCTGTGCCTGCCAGGCCTCCATCTGAGTAGCCATCTAGCAAAATAACCAATGACATTAGTGACTGTGGCCTCCTGATGACTCCTCCAGTTCTTCTCCTAAAGCCCATTTAAAATACATTTCTCATTTTCCTACACATTCAAATTTTATTCCTCTGGTTATGGAACTATAAATGTCTGCATTTCATAGAGACTCAAAATGAAGGGTATATAAGCATATATAAATCACACTGCAAAAAGTTGCATTTTCTTCATTGTACTTGATATTTGGTTGGATGAAAATTATATTGTCTGGCCACTGCTCATATTCTTCCACATCTAAATATACAAAAGCCCACGCACAATGCATTTTCCCCCGCAATTTCACAAAGGCTACTTACTGTAGACCGTATTTTAAGGTGAAATAAAATTCCTTCCTGAAATCTAACAATGCTCTGGTGGGTAGGCATATTTTTATGCCCATACGATTGGAGTTAAGTTTCATCGTATAAAAATTTGGGAATTTCAGTTGCTGGGAATTGAAAATTGATCCACTGTGTAAAATGTGCAGAATGGGAGTAATAATATTGACCCTTCCTCTAGGAGGTAACTTACAAAACAAGGACACAGCCTCTGATGACATACTGGGAAGCTCTTCAAACTTGGGATCTGATAGCTCCATAGAGGGGGAAGGCCTCCAGAGCTTTATGAAAATAGAAAAGGAATGCATTTCCCCAGTGCCTGAGAGTAGAGAGCCTGTTTCTTTGTTCCTTTAAACAAATAAACAAATAATGAGCAGGTGCTGGGGCCATATCAGAGACTAGAGTGATGTGAGCCGTGGAGGGCTCCATCCTCTACAGCTGTGAACACTACAGAGCAGAGGTGCCCTAATTCTGTTTATTCTGCAGCAAAGAAAAGAGGGCTCATTCTGAAGTTGTTTGAGGAAGTAGACTTAGGAGCCCTGAATTTAACCTTCTGCTCACCCACCCACTACATCTATTTGAGAGGTTCCTCAATCACTCCCACATCCATAGTCTCCCCAAGCCATCCATCAGTGCACCAAGGTTTTTGCACAAATTAGCAGGACCACCTTGAATAAAGATGTGTAAGCACCCACACACAGTGAACACTTGAAAAGAAAAGACATCCTTTTGAAAAGTAGCTCCCTTTTCTCTTATCCTTTTCCATGCACTTCGGCTTCTAGAAAAGACAGAACTCCCCAACCCACAGGTGTGCAGTTTCTGACAGAAACCAGCAAGCCGGACCTGGAATCTCTAGCTCCCCATTTCCTGAACAAGCTACATCTTGAAGGATCCCATTTTGGTGTTTTATTCAATACAATGACTACATTTGAGTACTCAAGAAATACGATGAACACACGTGAAGAAACAAATGAAGGGATGATTGGAATATCTCTTCAGTTGTCCCATAGCTGGCAAGACTGTACAGCGTTTCCAATTCTTCCTTTCCTCAAAATCTTGACAAGCCAAGTAAGAGATTTTTTTTCAGCAGATTGTAGAGTTTTAATTGTTGAAAGAGGGGTTTTATGTTTCCAAGAAAGAGACATGTGGCCATGGCTAACTACTCTGAAGTTAAGCGCTTCCAAAATCTACATGGCAAAACGTTCATAAACAATGGATAAACATAGGTCATGTAGACACAGCATGTGCACTTGGCAGAGCAACACAACTGACACTTGAGAGTGGGTGGGGCTTGGCCGCGTGCCCATTCCTAAATCTGGGGTTAGAGTTCCCCAGTCAGAGGAACTGATGCTGGGAAGGGGAAACCCACAGATACAGCATCACTCATCCACGTGAGACACACAATAGCTAAAAATGTACCATGGTGTCATAGAAATAATACGCTTCAGTTTCGCAAAGTCTTGGGTTGGAATCCCAAGGGTTTGACATTGTTGGAGTTTGTGACTTTAGGCAAATTACCAAACTTCTCTAAAACCTAGTTCTCTCTCCTGTAACGTGGGCATACAAACACCTACCTGCTTTGCTCACACACCAAAGGAACAAGTAGAAAGGTGTATTCCTATAAGGAAGTCTCTAAATTCAATTATAAATCTTTGGAAAGAAGCAAACGAGTGTACAGCACCTGTGAAGAAATGTGTTTGGATTAGAATTCATCATCAAGATCCTGAGTGAATTACAAAATCATGGTTATATCCCTTGATTTTAGAATCATTGGGAGCCCTGTCGACTTGATCCACTGTCCCTCTTACACCCTCAACCCTCCTTTGAAAGAGCCCAGATCCCCCTCCCCAGAGAATTCCCCCATCTCTGTATCAGTTGGCAGTGCTCTAATCCCATGTAATTGTATTAGTCTCAATAGCAGATTAGCTCTAAATGCCCCACAGAAAGGGAGCTGTCGGCCCCGCTATTGTTTTCCACTTAATGTGATTCCGGGCAGCAAAGAAGAAAGGCAGGCAGAGCCCTTCGTCTCACGTTACAGCCCACAGTTTCTAAACCAATTAAGGAAAAGGGATTTACAGTCCTCAGGATTAGAGACTCTGTTTATATTATCCTATATTTCTTCTCCTAATACCTCCCATTTTATGTCTCCTAACAGCCTTCTCTCCATCTCTGGAATGCTCTCTTGCTCTTACCCATACATTTCTCTATTCTCTGCCTTTGCTATCTGAGTGCGGTCACCGAGCCAGCTAATTCTTGCTGATTGTTTTAATTGTATTTCGGAATCCCCCTGCGTCTGCTGTCGGGAGAACTCAGGAACGAAAATACTGGGGCTCAGCCCGAGCCTGATATTCAAGCAGACCTTGATAAAGCGGTACATTTCTGTGCAAGCAATCATTCCAATTAATTGAATAAAAACATCCTGTAGGATGTTTATCAGAGAAATAAAGCTTGGCTCTTGGGAGGCAAATTGGTCAGTATCCTGATATTGCAGCTAAAGGTGCCAATTTTTTTTTTAAGACTTACATCTGATGTGGAAGGTGAAATGAGGTTCCACTGAAGTAAGAGAACAAATGAGAAGATGCCATTTATGGCTATTTATGAAAAAGCTCCAGACCATTTTAAATAAACCTTGGCCTGATCTGAGAGTTGGTCTGAGTCCCTCTTTTCTTCCTTTTCTAAGGGAAGCTCAGGCCACAAGAAGTCCAACTGATTTTCTCCTGCCCAAACGTACATATAATTTTTCCCTTGGCTGGTGCTGGAACAATGAAAACCTCACTCGATGGGTTTCTATTAGAACCAAATGGATTTGGAGAAGCATTCTTACTCTTAATGGAGCTTTTCTATTGAATTCCATTTTTCAGAATTTTATTTTAGTTTCAGTTGAATATTTAAACAGGTTTAAATTTTAAATATCTCTGCTGAACAAGCCCCAATATATATCTTTTAAATTGCTGTAATACTTCACTGGGTTTCCTTTTTAACCCGATACAATATGCATAATCCATTATGTTAGCATTACATAAGTTGGGAGTGCTCAGACACCAGGCTAAGGCACCCTTTTTGCACAGTTAAGTCACACCATTGCAACAGACTGTCTTATCAAATTATTTTTATAACAGCTTTGTTACTAACAAAGCGTAAAGGGAGTTCTAAAATTCAACCCGGGGCTCATTATTGTAGGAATACTCATCCTGATTAATGAAACTTTTATTTAAGGCTGTCCTTAAACTAAATTATCATATTCTAGGCTTTTAACATCATCAGGAAGAAAAGCAGGGTCTCCTTTGGGGGAATCGTATTTCTGAGTCTACTGGTTTTATAGGTTCTGGTTGTAATCCTGGCTTTTCCAAGGATTGCTTTGGCCCTTTGAAATGAACAAATATTTGAGTGTTCTAGGCACAAGGGGGAAAACAGAGTCACATAACTGACACCCCACCCTCAGAGAGCAATGTCCAGTCTAAAAGCCCAGATAGAGAAACTTGAAAGTTCTGAACAGCCTTAGGCTGTCTGATTGGATCTCAGCCCCAGTACTTACTAGTTCTATGACTTTGGGCAAGTTATTTCACTTTAGCTTTCATTTCCTCATCTATAAAATGGAGATAATAATCATCTATCTCCATTCTATCTCACAGAAGTAGAAATATTAAGTAAGATGGTCCATGTAAAGAACTTACCAAAGTGCCTAGGACGTGAAAGAACTCAATACTTATTATGATAGATGAAGGATTTTAAGAAACAGAAAATATTTCCAAATACAGGTAGGTCAATGTGCAGCCAAAGATATGTTGAGCTGAAGGCTATGTGGTACGTTTAAAGACGGAGATGAGGTTTCAATAAACAGATACTGGGAGAGCCTTTGCCCTGGCATTTGGGTGCAAGCTCTGGCCACCTCTCCCACCAGTATGGAGCTGAATCCAGGTGCGAGATTGCAAGGCAGACTTTGTCCAAGAAGACTGAAACTGGCATATGTGAAGAGAGCAGTGAGTGAAACAGCTGTGACTTTTTACTCCTTCACAATATTTAAACTGAAGATTCCGTGTACATTAACAGAGCTTTATAGAAACACCCCCTGCTCCATCCATCCAGCACAAAACCCACACTCACAATTCGTTCGCTAGGCTTATAAGGTTCTCGGGCTATAGCAAATTGGAGAAATTGATGTTTACCCTGAAAGCTTGTACCATCCACGATTTGTAGCTGTTGCCTGGGTGCACATCTGCCAGCACGCCGGGACTTAAATCCCTGCGTGATAACCTTTAACTCTTTGCTAGGAGGCAAAATCAATCCCAGGTAGGACTAAGTGGGAGGATGGAGGAGGAGAAGAGTGCTGCAGAGACTCGGGGGACACGCACCCCATCTATCTGTGGGCTTGAACGTATTCTGGGCACAGGGGGCAGAAATCAGGTGTGCTAAATAGAAACAATCTCTAAAGTCTTCCCATGCTGACACTTCTAAAGAGTTTCTGGTCTATGTAAGAGAAAAAGCATTTCTGGGAAATAGGGCTGATCACCTTGGGAAGGGATAAAAAAGCTGAAGTAAGTGAATTTCTGACAAATGCAGAATGCTCTATTCCTATGTGAACACTGCAGGATACACAACTGTGGCGTAAGAGGCCACCATCGCTGTCATGTTCTCTCCCTCCCTGCCCCTCCCCTCCCCCAAGAGGCTCCATTGATTAATGCCTCGGAGAGCTTGGGAGCTTTCTGCTTCCCCATATTTGCTGCAGGTGCTTCACAGGCTGTTAAGGACAGTGTGAGACATTTTGATGTATGTAAATTATGTTCTTTTATTTTACCTAATCATTATTAGAAAATTTATAGATGATAAAACAGGCAGCTATAAAAATAGAATTTTTTTTACTTTAATTATGCAAAGTTATAGGCTCCCTCAGTGACTCCTCTTTTATGGATTAAAGATGACTGCCAACGTGAAGACTTAGCCATTCTTTTAGTTCTACCCAAAGCTCCTCAAACAGTAGTAAACAAAAGCCACCCGGAATAGTAATGACAGGAACAAACATACCAGCTGAGTGGTTTCAGGTCCAACATTAAGGCAAGAATAAAACAAATGTACTTTTCATAAACAGTGATGAAATTAAAAATTGGAGGTGATTTAGCTAGTGGGGTGTGGACAATAGGATAATGGAAGGTGTGTCTTAAAGCTCTACTCCAAGCTTTAAGGAGACAGGCCTATGGTTGAACCGAATTGTATCTCAGTTTCTTCAACCATAAAATGGGGAGATTGACTTTAAAATTTTTCCAGAGTTTATTCCATGTCCACCATTCTATATAGTATTATAACATATGTTCCATCATTTTAGATGTGTGTATGAAAATAAATGGAATCCACCAAGCTGTAAAGTTGAGAATTATGCAGAATCATGAAGTAGACACCGGTGGGGGAGAACAGACCCTGAGTTGAGGGAAACCTGGAAATAAACAGCCTAAATGGATGACTGGCCGTGGGCCAGAGCAATCCCCCTGACCCCTGAGCATTACATCCTCGCCTGTTATATAGGGCTGATAAGAGCTGCTGCCTCTGTCCCGTCAAGAAGCGAGTGAGATCCAAGCTGTGAATGCACTTTGGGAAAACGAAGCCCTATACGGTAAGGCAGTGCAGTCGTTGTCATTGTTTTGTTACTTCTCTCAGTAGCAATATTGTCACAAGAGCAGGAAACTTCCACAGGTCTGTGTATCACATAACATCTGGTACAATGCTGAACACATCATATGTCTTTAACAAATAATTGTTCAATCAAATGAGTGTTAGGTTTTCACCATTGAATCCTGCTTACTAGACTTAAAACATTCAAGGATCAGAAATGACCACATCTTGAAGTTAGAGGGAGGTCGGTCAATATGGGTAGAGGGCTGAGCAAAATCCATGGCTGTGTTTCCCAAGAAAGTTCTGGGAAGATAGGGCTCCTTGCTCAAGTAAGCTGGGAAGCTTGCGTACTTTCTCCCCTTGGCCAGTCACAATTGCGTGAGCACACTGAAGACTGTGAGGAGCTCTGCAGCAGAAAGGCAGTAACAACAGCAGTCACTTCTGTTTAATCCTCTGGTCCCTGAATATATTTGTGCCCTGAGTTCATTTGTGCCCTGAATTCTTTCACTCACATTTATTAACATACGTCAGCACCAGGGTTTCACAGAACACAGCTCAGGAGGGATAAACTAAGAGTTTGCACAGCCCCACGCTGTCACGCACTTTGGATTCCAGACCAATCATGTAATCCCTCTGCTACTCAGTTTCCCGTTCAGTAAAGCCATTGTCTTCACAGGACCTTTGCGAGGCTTAAAGAAGACCGTTTAAAGTTCCCCTTCTTAAGTCATTGCTGCAGAAGATTGTCCCTGAAAACCTGAATCAGCTCCACCCCAAGTGCCCACCTCTCCCAGCACGGGGGTCTTTTACACATACGCTTACTTTTCTACCGTCTTTTTAAACTTTGGGGCAATTCCCTTGCTTAGGTGCCCATCTCCTTGTTTCCCTCCGTTTGTCTATGCAACAAATATTTCTTGAGTCCCTGTCATGTGACCGTGAACACCACAGTGCTGGAGATACAATTGTCTGTGAACAAGACAGACAGAAGATGGCAGCCCTCATGGAACTTTCTATCCAGGTGGGAAGACAGACAATTAAATACGCCATTATAATGTGTATGAAACATACCATAATAATAGCAATAGTTAATATTTATTGAGTGCTTACTAAGTACTTTGCATATATTAACTCTTAATTTTCACAACCATCACACAAGGTGGACACTATTCTCATATTTAATTTAGAGTTGTGGAAACTGAGGCAAAGGGTGGTTATAGGAAGTATGTGGTCTTGGGACAGCAGACAGCAGAGGCCTCAGAGATGTGTCTTCTGAGACCTGAAGGTGGGGTAAGAGACGGGCAGGTGAACAAATGCAGGATGAATGTTCCATGCTGACAAGGTGGGGGGGGGGGTGGGGGGAGAGGAGAGAAAAAGTGAGAGAGAGAGAGAGATGCATAGCAGGACCTGAGAGAAGCAGCCAGAGTAGAGTGTTCAAGGTCTCTGTGTGGGTGTGCAGTTAGGTGGGGACTTGGAGTGGCTGGGAGTGACCAATGATGAGGCAGAGAGGTGAATACAATAGCTAGACCAAGAAGGGCCGCTTAAGCACACTAAAGACTTAACTTTATGCTTAAAGGGAAAAAATCAACAAAGGGGTCTGTGAAATATGTTATGATCAGTTGCTCTTGCTGCACTTTAGAGGGCTCCCCTGGCTTCAGTGTGGATAAGAGATTAGAGGCAGACAACACTGGAGAATTAGCTTGGAGATGGCCGAGGGAATCAAGGTAAGAGAAGATGGTCACCAGAAACAGAATAGAGGCAGTGGTGATAAAGAGACATAGATGGGTTTGAAAAGCATTTGGAAGGAAAAAGGCAGTTGAGTGTGATGAAAGTAAAACAGCAGACAATGCCTGGCCTCTGGCTTGGGTGGCTGGGTAGATGGTAGTGCCATTCACATTCCAGTGGAGAGGGAGCAGGTCCGGGAAAAAGATGATAGCTTCAGTTTAGGACATGGTGAGTTTGAGGAATCTACAGGACAGCCAATGGACGTAACTAGTAGACACTTAGATACATGGATGTGAAGCTCAGGGAGCAATCCAAGTTCACTGTAGCCTTTCACTTGGCACAGAACACCGTGGACAGCTTTTAGGAGGCAGAAGAAGCAGGAGAAACTGCCCACTGGGACACTTGTGAATCCAGAACAGTTGACGTTCAAAGCAGTAGAGACCTGGGTCAAGAAACAAGGAAAGGAACAGAACATTTATAGGCAAGGAGCCACCGACTTTACTTTCCCGCATAGTCGATGCTTTCAATACCTTGCCCTCAACTCCATGGCTCGTCAGTAACCTTAGCACACTGATAACTTCCTACCTTGAGCACCTGGGTTCTGCTTCTCCACCTCAGGGCTTTCTCCAGTCAAGAGAGTTAATGCTCCCAGGGCAACCCTTAACCAAGGGGAAAATGCAATTGATAAAATATCTCAGCTTCCGTTTCCTCAGTGGAATCTTTGAGGAAGTGAATGTTCCGTTCTACATGGAAAGCCCCCAGGGGGCCGAGGCTGTTGCCCACAGTGATAACAAGATCACTAACACACGTGATTTTTTTTTTTTTAAACTTTTTCCCCTTTTATGTCTCAACTTCCCCATCCTCTCACTTTGGCTTCCTGGGATCATTTCTCAAATAAGTTACATGTGCTGAAGTCCTGGTCTCAAGGTCTGCTTTTGGAAAAAGCCAAACTAAAATCAAGACACCAGGTTACAATCACTTATTTGCTTCTCGATTTCTCTTATTTCTTGGATAATGTAAAGATGGAAAAAGGGTGAAGGAAAATGTAACCAAAACCAAACTGATGTGAAACAGGTGAACCTAAAACATCTCACTGTGTGAGGAAGCAAGGAAACAGGGAAAGAGCAATGAGGTTATATCAAAAGGACAGAAAAGACAGCCTGAAAGAGTTCCCACTGACAATATCCATGACAATTCGAGAGTAAAAAAAAAAATAAACTAAAATTGAAATAAAAATGTGTGTGTCTATGATGGTACCAAAAAAAAAACTGGGGGAAATAATGGCATTTACCACCACTTACATCAACTTCTTGATATGAAAATGATTAACGAAAATACTAGAGCATGTGTTTGGGCATTTTTGATAAGAGATTAATCAGAGAAATTTCTTTATACAGAATTTTGAGCCAATAAATGCAGAAACTTTAAAATTTTTTAAATTCCATTTTGCATCCCCTAATGAAATAAGCTAATTCAATCAAATCACCACTGCATGCTGAACACATTAGGTGAAAAGTTCACTAAACAACCAGACATTCACATGACACCATAGAATCAGGCCCCAAATTACCTGCTAATTACAAAAGGACTTTAGAGATATGACAATCAAAGGCAGTGCCTGATATTTGATTAGATCTTGGTTCAAGAAAAACAGCTATAAAGAGTATTTTGGGGGAAATTACAGAAATTTGAATATGAGCTGGGTACTCAGTGATATCAGGAGACTATTGCTAATTTTGTTGGAGTATGATAATGTTTCAGTAATATATTTAGGAAGGAATCCTTATTGGGAAGATGCACACAGTAGTATCTAGCAATGAAATAGAAACCTTCAAATTATGGAAAAAATTGTATATATCCATATACATAAAGCAAATATGTTAACAACATGTTAACTGTTTTGCAACCTATGTTGTAGGTGTATAAAATACTCTTACTCTTTCTCTGTACGTTTGAACATGCTTTTAGTAAAGTTTTTAAAATTATGTTGCTTATCATTAAAAAGTTACTTGATTTTTGTGAAATCTGACATTTCAGTTTTTACTTTCTCTTTCAATTTTGGTTTGCTTAACTTTATGTGTTCTTTCTTTCCCCCAAGGATTTTTTTTTTTCCTATGGGCATGGGGTATTGGGCTGACTTTTTGTTTACATGCCTGTTTTAATTTTTGCCATCTAAATTTCAAATTCTTATTCTGTTCTGGCCTGCCACCATCCAGGTGTTTTCTGTAACTGCATTTTCATTTCAGTTGCTGGGGTTTGTGCCAGTAAATAGGATGCTTATTGATATAAAGCTCCTCACTGGGATTGGGTAGGCCAACATGGATTTTTCCCAACTTGCCCTCTTGTTATATTACTTTTCAAGGGGACAACTTTGTGTGTATGTTGGGAGGAGAGGGAGGTGAAGGTGCAGGGGTGGTGCAGAGCAACCAGGCTTCAGTAATATCTAAAAAGACTGTATTTATGACAATAAGTTGAAAATAAACTAAGTCTTATACAGCTAGTGGACATGTAAATTGTTATAACCTTTCTGGAGGGCAATTCGGCAATATGTCTCAAAAGCTTTAATATTCTACATATACACTTTGATAATTCCATTTATAAGAATTTATACTAAGGAAATAATAATGGATAGTGTTCACTGAGGCATGAACATCTTTACCATAAAAACCAGAAGTCAACCTAAATGTCTAACAATAACTAAATTAGCATACATCTCCTGTTATAGACTGAGTTGTGGCCTCCCCAAACTCATAGGTGGCAGCCCTCACCCCCAAGGTGACTGTATTTGGAGAGAAGGCCTTTAAGGTGGAAATTAAGGATAACTGAGGGCCAAAGGATGGGGCCCTAATTCAGTAGGACTGGTGTCCTTATAAGAAGAAGCAATACCGGGAGTATTGGAAATGGGCCACGTACGGACACAACAAGAAGGCAGCTGTCTGCAAGCCGAGGAGAGGGTCCTCACCAGACAGCAGCCCCGCTGGCACCTGGATCTTGGACTTCCACCCTCAGAACTGCAAGAAAATAAATTCCGGTTGTTTAAACCACGCAGCCCATGGTATCCTGTTCCAGTAGCCTGATCAGACTAATACATCTCCAAAAAGATTAATAATGATGGTGATGATACAATTAAATTGCTATATAGTACTTGCTATCTATCAGGCAGAGTTCTAAGGGCTATACAAATATTAATTGATTTAATCTACATAAGAACATTATCGGGAGAGTTCTTTTATTATTTCGCTTTTATAAATGAGAAAAGTGAACTACATAGAGGTTCTGTAATTTATCCATGGCCATCCAGCTAGTAAGTAGGACTTGAGCCTGGACCGTCTGGCTTCAGAGGTCACGCTCTAAATCACAGATGCTACATCTTTAAGAAGACATTAAAAATGATATGTAAGTGGGTATTTAACTGAATATAGAGATGATATTCGATATTACTTTTTAAAGTAGGTTAAAACATACACAGTGATATATATACTTTCTTATCATATTGTATCTAGTACCCCATATGTGTGTGTATGTATATATATATATATATATATCTTCCAAAAATTATCTGTGGCCATCTCTGAGTGATAGAAATAAAACTCTTGGGTGGGAAGGGACAGACTGGGATTTCAAAATTTATAGATTCTGACAGGCATATGCAGAATAGGTAAACAAGATGATACTGTATAGCACAGGGAAATATATACAAGATCTTGTGGTAGCTCACAGCAAAAACAAAATGTGACAATGAATATATGTATGTTCATGTATAACTGAAAAATTGTGCTCTACATTGGAATTTGACACACATTGTAAAATGACTATAACTCAATAAAAATATTAAAAAATAAAAATAAAACCCTTTTCTCTTTTCCTTTTTTTGGCTATTATATATTTTATATGACAAATCTATGTAGTTTCATTGAAATTTATTATAACATGTTTGCTTAAAGTTAGAGTGAGATATTTAAGAAATTAAGTAAAGAAGTAGAGGAAAATGATGTGAAAGAAATTAATCCCCCTAGATGGAAAGGGGTAAATATCAAAGACAATGTTCTGAGGAGTGGAGTAGAATCTGAATGATGGCCAAGAAGACTTAGTCAGAGACACCAAATTTTGGTTTGTTGAGCATCCAAAGTGAGAGCTAAAATCAGCAATTTGCAGAACTTGGATTTCAACCAGTATGGTCTATTTATTAATTTGTCACCATTTCTATTAACCAGTTTAGGATTTATGATTTGGCTAAATCCCTTCAGTAAAATCACAAATGCTGTGTGAAGTGATGAAAAAGGAGACAAGTAAGGATACTATAGCTGTTACAGTTGTTACTGCATGCTCGTGCTCCCAGGTGTGGGAAGTAGAATGGCATTTATGCGTGACCTAGGTAAGACACCAAATTAGAAAGATTTTTCAGAACTCAGGAGCTGGCAGACAAATGGAGGGCACAGGAAGCCTTGGGGTCAGGGGACGCTTATAGGGGGCAGTGGGGAGGGGGATTGTAGTGGGAGGGGAGGTTGGTTTGCCTGGGGGCATTCGAGTATTAGGAAATGAAAGTAATTTCAACTGTCAAGGATCCGATAACCAGAGAAATCTAGTCCTGCTGTGCAAGTCACGCCTCACCTTGATACTCAGTTATGGCTATCTGTAAAAATATTATGGGTCAAATCCCATTAAGGGGAACTTCAAGGAAGTTACAAGATCTTTCACTGGGCTGGAATTCACTTCAATGTCGTTCAGAATCTCATTGCCAGTACTTCTAGGTCATTTCCCTACGGTCAAGGACTGGTCATAAAACAAAACAGAAGCCCAATTCCCTCAAAGATGAGGTGGTTCATTAAAGTTGCTCAAGCATGCAGACCAAGGCAGAAATGCGCTCTGGCAGGAGCCAATCCTCTCTCCCCTCTGACATTTCCCGTTTTGTTTTTTCTTACTCTCCAGAGAACTGGGCCAATTACAATCCCTTGCAATTTTCTTTTTTTTCAGGAGAATCATATTTTACTCTTTATTTGTGTTACACTAGCTGGAGCCTCTTGTGTTACATTTCTTTCCCAGTTTGCATTATATTATGCAGCGAAGTGTTAGATGTTTTCATTATCACAAGCCATTATGATTGGTAAAAATTGTACTGACATTATATACGTATATACACACACACATATATATGTATAACACCTATATATATATGTATAAGAAAATTTTCAGTGTATCAAGATCAACAAAATCCTATTACCATGGGCCATTGGTTAGAGCATAGAGATATTTTCATTGGACGAAACCTTGGGTTTAAGTGCTATTCGTAATAATAGTATTTGTCTTATAATAATAACGTATAAACCCCCTATTGTATAATAAAAAGCAACATTTCTCAATAAAAGAATTGAATTGAAAATACAAATATGAGTCTCTCAAACTTCTATTATACCAAATGCTGCCCGTGTGTATGTGACTCAACTATGAAAGTTAGTTCTCGATGGTGAATGTTTAACAGAATTCCAGAGACTCTTAAGGGAGTTTCATTTATTTACACATGCAACTCATTTATTTAGCACTAACTATGTGCAAGGCATCTTTCTAGGGTGTCGTAATAATTAATAAAAAAGAGGCAAATTTCTGCCTTTATGGAGATTACATTCTGGTAAATAACAAGTAAATAAACCTAGAAAATAAATAAGATACAAAAGAAACTATATTCTCTATTAGAGAAAGACATGCAATAAGGGAAGCAGTAGCAAAAGCATTTTCTTAATGAGGGAGGGAGTTGTAGTTTTAGAGACAGTGGAATTGGAAGGCTGCTCTAAGAATGTCACTTTTGAGCGAATACCTGGGATAAAGGGAAACCTGGTGATGAGGCTACCTAGGGGAAGAGAATTCCAGGCAGAGAGCAGCAAGGAGAAGAGCTCTACGGTATGAGTGCGCCTGGTGTCTCTAAAGAAAAATTAGGAGGCCAGCATGGCTGGAGCAGATCAAGGAGTGACCAAGGGAGAGAGTGGGAGAAAGGAAGTCAGAGATGAGACAGGGACCAGCTCAGGCAGGGTCTTGTAGGTCATGCTCAGAGCTAGAAGCCTCTGAAGGGCTTTGGGCGAAAGAAGCATGAGGAGTCACAGTCCCTTCCAAGTCACATCGTGGGCAACGCCACATACTAATTGCGTAACACTGACTAAGCACCTACTTTTCTGATGATACTGTGATGAGGTATGTGAAAGTTATTTTAAATAATAAAACATCAAACTTCCATGAAAGAATTGAGGAGATTATTGTGTCCTCTTTCCTTCTGAGGTTGAGAACAACATCTACTATAAGCTGCAGGTTTCTTTAACCTGTTGTTAAAACCCATATTGGTCAGACCCTCAGAATACAAGCTAGCTAATCCCAGATATTAAATGGAAACCATAGGCTTCATAGTAATCATTTCTTGTATTTATAATGTATTTATGGCACTGCCTCTTTCCTTTCAAGAATGTATCTCGTTTTCAAACTATAAGCAAGGGAGCGGAGTAATGGTGGAGTCGTTAGGTCAAACTAACTCACAGAAAACCGTTATAAAATCTGGGAAACAACATTTAAATGCAAACATACCCACAACTGTTTGAAATCTCAGGAGAATGGCCAATAGTAAAGCAGAAACCAGAGGGGAACCTTCCCTTGAAAGAGGAACTGTGAAGCATGAGATTTGCAAATTTATGAGGCTCAGGTGACAGAACACCGCAGCCTTGCAGCTTTGTGGGTGGCAGAATAAGCAGATGGGGGGGAGTCATGGAAGGGAGGGCGCCACCCACAGACTGAGGACCCAGATCCACATGGAAAATCTAAACAAACCCTAGGCTGCAGACTAAAGCACTCATTTTTAAGGAAAACCTGGGGTGGGGGTGGGGGAGTCCAGAAAGAACACTCAGCATCCAGAGGATGAAAAATTGAGCAGAGACTCAGCTGCTGTTCTACACAGAGAAGACGGAATTTGGAGTTGAGTCCGGCCAAGTTACCTGCATTATGGAACAAATTTTGTCTTCAAGAGGCACAAAACAGAATCCAGCGTCTCTAGAACATATTATTTATAGTGGGTGGTATCGCTAATACATGTGCGGTCACAACCATGTGAAGAAGCAGGAAAATAGGACTCTTGGGTTCTTTCTGACACCACTTCTGACATAAAATGAGGGTTTTTTTTCCCCAACACCAACTATATGGTGCCTTTTCCAACACCAGCTCTCCAATTCTCAGACACTAACTCTCCAGAGTTAGAGGAAACACCACAAGTTAAGGCACTTTGTCACTCAAGTCGCCCAAACTTCAGATGCCAGTCACAAGTCCCAGGGAGACCCCTAATTCTGACTAACCAGCTATAAATCAGTGTGATAATTTACCAGAATGACTCACAGAACTCAGGAAAGTGCTTTACTGACCAATACCAGTTTATTATAAAGGATACAATCAGGAACAGCCAGAAGAAAAAGATGCATAGGGCAGGTTATTGGGAGAAGAGGGGAAGGAACACAGAGTGCTTCATGGTCTCTTTGGGTGTGCCACCCTCTCAGCACTTTGTGTCTTCGCCAACCTGACAGCTTTCCAAACCCTATTGTCTAGCAGTTTTCATGGAGGGTTCATTACAAAGGTGTGGCTGATTAAAATGTTGGCCACTGGTAATTAAACTCAATCTCTAGCCCCTCTTCCCTCCCCAGAGGTTAAACCTTCTAATTATGGCTTGGTCTTTCTGGTGACCAGTCCCTATCTTGAAGCTATCTAGGAGGCCCCCAGCCAAGAACCATCTCGTTAGCATATCAGACACTTATAACTCGGAGGATTTCAAGTGCTTTAGGAGCTCTGTTGTAGGAACTGAGGACAAAGATCAGCTATTTTTTGCTATGTCCCAGTGATCCACACCAAGAAATAAAGTGATCATTAGAAACCAACCTTATAATGATGCAAGTTTTATCATTAAACAGGTAAAAAAAAAAACTTTGATGTAGACATAACTATATTCAAGAGCTTAACAGGAGATACATGCAAATTAAATGAACAAATGGGAGTCGCAGCAGAGAAATAGAAACTATTATAAAGAGCCAAAGGGAAAATTCAGGGCTAGAAAGTACAATAACTGAAATTTTAAAATTAACGGATGGGCTTAATAGAAGATTGGGGATTGTAGAAGAAAATAATTGGTAAACTTAATGTGGGTCAAAAAGTTAAGTACTCAAAAGAACACTGAAAAAAATAAGATTGAAGAAAAATGAAAAGAGCCCAAATGACCTATGGAACAACATCAAGCAATTTATCATACATGAAACTGGAGTCCCCAAAAGGAGGAAGAGAGAATGAGACAGAAAAAGTACTTGAAGAATTAACGGACTAAAACGTCCTGAATTTGGTAAAAGATATCAGTTTACAGATCCAAGAATCTCAACAAACCCCAAGCAGGTCAAATGCAAAGTAAATCGGACAAGGGTACATCAAAGTCAAACTGCTGAAAAACCAATGATGGTAACACAATCCTGAAAGCAGGTAAAAAGAAATGGCAAATTGCATCCAGGAAAACAATGATAAGAATGATTACTGACTTCTCAAGTGGAGACCAGAGGACATGGTACAACATTTATAAACTGCTGAAAGGCAAAAACTGTTAACCCAGTATTCTATATCCAGTGAAAATATCATTCAAAATTGAAAGCTAAAATAAGACATTTTAAGATGAGTAAAAACTGAGTGCATTTGTTGCCAGTAGACTTGCACAGCAAAATATGCTGAAGAAAGTTCTGCTGGCTGAAGAGAAATTACACTGGAATCTATTGAAAAAAATGAAGATTTCTGGAACTAGAAAATATGTGGGTACATCTAAAAGAGAGAGAGTTAGATAAGTAGATAATAGATACAGATACAGACATGTCAACATATACAGAACTTTCACACAAAATACACGTGCTAGATGGTGGATTCTTGTTATTCATGGTAATTACGCTCTATAAAGTATTCATGAGCATTGAACTAGCAAATGCTGAATTATTGTTCCTAGGGGAAATAGAGGATTGGATTCCTGTGAGCCTCTGATCACCACATTTTCATCCAATCACTACAAAACTTTGTTTTATGTGTGTTTCTGCTTAAAGACAAGTTATTTTAATATATAGTGTTGATTCATTAACATTGAACTCAGCCAACAGCATTATAACTCACGCCCAAATGAAGCTTATCTAATACATGTATTTTCCCACAGCCTTCTTGTGGTCAAGAACACCAGACAGAACTTCAGTCCTACACTTGGGGGTCATTTTAAATAGCAAAATCACCAACAAAAAGCACAAAAATGCCAAAGATGTGGCACTAAGTAGACTACGAAGAGGACATGTTCACAGTGTGAGAGCTGACATAAGAAGGCAGGGCACTGCCTTGTCTGAGCTCAGCTGGGAATGTGCACGTCACTTGATTCCAATTTTTCACCTCTTTGTTCATGCCTGCAAATGACTATGAAAGAACCTTGAGTATTGATTTGGGGTTACAAATACATTTTAGTGAGTAGGTGAATTTGCAAATACAGAAACCCTAAACAATCAAGATGGACTGTGCATATATATATATATATATATATATATATATATATATATATATATATTCTTTTCTCTTAAAAATACATAAGACAATTTACCATATATAAAATTATATATACGGGATTTGTAATACATGTACAATTAATATAAATGATAAAATAATACAAAGAATGAAGGGGCAGATAAATCTATGCTGTTTCAAGGTAATTATATTTTATAGTAAGCAACATTCCATCAACTCCATAGATTATGAAAGTTACAATGCATATTATAATCCCTAGAGCAATCACCAAAAATATAATGTAAAATGTACAGCTAAGAGGTCAATAGAGGAAACAAAATAGCATACTAAAATATTTTGTTACTGCCCCCCAAAGTGCAGGAAAGGAACAATAAAAACAGATGAAATAGAAAATAAATAGCAAAATAGCAGATCTAAGACCAGCATATCAATAATTACATTAAATTTAAATGACTAAGCACATCAATAAAAGCCAGAGACTGACAAAAGATCAATTTAAAAAATTTTAAAAAGTAAATCTTACCTCTATACTGTCTACAAAAGATGCACTTTAATGCAAAAATGCAAATAAGTTGAAAGCAAAATGATGAAAAACGTTTTATCATGCCGATACTACTCATACGACAGCTGGAGTGCCTGTATTAATATCAGACAAAATAAACTTTGAGACAAGGAGTTTTATTAGAGATAAAGGATAATATTTCATAATAATAAAAGGGTCAATTCATCTGAAAGACATAACAATTTAAAACGTGTATGGGCTTAATTTTACTTCAAAATACATGAAGCCAAAACTTACAGAACTAAAGGGAGAATTAAACAAATGCACTGTCATAGTTGGGGATTTATAACATTCTTTGCTCAGTAATTGATAGAATAAGACAAAAAATTAGTAATAATAAAGAAGATTGGATCGCTGTTAACCATCTTGACTTTATTACATTTGTAGAACACTACCCCCAATGCAGAATGCACATTCATTCTCAGGAAACATGAGACGTTCACTAGAAGAGACCATAGGCTGGTCTCGGCATACTTCAAATGACTGAAACCTTATGGAGTATGTCTCTTATTACAAAGAATTTAAATTCTAAATCAAGAACAATAAGCTATCAAGAAAAGCCATAAATACTTGGAAATAAAACATTAAATTTCTATACAACGCACGAGTCAAGGAAGAAATTACAAGAGAAGTACAAATAATTTTTCTTTGAATGAAAATGAAAATACAACATACCAAAAATTTGTGTGATGGGCTAAAGCACTGTTTTAAGTGATATGTTAAGATTTTAAATGCTTATGTTAAAGAGAAGAAAGATATGGTTTCAAGAATCTTTATGGTGCTAGAAAAAGATGGGAAAGATGAATTTTATTAAGTGGAAGAAAGAAACTAATAAAGAACAGAAATCAATAGAAGAGAAGTAGAGAAAAATTTTAAAGCTAAAGACAATTCTTTGAAAATATCAATAAAATCAATACTCCCATAATAAAACTGATTAAAGGGAAAAAAGAAAACACAAATTACCAAGATCAGGAATAAGTAATGTCTCATGATACAAGGTTGATATTACAAAGATCAATTATATTTCTGCATACTAGAAACAAATAATTGAACATTTAAAATTTCATTTCATTTCTAATAGCATCAGAAAACATAAAATACTTAGGAATAAACATAACACAAGGTGAGCAAAATCTCTGTACTGAAAACTGCTAAATCACTGAGAGACGTTAAAGAAGACCTAGATAAATGGATGGGTATACCAGCTCATAGATTGGAAAACTCAACATTGTTAATTTCAAATTAATCTGTAGATTCAATGCAACCAAAATCATAATATTGCCAGGATTTTTAAAAATAGAAATTGAATCTCAAAATTTGTATGGAAATGCAACTGACTTAGAATAGCTAAATAATTTTGAAAAAAAAAACCCACAAGTTCAAGGACTTACATATACCATCTGCCTTCAAAAGTTATTACAAAGCTAGAATAATCAATGCAGTGAGGTATAGGCACAAGGATCGATAAATAGATCAATAGATCAGAATAGAGAATCCAGTAATTGACCCACACTTATACAGCAATTGATTTTTGATAAAAATGTCAAATCAATTCAGTGTGGGAATGGAAAGTGTTTTTTAATCAACGGTGCTGGAGTAAATGGACATCCACATGGAGAGGAAAAAAGAATCTCAATCCTTTCCTTATACCATAGCAAAAAATTAATTTTAGATGACGTTAGACCCAAGCATGAAACAGTGTAGCTTTCATAAGAAAAACTTTTCTAAATAAAAGCAAACATAGGACAGCTTCATAACAGAATAAGTTAAAATATTTCTTTAGAAGAACAAAGAAAGCAATAACCAAAGGGAAAAAAATGATGAATTATACATTGTCAAAATCAAAATCTTCTGTTCATGCAAAGATAATGTTTTTTGTTTTAAAATGGAGGTACTGGGACTTAACCCAGGAGTTTAGGCATGCTAAGCATGAGCTCTACCAGTGAGCTATTACACCTTTCCCCCAGAAATACTGTTAAGACAACATACTGACAATTCACAGATTAAGGAGAAAATATTTACAAAACATATATCTGACAAAGGATTTGTGTGCAGAATAGAGTACAGTTTTTAAGATGGGCAAAGGACAGTCACTTCACAAAAGAAGATATATAAATTATCAAAAAGCTTTGCACAGGAAAGAATTCAAGAGTGAGCCACATTCAAGCAAAAGTAGATTTATTCAGAGAGATGCACACTTCATAGACGAAGTGTAGGCCATCTCAGAAGGCCAGAGAGCCCACGAGGCATGAGGAGGTGGGTGTTTAAAGTGAAAGTTGATACATACTCCATAGACAGAGTGCGGGCCATCTTGAAAGGCAGGAGAAAGGCCATGAGGTGCAGGATTGTTAATTTTTATGGGCTCAGTAACTTCATATGCTAACAAGTGGGAGGATTATTCCAACTACTTTGGGGAAGGGGCAGGGATTCCAAGGAATTGGTCCATCACCTACTTTTTGATCTTTTATGGTCAGCCTCAGAACTGTCATGGCGGCTGTGGGAGTGCCATTTACCATGCTAATATATTACAATGAGTGTATAATGAAGCTCAAAGTCTACTGGAAGTCAAATCTCCTGCCATCTTGGGCCTTAAGGCCTCGTAGGAGTTGAATCTTCTGCCATCTTGGTGCTAATTGTGTGTATCATTCTTTTAATGGTTGTGCCCTGCACCCTTTCCCTCCTGTCTCGCCTGGAGATAGTGAGGGAGAGAAGGAGAGAAAGAGAGAAGAGAGAAAGATTGGATTGAAAAAAATGAAAGAAAATGTCTTGATCCAGCAGTCTGGCAGAGTGAGTCTTACTCAGATTCCTTCCCAGTACTAAGGACGTACGCACACAAATAGAGTTAGTGGAACAGAGAAACTCGCCCTCCCTCCAACACTTAGCTTTCCAGGGGCGTTTGCCTCTCCCTGAAGTAGGGTGGTGTGGTAAGAGCAGTCTGGGATGGAGGAAAGGGGAGCTAAAAAGTACATCTTCTGCTATGACATTCCACCCAATGCCCAGGAATCCCCATAACCGAGGGATCCTCATCAGTTATGAGGCCAGAGATTCTCCCATTTCTTAACGCGCTCAGTCTATCTTTTCACGCTGTGTCAGCAATCATATCTTATGTCCTTTCATTTGGTTTGAAACCATAATTCACTTTTTAAAGCAAGAGGCCTTTGAGTTTATCCCTTTTCTATCTGTGCCTTCCCCTCCCCTATGACACTCCCAAATACTTCAGTTAAAATTAATTTATCTTTTCTAAGAAGGCTGAGGGACTCTAGAGGAGGCAAGGATCTAGCAGGTGGGTCTAGACACCAGAGGGCAAAGAAAATTGATCGAAGACTGTCTCTCTGGCTTCCTCTTCCTCTTTTCTTCCCTCTGCCAAGTAAACCTTTTCCTGATTACAGTAAACACCTTCTTAACAGATCAAAAGGAATGATTTTAAAGTGAGTTGCTTACTCACAAAATTCATTATGGTAATGCCTCGTCTTATTCAGCTGAGCCTGCTCCCTCCACTGCCTGGCTTTGATCTGCCACTGTGGCCTTGTGTCTGTTCCTGCAGTTCATCTACATTTTGTTGGCGTCAGACATTTTGTGAACAGCCCGGTAGCATTAGAAGAGCCAGACTGAAGACAGATTTTTCTCCCCCTACCTTAAAACTATATATATTTTGAAATGTCAGTGACAACACATGTTAGAGTTAACTCTTCCTTCCCAGCTCTGCCCCCGTGAATTCACCCTTTTACTACCGTCTATGAAATTCACGGCAGACCGCTTTTTCGCTGGAGCTCTGCAATGCAGGTTTCTTGCAGAGCATGATTTATTATTAATGATAAAACAATTTATAGTGTGCCAGCCTCCTAGACTTCAGAGTACCTTACAGATGGATAACGAAGGGAGAAGGGCCACCTGACTCTGCACCCAAAGCCACCTGGCCACCTCTGAAAAGAGAGTCATTTTGCCATGTGGTTCCCCTAGGAGTACCAGCAGTGGAGACTGCAGACAAGTAATTGGGACTCTAATTTGTGATGATATAACTTGACCTTTGGGAAGGCAGAGTGTTTTGATCTGATTTCTGCAAATGACTTACCTGGGGGTATCTCTGTGTTGCTCAGTGTCCTGGCTCCAGAAAACTAATGGAAAATAATCTATTTTGTTTTCCCATCTGCCTGCATCCCCCAAGTCACCAACAGTGCAACTCAGCCTCCTAAATACCTTTTCTCAGTGCTCACTCCCCTTGACCTCTCTGCAGCGCTTAGAACGCCTGATCAGTCACTCCTCTTTCCTCTCCTGGCTTCTCTCATGCTAGACTCCCGTCTCCTCGCCACTTGGCCATTCATTTATTTTGTCAACACTCTGAGTTAGGCTGTCCTTTTTCTGGACCCTCTTTCCTGTTTCTTCGTGATCATTAACAGAATTCTCTCCCCTGCTGATAACAAGGATTAAGTAAGTGCCTACATGCCTACCGTGCTTCCTAATTCCAATGTTTCCAGGCTATCTCCTCACACCTCGCAGACCCCCAGCAACACAGGTGGGGCACCCCACCACATTCTATTCTCACTTATTTCATGCTCTGCCTGCCTAGACTGTGTGCTCCGTGAGGGCAGGGGCCCTCTCCATCTTAGCCCACTTTGGTAACCACCTGGCCCCTGAAAGAGTGACAGAAAGAGATGGACATTATTAGCCTTCATTTACAGATAACACTGTATTTTATAGACAACGCTGATGTTTAGAGAGATTCACCCACAGTCACAGAGCACAAGAATATGGAATATCTAGATCTCTGATTCCATTTATCCATTTATCTTTTTACTGCCCTAATTTGCAAAATACACTGAAACCTATATTTCTCTCTGTCACACTGCATCCCTGCCAGCCAGTCTTCATAAAATCATAGAAGGGAAACTGTAGAGTTTATCTACTACTGTTTCTCAGATTTACCTGCAAACAGGCATCTTTTGGAGTACTTGAGAGGAAAGCCAGTTTCTAGTTCTACTGCCTACGGATATTCAGAGGGAGGACCTAGGAAATCGGGTGTTTCAACGGCTTTCTCCTCTCTGTCATTTTAAATACATCACTTCTCAGGGGCTGCAGGACCTGGCTTCACCTCCAAAGTGGGGGATGAAGGCTGTGGACCAAAAGGGACTCCACTTTGCCCTCAGAGATAAAGAAAGGGAGCCCCATCTCCACAGTTGGTGGTGATTCTCATCAACAGGGAAATTTAGCCAACACATTCAAACCAGTGGCTCTTTAAATATGATTTCAAGGCCATCAACATCACCTGAGAACTTGTTAGAAGTGCGAATTCTCAGACCCAACTCTAGACCTGTTGGATCCGAATTGATTGTGAAGATGAGGGGGCATGCTTTAACAAGTGCTCGGGGGGATTCTGATACACACCGAGATTTGCAAAGGAAGACCATCTTCGGATACCACCCAGGACAGGTGAGGCCCGTTTTAATTTACAGAAGGAGAGAACATCACCTCTTTGGTAACTCCAGTGTTTTAACAGCCATTGTCACAAGGAAACTAAATCCTTCCTTCTCTTCTTGAAGCTCACTTTTCTCTTGTTCTGGACCCAATACTTCATAGATTTGGGTTTTCTATCTCTTGGTGAATAAGATAGTTGATGTCACTATTTCTTCAAAGGCATTTTTAACTCTTGGTTATATTAGTGCTTTAGTGAGAAACTTCACAGCATTGTAACATCCAATCAAGCAATTACGTAAATATGTTATTGGTTTGGTCACCATTTTCTGCAGACTTTGCTCAGCACTGAGCCTGATGCAGACAAAGAGCTCGCTAAATAATTGTTAAATTTTCAAAACGTAATTCTTCGGTTGTGGTCATGGCAGTCTGATCAGAGGTTGTTCATAGAGGAGAATGGAAATCCCAGGGCCTCTCTCCTCGCTCTGCAGTCAGCGTTGCTGACTCAGTTCCCCTTGTTCTGCAGGGAGTCTTTTTCTCCTACATTTTATCCTAATGGGCACCTTTTGCTTGCCCTGCTCTCCTGCTGCCCAGTCTTTGACACACTGCCCATCCTGCCTTTCATTTCATTTGTGTCCAATCTCTTCCATCCACCCGGATTTCTGATTCTGTTTCCCAAAGTGCTGGTGACCCCATTTTCTCCAGTTCACTGTCACCGACAGGTGCACAGAGTTGTGTGTCTCATCCTTTAACTCTGCTCCAAAGAAAAGGCCTTTAGGTCATCATTCTCCATCTCCCCAATTGGAGCTGAAGTCAGGGGCAGCAGACCCAGAGAACTCATGTGGATAAAATGGCGGGGAGGGAGAAAGGGGGTGTGTGCCAAGTTGAATCACATGTGGGGGGGGTAGCCTGTTATTAACATGCATTAAGCACTTGGGCATGCTAAGTGCTTAATACATGTCAATAACTATAATAATAAGACACATCATGAGGAAATGGCATTGTGTTTATACCCTCCCTGCCTAGGTAGCTATTTAACATGGTCAGTTGGACATTTGGACTCAGGCCAGTTGCTACCCAGTCTGGTCTTTGCTAAGAAATTACCACAGCTGCTACAGCCCAGGAACCTCTTGTACTGCTGCCCAGTGCCCAGCAGGGAGATGCAATTGTCCAGAGAATAGGTTTAAGGAAAAAACTAGGAGTAGAGTTTCCCAGGCAGCATTTGAAAAGCTAATCTTTTGATGTCTAACAACAACTACAAAAGAAAATGAAGAAAAATGCAGTGCGCTGTGAGAATCAATTGAGATGGGAAATATTCGATAATTTATAACACTTCTACAGCATGTTCCCTATAAAATTTAACCAAATTGAATCTTCGTTTTTATATCAGAGTATCTTCCTACCTCATAACTGCATGGCTATTAGGTATGTGCTTAGTTAGCTGGAAGACTGGAAGATAAAATAATTACTGATGGGTTAGAGGCTTCCCCTAGAGAGGGGCATTACTGAGGCAGTGTACGGAAAGGCAAGAGCACTGCTCTTGGCGTCAGGACATCTGGGTTTGACCAGAGCCTCCTCAAATTACCAGTCTCATAATATTTGATGAGCCTCAGAACCTTTCTAAGCTTCGGTTGCTTCCTATGGAAAACAGGAATAGTGATCCTTCTCCTACCCATTTAAAGAGCTGTTTTGATAAAAATAAGAGATAATACACATAGAAATGAATATTCAGGTTTGGCTATAATAATGCTGCATAACAAACAATTCCACAATGTTAGTGGTTTATAACAACACTATTTCTCCCCCAGGGAGTTTTACATCAACTGTGGCTCAGCTGAGCTTAGCTGGGCTTGGGTTCAAGTCTGCCTCTCATTCTGTGACCCAGGCTGAAGGTGTAATGGCCATTTAAGTTATACTTGACTCATGGCCATTGGCTGTGATGCAAGAGAGCAAGTGGAATCTTACTGTGGCCCATAAAGCCTGAACTTGACAGTGACACTCACTTCAGCCCACATTCCGCTGATCAAAGCAAGTCACATGGCCAGGGCTCATGTCAATGGGAGAGCGGGGTATCCTCAGCCCACAGAGAAGCCATGGCCTGGATGGGAGACAAGGAAGAATTTTGAACAAATCTAATCCATCCTGGTGCATAGTATCATTTTGAAAACCATAAGGTAACATTTAGCTGTTGGGGTGGTAATGATGATTACTTTAGCCTTGGTTGGTTCATGGTCAGAAACTGTCTGCAAAAGATGGGATTTGGAGCTTTGTAGGGAAACAAGCATTCAAAGATGTAGTTCCTCCTTTAAATGTTACAGTTCTTGATCATAATCTCACAGGAGGCATCCGCAGCTAATTAAGCATGAACATAATAGCCAGATACAGGTTGGAAGATACTAAGACAGGGTCTGATCAGGGAGCACAACTTCTCGATTATTCCTGATCACTCCCAGGAGATGTGGTAGAGTTAGGGGTTCTGCCGGTTCAGAAGAAGGAAGTGTCAGGACACAGGGAGCTCAGGGTGAGGGCTCACCAAGCCTCTTCTGCTACAAGTAGCATCACATGAAAAGCCAGGATAGGTTTCTCATATAGTGTCACAAGCCATGGCAGCTGGCTGTTCTATTTCTACATCCCCCCTGTGCAGTTGCACCCACTGCTTCCACATGATATTGACCAGATCGAGGGCACATGTGATCAGGACTTCCTGTGTTACCAGGCCCAGGAGAGGCAGAGCACAAGGGGGCTGGCCGGGGCTCATACCCACTCAACAAAAAGCTCCTTTTAAACTTACAAGTGCTTGCAAACTGGAAGAAATGGTGATATCAAGGATCAAGATTATGCATCTACTTGGCAAATCAAGGAAGTGACTGGAAATAAAAAGGAGTGGTTTTGATGGTAATATAGAATAGTAATTATACAGGGATGCAAAACACAAATGAAAATTTCACAGGCAACGGTGGGCCAGCTGTATACAAATGTGCTTGGAAAAGATAGGGAGTCCCCACGGTGAGGCCAATGCTTTGGTGACTTTACCAAATGACTGTGATCCCAGTCCCCATAGAGCAGCATAAAAGTCCCAGCCCAGAACCAACATAATAAGCACAGAGAGGATTCACTTTTATGTAAAGAGCAGAGAAGAGAAAAGAGATTTAAATAAAGCATGTTGCAGTATAGACATCATTTATTCAAAATGCATTTCATCTAGCATCTAAGACGTTTTTGCACTGTGCTTGGTGAAGACACAAACACAAAGGACAAGGTCCCTACTCACAGGAATGTATAGCCCAATCTGTGTGTGTAATCCCCCGGTTCTACATGTGCAAGAAATGTGAGAGACCAGCATGAAAACCATAATTGCAAAACAGTGGTGAGAGCTTGAATGAAGTTTACCAAAGTAATGTCTCTCTTTTCTCTCAGTCATCAATCACCAAGAAAAACTCTAGGAGATTTTGGGAACAGGGCCAGTTAGAGCCAACCTGGAGATTCAGGTATTCTTCAGGTTAGATTGGGTCTTAGACCAAACTGGACTGCTCTGGATAGTGGACCCAGTGGTCCAAATGAGATTAAAATGAGCTAACTGGCCAGAAGAATGATGGTCAGTACAGGAGTCTTTCTGACTTTTGGGCAGTGGGCACGGTCTGTCCTTACAAAGGATGTGAAGACGAGTATGATGCGCTCCTGCCCTCAACGTGCACATGGTCCAGGAGGGTTTTATGTGTGTATCTCATCTCCCTAACAATCTGTAACAAGTGCCTCGTTCCTTGTACTACTCCGAGCCCTGAGCAGAGTACCGAGACTGGAAAGAAACAATTAACATGAGAGATATATGAATACAAAGAACTGAGGATAAAAGGAATATTGGATCCAAAAAGTCTGAAATTTAGCTATAATCCTGGGCCATGTTTAGTTTCCAAAAATATATTCCCCCTGGTTTTTGTTCTTTTCCTTATCTTTTGTGCCTCTATTACCTGCTGAAACCATAGCATGGCCTCCCATACCTCATCTGTGGGGCCAGAAATGGAAAGAAGACATTGAAATGGTATCATGTTACTAGCAACTTAATCCTCTGTTTATCATTGTCATTTCTGTTTATCACTCTGAGGGTGGGACCAAGGGGGAGGAAAGGAGAGGAAAGAAGAAAAGTATGTTGGGGCAAAGAAGAAGTGGTATGGCAGGATCTGACTCTGCTCAAGAGAAGAAAGTGAAAATGGTATTGTGGAGAAAAGCACAAGGCTCAGATTTAAAAAGAGCTGGACCTGAATCCTGACTCAACATCTTACTGGTGGAGCCATCTTTGCCAAGATAATTAATCTCTCTGAACCTCCATTTCCTTGTCTGCAAGATGAATGTTAGATTATCTATTTTGTAGAATTGTTCTGAGAATTTAAGGAGATATGTGTATGGAGGAATTTAGCCCTGTGTCTGGTGGGCAGGAAAAGATCAGCTAATCTGGCCCCCTTCTCCTTCCATCACAGTAGGGCTATTCTTCAAGTCCTGAATTAAAAAAAAAAGAAAAAGAGAGTGACAAATACGGCCGAGCAAATATAATGTGCTTCATAAGAAAGCTTGCTCTCAGAAAAATTCAATGTTAGATACCATGGACTATTTCTGCCCAAACCTACAAAGCCACATGGCAAAAATGCCAGCAGGAGAAGGATGTGTGTGTACGTGGAAGAGGATTACATAAGTGAATGCACGGAAGTGGTTTGAATCCTGCCCGGTACAGAGGAAAAGCTCAAGTAATGTCGTTGCTGTGTTGTTACTATTACCACTTGTAATGATATCCTTATTATTGGCTAAATTGACCACACACATTCTTCCGAATAGCTGACCAGTCTCACTACAGGTGATGGAGCCCAAGCTTTTTAATTCAAAAGCTCAGATGGAGTGTTGGTGTCGAGGAGGGAGAAACAGAAAAATGAATGGTTTGGCTCTGAACACCATTGTTTCTGGGCCTAGGACACTGATTCTCTTTATGGCTACCAGGAAAACTGAACTAACGTGACAGTCATTTGTGGACCATTTCCAGGATGCCCGCACTTGCCTTGGAAGGAGGCACTCTGGTCAGTGTCCAGGAGGACTGACAAAATCCCAGTGAGTGGTTCAGGTTCAAGGTAAAGGATTTAACCCTTTAACCTCTTTGAGAAGGAGGCCCTTTGTTTAAATATAGAAATAAGGCGCAGAACATTAGACAGTGTAAAGCATTTGTAATTGTCAGTGCTTTAAAGCACCGTTGCTGCTGTTTCACTTTTATGGCTACTACTCTTTCACTGTCAGTTGTGGAGCCCCTGTGCCCGCTTGTGCACGCAATGTGGCAGAATATCCCTTGAAAACTCATTTCCTCACAACTAGAGGCCAGAGGGTAGATTTCCCACCTCTCTGTTGATGCTAAAATCAATCTCAGAACCCCGCCTCTGGGTAATACTACCTGGTCCAGCAGCTTTCCTTCCTATTTTCTGTTAAAAATGGCTCATGAACTTGGGCATTTGAAGGAATTTTAGCCGTAAGGAAAAAGGAAAGGAAGTAGGCTGACGGATGAGGTTTTGGTGACCAGTTCCCCACAGCTGCAGCAGAAAATAAACAGGATTCAGATACAGGAGCTCAGATTCCCTCACACCCTGGGAAAGGCGGTAAGAAATGGAGATGAGGGATCTTGCAGGCCTACCCACCCCGTCTTACTCAGCTCTCCTCCTTCTCCAGGAGAGGTGTGTCGGTAGCCCTAACTCTTTCCCTGGCCTCCTAAGTCTGGTTGAGATAAGAACTTGAAACCAGAAATTCCTCCCCAGGCTTCATGCAGAACTGCAGTTCTCTCAGACAAGGACACAGATCCAAAAGCCACTCTAAACGTGTATTATCATGTAAGACCTCACAGCCATTTAATTAAGTTTGGGGAAAACTCAGGCTGGACATCAAAAGGGGTTGATGATTTGAGTCAATAGAAAGGAGTTCTCAAAGCTCTAAAGAAGTCACCCCATCTTTGAAGAGCACAGATTTGAGCCTCCACGGACGGCAGCTGCCTCAGCCCTTTGGAGAGACGGGCTTTTTGTCCTGGCATTAACAGTGCCCCGGCCAACGCCGTGTGGCCAGACAGGAGCCATGTCCCTGGGGAAGTGGGGCCTGAAGGGATTGTTGGAAGTGATTCCATTTCCACTGAAACACATTTTCCTCTCTGCTTCTTCAACTATTTGTTCTCTGTCAGCAACTTCACAGGTGGCCTTGGCTCCTCCAAGCCGGTCAGCCGAAGATCAGGATCAAAGAGACCCCTTCGCCCTGAGTACAGACCACCCGCCTAGAAAATGCCTCAGCCGGCATCCTCCCCACCTTCCATTTTCTAAGTCCAGTGTTTGGCATGATTTTCTACTCTTCTCCCTGATGCAATCTCTGGGTGTCAGTCTGTGTCTTCGATTTAAGTATCCAGGTCAACAGCATACATCGCCCGCCCACCTCACAGCTGGGAGGGCCGTTCCACAGGCTCTTCTATACTTGATGTTTTCATTCCAGCTCAGGCCTCCCTCCCTCCAATGGCAGCAGCAATCAGGATCATTAGGGGGAGGCAGCTGAGGACACGAAGCAGGGTTTATCATGAAACCAACGACTAAATCTTCGTGCTCACTAGACCTGGCACGGACTCGGCTACCTCTGGGCTTCTATGTGCCTGCAAAGTATGACTCCTGCTTTAAAGCAGTCGTTCCCTGGTGGCAAGGGGCTGGGGGGTTGCTAAGATCAGATGTGGCCTAGAGTTAATGCTTTGAATTGACAAAAGGTTGTTTGTGAAATGCCTCGCTGCTTTATTTCTCTCTCCTGGATGCGTGAAATCCTGGCCGGGTCTAAAGATGGAGCTGGTATTAATAGAATGAAACCTCAACTAATTGCTGAGCATGCTTTGCAATATCCTCTTCGAGTCAGAAACTATGTTAGCAGAAGTCAAAGTAATATTGAGACACATGGAGGCTTTTAGGATGTCAGAAAGAGGGAGCTTTAAAAATAAATTAGTTAAGCTGGCAACAAATGAGCTGGAAATGTAAAACATGCATCTGAATCTCTTGGGTCAAAGGTAGAGAAGGGAAGGGAAGGGGATTGATTCAAGTTGACGGTGGGGGGTGGAGCATGTTCGGAAAAGGAGAGGGGAATGGGCTGGTGGGGGTGGCTGGAAAGCAGAGACCTCGCCAAAGGGGAGGAAAAACTTGAGAATAGAGAGAAAGACCAGAGCCAGATTGTGCCAGCGGGCATCAAACAGACATATTGCAAGCCCTCAGCATCTGGAAAGAGGCTTTCAGCAGCTACAACTCACCCAAACACTCACTGGCCCATCTTACTCCTGGATGTGGGGAAGAGCTGGAAAAAATCCATTCCGAGCCCAGTGCAAAGGACAGCTGACCTTCAGGGCCAGCTTTGCTGGCAGGGGCTCCCCCTCCGCCTCTCTCATGCCTATTTTCAAAGGTTTAAATGGCGATCACACAAGCGCGTGAGCACACTCACAGAAAACACCCATCTCTCCCTTCAAAAAAAAATAATTGGGGGGAAGGGGAAATCACAATTTCCTGGGATGCATAATAGTAGTAGGGCTTTGTGAAGAGATGGCTCTCGTGGTTATTTTTAGTTTTTCTTTTCTATCTGGAAAAAAAAAAAAAAGCATGTGATTTAATTTTAAATTTTGACTGTAGTGAAACACTTATACTTTTGGCTTATGATTTCCATAGCTGAATTTATTTACTTGTTGTAGTACAGGAGTTGCTATAGATCCCATGATTTAAAAGTTTTCTACCACACTGGGAAATTCAGGGGGAGGGTCCGATTCACCCCAATATCTTCCCCCAAACCTTTGCCTCCTCCTCCTGCTTGCTGAGATCTGGGTTGATTTCTGGAGCTTTTGTGCCACAATCATAGATGAAGACTTTAAACTCACAGGCCTGGTTAAGTGACACAGTGACTGAAAGTCGTTCACCCTGATTAGTCTATCAGTCAGCAAGGTTAAGTGATGGAGAGAAAATTCTTTTCAGTTGGCGGAAGGCTTGTTTGGAGAGTAAGGGTTTTGAATAGAATTCCTAAAGGAGGGACAGGAGGTGACATCAAATGAGGGGGGAAGAAAGGTGAAGAAAGATGTATGGAAGATACTAAGACGTCATCATTTTCACTCCTTGTCCAGGAAGCAGACAGACAGAAACCAGACAGGTGGAAACTGTGGTGAGCAGCGTTTAATTCACATACTCCAATACTGCACTGTTCATAAAGCTTTGTTTTGTCTTCAATTGTTTGGTATTACAAGCTGAGTTCACTTATTCCACAAATGCTCGTCGAGTGTCTATGTATGACCCATGGTGACAAGGCCGGTCTTGTGTTATGCACTTTTTGACAAATAAATGAGTCTCTTTCTCAGTGATTTTGTCGGTAAGAGCAATACTGTGATTGAAAGTAGATGTTTAGATGAATACAGAGGATAATTCTCGGGACCATGTACATAAACTCATAGGTTCCCCCTTTTTTCAAGGACATGCACAGTCATTTGTCCTGTTTTCCTATCTGATACCTGATCTCACGCTTATCACCCCCATTCAATGTGCTCCCTGAATGCTTTCGGTGACAGGGAGCTTACCATGTCTCAGGGCTACCAAGTTCTTTACAGTGGCTCTGACTGTTACTGAATTCCTTCTTGTGTTGAGCTAGAAGTTCTCTCTCTATGACTCCCGTCACTGGGTCCCCTTTTTGCCCATCAGAGCTACCCAGGTTTTTCCCACATGGCAACTGTTTCTTTACTGGAAGATAATCCCAATGTATTCCCACCATTGACTCTCTTCTCTAGACTCAACATACTACATCCATTTACACTTTTCCTACGTACCATGGTTTTCAACTCCCTTCGCCAACCAACCTTGGTGATATAGAGTTTACCCATGGTCTTCTGAAAGTGTGGTCAAAAATATTCCAAGCATAATTTTTGACCAGCTTAGGCTATAGTGAGGCTCAGTCCCCTTTCTTGAAATGTTCTTCCTTTATTAAGTGTGTATTAGATTTCTGGGTTGCCTCGTCACACGGTTGGCTTGTACGAAGCTTACAGGAAGTGATGGTCACGTCCATACCCACAGCCATACCTCTGCCATTTGTACACAGTCACTTAACTTCTGGACTCAAACATGGGCTCTTTGCACTATTAAATCTCATCCTTTCAGAGCAAACACATTATTATAGCTAGTTGAGATTGGCTGGGAGTCTTTTTTTTTTAATGGAAGTACTGGGGATTGAACCCAGGACTCTGTGCATGCTAAGCATGCAGCTCTACTGCTGAGCTATACCCCAACCTCCCTGGGAGTCTTTTTTTATTGAGCACAATAAATGTCTCTCTCAGCTTCATCTGCTGGTCTGCCACGACTAGCATGTCACCTACATCCTTGGCCAGTTTCTGATAACTGTTGAATAGAACAAGATTTCAAAACAGCCTTCTTTAATGAGGAAATCACACCATCACTGAAAACATTGAAAACCTAAAGGCCACACTCCACTCCAGACCTTGATCAGTGCCAGACTGAGCACTAAGCATGTAAATCAGTCTTGACTGAATGACCAAGAAACTTGACAGTTCAAGACCAGTGCAACGATTTTATTTTGGCAACCCAGTTTATGGTAAATTGTACCTTAACCTAATCATTGTAGTTTTTTTTTTTTTTTTAAAGGATTAGGGTTCCTTGAAACATACTGATGAATTTACACAAGATTTCCAATAAAATGGTAGGTTCCAATGATTCCAAAGTCATTTTCAGGTATGACCTCTTCCAAATCTTAACATTTCTAACTGACTTCTGGACATCGTAGAATTGTCTATTTTGTATTATATTTATTTATGAATGTAACACCTCCTTTACGACAGTATAAGCTCCTTGAAGGCAGGCACCGTGTGTGGTTCATCTCTGTACTGCATGTAGCTCTACTATAGCACTTTATGCAGTAGATGCTAAATAAACAGGTGCTGAAGGACCGAATTGCTGAGCTGGTGTAAGTACAGAATAACACCATTGGTTTCAAAGAAGGAATTTAGGACTGCATAGTGCTTTGAGGTTCTGAGACAAAACACAGCCTCACGAGTATAATTTCCCCTCCTGATTTAAAGCAAGAGGATATCCCTCAGCTTCGTGATCTTGGAATAAGAAATATTTGCCTTTAAAAGAGCCTGAGGCTTCTCACTCAACACAGCAAACTTTTTTCTTAGTCTATTCTCCCCGGAATCAGTAAGTTTTCCATCTAAACTGCCAGACAGTCAGTGTCTCCCAGTCTGCAGTAATTATCTTGACAAGGTCAATTAGTATGTTAAAAAATGATGCAGTCACTGGGCTGCCGATTTTCCTTTTACTCCTGTTTCTCAGCAGAATGCTCCTGGCGTCATTTGATGTGGAAGCTGCATTGCACCAGAGGGGGGGAAAAACTGCCAAAAGAAGGTGTCCTTCAGGCAGAGAGAGAAGGAAGAGTTTCCAGGTGCTCTGGGAGCGGGGCTGCCTCAGGCAGGTCAGAGTGACTACACCCTGTGCTGAGATGTCCGGGACTTGCTCCTTTGCAGTTTAAATGCCCAAGGAGGTTACTCAGATGCCAAGCTGGAAGTTTAGAGTCAAGAGAAGTCAGTGCAAGTGGGAAAAAAATATCCTCTCAGTGGAAGACTTTTAGAAAACTAGCACCAAAAAAATCTCTCTCCTGCTGACTGGTGGAGAGGCTGGAAATTAGATCAAGCTTCAGTCAAACACTAAATCCTTGTTGAATTTGGTGTTGTTTTTCTCATGCACAAAATTCCAAAGAGTTTGCCAGGATAGTCTATGAAATTCTCTGTGTCTCCTACTGCCTTTTACTGGGGGCAAATGCTATTTAGACAGTTCTTAAGTACTATTTTATATTCCATGTTATTTCGTTCTTAACAGCATCTAGAATAAGTTGTGTGACTTTTAGGACCAGGTTTTAGTGATGGTTAGTAGCACATTTTTACTCCTATGAGACAGTCAAGGTTGCCCCTCACATTGACATTTAAGGATATGAATCAAAGATGCGAAGGATTCTGCAGGGCTAGAAAATTGGCCCCTGTAAGATGGGAGTGGGTGCTTATGGGAGAGAAGTAAAGGGACTGCAAATAAAGTAAGTTTGGGACAACTGTCTCTTCTCTTCCCTGGAGCACTTCTGTTCCATGTGATATATTCTCATCGTGGAGATCTCTTCTGTAAGACAGAGCTGGTCCAGAGTGGAGCTTGGGAAAAGGGATTATCAGAGAATCTTGCCTCTGATATGGGAGTCCCACTATGGACGGCCTATAAGCCAGCTCTGCTCTGAGCCCTGCAGGAGTGCCTGCCTCCTCCTTCCTGAGTGTGAAGACCCAGATGGCCAATGCACAGGACAGAGGCACAGTCAGCATCCCCTGTCTCTGGTGCAGGCCTCCAGCTAAAGTGGCAATGGGGCATCAATTCCGTGGGACCTCCCCGAGGTGAGATTGACCATACAAAGCAGCAGTCACAGGATATGGGCTTGGGACAACTGGCCATAGAACATGAATAACACATCTCATAGACCTATAAGGAGAAAGATTAAACTTCTCTTAAGTCTGGGAAACAGCACAAGGAAAAAATTAGGTCCTCAAGATAGCTTTCAATATTGATCCAAAGGCTGGCCTGACAAAGAACCACTGAAAATCTTGTTTGCTGTTGCTTCTCTCCAGGGTCCTGGGATAATTTGTAATTCAAACTTGGAAAGAATCCTAAGCTATTTCCTTTAGATTTATTCTTTCCACATGTGAAACGAAATAATTAAAACACCTCATCAGCTCTTAGAGCTTGAGTTTAAAAAAAAAAAAAAAAGGCAAGGAATTACTGATTGAATCCATATTCCTCCCAATCTTCCACTAATTTAATTTAATGTCAAAAAATTATTTACTATAGTGAACAATGATTTTGCATACAAAAGGATATTCGTAAGTGGCTTTTTAATTTATGTTTGTTAGTAAATCATAATAAACCCATCACCCTCATCCCAAGTACTCAAGATCAGTTTCACAATACTTGAGGGTAAGAGGTCTCATGTGTATTTTAGTTCACTTGAAAGATAATATTTCTGTGAGGCCATAGGTTGCTGGAAATACGTGGTACGGTATCAAATGCTTTCATGTGCACACGTGTAATGGTCATTAGGCTTAATGAACAAATACCTTATAACTATGGCTGTTTGGGACAATTCAAGTTAATTCAATTTTCTTATACAGCATATGCCACGTTTATCAAAGTAAAATCATCTGAACATTAGAAATACCATGCTAGGAGGTATCTAGCCTTCCCTTCAACCAAGAACCCTGTCTTTGATACGGCCAACAGACAGTGTCTTCTGGGAGGCTGTGGCTGACCTCCACGACACTAATTATAAGAAGTTCTTTTTAAGCGTACCAAATGTTTCTAACTTCTCTTTAACAACTCAAGAATATCCTGACATTACACTTACCCAAATCCTCTTGAATTTGTGTACATTTTCAACCTGCTTCAATTCCCAAACTTCTTCCTTCAAAGATGTCTTTGGAAAACCCACCAGCTGTAACCCTGACCTCTAGACAGTGAGAAACAGGACAACAAAGTCCATATCTGTCTTATTCACCTCTGTTTCCCCAGTGGCCCATTCAGTGCCTGTAGGTTCTCAAAAAAATGCTTGTTGTTTTAATAAATTGTAGTTACTGGCCAGTAATCCCAAGGAAACAAACAAACAAACAAATGTATGAATAATTTGTTTTTGTCTTCTTCTTGTGTAAGATCTCACCAGAAGGATTGTAAGAACGTACTCCCAGGCTTCTTTCTATAGATCACCAGGCTCATTTCTTTCTCAACCCTCCCTCCCCTCCCCCAAACACACACACACACACACACACACACACACACACACCACTGCAAGTGGGATTTGTGTGAAACTGTTGATTGATACTTGTCACCTCTAGAATAGTCTTGTCTCCTCAGTCTGGCAGGCAATCCTTTTCGGCTGACCCCTCCCACTCCCTCCCCTTCGCCTGCCCATTTCAGCTGTTTAGCCTCATCTTTCATTGAGCTCTGACACACTCAGTGCTCCGGCCACTCCATGAAAGTCACCTTCCCTGCTGTGTGCTGGAGTCTGGTCCAGGCTTGTCCATGCTCCCACCTTGCCCTTCCTCAGCTCTGCCCTGGAATGCTTCCTACCTGTCATCACCACTTCCAAACCTAACTCCACTGTTACCTCTTCAGAAACTTCTAGATCAACTGCCCTGGACATCTGTATACATGCCTTAATTCCAGTGAGTGTGAATCCTGGCTGTACTTTAGAATCATTTGGAAAACAATCAATTAAATCAAAATCTCTGAAGCTGGGATCCAGTCATGGTATTTTTTTTTTTAAATTTTCTCCAGATGATTTTAATAGGCAGCCAGAGGCCCTACTTTTTGTAATCTTTTTATTTCTCCTCACTTCTCACAAGCAAGGACAAAGTCTTATCCATCTTAGCCAGTCTTCCCAGCAACTGGAGTAGTTTCTGGCCTATAAGAGATGTTCAAGCATTCTTTGTAAATTCAAAATGAAATACTCACGAAGGCACAGCTACCTTGACAGAGCTTAGCAAGTCCATAAATTCAATTTATTGGGAGTCCTATAGCTGAAAACTTTTCATAGACAGATTCTTCAAGGTTCCAACCCAGAGCTCAGGAAGTGCTTGATTTTATTTCTAACCTGGGTCATAATTCTCACTGAAAGCTGAAGTGGTAGTGAGGTGAGCAATCCTGTCCCTTACACAGGCTCTCTAAACGTAATTGTTATTGTTTAAGTAAAAATTGTAAAGGTAGCATGTTGATGTGACAATGTTAAGACTATGATTAAAGAAAAAGAAAAAAAAGACTTCAAAGAAAATAGTGGGAAGCAACCCCACCCCTGCACCGGACATACCAAGAAAGAATCAGGATGGAGGCTTTTTAACCCCCAGTCACAGTGCAGCCCCACCGCTCCCTTATTCCTGCCCCCACCCCATGTTCAGATCTGGCTACTGCTCCCCTACCTTGCCCCCAGTTGGGGTGGGTTATAGATGGAGGGTGGTTAGTGGGCGGGGAGTCACTGCCCCTGTAGGGTGACTCTGTAGACCCATTAGGTGACCTCACTAAACAGCTTGTTCCTTAGTGAAACATCTCCGGCTTCCTCGGTGGGTTGTTAAAAGGATTAAACTCTTCCATACATAACAAAGGACTTAACGTGTGCCTACAATGTAATAAATGCTCAGTCCGTGGTAAAACTGCTGTTACTGTTTGGTTGTTCCAAGCAGACACTTTCATCACATGGCAAAATAGGCCAGTGCCACAAACTGCAGCAGAAGGACGCTACCGGCATGTCTTTAGACCAGAAAACATTTCCTTACAAAAAAACACAATTTTGCTTAAGCCCAGACATTATGACCTTTTGAAATGCATTATTGACAATCTGCTTAACACACAAATTTAATTTCTGATCTCCAGACATGATAGAAAGGAAGGCACGCTCATTTCCATGGTAAAGATCTTACGCATAGTATTCAAATAATTTAATCAGTTAGAAAAATAGAAATGCTTTCTGGAAAAAAAAGGTTTTAAGTTTTTTTTTTTAAAGCAACAAATATACTAACATTTAAACCATATTTCCGCTTGTTAACTATCTGTCAAGAACAAAGTAGGCAATGACTGAGTTAACCGTTTTCTTCTGAGGAAGGTCTCTCCATGTGGACCTTTGCCTGCTGTTCTTATCAGGTTCTTCTGTTTGGAAAGGACTCATTTGTCTTCCTTTTCTGGGCCAGAAGCAGAGGTTGGTGGCTCCTGTCCCCTGTTGAGTGTCTACCTCTTTGCTCAGTGAGGGAAAGGCTCCCTGTGGGATGGCACTGAGCTGTGATGGTGGGTTATTCAGACTCCTCCTTTCTGGCTTCAATACGCAGATTCTAATCTCTCTAGAAATCCCCCTTCTTAGGCTGGTCTTTATTTCGACTACAACCTGGAATAATGCTTTTGTCTTCCTCTGTGGTTCACTTGGATCCAATGTCAAGTTTCCTTGTACTGGTTTTGTGATTCTTCATGCTCTTGTTCGCGAATTCTCCCCCAAGTGAGCACCCCGACACTGACACCATTATTCAGATTGTTACGGTTACCCGCAAGCTACTGGAGTCAGAGCATATCGCACAAGCCTGTGGGGTTTGCTGCCCAGTGGAGTTTTCTCAGGTCAGCAGGCCTGGAAAGTGTGCACAGGATCCTCTGAACCCTGATCTTCCCTGGCTTAGGCAGCACTTGTCCATTTGACAGCTTCTGCACCACCTTCAAACATCGCCGGTATTAACACACAGCAGAAGCCTTATAACAGCACACCACTGACAAGCCAATTGTACGTCCAGGGATTTATTGTAAGAATATAGTCAAGGATGTGGTTCAAGATTTCCTTTAGACAGAAGTTAGAGGCCATCACAAAGAGTTTTGTAGCAACATTGGAAATAACATTAAAATCTGCCTTTTTTTATTAAATTATGTTCACTTAGCATAGTTAATATTTAATTTAACATAATTACAATTAGTTAAATTCTGGTCCAAACAGATAATGGAACACTTTGTACAATATTGTCGAATACAGTTTTATGGCATAAAAGGTGTTTGTTAAATTCAGTGATGAACCAGGCTACAAAATGGTGTGAGTTAAAAGAGTGAATGAATCACAGAGGATTGGCCATATTCAACTTGATGTGATACAGACAGATAGGTAGGAAGAAAGATAGTATGTAAAGATAATAATAAACAACAAAATTCAATGTAGTTTGGTTTCCTCCTCTGGGAAAAAGGCCAGGATTAGGAGAGTGAAGACCATAGCAGGAGAGCCAATGGGATTGTAATGTTTCGGTTCTTAAGTTGGTTGGTAGGTTAAATTTTCACATTTTTAACCTATAACCTGCATTTTTATTGCCTGTATTGTTTTACATGTATCAAATATTACATAATAAAATACTAAAAACCGTAGATGCAATACAGCTTCACCTCAGGGCCACCGCATGCAGGTGTGCCAGTTGTCCCCCGATAGGGGTACCCAAGGGGACGCCCTGGTAAGAAAATGTTCAAGTCAGAGGAAAAGGTGTCCTTGTTGTATCTGGCATTAAAGTACTCTCTACCTGACCAAATATGCATCTGCTCAGTGGGGTCATCTTTTCTCAAGTTGATTCCCCAAAATGAATGTCTTTTTCTATTCCACACACAGGTGCTATATATGCTGACCAGCACATGCATGTGTGTGTGCGTGTGTGTGTGAGCGTGTGTGTCTTCTAGAGTTCTATTTTTTTTAATTTATTACCTATTACTTTTAACATGCAAAAAATTTAATACATATTTTCAGGTAAATTGGTTCCCTTCTCAGAGGGCAACTACCCTAAAAATGTGCATTCCCATATGACACATCCGTCAGACAATTTCACATCTGGCAATTTCACGTTTTGGTTTGGGCTTTGCTATCTCCCTCCCTCCTTCAAATCCTACTTCTGACAGAACTCCTGCGTTGCTGTGTTGAGACGGCAAATCTTTCCACAGAAGGAGCCCATCTTTTGAAACATCACCCTTTGCACTGTGGACACTGAAGAAATGCTGCTGTTCTTAAATGTTGTCAGCATATTGCAGCTCTGGCACTGAAGCATGTCCGGGTGGCCAACACAAGCTCTGCACATGGAAAAATGTGGAGAGAGAGGAAGGAGAAGACTAGGAGTGAAGTCTAAAAAATGACTGATCTAATCTACAATGTCTGGCTTATTCGCATGTCTATCTAAGTGTAAAGGTGATGTGGACTCTAATAAGTCTTGTTGTTCTTTCCCCAAATAGAAATGGCTTTACTGTTTCTTTGCCTGATTTAACAGTAATATACGTGTGGTTAAAACTTTTTATAAAATATAAAAATAAATTTAAAGGGAAGTAAAAACCACCTATAATAATTAACCTCCATAGAAAATGACTCATATTAACATTCTGGGATTTATTCTTCTTGAACTGTTATTTAATATATCGTAATCACTGTTTATGAAGAACTTTGTACAGGCAGGCACTGTGTTAAGCACTTTTTGTGTGTTATCAAAAACTCCTTATAATAACCCTGTGAAGTATTATCACTCACCTAAGATATTAATAAGGAGTATCCCCCATAAAAAAACTGAGGCCCCAAGAGTTCAGGTAATTGGTTTGTGGCCATACCCTCAGCCAGGGATGAAACCAGAGTCAAAAGCCCATTTGTCTGACTCCAAAGTCCAATATAACTCTGATAAACCCATATATGTGTGTGTGTGTGTGTGTGTGTGTGTGTATACACACACATATACACCTGTAGTATATATACTTGAATAAATACATATTTTTAATAAAAATAGAACCATATGTGATGGGTTGGACTGCAGCTCCAAAGCTTTGTCTACTCGGAACCTCAGAATGTGACCATACGTGGAACAGAGTCTTTGCAGATGCAGTTAAAATAAGGATCTAGAGATGAGATCATCCTGGAATAGGCTGGGCTCTAAATCCAAGGATGAAAGGGAGAAGACACGAAGACACAGGGGAGAAGGCCACGGGAGGATGAAGGTAGAGACTGGATGACGCGTCTCAAGCCAAGGAACACCCAGGACTGCTGGTAGCCGCCAGAAGCTCGAGAGAGGCGTGGAGCAGGCTCTCCTGAGTGAACCAGCCCTTGATTCCGGACTTCTGGCCTCCAAAACTGTGAGAGAATAAAGTCGTTTTAAGCCGAGTATGAGGTGCTTTGTTACAGCAGCCCTGGGAAACTAATGCACCACACTGTCCAGATTATTTGCTGATTGCTTTTTTCACTTAATCTATTCCAAGCATCTCTAATTCACCAGCATGCCACAGACATAAATGTAGATCTACATTCCCACTTGAAATGGCTAAGGAGAATTCTGTAGTAAGGATTTAGCAAAATTGATTTAATCAATCCCATACTGATGGATTTTAGGGTATTTTTAACTTTTAATTTTTACAAACAAGAGTGTGACTAAATTCCCAGTTGATCCCATCATTGCATGTTTTTCCCCAGCGTTATTTCCTTAGGATAAATTCGCCAAAGTGAATTCCAGGGTCAAATAGGTTTCCCCAATTAAGGCTTTTGATACATTATTACCAACCATTTTCCAGACAAGTTATGCCAATTTATAATCATACTAGCAGGGGGTGCATAATGCAGCGATGATTGAATATTTGCTCTTTGGAAACCTAGGTTTTCATAAAACACTTCTTGAGAATGTGTCTAGTGTGGGCCTGGTTAGTGTCAGCCTGTCCCTCCTGGGCCTGTATTATCCAGCACCAAAGGTGGGATTCTGAGACGTTAAAAACATGCCACAGTTTGCAAGTTCAAAAGTTCTAAGTCGAATAGAGCCATGAATTGAAAGTCTGGAGGCTCCTGCTAGCTGGCGAGCTTATTCGTGTGGCACAGCTTCTCCGTCTCTGTTGCCCTGTCTGCCTTAGGGAGAGTCTCATAGGAACAGTGTCTGGAATCGTATTGCCTGGTTTTGACTCCTGTTTCACTACTTATTAACTATGTGCCTTTAGAAAAGTTATATAGATTCTCTGAGCTTCTGTTCCCTCACAGGTAAAATAGAAATGATGCTAAGCATCTTTATTTCATAAGGAACTGAGAGACTCCTAGGGGATAATCCCCATAAAGACATTCAACAGGAGCCTAAAACAAAGTAAGTACTCTATAGATGCAAATACGTATTATTATTATTATTATTATTATCATTATCAGTCTTGCCATGTATGTGGCCAGCTAGTATAACTGATGAGAGTTCATTTCCAGGAGGCCAAGGTCATGGGTTCAACCCCAGTTTACTTGGCTTGGTTCCATAGCCACAGATTGCATCCTGGCCCTAGCCAGCTGTCTCCCAGGCAGCCTGGCAAATGCACGATTAAATCATCAAGCTCTATTGTCATAGCCAAGCAGGAGGAGGGCTTGGGGAATCCTCTTCCATTGAAGACATTGTCTGTGAAGACAGGAGCTAGGAGTAAAAAGAGTGTGAATGAAGCCAAGCAGGGTTAGGGCGGAGCTGAGCTAATAGCCCTTTGGCAATAAGGTAGAAAGGGTCTTAGTTCTGAGAGGGAAAAACAACATTAACAGCAAAGTGGTGAGTCCTTCTGTTTTTTTCCTGCCATCCTCTCTGGTTCGTCTTTGAACAAATGTAGGCTCCAATGATCCCTTTCTGGACAGGCCAAGTTCCATTGAGCTGACTTCTTCCATGTAAAGATTAGGGCGGAAGTGTTGAAGTTGTAGCCAGTTGATAGTTTCGTGGAGGAAAGTTGTCTGCACTCTTTGTGAGAGGACTTGCATCGGAAACTTGCCTTAGTAATGCGTGTTGTCTCTGTCCTTCAGGGTAAAGTGGTTAATGGAAGAGCATAGATTTCTTTGGTATTGAGTTTTGTCTTAGGTACATACCCCAAGAAGGAGCTAGTCAAGGCCAGCTTTGAAAAATTGGAGAGAAGTTTCTATAGATTTTCCCAAGGAGAGAAACTTCAGTGGCTCCGCCTCCCATATACCTACTGCTGCAAGAGGCAGGAAGTTCCCTTTTTCCAAAACAATCTTATGAAATTGTTTTCTTACAAATTCATCTTTGAAAAAGCACATATCAGCATATCTAATGCTGAAAAATACCACAATTGAGCAAGATTATAAAAGCCAGGGTTAGTTTTGCTTTTCATATGCACTGGGAGCATCTGTAAGAAAGAGCCGTACATCCCTGCTTCTGCCATGTTGGTAGGGATGTTACTGAGAAATTTATAAACCACATCACTCAATATCTTCAACATAAAGACCCACAAGAGAAAATTCTCTCATATCTGAGTGCCAAAAATTGTCTTGCTTTCCTTGAGTTATACCATGGCTTTTCCTTAGGAATGATATAAATTTTATTTTCCCCTTTTGCTTAGGCTGCCTGAATGCTCAGGGCTCAATTTGAAGATTAATTTTAGTTACTATGTAGAAATCTTTGGCTATTTAGTGTTTTCACTTTTCTTCTGTCTTGTTTTCCTAATCTGTTTACTCCTTTGTCTGCACTGAGGTTTTGTTCTACTCAAAGTATTTTTAAAGAAAGACTCAAGCCCAAAGTGGAATGAATTAGAATATAAATGAATGATTTTATAGACAGCATTCTCTAGTGGTGTGATGGTTAATATAATGGGTCAACTGCACTGGACGATTGGATGCCCAGATAGCTGGTAAAACATTGTTTCTGGGTGTGTCTGTGAGACGGTTTTCGGAAGAGATTAGCATTTGATTCATGAGACTGAATAAAGAACATCCACCCTCACCAATGTGGGTGGGCGTTACTCATTTTGTTGACTGGAGGGGTCGAATAGAACAAACAGGCTCAGGAAGGGCCAATTCTCTCTTCTTCAGCTGGATGTCCATCTTCTCCTGCCCTCATATCAAAATTCTTGGTTTCCAAGCCTTCAGATTCAGACTGAAATATACCTCCAGCTTTCTTGGTTCTCCAGTTTGCAAATGGCAGATCATGGCTTCCATAACTATGTGAGCCAATTCCTATAATAAATCTCTGCTTAAATACATGTGTGTATATCCTGTTGTTTGTTTCCCCAGAAAACCTTGGCTAATACACATGGCAAAAGCACTGCATTTGGAATCAAAAGTCCTGTTTTCAACTTTGAAACTAGTCCTTTTACTACTTTGTAGCCTTGGGACATGACATTTAACCAATTTTTCTCAGTTTACCTGTCAAACAGGAGTAAATAATATTAACTACTACTACAGTAGTAAATATTATCACAATATTGCTAGAAGGATTATATGAGCTAATAAATGTGAAGGTACTTTGCAAACAATAAAAACGTATGCAAATTAAAGTCTTCTTGGTCTAATATATATTGCTGGACAAAGCTCTTTTGAAATTGAGAGACTCTGTGAGATATTTAAAACCAATGAGAGTAGAAGATGGCTTTTAGCAATGGCTCCAACATTATCTGTACTGAAGTTAAACAACCTACAGAGCTACTTCATCAGATGTTGAGATATTCAGGAATGGGCACTCTTTCTTCAGGATCAAGACTGGCCCTTATTTACGAGCCTCTGCACTCATTCCAGCATGCCAAACTTATCTCCCTAGATATGCCAAGTAGGACCAGGTGGTCCAAGTAGCAAAGGACTCAGTCAAAGAGGACAGAGCAGTGCCACCTTTTCTACACCATTTTGGCATCCCCTTTCCTTGCTTAAAGCCCTTCGATGGCTGTCCAGCGACTTTAGGATAAGGTCCAAATTCACTAAAAAATCCCTTCAGGACCTTGCTCCTCTCTCTACCTCTCCAGCCTTATCTCCCATCCCTCCTGCTCTGTCTATGTAGCCTAAGCTTCCACCACACGGCTCTGTATACCCCTGGGCCTTTGCACATGGTGCTCTCTACCTAGAATGAACTTTGCCCTCATTTCCTCATCTAGTTCATTTATGTTCATCTTTCCCTGGGACCTCCCATGACTCCCTTGGGCATAATGGCATGTCCATTCTCTACACAACCTGGGCAAGTAGATCTCTCACTAGACTGAGCTCTTGAGACAGGGTCTGAATTTTCTTCATCTTTATATCCCCAGCATCTAGTTAATTCCTGCTCAACTAAAATCTGTTAAATAAAGATATTACAAATATGCTCATGGACCTTTCAATATCCAGTGTTTGAAGGCCAAGAAATTCATTTTAGGAAGGGTTCAAGGTGTAATGGGAGCTTAGGGAGACAAGAGATTGACTGTGGTTTTGTCTCCAAAATCTGCTTGAGACAGAAGGTATAGGGATCCTGTGTTAATGAAAAGCTTCTCTGTGAAGCCCTCCCACCCTCACTTCCAGTTGCAGGGACTCTGGCCTTGGTTTCTCCACCAGTGGGCAGCCTATGGGAGGAGTTCCCTCACTTTCAAGCTTTTAGTTCGGGCACATCATATACACTTCTGTACCTCTGGTCATTTTGATATGACCTCTGAAAACTGCACACTGTGTGCTCTCAAAAAAGCTTAGGAGGCAGGATGTGTATTGACCAGTTTTAAGATAGGCTGGGTACTTAAGTTCATGCCAACCATATATTAGTTATCCAATTTGGATATGTATCTTAATCTTGCTGTGCTTAAAAAAAAAGAGAAAGAATAAAAGCAATACCGCTCCATGGTAGACATGAGTCTGTGCCTTTCAGAGCTCCAGCTGCAGGGAATATAACTGCTCTGTGGCCCCAGCCGCCGATCTCTGAAATCTATCACCATCTTCATACCAAAGCCACACTTCACATGGGCTTCTCCCAGCCAATGACTGAACACAGCAAGACATGGTTGCCTAATGAAAGACAAAGAAGACGTGGGTCTCCTCTGATGGGCTATTTTGGCACAGGAACTCCCCAACAGACTTTCCAAACTTCCCTTAGAACTGCACTGCAGTCTAAAATGCTTCAACCCAATCTTTCCTCTTTCCTTCTCTCCACTCAGGGTCAGATGTGCTCTCCCAGCTTCCCCTGAGTACCTTCTCATTTTCTCTCACAGACATCTCCCCGAATAAATGTCTTCCACGTTCAATTTCTGTCTTAGTATCTTCTTCTTGGAGGCTCTAGACTACCACATTATTCCATAGGGTTGCTGTGACATTTAAATGATCCAATAAACACAAAAAACTTGCAGTTTCTAGGACATAGTGTAACCTCTGGTCCTACTCACATAGTATTCACTTGACCACCATTCTTTCTTAGCTGTTGATGTCCTCATAGTTCCTTATTCCTTATAATGGTAGTTGACCAATCCTTATCTCTGGCTTTTATATGTTCTGGAACAAACCCATCTATGACAGAGACTACAGTTTCAATATCCATTCTTCCATTCTTCATTTTGGAGGTAAAACTTTCCACCCCACTGAGTTTTTGCAGAACACATGGCCATCCAACTGAAGACTGCATTTTCCAGCCTCCCTTACAGTTAATAGTGATGAAATAACTAAGTTCTTGCCAGTGGAATTGTAAACAGAAGTGATGTGTATATTTTTACCATCAACTCCTTAAAATAAAATTGCCTGCTCTTCTTTTTCCCTTTTCCCCAGATAGCTGGACTAGAATGTAGATGCATTGGTGAGATAGCTTCAACCATGTGGGTGAGGAAAATACTATGATGGACATCAGAGCAATGAGACAGAAGGATTATGGGTCTCTGGTTGATCCTAAGGAATAAGCTGCCTATCTCGGACCACCCGCCTACTGCTGATTTTTGTCTAAAAGAGAAATGGCTTGTCTTTTTTGAGTCATTGTATTTTAGAGATTCTTTGTTATAGCAGCTTGCTCATACCTTACCTAATACATCATCTTTCTGATCCATTTCTATATTCCCTCTGCCTTGGTTGACCTAGGACTGGTTGACAGCACCGTCTCCTTAATCCATTAAAGCCTACTCCTCAATATGGCATTTAATTACATTTGATGACTTTGAAGCACAGCAAAACTAGTTTCCTTTGGGCAAAGGATTATCTCAAGTCAGAGCTAATAGCCTTAATGGTTTAAAATGGCACTAAATGGTTCTCTACATTTGGGCAAGGCCATCTGGTCATTTGCAGATAAGCATAATAATAAGCACCCAGGCAGATTTCCACATACGGACTGGACACAAACATGTTCCAAATTATATATGCTATAAAATTTACTGTCCTTCACTAAAACCCAAGCCACAAACTGTCCCTTACTTGGATTGCAATAATGAGTTGCCACTCAGATAATACGACTGAAATGAATCTGACTACAAAACAAAGCTCCAAAGCCACAGTGCCCAGATTCTAGTCAAGGTCAAAATTCAGTTTGAGTTCTGGGAGATCCTTTGAGCGTGCACATCAGTAACAGACCTGGGACTCTGCCCAAACATGTCCATGGCCAATGAGTTCATTTAAGTTTGAGCCATGACAGTTGGGTGAAATCACGTATTTTTGTTCTAGGAGCTTTTATGTCCTCTGAGTGTGATCGATAAGTCATGAAAGTAAATTAAGGAAATAATGAAATAATTTTTCTTTGTAATTGTGGTGTTTACTTCCATGTCCTGCCTTTCTTTCTGTCAAGGTTTCTAGCTAGACTTGATACAGACCTTAAGAAATGTTACCACTGAAATTATTATGATCATGCCCTATCTGTGTTTCCTCTTATAATTCAAAGTAGATTAACAATAAAGCTTAAACCAAAGAGTGTCCAAAGTTCTGAATTTTATCATGAAGATTAAAATTTATGTATGAATTAATTTTTAAAATTTAGTGCCTTAGGCCACATACTTCACCTGCTCATGGAGTGGTCCAGTAATGCCCCCCTTAGATCTGGTGGCATTGATGACAAGTTTCCATTTCCATTTTAAGCCTCTCAAAGCCCTACATTATTTAGAAAGAACATGTCCCTGGGATGGACAAAACACCAGACAGAGAGAGACCAATAACTGGCATTCTTGAATGCCCTGGGCAGCCATGCCTCAGCTGCTTAATATGTAAAACAGAGATGGCGAGTTGCTCACCTGAAAGACTGTCACAAAGAAACAGTGATGCGAGAATAATGGAAGAATCCTAGGGACACACCTGGAGTTGCTATGAATGAAGCTCCTATATACAAATCACCACGGCTTTCTTTCTTTAAATGAAAAACATTGGCTGTGAACTTGAGATCATGGTAGAGATATTACAGTTCTGGTAGATGATGTTGGTTTTATCTCAGTAACTACAACCAAAGCAGTGAACAGGCTGGATTTTCTTTGTGAGGTACCCGCAAACATGGGAGGCTGAGGCTGGACAGATCTTTATCAGTTTTCTTTATCAGATGAGGCAGGCCAGGACCAAATGGGCTTTGGATTGCCATAGCATATTTTATGCCCCCACCTCATCTGCCATCCGGTATAGCACCTGGGTCTCCTTTGGCTCCAGTATGGTCCAGATTTCTTTGGCCCAATGAATATCTGCTTTTTGAATTATCTTTCCCCAGATGTAGTTTCCATGCAGCCAAATTTAACCTCATTTTATTATTTCCTGCCCCTCATTTCTAACCTCTTTGGGGACATTGTGATCTGCTGGGTGTTGACAATGCTGCCTAATTTAGAAGCATCTGCAATTTGCATCAATAAGAGAATCCCTCTTTTCAATTTATTAATAAAGACACTAAAGAAATAATATTTCTATCAGAGACTATGCTCTTATTTGGAAACACTGGTGTTTCTCACAGACTGTTGCATTTATTAAATCTCAAGCCTATTTCCAAACCACATTCTTCTCTAGTCCAATTCGACTTTGGTGCCAAGCAAAATATTGAAACACTGGTTTTGTGGGAAATGATTTGCTCATCTCCAAGCACACGCGACTTTGCCTTCACCGGCTGGTGGCTGGAGTCAGCTCGGCATGGCAGGGCTTCCACGCGGCTCGTGATTCCATCTTCCTCTTGAATTTTACTTCAGTTTTCCTTTTCTATTCTGGGACTATTCTGCAAGTGGAATATGAACATAGCATGTCTATTGTTTTCTTGTCTCCTAGAGTTGTCCCACTCAGAACCCACTGGAAAGAGCAAGTGCTCACTGGACACATTTTTGTTATCAATGTATTGGACATCTAAAAAGCCCTGGGCTCTTCTTGGAGCCCATTTATAATAAGACATGCGTTCTCTAGGTAAATTCTCAATGGGTGCCGTTCCTCCCTGAGACTCACCGTGGTTTCCTCCCTCCCCTTCACCCCATCCCCATTGCCCACACCTGAAATCGGGCCACCTGATCTGATTAGGGCCATCCTCTCCTCATTGGTCTCTGCTTCTGGAGTTGCCCTTTACCCATCCACTTCCAACACTGTCAACACTGGTCATATCGCTATCCTTTTAAAATCCATCTGTGGCTCTACAATTGCCCTCAGAATTAAGTCCAAATACTTTAACACTTCCCACAGGGCCCTAATTTGACTCTCCAGCCTCATGGTTTGTCCCTGTCTCCCGCACACCCTAAGCTCCAGTCATGTTTAATAGTTGGTAGTTACCTGAATGTGCCCCAATCTCTCTCACCTCCAGGCAGGTGTGATGATGGTACTTCAGTCTAGAATAATCTTACCTCTTTCCACCCATTCTCTTACCTCTCTTCCATCTGCCTCTTTTGTAACATGGCAAGCTCCTCTCCGTTTTTCAGACTTTAGTTCATGCATCATTTCCTGCAGGAGACTTAAGAAATGGTCACCAAGACTTGCATTGGTGACTGGGTTAGATTCCCACTACATCCTGAGCTAAAAACCTTCCTATAGAATTTTGGCCCTGTATTCCGGTGGTCTGTTCCCCTGTAAGCTACACATTCTTTGAGTGCAAGGTCTGTGCTTTCTTCGCTGTGGAACATCCAGCCCCAAGCCAGAAACTAACATTTAGGCAGGTGCTTAAAAAATAGTAGATCCTTTTTAGATTAAATGTAACTTACATAGAAATTTATATATAAATCAGAATTAACTAGTTTTTATTAAAATTTTTGTTGATTGGCGTATTTCCTGTTCTTGATTCATTTTGGCAGCTTTTACACTTGTGGCCATTTGTTGTTGTTCTTGTTTAACTTGGTCAAGTCTGGCTGCCTCTCCCAGATGTCCAAAGATATTCCTTTGCAACAGACAAGCAGGAAAGCTAACACAAGTCAGACATGCGAGCCACGCCTGGCTGTCTTACTATGCACACAGCCACTCTCCCTAACGCAGAAGGGCCCCAGGTGTTAAACCACTGATGAGCTTCTCCACTTGTTTGTTTTCAGCTTGGGTGCATTGCAAATCGATTCCACAGGAAACGGAAGCTGCTGTGTCATCCCAGGTGACTTCCTGCTTCACAGAGGAGTTGCTGACATGAAGAGGGTATGACTTTGTGGACCTGGTGAATGAGGGGTTCTTCAAACATGTGAGGCAAAAGGAAAGACAACATGGCATCTCAGGCTGAGGATATGCTTGACTTTCTCTTGAACAGAAGAGGAGAGGGGAAAAAAAGCTTCTCTGACTCCTGTTTGGCCAAATTTTCATTCCTCATTTTACTGACCAAAAGTAGCTTTGGGAATGTGTTCAGTGCCTGTATTTTTTTAAAATTGAACTACAGTTGATTTACAATGTTGTGTTAACTTCTGGTGTACAGTATAGTGATTCAGTTATACATATATATATTATTTTTCATCTTCTTTTCCATTATAAGTTATTACAAGCTATTGAATACAGTTGCCTGTGCTATATAGTAGGACCTTGTTGTTTATCTAGTTTACGTATAGTAGTGTATGTCTGCAAATCCCAAATTCCTAATTCATCTTTCCTCCCAACCCCTTCCCCCTTTGGTAATCCTAAATTTGTTTTCTATGTCTGTGAGTCTGTTTCCATTTCATAAATAAGTTCATTTGTATCATATTTTAGATCCCACATATAAGTAATATCATATGATACTTGGTTTTCTCTGCCTGACTTACTTAGTATGAAGATCTCTAGATCCATCCATGTTGCTTAGTGCCTGTATTTTTCACTTCACTCTCTTCCTTTGCAGATAGAAGAAGGTTTTTTCTCTAGAGTCTTTGCTTGTCCCCTGGGCTTATCTTCACCTTACCACTCCCCCTACCCACGCAGCAGTGCCTCTGAATATTAGATAAATGCCTTCTTAGTCTTCTAATCCCTTTGGTTAGCATGTGCGTGGTTATCATTATGCCTGCCTGGACCTCTGCAGTCAAAGCACACATTCTTATTTGGCTCTATTTCCAGGAGGTTTCTGTCTGGTTACTCTTTTTTTTTTCATCTTCTTCTTTCCCTTTACCCATAAACTTTTATTAGACCTTTGTGAAGCCCATCAAGATAGCAGGGAATATACATTATAATTCATTCGAAAAAGAATCAGCTGCTTTTTGATGAGAGGGATCATTTCGCAAGGCTTATGGGAAGCCCGACTATTATTGTTGCCTTCTCCGTCTGCAGGGTTGGAAAGCCCCTGCTATCTCTTGTCTGTTCTCACCTCGCCTTAGCAGTCCGGTCACATCGGTGGCCTGGCACCGATCGCCAGCCATATCTCACCCTCAGTATGGCAGGAGGCGATCAATAGATGGATTAATCACACTTTGGGGAGCTCACACCCTGGGAAGGAGAGAAAATGAGGACTGGAAGAGAAGGCTGTTTGCCAACATGTTCTGCCTGGAGTGTGCAGACTGGTGCACACAATGCAGAACCACAAAGAAACTCACTGTGCCCAGAAAGATGACCAAGACCAGTTGCATAATGAGAGCTTCTAGAAATTTACCACTGACTTGACCTCTGCTGATCAGTGCTTTAAAGATAATTATGTAAGCCAAAGTTAATCTTAAAAACAAGTATGGTGAGGCATAAGTGATCTGGTAAACAAGCTTATGCTTTTTCATGTGACCAGTCTCCAAATACATGCATACTTTTCAATATAAAAGAAACTTTGTGTGTGTTTTAAGTGTATTTCTACAGACTCTGAAATTGGAGAGGGTAAAGAGTTTTTTGTTTGTTTGTATAGTTTATTTATTTGTAAACTGGGAGGTTTGCAATGAAGAACCCTAGGCATTAAAAGTCAGCTCCTGAATTCTTATTTGGGGGAGGGTCCAGAGGGACCCAGACTGCTTAAGAATCTAAGATCTCCTCTAATGGGAGCTATTGTTTATGCAAAGACCATGGCATTTTGGAACAAAAGATTTAGGTTTGAGCCTTCCCTCTGCTACTGATCAGCTAAAGGAAAACAACTGAATGTCTGAGTCTCAGTTTTCTCACCTTTGTAATGGATTCCACCTGTCTTTTGAGGCTGCTGCAAAGAGCAGACAAGACAGTGCAGATGGAAAGGTTTTATACACTGAAGTGGGTTCTGCAAATCTAAGGACTTTTATAAAAGATGTGCTTAGAAAGGATGGGGCAGAGGGATGTCTGCATATTTGGACTATCATCCCTTAATTGTTCTACTGACATGGCTATTTAAGGTAAAAAGACATAGAAAATATTATTTTGAACTTAAACAACAACAACAAAAACCTACTACTAATTTCTTCTCTTCCTGAGTAAAGCTATTTACTTTCACCCACACTTATCCTCAAAATCCATTCTGGTTCAAGAGGACTCAGAGCTCTGCCCCTGACTGTCATACTCCCACCCTGGATGGACTCACTATTATTTCCAAAATGGTTTGATTAATGTTTGATGAAGGAGTTCTGACCTTTGGGGAATTAGCGTCCTAATTACAGAGCTGTGCGTTGTCCCAGGCGCTCAGCTGGCTCCCCGGTTGAGGTCTCTCTTCAGCTGTGAGTGACAGGCACTGAGGAGCAAATCTCCCCCTAATACCGTAATCACCAGGTACCACTTAGGTGCAGCTCACAGTTTTGCTCCAGAGTCGAGAGCAAAGGAAGCTGCCTTTTAGGGCTCCGAGCCCTTTTCCATGTGTTCCATGTCTGCTTTTAACAGCTTTGTTAATTCAATCACCACCTCCATCCACACAATAGACAAAGGGGGTTGGGAGGAGGGCAGGAGGCAGTTTTGGGGCTGAGTCCAACCTTCATCACACTCCTCTGAAACGGCTTGTGTGCTGGGAGGGAGGACCAGCTGGGTGAGTTGGCGGAGCTGCTGGTGGAGGGGTGGGCAGCAGGTGCTCCCAGTGATGGCGACACACTTGAAACAGGCGTCACATGAAACGTGGAGAAGAGGCCTTCCTCTGCATTGTGAGCACGGCTCCCTTTGGCCTCCAGAGTTTTCAGAAGTGGAGAGAAAATGAGTCCAAATGTGAAAATTAGCCTGTTTGCTGAGAACTGTCAGATTTCACTGTTCTGTTTTATCCCGTTGGTGAGACATGCAGGAGTGAAAAAACAGCCCCAGAGCCCAGCCGGCCTCCTCAGCCACTTCCAGGAACCCACCAACAAATCCACTATTTCCTCCAGTGTAGGGAATACAAATAGCGGTCTCCTGAGAAAAGGGTTCTGGGTCTAAATAAGTCTTGGAAATTCTGGATCAAATCAATTGAAGCAGGTGGCCTCACTGCAGGACTTCTCAGAGCCTTAAATTCCCTAATTGGCCTAATCAATCTCTAAAACAAAGATAAAGACTGCACTATGTCCTAAACTCAGCCAACCCACAAAACTCTTGTGCATAAAATGCCATTTGGGAAATAGTGGCTTAGTCCAGTCCAAACATTTTTCCTTAAGAATTCAGGGTCTCTTCACCTTCTTGTCTGCATTTCAAACTTTGTTGCTTTCCTGTGTGTGTGTTTTTAAAAAGTGTAAGTGCATTTCAAAGCATCACAAATAATTGTTAACAGCAAAACATTCCAGTGACCGGGGATTGTTTCTTCTACTTTCTGTAGATGAACCCGATGGTGTAATCAAGGCTGACTTCCTTCCCCTATTGGCAGCTGAATTCCTGGTACCATTCCTATCTTACTCCTCCAGAGAACTACTCTTGGAACAGAAACACAGGCAGGAAAGAGATCCCCTAGGACACAAGATGGTGTGGACTTTTTCTTCCTCTCACTACGAGTTCTCTTGGGGGAAGGATGTCGTGTGAAGGAAGGGTGATGGCTCAGAACCACACAGGTTCAAATCCTGGCTCTGACTCTTATAAGCTTTATGGCTTGGGTGAGTCAGTTCATCTTTCTGTGTCTCTACTTTCTTGGCCATAAAGTGGGGTTAACAATACCGTGGGCACCAGTTGGCGTGAGGATTTAAGTGAGACCATCTCTGACAGTGCTGGGAAGACCTAACTCTCATTTGAAACCAGCTGTTATTATTATGCGCAACATCCCAACACCCAGCACAACGCTGAGTGCAATAGGCAACCGGTATTTGCTTCACTGAATTGGATACTCAAAATCTGAACCTCAAATTACATTTCTTTTGCATTCTTTCTTTCCATGCCTAGTCCAGAAATCAGCAGATGGTCAGCATCCAATGTTGCTAGACTGAGGGAAAAGAGAGAAAATTAAATAAACTTTTCCCAGGGTCATTCAAGATGTTGCTCCTTATATATGTTTTTAGTTTCAAAAGTGTTCATGGGGATTTTGTTATTGGGAGCATAAAGAAACAAGTTTATTTTAAAAAATTTGTATAAAGGAAGTTTACCATAGCATACTGGTGATGAAATAGAAACAAAGCAATTTCTCAGGAGTAAAAAAATGACTAAGTAAATTATGTTGGTGCTGTAAGATGGAATAGCATGCAGGTATTTAAACAATTTTTATGAAGAATTTTATAAGGAGAATATGATTATGATTGAATATTAGTGCAAACACGAGGTACAAAATAATATGGAGGATGTGATCACAATTATTTAGAAATAAAGATAGAAAAAATAGGATGAAAATAACCCACATATAAACAGTAATTTTACTTGGGTAAAGGATTTTTTTTATGCTCTAAATTCCCAATATTTCTATAATAACCATGAATTACTTCTATCATTTTAAAGAGATAATTCGATGAAAAAAATTAAACAAACTTGCTTTAATTCTTCCAAACTTACTGGTTGTCTTGATTCTCAGATAAGTTGGTGTTTTGCCATAAGCATCAGTAACAACTCAGACCCAAGTGTCATGTGCTGGCTGGAGGTGACAGCTGAGGAGACACAAGCAGCCAGGGTCTGGGAACAGTGACACAAAGAAGTCGAGGAGGGACTTAACCTGTGCCTTATATATACTTGAAGAGCAGATTTCTTCCCCATTACTCAGTAATTTCCATAAGACCTTCTACGCCCAAAATTCTATCTTTGGAAACCACTTGCTTAATAGGAGTGAGAAGTAGCTATTCTTTCCTGAGGGTCTTTAATTCTCATCCATTACTAGGAAACACACAACCTAGCTCCAAACTATCTTTGTGGGATCTCCTCCCACTACCCTACAAGTCTTCTGTGACAATTAAACTGGTCTATTTACCAGATCCGAGAAGTGCCATGCAGAACCCGGCATTTACGAGCAAGGCAGCAATGTAGCTGCGACATCTCTTACACGGTGACTTAGTAAATGGTGGGCACTTGTGGAAGGGACAAATAAGAGAGAGACGATTATATTTCAGCTGTCAAATATCCACCCAAGGAAACAAGTGGGGCAGGGTACTTGCCCATACTTTCCTTCGATCTAGAATGTTCTTCTTTGCGTCTTCAAATATCGAAACCATCTTATAAAGTTAAAATCTTCAGTATTTACCCCAAAGAAATGAAAACTTAACATTCACACAAAGATTTGTGGGAGAATGTTTATTCATGATTGCCTAAAGCTGGAAGCAGCCCTAATGCCTTTAACTGGTGAGTGGATAAACACATTGTGGTGTGTTCATATAATGGACTACTACTCAGCAATAAAAAGGAACAACTCGCAAAACCCACAATATGAATGAATTTCAGATGCACTATGCCAAGCGAAAGACACCAGACTCAAAAAGTTACATACTGTATCACCCCATTTACTTGACATTTTGGAAAAGATAAAACTACCTCTTTTTATTTTGCTTTGCTTTCTTGTGATTCAGAGACAGTGAGGTATTTTTTTTTTTTTTTAAACTGAAGGTTTATGGTAAGCCTGCATTGAGCAAGTCTGTCAGTGCCGTTTTTTTCCAGCAGCATTTGCTCACTTCTTGTCTTTGTGTCACATTTTGGTCATTCTCACCATATTTCAAACTTTTTCGTTTTTATTGTACTTGCTATGGTGGTCTGTGATCGGTGATCTTTGATGTTACTACTACCACTCACTGAAGGCTCAGGTAATAGGTGGTATTTTTCAGCAGTAAAGCGTTTTTACTTAGGTATGCATATGTTTTAGACATCATGCCATTGTCACACTTAGTAGACTACAGTATAGTGTAAACATAACTTATGGTCCCTGGGAAACCAAGAAACTCGTGCGACTCGCTTTATTGCGATATTCGCTTTACTGCAGTTGTCTAGAACCAAATCCACAGTCTCTCTGAGGTATGCCTGCGTAGGAACTGAAAACAGTTTGGAGGCTGCCAAGGACTGGAGTTGGGGGGATAAACAGGGACACAAGGGAACTTTTTGAGATGATGGAAATATTCTATAACTTGAATGTGGTGGTGGACTGGTGACTTTATGCTGCATCTGTGAAGATGCGTAATTGTACACAAAAATGGGTGAATTTTGCTCTGTGTAAACTATACCTCATTAAACCTAAGTTAAAGGAAAAGGAAGACAGCATGAAATACACACAAGTGTATATAAGCCTGTGGTTCTCAGAGGGTTTGGTTTCAGGCCCCTTTACACTCTCAACGATTATCAGGGAATCCAAAGAGTTTACTTCTGTGGGAGTTACATCTATTGATTGTTTTGGAAACTAATGTTGAGAAAACCATCTTAAATTCTTATTTAAAAATTCAACTGAAATAGTAAATAACTACCTCATTATGTTAACAGAACTAACAGGTTTTTTTTGAAAAACAACTATATTTTCAAAAACAAAAAAAATTATTGAGAATAGTGGCATTGTTTTATATATTTGCAAATATCTCTGATGTCTGGCTTAATAGAAGACATTGGGATTCTCATGTCTGCTTCTGCATTCAAGCTGTTGCTAGATTTTGTTTTGGTTGGGATATATGGAGAAAAATCCTACTTCATGTAAATATATATTTAGAAAAGGAAAGAGTATTTTGGCATTTCTCAGACAATTGTAGCTATTCTTCTTTGATGATACACCAAAATTCTCCACACGGGAGTGTTTTTTTTTTTAAAGACAGCTAAAGTTGTGAAATCTAAAATCCTATCATGAAACTTTTCATACTCTACTCTGTTGCATTAAAATCCCTTGGTCTATCTTGCAGGTTGAATGCATTTGAGAAATATTGACTGAGTTACGTAGATCTTCCAATGTTGGCCCATTTCATTACTTTATTTGCATATAATATATGTGAAGTATATGATGTATATATAATATTGCATTCATTAATATCATCACCTATCTCATTAGAAAACTTGTCAAGTATTGGGAAGCTGGCAAGCTTATGGTGGTGGATGTGTTTTGCCAAAATTCTGATTTTTACATGAAATCTCAAATTTTATTTTTGGCAATAAATACTGTCAGTTGTCTTCCTTGAAGTGGCAGGCTCACTTCCTTCATTTTCAAGAAACTGTCTGCCAAATATCTAGGCCTGAAAAGTCATAGTTTGTCTGTTTCTCATTCTTTCAAGAAAAAATGTTGTCCCATGAAGAAAAGCTATTTCAAGTTGCAACTCAATCACACAAGTACTTTTCTCAAAGACAATCATCCTTCAACACACAGCAAAAGTGCTTTTTATATACTTTTCACCTTGTCACACAGCATGTTAAAAAGACCTGCACTCCAGAGTTGAGAGTTAATACAACTATTTTTTTGTTTCATCAAGAGCATTCTTACTTGAAATTGGCAATTTGTTTAAACCATGAATATGTAGTTGTAAATATCTACATCCTGCTACCTATATATTGTTTGGTGCCACTGCAGTTTTACCCACATTATTTTTGCATTATCAATACTAAGGTTAATGCAGCAAGGAAGCCAAAGTCTTGTATTGTTATAAAAATAGTCTTGACCTTGTGGACTTTTTGAAAGGCTGTCCAGGACCTCCAGGGGTCTTCTGACCAGACTTTGAGAACCACTGACCTCAACCTTTCTCATTTTTGTATCCTCTCTTACATCCTACTATCTCTGTGAAATTTGCCCTTCCTAAACCACTCTGTAGTTAATCCTTGCATCCGGATCTCGATAACCTTTGTCTGTTCCACTGTTATGTCTTATATTATCCACTTTTTATTTGTTCTGTCTTTCTAGTTACTTTCCAAACTTTTGAGAGTGAGGAATGTTTCTTTGAATCCTTGCCCCTCCCCTGGCCCAGTAACTGGTAGAGTATCTTATATATAACACACTATAAAAATTTTTGATGATTTGTGACTGTTAAAAATTATGCACAAGTAGACAAGTAGAGCAGCCACAATGCCAATGTTAGTCCAGTTTAGGAAATAAACATTACTTAAGACATCACCACTTCCAAATGTTTTCTGGGCTCTCATTACTGGAGGCCGGCCCATTTGAACTCAAATCTTTCTCCTTTGGATGTTAACATTTTATATTTTCTCCTTGGTCTGCCTTTACTCTCAGCTTAAGCTAAAGAAGAGACTGTGGTATTACAGAGATAGCCAATGCTATGGAGGTCAAAAAAAAAAAAAAATGTGAGTTCATGTTTTACTTCTACCCTTGACCTGACCTTAGCAAGATCCTTCAGATCTCTGAGCCTTAAGCTATCCCATCTGAAATGAAGACAGGAGTGTCTGCCTCAGCCACCTCTTGGGTTGTAAGGATTAAGGAACATAAGAGCTGAAAAGCACGTAGCTCATGGATTTTCTCAAAAATGCTAGTTCCAGTTGCCCAAGTTCCGTTTGACTTCGTCTATCAGGAAGGAGCAGCTGCCTGCTCCCAGCGGAGGCTGAATGCCCCGGCCAGCTCCGCTCTTACTCAGTAGCTCTCCCAGGACTCTTCCAGTCCCTGTTGGCTCAGACTCTTCCCCATCCGCAGTCATCTCGCCCTTGCATTGGCAGAGAGCTCTCATTTACTGTAACTATTCCAGCCTCTGCACCTAAGCTTAAGCCATCATCACATGTATTACCAGTCACTGAACAACGAGATAGACAGATCCCACAGGGCAAGAGTTTTCTTAGTCTAAGAAAGGGAAGGTTTGTTCATTAACTATCTTTCTTAGGTTTTCCAAGGTTTGCAATTACTGCAGGTTTTAGTGGTGAAATTTTTAAATCTCATTTGAGGCAGGGGCCTAATTTGTTTTGTTTTGTGTTTTTCGTCAGTCAACCAGTACTTTTTTAACATTAAAAAAAAATCTACTGTGTGCCTAGCACAGTGCTGGAATCTTTAGGAATAAAAAGAAACCCTCAGTTAGTGTAAAGTCTGAGCTGGCTACTAAGGGAAGAGACAGCTTCGGCGTCTCATCCACCGCGGTATTCAGTATCATCCCAGTACATTTAAATGCTAATCCACATCCTGTAGAATTCGGATTAGCCGGAGGACTAATGTTCTGATGGCCACGCAGATAGCCTGGTCGGATATTACATTCTGAGCAACAGCAGAGCAAAACCCTCTCAACCTTCAATTCCTCCAAAATGCCCATCAACACAGCTTTCTGGCTGAGCTAGGAAATATCCACAAAAGAAGACAAATTCTGTAGCTATATATGTAAGGATGATGAATTTTAAATAACAAACGTACATTTTAGGACTATGACTAATCTTACTTTAAAATTTGGCTAAAATTTTGCCATTTTGTTTGTTTTATAAAACCCAGGGTACACAATTAAGTTTATTCCACTCTTAGGTTCACAGAGTATGGCCATCAGTTGGTGAAAGGTTCTTTAGCAAATTTTATTCTGTTATTTTTACTCTCTCTTTCAGAATTTCCAAACTTCTGTTTTCTTCCCTCCACCCTACAAGTACCCAATCAAATGATCTGGTATATATCCTTACATATACTTATAAATGTTTAATGCTATTTTCTATGTCTATGTGTTTTTAATTTATAAAACTGGTGTTATGTTATAAATCATGTTCTGTTCCCAATATTTCTTACTCAGTGATGTTTTGGTATCAATACATGTTGCTGTGTACATACTGAATTTATTGCATCTGCAGTCTGCATATTGCATCTGCAGTTTGCATAGAGTTCCAGAACATGTATCCATATTTGAGTTGTATATTTTACTGCGGGTTACCCCCAACTTCTTACCAGAGTAAACAATGCATCTATGGACATCCCTGCACATGTGCTGTTATGGGTCTTGGCAAGAAGTCTTTGAGATAAAGACTGGATTGGAGTCACTAGATTGTAGGATATATAAATATTTTAATTCACCAGATACCACCAGGTGCTGTCAGGAGTGGCCAGACCATTTTATGGCCCCACAGCAGCACACTCTGTCCCTACATTTTCACCGACACTTGCTATTATTCTCATTTTTAACTTTGCTATGATTGTTGTTGTGAAGTGGTATTTATGATTTTAAATTGAAGTTCTCTGACTGCTAAGTTCTGGTTTAAGAAAAGTTTCTCTACTCAAGGTCATGAAGCTATTCTTATTTTTTTTAGCACTAGGTTTTTAGTTTTACCTTTTATTTATTTTTTTAATTGAAGTACAGTTTACAATGCTATGTTAATTTCTGGTGCACAGCATAATGTTCCAGTCATATATGTATATACATATATTCATTTTCAAATTCTTTTTCATTATAGGTTACTACAAGATACAGTTCCCTGTGCTATACAGTAGAAACTTGTTGTTCATCTAGTTTATAGAGTAGTTAGTATCTGCGAATCTCAAACTCTCAATTTATCCCTTCTCATTCCCTTCCCCTGCTGGTAACCATAAGTTTGTTTTCTATGTCTGTGAGTCTGTTTCTGTTTAGTAAATAGTTCATCTGTGTCTTTTTTTTTAGATTCCACGTATGAGTGATATCATATGGTATTTTCTTTCTCTTTTTGGCTTATTTCACTTAGAATAACAATCTCCAGGTCCATCTATGTTGCTGCAAATAGTATTATTTTATTCTTTTTATGGCTGAGTAGTATTCTATTGTATAAACACACCACAACTTCTTTATCCAGTCATCTGTCGATGGACGTTTAGGTTGTTTCAATGTCTTGGCTATTGTACTTAGTGCTGCTTTAACACTGGGGTGCATGTATCTTTTTGAATTAGAGTTTCCTCCAGATATATGCCCAGGAGTGGGATTGCTGGATCACATAGTAAGTCTGTATTTAGTGTTTTGAGGAATCTCCATACTGTTTTCCGTAATGGCTGCACCAGTGTAGGAGGGTTCCCTTTTCTCCACACCCTCTCCAGCATTTATCATTTGTGAACTTTTGAATTATGGCCATTCTGACTGCTGTGAAGTGACACCTCACTGTAGTTTTGATTTACATTTCTCTGATAATTAGTATTTTTTCATGTGCCTATCTGCCACTTGTATGTCTTCATTGGAGAATCTCTTGTTTAGGTTTTTGGCCCATTTTTAGATTGTGTTGTTGTTGTTGTTCTTGTTAAGTTGTGTGAGCTGTTTGTATATTCTGGAAATTAAGCCCTTGTCGGTTGTATCATTTGCAAATATTTTCCCCATTCCATAGGTTGTCTTCTTGTTTTGTTTATAGTTTCCTTTACTGTGCAAAACTTTTAAGTTTAATTAGCAGTTTTGCCTTTTACATTTATATTTTTAATCCATCTGAAATTCACCTTTGTATGTGGTATAAGGTAGAAATTCAACTTTATTTTTCCACATATTCTGAGCAAACCAGTGTCATATTCTAAACAATCTTTTAGATTGTTTGCTTTCCCCATTTCTTTGTAGTGCAGAGCTATCAAGTTTATACACACACGCGTGCACACACACACACACGTATAATTTTATGTATATTCCTGAACTTTCTAGTGTATCCCACTAGTCTATTTGTTTCTGCATTTAGTGCATATTATTTTTATTCTATAGTTTTACTGTCAACAATATCTGGTAATAAGTCTTCCTTCTTTGCTTCTTTTTTACCTTTTACTTAAGTATTTGTGGCCATTTACTCTATGTAACTCTGAAGTTGAAGTGCTGAATCAGTCGTAGACAACACATAAACAGATGGACATGACTGTGCACCAGTAAATCTTTACTTACAAAAATAAGCAGTAGGCCACAATTGTCCCATGGCCAGAGTTCACCAACTCCTTTTGCTATTAAAAAATGATATTTTAGTTTTTATAATATTTTCTAGTTTGTTGTTGCTGATAGAAACATTATTGATGTTAGTAGATAATTTTGTATCCATCAACTTTGCTGAACTCTTAACACTTCTAGTAGTTTGTTAATTAGACGCTATTGAATTTTCAAAGGAAACAATCGTATCATCAGGAAAACATTAGAGTTTTAGCTCTTCTTTTCTGAAACTTTTTTTCCGTGTCTTATATAATCGGCCAGAACAGCCGGTGCTATAATATCAATAGTGATTTTTTTTGTCTGATATTAATTAGGATTAATCTAGAGTTTTTCTGTTAATATAATGTTTACTCTAGGTTTTAGGTGTATAGACTTTATCAAATTAAGGATATTTCCTTTTATTCATTTACTGATTTGTTTTATTATAAATAAGTGTGTGTGTAAGCCAGACTTTATTGTAAAAAATAATCTTAATGTTGATTCTTCCTGGCTAAACTTTTCTCTTTTTATACAGCTTTTGTCGTATGTAGGGTGGGCATTCAGCAAACAGTTCCCTGCTCCTTTGGTCTTTTACTAACAAGAGCTTTCACATCTCACATCAAGGCCCATTTGAGGTAATTAGCCCTACAATATCCTCATTTTTAATAAGATGTTCCACCCCAGTAACAGAAGACTGCTTTCTACCTCCTGAATTGACCATGGCCTTACCCAGCACCAAATCTTCACTCGTTACAATAGCCACGTGTTCAACAGAAGGCCCTCTTCTCTCTGCTTCTCTTGACTGAATTCCACTCATTAATCAAGTCCATGTCCTAGGTCACCATGTCCTGAATGCCCTTCCTGAGCCTGATTTCTCTTACCTGGATCAGTCACTATACTCTGACTTCCTGTATAGCATGTAATTCATATAACGTACATTTTAACATTCAGCCACATCCTGCCTTATTCCATTAGCTAACAGGTTCCATGTAGGAATAAGATTTTTAAACCTCTTTTATCCAGGACTCAAATAGCCCAAGGATCCTAGAAATGTGCTAAGCACAAAACACACCCAATCAATTCAAATTCAAATTCCTCATTCTCTTTAGCCCTTCTCTCTCAAATAGGTCCAAGAGAAAACCAGAAATGTGTGGACAGCAGATCAACGTAGCATTTAAGGTGCATAAACTTTTCCATGGTTCTGAACCCATTTTTCCTCCAACTCTTAAACTAGACTAGCTTCCATTTCCTCCCGATTCTATTTTCAGGTTTATTTGACCCCATTCTAATAGCTAGATGGAAACAGATTGCAAATGGATAATCTTTTCCACATTCTTTTTTTAAAATCTAATGTCAAGGTTTCCATTAACATTGTGGACTTCTCAAAAATGTCTCAGAACAAATTCCATTGGGTCCCAAGGAATAATTTTACCCCACTGCCTAACAACCATATGTTTTGCATTTTTTAACCATGACTTTTATCTATAAGTACGGTTCACCCACCAAATAATTACTATGACCACTCTCTTAAGTACATACATTAATTTCTGAACCTTTCCTTCCATGACCTATTTCTTAGGTTTCCAGAGTTTTCAGCCTCTAAGGGACCAGTTAAGACTTACTTTGCAAATGTTACTTCATCAAATAAGAATGGCATCTTGCTCAGAGAAGGGGGCTTAAGTTAGCAGTCCTGGGTTCACATTCCATCTCAGTTAACAGCCAACTATGTTAGAATCACAGATAGTTAAAGGTGAAATAAAAGTTTGAGAGAAATTAGTCCAACTCCTTTATTTTAATGCTACTTTAAAAATCTTTGTGCAGTTTACTTCTATGCCACTCATGTGGAAGTACCAACCTCCATTTGGGAGAAGTTTCAAATAAAGGTATATTAATTAACTTTTGTAGAGAATTCTATTTGGTTTGTCCTTGGTATCAGATGAAAGAAGGTTAAAAAAAAATAAATCCAAAGTGTTAGTATCAATTACATTCAAGGAACCTGAACAATAATGGGGAAGAAGGAACAATTAGAGAAACAGCTCCCTAGTGTAGTTTAAATTTCTTGATCACATGCTTGCAGACCAAACAAAATGAAAGAGGCATCACATTGGTTCCTTAAAAACTTTGGAAACCTCAGAATTTTCTGATTTACATAGCGTAGATTAAACCCTAAAGAGCTATCAAATATGGCATTTTGTGGAGTTGGTCTTAGAATACGTCATAAGATACAGCAAAAATCTCGTTATTATAGGCAAAGGATTTGAACAGACATTTCTCCTAAGAAGAAATACAAGTGGGCAATAAACACATAAAGAGATGCCAACCAACATTAATCACTAAGGAAATACAATTCAAAACCATAGTAAGGTTATCACCTCACTCCTACAATGATGGCTATAAAGACAAAAACACAAAACATGCAAGCGTTGGTGGAATATGGACTATCTGGAACCTTCGTACATTGCTAGTAGAAATGTAAAATGGTGTAGCTATTGTGAAAAACAGTTTGGCAGTTGCTCAGATGGTTAAGCATAGTTGCCATATGGTCCAGCAATTTCAATCCAAGGTACATACCCAAGAGGTTTTAAACTGTATGAACAAAACTTGTACACGTACAAAAACTGGTACACAAGTGTTCACAGCAGAATTATTCCCAACTGTCAAAAACTGGGAACTGAGAAATGGATGAATAAAATGTGGTATATCCATATAATGAAATATTGTTCAGCCCTAAAAAGGAATGAATAATGCCATAGGGATAAACCTTGAAAACATTCTGCTAAGTGAAAGATGCCAAACACAAAAGTGTTGTAGGATTTCATTTATACAAAATGTTCAAAATAGGTAAATCTATAAAGATAGAAAGTAGATTAGCGGTTACCAAGGGCTGCAGGGGGGAGGGGAAGGGAGTGACTGCTTGCAGGTATGAGATTTCTTTGTGGCATAGTGAAAGTATTCTGGAATTAGATAATGGTGATTATTGCACAACTCTGTGAATATACCAAAAACAATGAAATTATACACTTGAAGACGGTAAAATGTATGGTATGTGTAAGGGTTAATTTTATGTGTTAACTTGACTGGGCCACGGGATGCCCAGATTAAACACTATTTCCGAGTGGGCCTGTGAGGCCATTTCCAGATGACATTTGTACCTGAATCAGTAACTTAGTTAAGTAAATTGCCCTCCTCAAGGCGGGGGAGCATCCAAATCTTTATGGGCCTGAATAGAACAAAAAGTGATGGAAGGAAAGAGTCATTCCTTCCCTGCTTGAGCTGGGACCTCCGTCTTCTTTTACCCTCGGACAGGGATTTATACCATCACAAGCTATGAGAAGCAGCCTGGATCCCACAATGAGCACCTGTGGAGTCAAGAGGACCAGAATGCTTCCTGGGTTCATGAAAGTAGAATGTAAAATAATTAGTAATGTTCACATAAGCAATTTACTTCTCAGAGTGGCAGCAGAATTTCACAGGATTGGCAACAAGACACTAACTGGAGGAGTTTGACATGGAGGATTTAATGATATGCTTTTCACTAGCATGGATTAGACATTAGGTGTGGTCTAACTCACAACCAACGAGCTGCAACCTGTCCATCCCAGTCAAGGCAGTGGAATCCAAATGTCCCTCCGTGAGACTGAAGCATGGTGCTGGGCTGCACCCTGCAGGGCTGCAAAGTCTTGTAGTCGCTCAGCCTCAAGACCAAAGAAGGAGCCTGGAGACAGTGACAGAGACATCAGTGGTTTACTGGACAGAGGGATCTTGCACAAAAGTTCCTGGAGCAACACCCCACTGCATACAGCAGACAGTGGGCAGGACGTGGCGGCAGTCTTCGCCGCTCCAGGGAGAAGGAGGCTACCATCTGTAGTGGGAGTTGACATCAGGTGGACTCGTCAGTTACCAAGGGCTAAGTAGGTCTAATAATTGAGAGGACTGGCTAGTCATGTGGGTAAAGCAGGGACTGGTCGAGTGGGGATGTGCCGAGAGCAAGAGAACAGCCATGTTGAGTGGCCTGACCACCCATGTGGGGTGTAGGGAAATTTAAAATTCTTAAACATCATTTGAAAAAAATCCTCCTGCCCTTGTTCCAGTTCTAGGTCAATCAACAAGCACTCACTGATCTTCAGTCAGGTGCCCAGCACTGGGTCTGGCCCCGAGTCCTAAAGGGCCTGCTCAAGAGTAGAAATAGAGGTCCATATATCCCATGTCTAACTATTTAAAAGTTATAAATCAAACCAACAAACTATGAAGTAACGTATGCTCTTACCCTCCTACCTTGACAAATATACTTTCATAAAAACAAACAGAGCAATGATGACAAAATGGCAAGATGCGTGTACATCTATGGTTTTTATACTACTGAATTTTTTTTCTTTTTCTTTTTTGGCAAAGAAAAATGTATATTGATACAAAATGTAGTTACAAATGAAATCTTAATATTTACACAAATGTAACCTCTTTTCTGCCTCCTGGGAGTTTACTGTGGATTCTGTACACTTATGGGATGATTTTCTTTTTTTTTTAATTGAAGTATAATTGACTTACAGTGTTGTATTAGTTTCAGGTGTACAGCAAAGTGATTCAGTTATATACTCTTTTTCAGATTCTTTTCCATTATAGGTCATTACAAGATATTGAATATAGTGCCCTGTGCTTTACAGTAGGTCCTTGCTGTTTACCAATTTTATATACAGTAAGGTATATCTGTTAATTCCAAAAGCCTAAGTTATCCCTTCTTCCCCTCTTCCCCCTTGTTAACCATAAGATTGTTCTCTATGTCTATGAACCTGTTTCTGTTTTGTAAATAAGCTCATCTGTATCATTTTTTAGATTCCACAAATAAGTGATAGCATATGATATTTGTATTTCTCTGTATATGACTGAATTTTAAATGATAGAATTTAAATATTTTGCTCATGCTTATATGTTCCATTGATGGCAAGCAATTTTGGCTGAGTAATAAGATCCATATACAATTCAAAAAAAAGGGAGACACATATCCCATATAATTTTGCCCCTTTTTCAGCATAATTGCTAATTATGTTGGTATAATCAAGATTTTCACATAATTTACAGTCTACTTACAGTAATGATCTAAAGGATTAAAAAAGTATATTGGATTCAAAGCAAGCACAATTTAAATGTATTTTCATTAAAAAGCAAATTAAAATAAAAAGTATACTTATTCTTCATATTTCCAAAATGTTATTTTTCCAAGATACTTAAACTTATCTATTAGGAATAAAAGACAAACTCCTATTGCAGTGTATTGAGTATCAAAAATTTGAGTCAAAATTACTTAAATAATGCTGACATTTTTATTTTAAGTATTTGAAATTTTAATTAAATCTTACTGACAATTCCACACTTAGGTGTATACACGAGAGAAATGAAAACATACCCACAAAAAATGTGTACATGAATGTTCATAGCAGCATTATTCATAATAGACAAGAGGTGTAAACAACTTAGATGTCTACCAATTGGTGATTGAATAGACAAACTATGGTGTATCTGTATGATGGAATACTATAAGGCAGTAAAAAGGATGCTACAACATGGATAAAACTTGCAACTATTATACTAAGTAAAAGAAGCCAGTCTCAAAAGACCATATAATGCATGATTCCATTTGTATAAAATGTCAAAAGTCAGCAAATCCCTAAGCAAGAGAAAGTAGGTTTGTAGTTGCCAAGGACTCAGGGGCAAGGACGGAGAGATTGAGGATGACAGCCAAGGGGGACAAGGTTTCTTCTGGGAGTGATGAAAATGTTCCAAGATTGTGGTGATAAACCCACAACTCTATGAATATACTAACACCACTGAATTGTACATGTTCAGTGAGTGAATTGGGTAGTATGTGAATTTTATCTCCAAAAAGCTGCTAAAAATCTCATTAAATATTTTTACTAAATTAAGAATATTTACAATTCTAGCATTGATTTCTATGGCGGTACCCAGGTAAAGAATTGGTACCATTCTTCACACACGGTATACTTAGACTTACATAGTAAATTAAGACGTATATGGATTGTTTACCACTGCCAACCCTTCCTCAGCCACCATGCACACTGCTGTTAACACTGTCTCATTTGTGAGTACCTCTGAAACCACAAATTGGAACATGAGAGGAAGACAGTGTTCAGCACTGTTAAAAAAGAATACTTCATCACATGGAAATCTATTTCAATGAGACTGAGAGGGGAAATTGGACAATTTTTTTACTCTTACTTAAATGCTTCCATGGATCAAACCCTCCCTAGTGTTTAAAGCAAAGTCCATCTTTGATGTGAGCTGAACAGCCCACAAACCTTCACAGCATTTTGATGCAGTTACCTTTTAATTCAAGGACACAAAGCAAGAGATTTGGAGAAATATTTCTCTGTGGCTGAAATGATACTAATCACTAGAGCAGATGTTTGGAGTCACAGGTCACACTGGGCCAGAACTGAACACTGGATCCTAAGTAACAGAAAGGCCTTGTGTTCTTTATTAAATGTGTTTGGGGAAAGCAGAGTGATACATTTTGCTGCCCAGAGAGGTACAAAATGCAATTTATAAGCCCCACACATTCCAAGTTTGGAATGAACGAAGGACAGAGAGGCAAAGGCTATGAAAGTCCCAACACCAAACTGGAATGATCTGATCCTGGTTGCGTCCCATGGCTTCTCAGGGTTATTTCTGTGATCCTTCCTGCCCCTTCCATTCCTCACTAAGCTTGCATCAGGCAAAGATGCTGATACGGGTGCACAAAACCCGCTTCCTTTTCTCAGGAGGTACACAGCTAAACTTCATATCCCAGCTTCTCTTGCAACTAGGTGGTCCATATACCTGGGTGCTGGCCAATGGAAACTGAATATAAGTGACGTACAGCACTCTCCTGTCTGCCCTAAAGCCACTCACACAAACCTATACTTTGTCTTTTCGTCTTGTCTGCCAGCCAGATTCACAGGCGCCAGAGGAGGAGCCCAAGTCCCTAGAAGATGGTGGAACCACATCATCTAGGAAGGAGCCTGGATCCCCAAATGACTATGTGGAGCAGAGGCCCTGTTCCAGCCTGCAGGTGACTGTGATGCTAGCAAGAAATAAATTTGTATTATGTTAAGCCCCCAAGGATGTTTGTTACATAATATTACTTGCCCTGGCTAATATATTGCCAAAAATAATTAGGGAGGAAAAAAGAGGCTTTCTCTAATTGTGTAAATTAGACCTTCATCTACTTCAGTTTTGGTATTGGGGATCTGTTTGTCTTCCCAGTTCTGAAACCACTCTTAGTTATGAACAACAATTCTGGCTAAGGGTGGGGTGGTTGGAAGATGCAGGCATCAGGTGAAGCCCTCAGACCCAAATCTGTATAAGAGCTAACCATCTTGCTCTTTGCCTTCTCTTGCCCGTCATCTGATGAAACTCTTGAGAGCAGAGCCATCATATAAGTTGAGAAACAGACAAGAAACCATGGCAATGACACCTAGACAGATTTTTCCCTTGAATTAACTGGGAATTGATGGGACAAAGGAAGCTTGGCTGCTGCTGCTGGGACCAGCAATTCTGTTACACACCCAGGATCTTGCCATGTCCACGCCCCTCACACCAAAGCTGGCCAGTCCCAGGCTGCAGAGGGTCATGTCAAGGGCAAGACTTTACAAAATTCCAGTGAAGAATAAGCTGTCACTGAGGAAGGAACCAGATGGTGGCAGGACATTCTCTGTTCCAGAGAAGGTGGGCTTGCATTCCACATAGCATAGGGGCTATTCCAGGAGGGGCTGAGAAATCACAGTGATGAGCTAAGAGTTAAGGAAAAGGCAAGTGGACATTGGCCTCTTATTTGTAACTGGTTCTTGAGCAAGGATTATAAACTCAAACACCTATCTGAGACTGAACCCAGGCAGGCAACATCAATGTGTAAAGCAGGCTAGGTGTTTTCCTTATTGTTTGTGGTAGACTTGATCTAACTTTGACTTCCCCACTTTCCATAGAAATATGAACACAGGAAATATTTCATCTTCCTCTTTATTATAAGGAAAAGAACGATACAAGAAAAATGAAAATGGCGATGACCCACCCATTTCCATAGGGAGGCATTAAGGAGTGGCAGGGACTGTGGCAAACTCAAGAGCACATGTCCTGCTCCTGATGAAACGGGTACTCCCTGGGGCCAGCAGGATTTCTCCATTTAGGCTGGTGATCCCAGTATTTTTGAATCTTTAGTTTTTTCAACAGACACTGGACACAAAAATATGTACTAAACTATTCTTTTGTGTCAGTGACATTATGTTTTCAGAAAACATTGTGTGGTGAAACAGAACATCTCTGTGAATCTGATGAGCTGAAAACCTGCCTGTTTTCAACCTCTGCTGTATTAGCTAGACCAGCCTCAATTACTTCCATTTCTTTGTAAAGGTGTAGATAAGATGAAAGAGAAGAAAACTGGAAATACTCCTTCTCTGCAACATTTCTATGACCTGTTCTACGATCCAGAACTCACGTGTCTAGAGCAGCTTGAAAAGTATAATGCAAGTCACACAGAAGTCAGCTTCAAGGCTTCTAGTAGCCACATTAAAAAAGTAAAAAGAAACAGATAAAATTAACTTTAGTAGTGTATTTTATGAAGCACATAGTCGAAATATTATCATTTCAACACATCAGTATAAAATTTTTAAATGTGATGTTTTACACTGTTTTTACTGTATAGACTGTTTTTTTGAAATCCAGCATATTCTACCCTTAGCGCACGTCTCAGTTTGGACTAACCACAGATCTAATGCTCAGTGACCACACATGGCTGGTGGCTTTTGCGTCAGACAGTGACGGTCTAAGAGTCTGTCCCCAGTGCTGCTGTGCGGGGGACACTAAACTCACAACTCACAGGTGTCATCGAATGCAGTGCTTCTCAAAGTGTGGTTGGTTACAATAAAGATTTCAAGGACCCACCTTCAAAGACTGTGATTTGGAGTCTCTGAGGTTAAGGCTGGAGAATCTACATTTTTAATGGGCAACCCATTGATACCAAAGTAGGTAAAATTTGAGAAGCACTGCCTTCCAGCCATGGAATAGACTTCCTTGTTTTGTTTTTGATAATGCCTTCGTGGCCTGAATAATTTTATCAACTCAGAATAAACCAGAAGTTGATTGTTGCTATGGAATCAGAACACGGTTGCTGTCAGCCAGTAATTATTAAAATTCTGCTCCACCTGAGCAGTATGATGCCAATCACAGCAACCCTCCCTCCCGGCATAATTTCTCCACCTGAAAGGAGACGAGGAGCCCTCGTCTACACTCCTCCTGGGGATAAGCCCTCCCTGCGCGTACGTTCTGAGGCTTCCCTTCCTCTCTTGGATACATCACTGCATTCTCAGCTTCAAATCTTGACCATTGTCTCATGTGGATGGAAAACGCACAGGACTGCATTTTAGTGGCTGTGCCTAGATTCCCGGTATGTTTTCTCTAACTGGGTTTTTGTGACTCTGCACATGTGCCAGAAGGGAGTCTGATGACTGTGTGCCCCCCGTGTGCCGCAAACTGCGGAGGTCGTGTTCCAAAGCCCCTCTGCCCTGTTCCCCATTCACGCTCCTGCCAGAAGCTTAGGGCCAAATTTCCAAACCTGCACACACAGCCCTTCCTCCGAGTGTGGAGGATGCCGGTATCTCCTTTATCCTGGGATGTTCAGAAGCTTTACAAACTATGGTTGAGATGGGGTCCTAAGCAATTTTTTAAAATGCCTTATTTGTCACCAATCTCCCAGGAAGGGATGGTAGGTGATTTTCAATATTTGACACGTTGAGGGAAAAGAAGCCATCTTGAGCTCTGGTCGATCCTGGAACCGAGGGCAGAAGCAGCGCCGGTTGCAAAGGGGCGGTTTCCAGGGATGCTGTGGGGCGGGGGCGGGGCAGCCCCGGAGGTTGGCCGGCTCCTTCCACTTTCCTCCCCTCTCCTCTCCCTTTTCCTGTTGCTACTCCTACTTCCTGTTATTATGTATCTTCCTGTCAGTTTCCCCCTGGCTCCCCACCCGCTGCCCCAATCAGGTCACAGGAATTCTAAGCTCCTGGAAGACAATTCTATGATACTAATTACATGTCTGGAAAATGAAGCCCCAGCCTGCAGGTGGTACCCGCAAACAGTTAACACTATTACTATTATTATTGTTATTGTTATATTATCACTGGAGCTTTCCAGGACTGAATTATCTTCCCTTGGTTTAGTTGTCAGGCTTTGTGTGCCTTCATCTGCTTTTTGATAAGGCATTTTTCTTATTCCTCCATGCATCCCCCCCCCCCCCTTTTTACTTCTTTACCCGGAGTTAAATGTAGCAAAAAAAAGAATGCTTAGATATAATAAAGAAGATGCTAAGAAAATAGAATATTGCTTTCAATCCAAGCAACGCTGAGTGGCAGAAATATTAATGAAAGGTGTGACATTTTAATGATGTTCACACAAATATTTGAAGGTCTATTATATGCCAGGCACTCCTCCAGGCTCTGCAGATACACCAGTGAATTGGACTGAAAAAAGTCTCTGTCCTTCTACTGCAGGAGGCAGAAGGAAACAAATGACAAGCAAAACATATATCTGGGATGATGGATGCTATGGGAAAATAAAGGAGGGAGGGGCATAGAGAGACCTGGTGGGGGGCTGCAATTTGAATGAAGATCTCACTAAGAAAGTGCCCTTTGAGCAAAGACCCCAAGACAGCTAGCTGTACACACTACCTGGCTCATTCTTTCCACAGATGAGTTTAGAGCATGTGCAACAGCCCTGGGACAGGAGCGAGCCTGGTACGCGTCCCAGAGCCTCACGGATTTGGATCCATCGCGGCTACAAAAAGGGTAGAGGGAAGGAAAATTGGCAAGAATGCGTTTTGTTTGAACTGACACCTTGAGGAACAGTGACACCTTGGGAATGTTTTAAACATTTAACTCTACATTTGCTTAGTAAAGCTTATACAAAATGATAGTAGATGGACTCAGTCTTAAAACTTCACCTATAAATGAAGATACGGTCCCCAAATATACGTCTTCTAGAGAAGGGAACGGAAGAAAATTAACAGTTATTTAGTATTTAGTCTGCACTCGCTGTGTAAAAGGTTACCGGGAGGCCCCCAAGCCTCAGAAGCTTTGAATGCTAATCAGATCCCATCAACCTGAACGCTCTCAGCCCTCCGGTTCCTTGCCCCGCAGGCGAAATTCCCAACTCACTGCCAAAGTTCCTCCTCCTCCAGGTATTGCGGAGGTGGGGGGTGGAGGGGCGGGGCGGGGCGGAGGTGGGGCAGGAGGAGGTGTCACCTCGAGCGTCACCCGGCTGGCTGCCTCCCTCTGCGGCCTGAGCCCTACCCTGCGCTGATCTCTCCCGCAACCTGGCCTCTGCCGTGCCAAGTCACTAGTCACCACCTCTGCTTCCGATGGCTCGCTGGCTGCTGGGCACACCCGGGACGTACGGGGGCTGAAGCAGCACCGCTCTCTGTCCTCAGGACCCCCCAGCGCCTGCTGTCCAGCGGGAAGGGAGGAGGAGCACAGCGCCCCCTATCTGCATGAGACTGACTGGAGGGTCCTCAGCGGAATGATTGCGCTCAGATCCCCTGAGTTTTGTGAGACGGCTCCTCGGCTCCTCGGTCTCACCGGTACCCTTTCCTCCTAAGGATGTCCGAATGTCTCTAGAGTGACGCGGTCACTGTCAGAATTCAGATTCAGAGTCAGAAACATCCACAGTGTTGCTGTTCTTGCCATCAGCACTGCCCTCTGACCCTCAGGCCCATCACAGATTTTGACTTATTCTTCTCTTAAAATAGATTCTGTCTCAGGAGTCCCCAGGGCCCTTCATCCCGCATCCCATCCCGTGAGCTTCCCATCCTTACCCCATGCCTCCCTGTCAGTCAGACTTCCTCCCACAGCTAAAGCCACCTTGGCTGCTTCCCCTTAGAGGCTCCAGGTAAGTCAAGAGACCATGCACAGTAATTCACTAATTTTAAGATCTTTTTTTTTCCTTTTTAAAAAATTTTATTTTATTGTGCTAAGAACACTGACGATGAAATTAAACTAATGTACAGTATCGTTGACCACAGCTACAACATGGAACAGCAGGTCCCTAGAACTTAATCTCCACCGAGACTTCGTACTCACTGACCAGACCTCCTCACGTCCCTCACCCCAGCCCCAGCCCCTGGCAGCCAGCACTCCGCTCTTGGATTCTACGACTTTGACTGTGCTAGATTCCTCCTGCAAGTGCAGTCCTGCGGTATTTGTTTTTCCATGACTGGCTTATTTTCCTTAGCATAATGCCCTCCAGATGCATCCATGTCACAAATGGCAGAATTGCCTTCTTTTTAAAGACTGAAAAATATTCCATTGTATGTGACTACCAGTTTCTTTATTCATTCATCCATTGATGGACCTTGAGGTTGTTTCCAGACCTTGGCTATTGTAAATAATGCTGCAATGAACATGTGAGTACTAATATCTCTTTGAGACCCTGCTTTCAATGCTTGTGGGTACACATCCAAAAGTGGGATTGTTGGATCATATGGTAGTTCTATTTTTAAATTTTTGAGGAACTGCCACACTGTTCTCCATAGCAGCGGCACTATTTTGCATTCCCACCAATAGTGTACAAGGGTTCCTTTTTCTCCACATCCTCACCAACACGTCTTTTTTTTTTCTTTTTTCCTTTTTTTTTTTGACAATAAACATCCTAACAAGCATGAGGTGGTATGGTTTTATTCTGCATTTCCCTGATGGTTAGTCACACTGAGCATTTCTTTCATACACTACTCAGCCATTTGTATGTCTTCCTTGAAGAAATATTTATATAAATTCTTAGCCCATTGTTTAATCAGTGTTACTGTTTTGCTATTGAGTTATAAGAGTTTCTTATATATATTTTAGAGATAAATCCCTTCTCAGATGATTTGCAAATATTTTTTCCCATTCTGTTGGCTGCTTTTTCACTGTTGACTGCTTATTTTGCTATAATGAACTTTTTAAGATTACTTTTCACATCTTAACATCTCTAGTATTGAGATGTGTCTTACAGTCAATAAAAAGGGAGTTTCATTGGCCGTGGGTTTTTTCCTTCAATCTTGGTGATACACAGTCATGCTACATGTCACAGCCTTCCAGGTGTCTTAGATGTGACGAGATATGGTAGACACCTTGTGGGTCCATAAGGCTGAGGGGTAGTCTCCGTGCCAGCCTGCTAAATCCCAGCTCCAGTGTTTTCCTGGATTCGTGTTGTTCATGCTTTGTTTTATTTACTGCTCACAGTGACTTTGAGGAGTAGGTACTATCATTCTCATTCTATATGTGAGAAATTTGATTAAGACAAACATAGTCACGGCCCAAGGTCACAGAGTAAGTAAGAGGCAGAGCAGAAGTTACATCCATCTGATTCTCTGTCCTCAAAGCCTGGCACTCTCCTCCTCTGTTCTGAACTTTTCATACAGAAATGGGGCACAGGGCCAGAGATGTGTGTCAGAGCTGGTCAGTGCTGTGATCATCCAGACCTTAGAACACCCCTTAAAGTTGGGCATTGGCCTTAAGTCACCATATGTGTGAGATGTTTCCTTTTTTATATATTTAGTCTCCAAATGTGGTAAAATTCTGAGTCCTTAAAATCACCCTGCAGGAACCACAATAATTTCCTTATTGGCTCCATATGTTTTGTTAATGTGGTCTCAGAGGTTAGAAATTAACATTCCTCTGTCCCCAACCTTCCTCCCTGAAGGTCAAACTCCCCCAGAGATGAGGACTAGCCTCCTGGTTTGCAGGTTCTCCTGGATCTTTAGAGACCACCCCCTCACTGAATTTATTCGGTGGCTTTATCTTAACTTGCTTGGGTGGTTTTGCAGTGGGAGGTACCAGATGTTTGTAAAAAGCTCCTGTTGCTTTATGGATGCCACTTTATTATTCGCTTGCCAATCCCAACCAACAGATGGAAAGAATTTCCCTTCCCTACCAACACACACACAATCCTTCATCTACCATGTGCTGTTCCCAAACTTACAGGACCTAGGACACACCTAAAGGGCTCCAAGACCTGTTGATGGCTCCCTACCCCAGGCAGTCTGGTTCCACGGCCAAGAAAGCAGTCCACTTTCTTCCTCCTGACTGGTCTTTCCTCCAGTATTTGGGGTCTGGAAATACTCAAAGCCAAGGTGAAAAACAAAGCTATCCAAACTGAACAACATGAAGGGGGAAACAAGATGATAAGTGCCATGGACAGGACACGGAGCGGGGAGTTGGGAGACCTGGGTTCACTCCAGCCCCAGTTACTCCACTACTTCGGTAGCTGACTGGATCCCATCAAAGGGGCTCTGGTTCTGATGTTCATGATAAATCTCTGGAATAATAGGTGGTTCCTCCTTCCCTTGGACAGAAAGGCCCAGCTGGAAAACAGCAACAACAGCACAGATTCAAAGAGATAGGATAGTAATGAATAACACGGATGAAGTGCCTACTAAGTGCATGGTGGAGAAAGCCCTGTCCCTGAGCCTGGGAGGCTGGCTAGTAGTTAGCAAGTCACTTAATGTATTAAACAGGGACAATTCTAACGTCCTTACCAAGATAAAGGACTAGAATCATACAGGTCTTAAGTATCTTGTAAGAAGTGTGTGTGTGTGTGTGTGTGTGTGTGTGTGTGTGTATGTGTGTGTGTCTACCACTGTGTTTGGTGCTCAAAGTGGGGAGAAGGGAGATGCCCATTCTCATTTCCATTAACCATCAAGGTGGGCTCAGAGTGATATAACAGGGGGGAAAAAACCTAGGTCTGAACCCTCCCTCTTATTTTCCAGTATAACCTTGTGTAAGTGATCTAACCTCCCTGACTCGGTTTCCTCATCTGTAAAAGGAAGTCAGTCATGTCTAAGCCCTAGGGATGTTAAAATGATTAAAGGAAATTACATGTAAAACCCTTAGCTGAGAGCCTTAAACAAAGTAAGCACTTAAAAAAAATGTTACTTCTTTTTCCTTGGGGAGAAAAAAGTGCACATATGAAGCAATTAGAAAATGAGACAGTAGCTCCAAACTTCTCCACTGCTGGCCGAGTCAGTAAGGGCCCAAGGAGCCAAAGGAAGGAGACATCGAGAGCCTGGAATTTGCGGGGAGGCGGAGGATGCATGAGCCTGGAGCCGCGGGGAGGCTGGAGCCCACTCCTGTCACCTCAGGGTTTGACACGGATACCATAGCCCTTTGAGGACAGAAGTGCTTTGCCCGGTTCGGACTTCACAGTACTTAGAAGCAGTGCAGGAGGGGAGGGCATAGCTCAGGCGGTGGAGCGCACGCTTAGCATGCACCGGGTGCTCAGGTCCATCCCCAGGACCGCCTCTAGAAATAAACCTAATTACCTCCTCCCACCGCCAAAAGAAAATCATTAAATAATACAACAATAAATAAATAAAAGTATTGCAAGACACTGACCAAACCACCATAATAAAAACATAAATTTTTAAAAACGGACAGTAAAGCTGTAATGGAATTTTAAGCAGAAAATGGAACTGTGACTCCGGCTGTGTTTGCAGGAGCCCCGTTTTACATTTTCCTCTTCTCAGACGCGTGGCTTCCGGGCGGGGCTGGTGGCATGCTGAAATACAAAATTCTCAGCTGCTGATATCAGCAGAAGTGATTGGAAAAGGGGGTGGGGAGAGGTTGAAATCATCTTTTCGTTTAAATTGTTGTAAATCAGACCCGAAAACTAGGCAATACATTATGCTTTTGTTACTCTGAGAGTTAAATTACAAGGAAATGAACTGTGCATAATAATTCCCCACGTCACCGATTTCTCTGCTTCTAGAACAGCTAAATGTGGTCTCCTTAGAAGCAGGGCGGCCGCTCAGAGCCATCGCTGGGTGAACGGCGCCCTCTAGTGGCGCCGCCTGCAAGGCGGCTGGAGGGGCGTTGGCGGTCCAGCGCTGCTGACACCTGGACCCACAGGCGCCTTCTGGCCCTTACCTCGTTTTGGAGACAATGGCTCCAGAGCGCTGCTTGTCTTCAGTGAACTCTCTAAGGTGTTAATAAAGGACTGTAGGTTATCTTATGCCTTTGTCAGTATCTTCCCCATCCAAGCAGGGAAATAATAGTTAATAACTACGAATTTCCATTTCAAGAGTAAATTGAGAGCATTTCATTAAAAATTTGGTAAAGGCTGATGAGACCATGTCTGGCCACCCTACACCCCCATCCCCCCACCCCAGCCCCTCGCCCCATTGCCCTAGCCTCCGTTCTTCATAAGCTCCGGTTTCTAAGAGGGAACATCCTCATGTTATTAGAGAAGCCTGTCTACCCGAATTCCTGCGGAACAGAGTGAAAGGTCCAGATTGTTCTGGGGCCCTGCAAAGCCTTTGACTGGAATGTATTATTTTTCTCTCAGACCAAAGCAATTTAAAAAAAAAAGTTTCAACTACTAGAGAACTCAAAGAGGCTTCCAACTGACTGGGTTTAAACAACAACTGAAAAAAGGTCTCGCCGAAGCAGAGTCTCTCCCCAGGTTTTTGGCTCTCTTTGGGGGACTTAAGGAGGCAGGCCAGAAAGAGCTCATCCTCTGTTCCCACAATCCCTTTGATTGTGACTAATGACACTGAGAGTCATCCGTCCCTTGAACACTGACTGGCACGGCCTTAGTGGACGGCGTGAGGAGGTCAGGGTCCCACGAGGCCTGAAATTGCTGTGGCCAAACTCTTTTCTTCCCCGCCCATCCCCCACCAGATGGAACCCCGGAACAAGTGGTTGTATCACGTTTGATTCTGTCGCATTCTAAACCACAGCGTCTTGCTGGAAACACACACACACACACACACACACACACACACACACACACACACACCCTCGGTGAGAATGGGAGTCTCCATTTCTGGGCACGCACAGCACTTCGGGCCCTGGGTTCTTGATGGGGCTGGAGTGTGTCTGCACATGCATCCAGGGTCTGGGGAGGGGGACACCGGCTGGGATGTAGACACCAGCAAGCAGATGCCGGCGCTGGAGCTGAGCATTACATGTGGGCTTAGCCTCTGACAGGCTCACGCAGAATTTATGGAGAGTCTCATTCGGTGGAGCAGCTATCGGCTCCATTTTAATCAATCCCCTTGGTAGTATGATCATCACTCAAGACAGGAACCACTGCTCCGTGGGGCTCTGCACCCTCTCGCCGACCTTTGTACCTTCCCGCTGAAACCAAATCCCTCCTGTCTTTTTCTCCCCATCGCACAAAAATTTCATCTCTAAAATGAATCTATATATGCATGGCGAGGGCGACGAGGATGGGAGGAACAGAAGAACAGCAGCGTGAGTCCCTTGCCCAGCGAGGAAGGTATGTCTGCTTACTTGAAGGCATGATTTCCCTTCATAAATACCATGAAGCAGAATTTCATGTCACAAATTAATGTGTGTGTGTGTGATTTTTTTTCAGAGCAAACGCTTTGTTTCTGAGACCGGGCAGAGGCACCACATACTGCGGTTGCTATGGTAATGACTAGCCTCTGCTGAATAGGGACGCAAGGGGTTACTTAGAAGTGAACCAACTGGCGAAAGTGCACGTTTGAATGAATAAGCCCACTTATTTGTAAAAGGTTACGAGAGACACTCAAACCAGAAAATAAAGGAGATGGAGGTAGGGGCACATTTTTACGAAGAGCCAACCAAACTACTACAGGCATCCTTCAGTATCCATGGGGGATTTGTTCCAAGACCACCATGGATACCCAAATCCGTGATGCTCAAGTTCCTTATAGAAATGGTATAGTATTCGCATATAACCTACGCACATCCTGCCGTAGTCTTCAAATCATCTCTGTACTTGTAATAATTAGTACAATGTAAATGCTATGTAAATTGTTGTAATACTATGTAAATTCTATGTAAATTGTTGCCAGTGTGCAGCAAATTCAAGTTTTGCTTTTTGGAATTTTCTGGAATTTTTTCCCCAATATTTTTCATCCATGGTTGCTTGAATCTGCCCATGGGGAGCCCATGGATACGAAGAGCCAACTGTGCGATAGCAGTTTTCATCCCATTTCCAGATTTCACAATGTCAAAAACCTTTCAGACGTTTGCACATGGGTTTCTATAGGCAAAGGACACAATCGTTTATGAAAACAGTAGGATTCCATGCAGTAGCAATAATCCAGCCATAACAGCAGTAAGGATTCCCATTTACTGAGTGCATGTGATGTTTCCAGGGCCTTATTTTATTTCACTTAATCTACACAATAACCCTGAAAGACATTCATTAGCTTATATTTTTAAATTTTTTCTATTTATTAAGCATCATCTGTGTGGCCCAGAGTTGGTGTCTGCAGATATCACGATGGGGAAAGTGGTCTCTCTGCTCCTGGAGCTCCTGGCTAGGGAGACAGATGAGAAGGAGACACGTGTATGACAGGGCTGGGTTCCTAGAAACTCATGGGGTTGGGGGACTTGCTCCTGGGGCTCTGGGGCAGTGCTGGGCTTGGGGATGGGGGAACAAGGGGGAGTCCTACAGAAGAAAGGGCCGTCCAGGCAGGGCCTGTGAATAGGGAGAGGTCAGCAGAGGCCAGGGAGAAGGGGTGATGTAAGCAGATAGACACCTGTGCACAGCTCGATGAGGGCACAGTCTTCTATTCCAGGTTCCCGGGGTAGGAGCTGGTGCACTGTGGCTGGAACGGGGAGCTAGCTGGGGTGAGCGGGAGAGGTGAGAGGGCAGGCAGGGCCAGATTACGAAGGGCCTTAAGAGCCACGTGAAAGGGTTTGAACCTTGTCCCAGGCAATGTCAACTCCAGTGGGTAAGGCTATCTAGCAGTAATGTGACTGAGTCCAAACTCATCCTGCTCACCGCATGGCAGGCCAGTAAATGAGGGGACAAGGTGCCGGGGCAAGGAATAACTACTTTATTCAGAAAGCCAGCAGTTGGAGGAGACAGGGGACTAATGTCCTAGAGAACCAACTTCCCCAAGTGAGAATTCAGGCTCTTTTTATATTAAAAGAGGATTGAATGTGGTTGGTTGTTGCAAACTTCTTGATGTAAAAATTCTTTGTTTTTGCAGCTCCCCACCTAGGTCAGGTCAGGATGTTCCTGTAAACCTCCAACAAGACAAGTGCTATTCTCTGTTCTGCAACTTTTTAGTCTCTATATGAATGGAAAAGTGTTACACCCTTAAAGGTCAGAGCTTACGAACGGGCTATCCTGTATATTTCAGGCTTGACTAAGCCTAGGAAGCAGCACAGGGTTAGAGCTAAAGGAATAGATCTGCTACGGAGTCAGATTTGTTCTTCTCTATTACAGTAACACGGTTCGGTTTGTGTTTTAGCAAGTTCACTTTGAGGATGGAGTGGAGGAGGGTGAGACCTGACTCAGAGGAGCAGAGAGAAGGCCTGTGGAGTAGAGAGAGAGAGACAGTGATGGGTGGAATTAAGGTAAAGGCCTGAAGGAATAGCGGGCGGGGGCAGATTGGTGGCTACAGAGGGGCCTGGCCAATAGGACTTGGGGTGGTGGCTGAGCAAGAGGAGGCAGCAAAATGTCCAGGGAGTGACATTGTCCCTGTTTTACTGAAGGCAGAGCTGCAGCAGAACGGAGCTAAGTAACTCATCCAAGGTTCCTGCTACAAAATGGCAGGAGCAGGATTTGAACCCATTTGACTCCAGAGTTTACAGTCTTTCCAATAAGCTGTGTCACCTCTAGGACCGAAGAGGCTCTCAACTCAAGTCGGCCTGGGAGGTGCTGTTTACAAAGGAAGGAAGGAGAAGTGCCAGATTCAGCTGAGGAACAGTGTCCAAAGGCAGACTGGGAAATTTTACAGATGGACAGTAAGCATTAGGAACAGACATGCAAACTGAAACCAGCCTTTATAGATTTAGTGGCTGCTTCTTTCTCTTAGCCCGGTTTCTTATGAAACATTTTCATTCTTTCACAGCAAGTGACGCACCATCTGCTTTAAAAAAAAAATTGTCTTAAGAAGCATCAATATGGAAAACATCATGGGATCTTCTGCAAACCAGAGTTAAAGATGTTTTCTTCTTTGTTGTTCCACAAAGCTCTAAGAAGCAGCATGACTGACCAGCTAATAAATCAGTAAGTGCAATGCCTAATTCCAAGAATAAGATAGTTTACAGGATCACATTTCTGTTTGCATTTAATGAAAATGATCAGTTCTACTTTCCAGGAATAAAAAGGACATTTTGCAAAAGGATAGGTAGAAATAGAGATAGGCAGAGAGAGACAGAGAGAAAGAGAGAGAGGAGAAAGGAGGAGGGGGGAGGGGAGGGAAAACAGAGAGGAGGGGGAGGAGGAAGGGAAGATGAAAATGGAAAAGAAAACAGTAACAAATTAGATACAGAGGATTATAATAACCCATCAGGTTTCCCTTTTGTCTTAAGCTGAGGAATTTTGTAGGCATTCTATTTCATTTTAGGATCACTATCTTTAACTTATTTCTAAGCTCTCCATTAGTCTCGGGAAATACGTAAAAAATAAATATAAGCAACAATGTGTTTTCTCTGGGTGCACATTTAACAGGATTATCTAAAAAACAACAACCGAGGACCGGCATGTGCAAGACGTTCGGACCAGCCTCTTTGGACATGAGGGTACCAGGATCACGCCACCACCAGTCGGGGTGGCTTTGGAAACCAGCACGTACTGGCTTGAACCCTCAACACAAGGAACTCTGCCATGAAGGGTCCAAAACGTGCCAGGTTTGGGCACCATGACAGTACTTAACAGTCTAGTTCAAATGTTAAAATAGTGGGCTTGAGACAATTTCAGTGTATACAATTATCAAAGCATGTAGTACACCTTAAACTAATGCAACGTTTAGATGCGAATTATGTGGTTATATGAACATATGATAAAGTGAGAAAAAAAGGATCATATATTAAAAAAGAATAGCGGGCTTGTGCAGGATTTGAAATTCTGGGAAGAAATTAGAGGCGATCTTCTTAGCTCTGCTCTCTCCTCTCTTCCTCCAACTATCTCCACACACTCCCACTCCTAACCCTGACCTGACTCCTAGCCCTGTGCGCCTCGCTTTCTGGAGAGGTGGGCGGTGGGGCAGCAAAGGATAGTACCAGTGCCACAGGGAAAAGCTGAGAAGGGAGGAGGAGACCCAAGGTGTCCGGGGAGAGCCATCCTGGGGCCCTGTGGCTTCCGAGCCACTCTGAGAGGCGAGCCGAGGCCGGTTTTGAGCTCAGTGATTTGACATGTGCGTCATCCTCAGAAAACTCAGCACTGTGTTCTTTAATCTGAGAAATTCATGGGCTTTTTGAGGTGCCTTTTAATCATCACACAACCCAACTGTGAGACCGGGGGTGGTAAACGACACTATTCTCCTTTGATAGAAGCACAGACTGGGGCTTGGATCCATGGAGACCTGCCCAAGGACACATAGCAGGGAGTGAGTCATCTGATGAAGCAACCCAGAGCCACCGCTCTCCAATTTGGCATTTACCTACCAGGCTCTGTTGCTTCAGTTTCGTTTAGAAGGCGATGTTTTCAGTAGCTTGTGATTGTTCTTTTGTATCCTGTGGGGACTGGATAAAACTTAGAACCCTAATTACATTCCGACAGCACTGGCAATGGTTTCTGGAAACCTGGGACCCTCTTTTTGCCTCTTGTGCCTCCCAAGATGAACAGGGACCGGCTGACTGCAGCTTGTCCTTAAGTTCTTCCCCTTCCCCAGTCGTTGGTTTAAGGGTGGTCATGTGACCCCATTCTAGCCATTGCAATGGGGAGAAGGAGTTGTGGGAAAGAGTTCTTAGAGCCCCTCACCCCCCTTCTCCTTGCCTTTGGACATCATCACACAAGGATGAGATGCTTAGACTTGCGGTTCTAAGAGAACTGAAAAGAAGCCAAATGTATCGTAACAGAAGCACTTAGGACACTGCCAGGGCTACACACCCTGACTCCAACAAAGTGTGTGGTTGCAAGCTGATCTCTCAGTGGCTGTGTTAGTGATGGAATATTTGTGGCGCACACATAGCTTTCTTTGAAAGAGAGTGCATTCAGATTACAGGGAACCAAAGCCTTGTTTAGGTTTTCACACTTAACGGTTTTTTTTTTTTTCTTTTACATCCAGATGGGACCAAGGGTCATGGCAGAGCCAGGAACCGATGTCAGGCCACCTCCTTGGCCGTGGCATGTGGGCGCTCCCGCCCCAGCGCCGTTCCCCCTTCGCGAGCCCTGGCTGACGATATGGGCCTGTCTTTCACCCAGGTCAAGGGGGCTTCGCGTGTTCTGCGCCCACATCTGTGCCTCCCAATTAGCAAGGCAAGGAGCTGCTCCTGCACCAGGAGCCCGACCTGCTCTGCTGAGATGGCTTCCAAATTCTGTTTTGACCTCACTGAATTCCTTTTTTTGTTGAACAATTACAGCCTAGACGGGCTGTAATTACGATTGTAGTCTGTATCATTGTGCCGTGAGTGACTAAGAACAAACACAGTATATTATGAAACAGACAGGAAGCCCAGATACCCTCATTTTGGATCTTAAAAAAAATATATATTTGATAAACCATTAGGGCAAAAGACAGCGCCTGAATTATGACTAAATAGAAAGGGTCTCCATATCTCGAGGCAGAGGAGGATTCCTTCTGAATTGTTGAGAAAACAGCATTTTAAAAAGGCAAATCCAACCCTGAGCCACCAATTCTGGCTGATGCTTGGTGACTATTTTGTATGAGACTCATATATAAATTGAAATACTGCAGTACATGTGTAGCTCCCTTCACTCATTCTTGAATGAAATTCCTGTCAATCAAACCCCGTTTTAAATGGCCATTGAGTGATTCCACATTTAAAAGAATCCTTTCTAAAACTGAGTCATCTGTGTGTATGAAAATACTGAATTTTTTGGTAGTTCAGGTTTGGGATTTTAGAAGCGATATTTCCTCATCCTGGGGGAAAGCAGACACCCTCTACATTGTCAAGACGTTGCTCCTTTACGGTCCCCACGTGGTTGGGGATGTTGGACACCGTGCGCCTCTCTTTTAGGCAGCATTAGGAGCTGAAGCCAGAGCACACCAACTTGGCTTGTAGACAGTCACTTACAGTAAAAAGTGAGTAGAAGTCGAGTAGGAATTCACATGGGAAGAGACGTTTCTGAATGCATGAAACAAGCTTCTGGAAGCAATGATCCAGGAAGGAAGGGCCTTGGGGCCTGGGGATTGGTGGGACGAGCCTGGAGTCCACATCTTGAGCACAGACCGCTGCTGTCCTGATCCCTGCTGTGTGTGTGCACCGGGTCTGGCCCAGGACCAGGGTGCCAGCATTGCAGAATCCTGACCCCCTGGTCCCCGAACTCAAACAGCTCCAGGGGCTGTTTGTGTTCTCGAGGCTTGCCTGCAGCACCCAGCGCACTGTGAGGCCTTTGTAAATGCCAAAGAACAACAAACACATTTTCCCAGTGCAAACTGTTTTTCTCCGTTTTCTAAATGAGTGCTAATGTGTTTGCGTGGGGAACTTGAACAAGTCTGGAAGAACTTTGTGGCTGGACAAAAAGATCATCAAGTTGGTTTCTAGACCCAAAGAACTCTTTAGAGAGAGGTTAACCTTTAAAGTGACTCCTAAGAAAGACAAAGATTTCTATATTCAGTGAGACCCTTGGAATAACAATTGCTTGTGTTTTCACTGCCCAGGAGTATAAAGCAGCAAACAAACCAATCTGCACTTCCCTTCTCGGGGGCTGGCTTCTAGCTATCTTCCTTAAGAGTATCAGGGTTGGGTGGGTGGCTGCAAATGGAATTTAAATATGTAAAGAGGCAGTCAGACGAAAGTAAATGAGATTTTGAATAACCTCTGTAATATTTATAATCTTGTACACTCTGAATTCCCATCATTTCTTACTCATACAAACAAACCCAAATGGGTTTTTGGTCCATGAGCCTTCTTTCCATGAAATACAACCAGTGAGTGGGCACATGTACACACACATACACGCACACATGCACACACAGATCCACAATATGAAAACATTCTGATCCAAGACATGGTGATGGTTACAAAAGGATGTATTTGGAAACCATAAGAATCCCTCCTGCTAGACGCCTTGAGTGGCTTTCCAACCAAACGTTTTGCGTCTAAACCTGCATCCACAGGAGTCATTCTGGAGTCAAACATATGGGTCTGGTCAGAAGTAAATGTGAGAAGAGAAAGAGATTAGTGAGTAATTACCTGGAGAGGAAAACAGAGACAATCCGCTCTGGGGAGCAAGAGGGGATCTGCATGAGCAGGAACACAAATTCCCTCGTAATCCACTGCCCCCACAGTGGGACTGGAAAGTGTCGGGGGCCCCCAGAGTGCTCACAATTAACTCCTGGAATGAAATCAGCACACCTGCCTCCTCCTCCTCGGCACACACGCTCTTCCGGGGATGGCGTGTCTCCTGGCCTGAGCCTCTCCAGGCTTCAGCAAGTCGGGGTGTAGATACCTCCTGGAGCTTTACCTGTGTCTTGGGCTTTTAGTTGGCAAAGTCCTCTGCATTATCTCACATGACTCTCCCAATAGTCCTGGGCAGGACGCAAAGTAAGTACTGTAATCACTATTGTATACGCTAGAATCAAAATTTAGAAAAAAAGTTGGATTATGTTGTCCTAAATCGGATGGCTGGTGGGTAGCAGGGCCAGAAGCAAGCCCCAGGGTTTCTGACCCGTGGTCTGGTCCTCGCATTTTCCCTGCTGCATGGCCATGGTGCTAGCCACAGACCTCCGGACTGATGAAAGGCTTAAGCAGACATTGTCCGCAGGATTCCCTCCATGCCATGCAAATGTAGAGCTATTCACAACCCTAATAATTCCCTACCCATCTCTGCTTGGATGAGGTAAAGGAAAGTGGGCAAAACAATGAAGCAGGCTGTGTTTGATGGGCCCAGATTCTTCCTCTTTCTTTGCTCAAGCTTTTCAGTTACCGTTGACCTTCCCAACTCCCGGGAGGAACACGGCAACCTCTCTTCTCTGAAACTAATCATTAAAAGTCTTGAAGGAAAACCTGTTTTAACAATTAACCAGCACTGCGAGCCAAGCAATGTTGCTGGATGCTGGGAATACAGACATAAAAGGCAGGGCTCCTACGCCAAAGAAGGTCCCTTGTGATGGGAGAGGCAAAGGTCAACTCCAACAGCGATAATTGCAAAGATGGAGATGGGAGACGTCTGTGCAGAGCTCCTGGAGCCAAGCAAACAGTTGGTCATGGCCCTCCTCCTTCCCCACCTTCATGCACCCTCTCTTGGTGGAAAGTACAAGATTGTTCTAGATGCAGTTCTAGAGGCCTGTTCCCAGGTGATGGAGAGTGGGAACATCTGGAGTGATGACCTCACTCTCCCTTGCAGACCTTGCCCAGGATTACAGCTCCTTGCTTTACACCTGTCTTCACCCCCATGGGCTATAATTGACTCTGGGAATTTGCTGCTCAAAACACCTTGAAATGTGGAGAGGATGGGGGATGAAAGGGAGAATATTTGGAGGTGGGAGAAAAAATGTTGGGGAACCTCAGCAGTCTGTGCTCACACTCGTGCAGGTGAGGTGGTGGCCAGGGAAGATGTGGGGCACCATCAGAGGACCCCAGGCATTGCTGAGCAGATTCGAGAATGGTGTGTGTGTACCTCAGGGAAGAAGAGACATGGGCACAAGCCCACAGGCAACCCGAGGACAGCCTTTCCTGCTTTCCTGATGTCAGACAGAGTCCAACTGTGTGCAGTGCAGAAAAGGGTGATGGCAGGGGACAAGGCAGGGTGGAGGGAGTTAACAAAGCTGGACGCTGGAAACAGCAGGAAGGCATTACCACCCAGGACCAAAGGCAGGGGAGGGAATTAGGGTGACCTGGGCCACTGAGAGCAGAAGCCTCGGAGGAGGGGGTATCTGGTGGGCACTGTGCTCACTGAGAGCTCCAGCTCCAGACAGAGACATGGGGAGAGGAGGGTGGGACTGAAAAGGAGGAGAGCCCCTGCCTCCCTTCTTCCCCTCTGACCTGTGAGTGTGTCCCGTCAACCGAACCCAACCAGAAGCCAGCCTGCAAGGGGGGTCCACAGGGGCGAGGCTCAGAGGCAAGAGAAGGACAGAGGCAGAGGGTGCATCTGGGGGGGACCAGCACACCCAGCACCCCTAGTTAGTGATGCTAAAGACTGAGCCAAGTGAAGGGGGAAAAACTGGGAAAACTTGGTTTGACTTTTTTAAAACAGCATCCATTTCAGGCACACGCGAACCACGTGCTTTTAGGCCTCATCAACACGAGATCCCACCCCCGAACAACGTCCCACGGCTGAGACCGCAGTTCCTGCGCCGAGTTGCGCCCTGGGGTCCTCCTTGCTGCTACTGGGGTCTAGTTTTGTGGCTTGAGGGGAAGGCTCCTCGATTCCTTTTCAGTATTCCCACAAGTTCCTGGCTTACTGCCCACTTACCAGCTGACCTGTTAAAGCAAGCTTACTTCCCAAGAACAAATCCAAATGGAGGGAAAGGAACAACTTTTATCCAGTTAATTAGCAAGGCACCTGTCTTGACCTTTGAATCAGTGGATCCCAGGTATCACGGTGAGCAACTTTCACTTGTTTCTCCCATTTTGCATCAGGGGCCCAGCTACAGCTCAAGAGAACCCTCCACCAGCTTTTGATGGCCACTTTCTGTATTTTGAGGGGGAGATTCCTTCTGGATTTATTTAAATCCATTAGCTCCCCTCTTCTGGGGAGGGAGTAGCCAGCTTCTAGGTAGGGCTGATGGAACGGCAACCTTGCAGTCAGGACTGGCTACATAATTTGCACATCCAGTAAAAATGAAAATGTGAGGACCCCCCCACCCTTCTTAAAAATGATTTTAAAATTTCAAGATCAAACCAAGAGGGGGTACTTTCTGAGCATGGGTCCTTGTGAGGAAGCATGGTCACACGTCCAGGAGACCAGCCCTGCTTGGAGTATGCATCCCAGTGCGTGCGTGGAACACAACCCTAACTAGACGCTGCGAGTGCCCGGCAGCAGCAGGTGAGGCTCTTTAACGCAGCGGAGCCGTAGTGATGCAAAGCAGGGAGACCCAGTCACTGGGCCAGATTGTGTTTGCTTGAAAGACATCTGGACATCTTCAGGAGTCCTCCAAATAACAGCCTCTCAGAACCGTCCTTGGCTGCTAAGTCCTCAGCTTTCTAAAGCCCTTTCTCGACACAGCCCAACTCTGCCCAGTGGGTTTCCTACACCTCAGAAGCGCAGACTGCCTCTGATGCCTGCCTGCTCTCAGCCAGCCACCGGCTTGCACTGTGACCTGCCCGGCACAGGTGCTTCACGGGAAGGTAGCCTGGTGCTTCCAGATCAGCTCCATGGCCAGGTGGCCCAGGAAGAATGGACATCATATCTTCTGATCCTTTGGTTACTTAAATCAGCAGCAATCTTCCTAGCTGTGTGTACAAAGCACGCAAAAGGTGCCCCCACGGTGCTCGTGAGGAGGGGGTGGGATGGCTTGTCTGTCGGGTTAGACAGCCTGTTGATGAAGAAGACGGGACCTGGGGTCCTGGCTGGGCCACGCTGGAGCAGTATAAAGAGAACAGTGGTCTGTGGTCTCAAAACAGCTGTGTGTTTTTATTACCTGGGTTAAATACAGGCAGAGGGCGATCAAGTGGCGATTCACTTAGCTTTTCTTCTATAAACTTCTCTTCTGTAAACTGAATGCTCAAACTCTTGTACCTATAACCCTCCATATGCACCAAAATCAGTGGGTTCCATTTTACCTCTGGAAATGAAAAGTACATTTTAAATTTGGAGGGAGAATGAAGTCAATTTCTTTTTAACGAGAGCTCTTTTTTCAAGAGTCAAATAGTGTTATCAGAAAGCTACACTTTTGGCTACACTCTTCCTCCCCTTATAAATGAGACTCTCCATTATAAGCTTTATTTTCAGTCTGCTAGAAGGGGTAATTCCATTAGAAAGTTTTTCTTTGACCTGAAATTCCATTTTTCCACTTTGCAGCCTCCTCCCAGGTATGTTGCTGGCTCCTTTCTTATTAGTCTGAAAAATCTCCTTGAGGAAGCTGGGAGAAGCCCCACCTCTGGGGACTCCAGTGGAAATTGATTTAATTGTTACAAGCCTCTCAGACTAAGTATCTGAAAACTTTGAGAAAAGGAGGAGAGCCTTTTAAGTAATCATTTGCAGCTCTGTGCTACTAAAGAGAGCAAAAAAAAAAATTTTTTTTTTAATTTGAAAGCCTGTCAGTCCTGACGGTTTCCTTTTTAAAGGTCAAGCAACGTCCTGTGGGATTCCTCTTTTCACCGGAGCTTCTTATCTAACTTAAAAATTCTTCTAGATTAATGGCCAGAAGGCAAACATGATACGTTACCAAAACAGAGCTATCAGGACCCATACCACAGGCTCTCCCGCCACCCAGGCAAGTCTGCGGGCCTTTGTGGTTTGTCCAGCTGAGCTTCTTGTGAGAACTTTCAGGGAGTGGGGGTTTCTGATACTGACTCTTTTTCCTCTAAAGATCCAGAAAAATATTTTTAAGTTAACCATCCCATCAAACCTCCCTTTAATGCTAAAACAACATAACCCAAAACTTTGCCAAAAGACCATTTTTCAATCTGCTTCAACTTCCCTTCCCCAAAGCCATTGGGGAAAAAGGAATAAGTCTGCAAGATGGATCGAATTTAATGCTTGTTGATCCTAAAGGACCCAAACCTGCAGTCACAGGCGTGCTGTCCACACCGCTGCAGGACAGAGGGACCATTCAGTGATGTGGAGAGTGAGCCGTTTCGGGATTAGACATGAAAACACTTGCATTGATGCTTCTCAATTGCCAATTACAGCTGCTTGTACAACTCAGCTACCAAAAGCATTGTGGTATGCCTTGATGAATAAACACTTACGACTAATTGGAAAATGTATTTCTAGAGTACCCTGTTGCGGTCCTACACAGCTCATTTAGTATTGCGTCCTGGCATCCTGCCAACAGAGCGGAGCCCCCTTCCCTTAGAATAAGGCTGAGACGTGATAGGCTGCCGTTCCCTCCTGTGCACCCTTCCACAACACAGCTGATTATCCAACCATTTTCTCTACCCTTCGCTGCCTTCTGTGCTTCCTGGGGTGGTTCTTACCATTCAAAAATCTGGCTGTTAGAAGCTCCAAAATTACTAGTTCTCTAAAAACATGCCTTCCAAGCTTACTTTGCATCCAGTTTATAAAAATGTTTCTCTTAAGCACAATTAGGAGAAGCAGGAGGAAAATGGCAATGTAACTTCAAGCAGTTTTCTTATTGGTTTCTGTTAAAGTGACAATTTAAGCACTTTAACGTGAATGCAAAATGCAAGCATGTGTGTACACACATACGTGCACACACAACATATAAGGATCTCTGTCATAGTTAACAATGACTGATTCTAGATATTGTGATTTAAAAGATTTTTTTCTGTATTTCCTAATTTTTATCTTGATCACATGTCACTAATATAATCCGAAAAACATGTAAAATGACATCAATGTTTTCTTTACGTGGGTCATTTTTCTACAGAAAGAGATTATCATAGAAACCAGGACACTTAATATTACATTCTTATTTTCAGTGGGGTGAGTGAAGTAGAAAAGGGAGTTTCATGAGAAAATAAATGCTTACTTATATTTCTAGAAATGTCTGCCAGCTTGCTTTAACGACTTAGCAGGGGTGGTCGACTTCAACGTCGCTTTCAGGGGCACGGACTGAGGTGGAGAGTGGAGAGTTAGCCTCTCTCTCCCCTCCCAATGCCTCCCTGTCTGCTAGCACATTTGCACTCTAATAGAGGAGGCAAAAATAACTCGAGGGAAATGGGAATTTTTTCCTGTGATGGCTACATCTGAATCCCAAGATGTGACAATGTTGTGTGTTCTGAGGATTCACCATTTAATTGCTTCACAATGTCTATCTTTCTCTATGTAGTAACTGCTAGAATGTAGAGGGTGGAGAGGGTAGGGCAGATTCTGAGTACTGAAAACCTCCCTTCTACTGAGGAAGTTAGAAGGGGCAGACACAAGAAGACGCAGTACAGAATAGTAATACAGTGACGCTTTAATGAAGTTTGTCAAAGCACAGACTTTCACCTAGAACAGGAAAAACAACCATATCATAGATTTGGGCACCAAACTGACTCCTTTTGCAAAACACTGAAAGTCTACGCTGCTCTCTAACAGGACTTGCAAATCAGAATCCTTCTTCCCTTGGGGACTGTGAGGTTTTAACAGGAGGAGAGAGGGAGTTAAAGTGATGTTGAAGTTTGACTTTACCAAGTTTTTAACTTTACCAAAAAAGAACAGATCTATGCTGGACAGAAACTTCTTCTAAAGGGAATTAACGTTTTCCCCTTGTCTGAATGATTCTTATTTTATAAGCTTGCACAGAAGGCTTTGCCAAGTCTCACCACAGCACTGCCTGCCAAGATACCATAGGTACTTTAGTTGCTGGAAAAATAACCCCGGTGAAATCCTCTCCCCCAAAGGAGTGATGCTAAGTCTCGACCAACGGGCACTGTTGTCATTTCAGTTTCCTCATTGTCTCCCTAGTGATTTCCTTGGGTTTCTAAAGTGACTCTATATCCGGCCAGAAGTGACAGGTACACCTGGGAGATGGGCTGAGATCCAATCTGTATTCTAACCCAGTGGTGAAATTGGGGCCAATATTTATTGAGCATTTTAATGGGTACTAAAGGGGACAGTGAAACAGACAAATATGGTTCCTTCCCTCAAAGTGTTAAAAAGTATGAAATAGGACTGACTGTAACATACTTTAATGACAGTTACTACATCAAGAAAATAATCTTAAGTAAGTGCAGCTATTAAAAAACACCATTCACAGAGAGAGTCACCATGAAGGTTTCTGAAATGTCACTCGGAGCAGGGAAAGGAAATAGCCTTTACTGTGCAGTGACAAAGGGGCCCCAGACCGTGGGCCACGCTGTGGTTCTGCCCACTGGATAGATGAGAGAGCTGAGGCTTGGGAGTGTAATGGAGATTTCAGAAAAGAAACCAAGTTGAAAATATATGTGATTCCCCCATTCCCCTCTCCTCTCAACCTGAGGGGAAGGCAGTCGAGGGTCTTCTGTGTCATAGGACCTGGGGACTGGGGAGTGAGACCCTCCACCAAAATAAAGAGCTGAATTCTAGAGGAAAGAAGAGAGGAGACTAGAGAGTGTGTGTGGGCTGAGACCAACCAAGAGTTGTGAGGAATTCGCGAGGGCAAAAGAAATCTTGTGATAGAAATTTTGAAAGGGGAAGAAAGGAAAATATGGGTGGGAAACAAGTTTGATATTCATTAAGCGTGGATCCCCCTACCTATTTAAGAGCGTGCACAGTAAAGGTTTAATTGCACTTGGATGATTTTAATGCTGAAATGACATTTCTGGGATGGTACCCCTGTGCTGAACTGGGGTCAGGAGCATGTGGGGATGGACAAAGGTTCTCATCATTTGCTAGACACTTGGTGGTAAGGGACAGAACTGGACTTCGAACCTTTTACAATAAGAGAGGACTTTGTGGAGGCCACCTGTGGCAAAGGAACACCTGAAATGCAGATGGGAGGTGGAGTGTCTAGAAGTCTCTCTCCACCATCTAGAACTCTCTCCTTGTCACTACACAACAGCTCTTCCACAGACCAGAGCAAGAGGAGGGAACACTTCCACAGTGCCTACTTTTCTAGCCCAAAAGTTGGGGTGAAAACTGTAGTAAGGCAATTTCAGGAGATAGATAAAAATATTTCAATCATGCAAAAGGAAGGAAGAGCTGCCCCTGTCATGTCAGGATGTGAGAAGCAATGCCCCCTTCTGCTGTAATGGACCTCTCATATTTCAAGGATTCATTTAGTGATATTAGGTTGGAAATCCATTTAGTTTTGAGGCGGTGGGACCGCACAGAGACAATTACAAATATCAGTTTTCATTAGTGTATTTGCAGACTTTAGTGGCACATTTACATCCTGTCTGCATGGGAACGTGGTAAACAGCTCCAGCAGATCAGACGGGGATGCCGCGGAACAGAAGATCTTTCAGCGGATTTCTACCATCAGCGTTGGCCTCGGGGCTGCGCAGCTCTCATTGGTCCTGTGTTCTTGCTGCCTTCGTTCGGTTGTGCTACTTGACAGCGAAGAATGCTGGCAGCCCAGCTGAATTCCCTGAACTCTGATTTTCTATCAGGCCGGAAGATGACAAATGAGGTTTGCACGCCTGTTGATGAGCACATCACGAAAATGACATAATGGTGTAATTTTTCACCCGAATACAAGGAAAAAAGATGTATTGGAAATCACCGTGTTTCTTGTTTTTGTTCCCTTTCCACCTTCATCTGACCACAGTTGTCACTCAGAACTCAGCGAGGAGCAGACACGGATGCCGCGCTGAGTGGCTGCCTGGGTGTGTGTCCGGGACAAGGTCACACTGGTCAGTGCCTGGGACATGCTTTTCCTACTGAGCGGGGCTAGCCCAGGAACGTTTTACAGGCGGTTAACTGACATCCTTGAAATTGGATGTGACACCCCAAAGGACATCTCTTGGGGAGAAAGCTTGACAGACACCCATCTAGAGGAATAATGAGTTCAATTTATGTACCACCTCAAACGGTCCCTGAGTGGTACCTGCTCTCCTCAACCTTTGAGCATCACTCCTAAGCATCACTCCTGACCCACTTCTCTGACGCTGAGCCCAAACGGACTCGTTGCATTATTTAGGGTGAGGTGATTGGCAAAGTGAACATTGAGGTGAACAGTTTGGTGTGGGGTTTTTAATTTAGTCCGGTAAAGGGTCATCCAGTGGCACCCACTGAACCCCTGGCTCAGCCTGGAACTGCGTTCAGGCTCAGCCTGAAGGGATCTCTGGGCAGGAAGGGCCTGCCTTTTACCCCCGCGGACAGGGCAGGATCCCAGAGACCAGCCCGGGGCTCGTCAGAGAGAAGGTCCATGGTGCGTCTGCAGGGTTTCCCGACTTCAGTCAGAAAAGTGTGCTGTTTATACAAAAAGAGTGTTGTATAGAATTGTATTTTAAACAAAATTCTAAAGTCAACAGGTGAAGTCAAAAGTGTGTATAACTGAAGTTACCATTCAAACATGTGCCGTTTTTTCCCCTTTGTTAGTGCAGGCCACCATTTCTTGGGCTGAGTAAAGACTCAGTGAGCTTGTGCTTTTTTTCTGTCCGCTGTTTCATACCCTGAGGGACATACGGCAACTAAGGACATCCCCTCTCACACCCAGACCAGGTACCCATGAGTCAAAAGGGCTTTACTCTACTGAACAATTGGAAGTCTTTTTCACTCTTTCTATGCATTGCATGAACATTTGAGCTCTCAGTGTTAAATCCATGAATGATGAGAGCTCACGGGTCACATCAAGGAAAAAATTTTAAAGGCTTAGAAGAGTGAGTTAGAGAAAAATCAAGCTTTTAGGCTCACTAGAAGGGAAATGTCCTTTATATTCTTATACTCTTCTGCTTAGAAGCTTGCTGGGCACCTCTCGTTTCTGAGAAACCAGCTACCATCAGATATTCTTCTTGCTTATCAGTGAGCAACCTAGACCCTGCGTCCCAAACTGCTTGGCCATTTTGGAACCTAAGACTTCTGATGTCACCGTGGTGGGCTGAAAGTGTCAATGGCCCTAGTTTTCATGTCTCCCTGTATCCATGCCCACACTTTGGAAGTGACCTCCCACACTGACTCTGGGCTAAGCTGTTGTAACTTGTTTGGGCCAGTGGGACAATAGCACACTTGACCTAAGCAAAGACTTGAAAAAGCTCTTGTGCTTTTATGCCTCCTCTCTTTAACCCCTGCCATCACCATGAGGTTATGACCAGGCTGGCCTGCTTAAGGGATGCAAGACACGCGGAGGGGAGTTGAGTTGCTCGGCCAACAGCCAGCACACCTGCAGCTGAGTTTAGGAGGGCAGGTCCCCAGGTGACTGCCCGGCTGAGACCTGATCCTCAGCCCGCCCCGCCGCCACCCCACCCCACCCACCTAAATCACTAGCCTGTGGACACATGAGTAATGCGTGCTCACTGTTGTACCAAGCTGTGTGGTTGTTCCTCAGCATTTTTGTGGCAAAAATGACCTTCCCCACATCTAGTGTTTGTTTTGGCACAAATGATCTCAAGAAATGTGGAAAAGAACCATAGAAGAATTTCACAGCCCCCCCCCCCCAAATGTTTACAGGCTATCTGCTTAGTAGTAGTTTTCAAATCTTTTAAAAGCAGGGGAGAAAAGGACATAATGTCTGCACTCACAGGATGTAAAAGGGATGGAAAGTGGTTAAAGTGTGCGCATGGAGGGGTCGCGATGGCCCCTGCTCCCACTTCTCACCCATCAGCCACCCAGAGGCACCGCACCTGCTCAGGGTCGTGGGGCTCTGCGGGCATACTTTGCAAGCCACTGCTCATTCTACAGACAAGGAGACCAAAACCCGAAAGGATTCCAGCAAGCTGGTCAAGGTCACACAGAAAATCAGTGGCTGAGAAACTGGGCTTCTTCACGGGACATTGGAGTTGTCAGAGGCTCAGGATAATTCCAGCGTGAACACTTCCTGAGATAAATTTCTAGTATTATCTGCCGAAGACTCTGCTCCTGGGGCCCATCCTGACACCTCCCCAGAGTCCACTGACTGGCCACATGACACCTGTTTTGGACACTACTTGGTAACAGTCAATGAACAGACAAGTAAAACCACCTCACTATTACGGGAAATGACCTTGAAGTATGTAACCCACACACGGCCACACCAGTTCCCACATCACAGTTCTGTTCTCCCTTCAGCGTTTTCTTTTCCTTCGATGAGCTATTATTTTCCTGTGGCCAGAGCTCTCTGGTCAGCTCCTCTGCATAATCCTGCCACGTCGTTTTTCCCCTGGCTCATATGCTTTCTCCTTAAAGACACGAACACATTCTCCTGTGATTTTTTCTAGTTTGTCCCCAGACGTTCTTAATCTCATTATGCTGCCGTTTGGTCCCCCTGCTCCCAGTAGTACCACTGTTCTAATCATCCATCCTCCTCTCTGTACAAGTATTAGCAATGTCTAAAATCCATATTTAAAACTTCCATAATTTTTCCATAGAAAAAGAGGTTATAATTCCTAATCTACACAGAATATACCTTTTTGATCATCCCTTCCTTGCTTTAAAGACTATTAAGAATCCAAATTGGTTATTAACTTACAAAACCTCTTTTTTTTTTTTTTTTAAGGTCATCATCACGTCACACATGACCTCCCAGAGTACAGTTCTGGAATTAGAAGATGACTTTCGCCCCATGGTCTGCAGAAATTATTTTCCCTCATTTTCTTGGATATCAATTTAAGAGTCAAACTAGTACATCCTGTCAACTTGATGGTAATTTTCATGCATGCTGGAATTTTCTAGAATCATCTTCAGGGTGTTGTTTGGTTTACCAAGCATAAAAATCACAAAGGAAATGGCTTGCAGTTGATTGCAAATTCCACAGAAGCAGAAATTAGAAATTCTATAGAAGAGACCCTCAGAGAAAGGAGTTTTAAACCAATGACTAGAAAGGTTAAGATATTTTCCTTAGCTTCCCTCAAACTATTTCAGTACATCCAGAGAGACATTCTGGAAAAGTCAGTACAGGATCTGTCTCCTAGGGGTTCTGAAGAGACTTAAATTAACAAGTGGTTTGGGATTAAATAAATATTAAGATTCTGTAAAAACCTGTTCTACATACTGATATATTGGAGTATTTTCACTTCTTTCTTGCCTTTAGATGAAAAAAGATGTCATGGGTTCTGTTCTTAAGTATGTGTTTTTTCATTCCTATTTAAGTTTTCACAAGATACGTTCATCAAGAAATAGTCACTTGTGACCATTTGTTCCATGTTTCCCACAACATCACCGCAGATCGTCTGACACTCAGTAAATGCCTGTTAATAACAATTATATAAATATGTCCAACTAAAATCATCAGGATAACTTCTTGAGGAGTACAAAGCCAATTCTGTATCATTGCTGACATCCTAATTTTAAAGTCACCTTTCCAACCCTGAAGCGTGAGTGTGTGTTTGGGAGTGGGTGTGAGATGTGGGAAGGCACTGGGGCCTGAAGACAGATTTGCTATAAAAACCCACCTCTTCATCTGCATACAAAAAGGCGAAGAGACTTCCATCACAACCTGAAGACAGGTATTGCTGCTTTGCATTATTATTATCCATCATCACAGTGCATCACAATTTTGCTTATTCCTGCTTTTATGGCCTAGAGAGAGACATGAATAGGGCAGGAACACCTCCACTTCTCCCAGAATATAGAAGAATGAGTGATATTTAAGCTTTCACCCCCACCCCCACATGTCATTTTCCTGAACCTCTAAATGCTGGATGTTCTCAGCAACGTGCTAGCTAGAAGTTTACTTTTTTTTTTTTAAGAAAAGAATTAAGGCATTTGTGTACAGATCTCCCAGATGGTTGGCCAAAATTTTGTTAAGACATATTAAAAAGAATATAAATCTATTGTGCTGATATTAAAGCTGGCTATGTGGTTGGTTTTAACGATGTAAAGTAGGATATCACATGATTTTTCTTAATTGCAGGGATGCAGTTAGTGATGCGAAAAGGAAATTTTCACTAGGTTTGAAGACGGACCGTCTATTACCTTGTCCTCTTTATTAATGGGAAGGCACATTCACCAAAATCCATATGCCTTTCTCTTTTTGCCCCCCACCATGAGGGGCATTTGCTTTCTCAGACACTGTAGAGTGTCAGGGGAAGTCCTCAGAGAATGAAGTCTGTCTCAGGCTGCTCTACTCCGGTTGCTCTGAGAAATAGGCTTCCAGAAACCTAAACACCCACCTGCCTCCTTCTAAGATGAAGGGAACTGTTTGAGTATGAAAGACAACACCTTTGATCCTCTCTCCACTCCTTCCCACTCAGGAGTAGACAGTAATTTCAGATGCATTCTTAGATCCTAAAATATCTCCACGTATGCCTGATGATTCTTTGCCCTCCTGTAACAGGGTCAAAGATCTTAACACCAACTGTTCTTCATGCTGTTGGTTACAATATACACATCAACTAAAATTTACTCTAAATATTTTTCAGTAAATGAATTCACAGTGAAATATAATCAGATAATGAATAGGTCAGCACAAATTCTTCTTGTTAGTGTCGGGAGGGTATTGGGTACCTGAAATTGGGGATGGGGATTGATGCTGGGGTATGGAGTTAGGGGAGGGCACCCACCAGGGAGAGGGGGTGGGCGGAATGACCCCCCACCCTCAACTTGCTGTTTGGAGTGGAATCAGTCTCCTTGCTTTGCACAGGACAGGGACAAACAGAAGCCCTTTGAGAAGGCACTTTTGTCCAGCATGCACACACAGGGCACTCTGTTGTATATGATTTACAAGGAGTTAATCTCATTTTTAATACAGGCACTTTATTACAGAAGAGCTTTGCTCCCAGGGGGTGTGTTAATTGAGGTGTCACTGGGTTCCCAGTGGCTGTGAATCTTCATCCCTGGAGGAGAGCTATGACCTTTTGGAGACAGCCAGAAGTCATTTCGAACTAGGCAGGGTGGGTCAAGCAGGAGACCAGCTCAGGAAAACAGTCTGAGGACAAAACAAAGGGAGATCATAAAACAAGCAGAATGATTCTTCTGCATGGCCCGGAAACGGGCGCTGAGAGCTGCTAGCAAGGACCAGACGTGTTTGGAGCAACATGGTGAGTGAAAATTCATCACTTTTCAAGGTGAATCCTCGGAAAAGGGAATTCTGTGTTCACCTGTCAGTATTTGGAGACATTTATGTGAAGACCAAACTCACAGTGTCGTGAAATGTCAATGCAGTGAACACTGTGGATATGTGTATTGGACACTTTCTTTAGATAACACAGGAATCTTAACTACGCTCAAAAAGATCTATTTTCGATCATCTATCATATACCAAGTACTCTGCTAGGCAGATAGTAGACTTCTAGACAGAGAGTATGAAAACATAGTTAATTCATATATGTGATTTTGACCAAGTATCTTCTTATAGGTGAAGCTGGGTAAGTGACACAGGTCCCTGATAACAAAATAAAGTAGTGTTCTCTGTCTCATGTTGCGGAAAGTCTAGGCCACTTCAGTTTCCTCTCAAGTAGCTCTGGAAGTGTCTAAAAAGGTGTCTATTTGTTTCCCTGGTGTGAACAAGAATTTTTGGTGAACATCACTCTCCAAAGTTAGATGCCTGCTGGATTTAGAAAATAAAAACCCAGCATATTCATTTGAACTTGAGTTTCAGATAAATTACAAATAACTTTTCAGTTTAAGTATGTCCTGCAAAGGGCATGGGACGTAACACCGATAAGTTCCTTGTTGGCCTCAACGTCTGATTTCACTAAGCGTCCTGCTTTTTAGCTGGCAATGCCACAGAAGGGACTAGAGCGATGGCGGGGGCAGGGGGAGGTGGGTTAAGAGTCAGCAAGTGGGGTCTCCAAGCTTCCTCGAGCAAGGAATTGCAGTCTCTAGCGTGCTTAGAACATCAGACAGATGTGTCTGGGTGGCCCCAGGGAGAGAAGAAAGAGACTGTGCAGGTGTGTGTCTGGGAGGCAGAGGGATAGGGGGTTGAGAGGGAGGGGTTTAGGGAAAGAGAAATGCCAGAGAGCCCGTGTGGGAGGTGTCATGTGTGTAAAAGAAAAGGAGGGAGGGGATTTTCCCATGTATTGCTGTAGATTATGAATTGGATCCCTTTAATGTTCCTTGAGAGAACAAGTAAAGATTAAAATTGCTTTTTAAATTACTTTCAGTTAACTGGATTGTGTTTCATTCCGTGATGCTACGTGAAGATTAAGTCATAAATCCTTAGGGATTTATCTGGGTTGCAAACAGTGTAATTTTTCCTGTTTTCTTCCTCTTCGGTTCCCTGTGGGACAACAAGATACTGAGCTGCCACCCATGAGGCCACTGCCGGGAAGCACCGGGCAGCTGCTGAGACCAGATACATGACCCCGCCGCCTTCCCTGTGTCCAGCTTAGGCTTGTCTCTCCACCTCTGTTCTGTCACAGTCCAGAGACATCATCAGGGGAGTTTGGGATCCAATGTCTAACAGATTATTAATGAAATATTTTTCCTGTGTGTGTATTAGGTATGTACGTGCTCATGTAGTTCCAGGTTGCCTGCTTCTAACAAGGATGAGAATCAGTTAGCCACATTCAACAAGACCAAAGCCATTAAAATCAGAGACAAAAGTGGAGGAAGGTGTATGTCTGTGAGTTTAGAGCGCTTTAAATTTCAAAAGACAGTACGCTGCTCCCCTCAAGTTTACTTAGCATCCTGGTTAATCAGTGGCTTTCTTTGGGTCACTTGTTCATGATGATCTTGCTTTTTTTTAAAGCTGTCTTTTGACTCATGTTGAATTATATTTTGGCTTCCGTTTCCATGGATTCCACTGTGGTAATCCAGGTGATTCAGTCTCTGGTTTTTATTAGTAGGTTCTTCTCAGAGATCTGCCTCTTTTCCTGTGTTCTACCCCTCGTGGCACTTTACGGCAATTGCTTGTACGTAGCATCCTTCTCAGACTGTGATGGAAGCTCATTCTAAATGGTGATAATGAGCTTAAGTTCTTATCCCGTTCTGACAATTCACATATAATGTTATTTTCCGATAGTTTTGCTATCTTTTAATTTTCTTTTCCTGGTGACTTTTTTCCCTTTTTCCCTCTAAGAAATGTGTGTTTGACATTTACTGAAATTCCAGTTACTAAACCAGAAATGCCAGATGCTCGTCTTGCCATTCAATAAAGCTCTCACTCTTGCCTTAAAAGTTAACAGGAAACAATTATTGTGACAGAAGAATTTACAACCATGGTAGGACTTTGTGAATTGGCAAAGAATTTTTAACGACACTGGTAGGTGTTTAGGAAGGAGGCTATTTTAGTTTCTAAATTCACACCTTCTTTGTAAACCCAGTTTTCAGTGGGAGAAAGTGACTCTTCTCCTAGTTTATCTAGTTGCTCAGAGCATTATTAAACTGCATTTCTTTTTCCCTTCATCAGAGCCAGCATTCACAGAGAAGAATTAGGGCAGCGACCACGCTGTGTGATTTGACGGGTGTCCAAAAGCCTGGTTTCTTCTGCGATCTCTCTTTTTACAGGCCTGTCTTCCTTTAAAGAAGAGAAAAAATCCTCACCAATAAAGATTCTCTAGCATCTTATTTATCTCTGTGGCCCAACAAGAAACATATCACACTGTGGTTTGCCCAAATTAGGCAATCATTGTGTGTCTGTGTGGGGGATGAAACTGAGTTACTTTGCCTAAAGACAAAGGACGATTGAATTAGTAAGTGAATAAACAAACATGCCTAAAGAGCGAAGACTGGGGCTTGGAAGTTTTCTGCAGGTTTCCCCAGGCTATTTCATCCACCATAGACAGTACAGTCCAATATCAGTGAATGAAGGGGAAAAAAAAGTCTCATCGGATTTATGGACAAAGCTGGGAGGAATATGGAAAATGACTCTATCAGGATTCTAAATGTTTTTGACAGATGAGAGCAATAATGAGCTGACTAAAATGATCAGATTCAACAGGGATAAATAAAAGGTCTTGCAATTGGGCTGAATAATCTAACTGTATACAGGCAAGGTAAGAGAGACCTAACTCTGACATTTAATCAATAGAAAGTTCAATATTTTCTTGGTCTACCCTACAAAACATGATATTCAAGAATAAACTAGAAATAAAAACAAGCAGGGAAACAAAAAACAATAGTCAGAACCCAGAGAGGTAACTAGGATATAGTTTAAAGAGGAGGTCAGGGGAAGCTACTTGGTACCAGATCCACTAATGACAGCTTGGTGCTTGGCACTCTTGGTTGGCAGAGCCAGAGACAAGAATTAAAGTACAAACCCAGGATGTTGGGAGTGAAGGAAAAAAGAATTGTAAGAGAAAGAAAGACGCACATCAACACATTTGCTTGCTGGCCCTGCCTCACAAGTCTTCCAGGTAGCATGGCAGGTGGGTCTGTTTGGCAAACAGGACTTCTCCAGAAGGGATGCAAGAAAGGAGAAAGGGTGGGTGGATTTCTCTGGTTCCTTCCTTTCTCCTGTTTCCTCTGGGGAAGAGCCAAGAGAACTCCCCTACTTTGCAGGTTGTGTCAGGCAGCCCCTCGCAGATCATGAAACCAAATGCGTCAGTGTGACTTTCCACCCAAGATCGGAAGCACAGGAGTAACACACCATGGGTGGGGTGCTGACCAAGAAAGAGAAAGATGAAGGTGATCGAGGAAAGCTGAAAGGCACACAAAGTTGTCCAAAAGAGTACCCTTCTATCTGGTTTCTAACATGTAGAAGGTGGGCAGACAAGACCAAATGAAGCCACAGTTGGCTAGAAAAATCACCCATGTGGTCTCCAAAAGAAGCTATTGCCATCTTAAGCCACACACATGGCTGTACTAGCTCGTCTATCTCGGTCAAAGAATGTAAAAGACCCAGTATTATTCAGTCGCTAACAACACAGCACTCCCATAAAAATGTTTTAAGATCTCAAAAGATTTATTGCTTCTAAATACAAAATTGATACATTGAAATTAACGAATGTTTAATTAAACATCTACAAAATGGAACATGATGTCAGCTTCATTATATGTTATACGCAGTGTTCATAAAAATTTCATTCCATTTGAAAACAATTTGTAGGTTAGATTTTCTCATTTTATAAGAATTCCTGAGCATGCATGATGCTTGCCAAGAAATCATTGCCGATCATAAATTAAATGAGTTACTCTTGGATAAAAAGATTTTATTTCAAAAGCAAATGATTTTTTAAATCCCTTCAGAAACTTTACAACAGAAAATACATTCCATGTGGCCAGCAATGAACTTTACTGTGTTTTATATGATGGAGGGAGTGTCCAAAAGAAAGGGCTGCCGCTAAGAGCTGTTTGCTGTCACATGAGGGAGGAGATCGTCTTCTCTGCCTTGGACCAGGTATGTCCCAGTACCATCTGCAGTTCCAGGTGCTGCCCCTTGAAGGAACATCCTCACACTGGAGGCTTTGGAGTCAGCCTTTGTCAGACATCCTACCTAGCATGTGTTGGCTCATTCACATATGAACCAAGATAAGTTACTCTCTGAGCCACAGTTCCTCACGGCTAACACAGGATGGATAACACCTACCTTGCAGGGTAGTTGAGAATATCAGGAGCTAGCCCAGAACCTATGACATCGTAGGCCCTCAGTGACTCTTCCTGGTAATAGCACTTCCACTGTGAAGTCTGGAGGGTGAGATCCAGACTGTGGGGGCCCCTGTGTTTTAAGAAACATTGAGAGAACTGAGTGGTTTTAGATTGAAGAAGAGAAATAAGCACAAATGCACTGAAGTCTCCTTAGGTGAGAAGCAGGTCTCCTCAACTCTGCCTGTGATACAGTAGACACTATAAAATGCAAACTGAATGAATCAGTGAGTAAATTCATAAATTAAAGACAGCTATGTTTTAACTCGTAACTGGCTAGAAGGTGGGAGAGAGAGTGAATGTACTCTTTTGGCCTCTAGAGGGCAGAACTAGGGCCAGTGGTTCAAAGTTACATGGGAAGCAGATGTCTCCTTATTGTAAAGGACTTTCTCACAATTAGAACTGACCCAAGTCAGAAAGTGGTTCCTTGGGAGGGAATGGATTGCCCATGATTAGAGGTGTGTTAGAGACTGGAAGGTTAGGAGTAGGGCCTAGACTAGATGATGCCCGAAATTCTTCTAAGAACTTTCCCCTTTCTTTACCATTCATCTTAGATCAAATAATCTGATTGTCAATAGGTTCTTACTTCCCAACCTTAACCATCCCAGCCCTGAACAACCAGATGAAATCAGGCCTTTGGTATTAGCACAAAGCGAGAAACTTGCTAGTCCATCTGAGAATAACTCTCACCCAAACACATGTGAGACACCAGGAAAGAGAACGGGTGGGGTTGCCTTGCCCTGTCCATTGAGAAGCTGTTACTGCTGTCTTGGCTGCCTTCTGTTCACTTACGAATATAAGTCTCAAGGAAATTATAAGCACTTAATAAAATACCTTAGATAGGAATAAAAGAGAAGCTGCCAAAACTGCCTGCGTCATGGTCAGGAATTCTTGGATTAAATAGAATTTAATCGAAGTGCTGGCTGAACTGGGTAGTAATGCCTAAAAATCCTTTTGAACAATGGCTGAATTGCTCAAGCTGTCACTAAACAACATAGTGAAAATCAGGTGCCTTCTTCGCTATGATGCTGAAAATCTGCTTTATTGGGGGGAATGGGGAGTGGTGTCTTGGCTATATTTCCTTTGGAGGTCTCAGGTTACTATTTAGTTGCTGGGCGCTACCTCAATTTCTGTAGCTCCCAGCACCTCTTTTTGATTGCCTGTGTTTAATATTGACAGCTTCTTAGTTATTTCTAGAAAGAACAACTATCTGAATAATCTAGGTCATCAGCTAGCATGCCCTGAAATAAAACAATAAAGGACCAAAAAGTCCATGCAGACACATGAGAGTTATGTGATGTGCCTTCCCTTGTTTAAGCCTCTTTTCTCAGCTGAGGCCAGTCTTTCCTTGCCTCTGTCCTCATCAGATTTTGACTTGTGAAACAGGGCTGGGGCCTTTCAGGTAGGACTACAGGAGATCTCTCTCATTAGTGCCCGTTTATATTTTGCCAAAGAAAACCTCAGTTGAGCTGTGATGTTTCTTATCTTTGGCCCAAGCCTGAAAGCAGCATAAGCAAGCACAGGGATGCAACTCAAAATGCCTTTACTTTTCCCTTTTCGTCCGCAAAGCAGTAGCTCTGTGCTTGTAAGAAGCTGTGGCATCCAGTCCAGGAAACCCAGATTTACTTCAGGAGATCCAGATTTAGGTCTTGAATCCAACGTTCTCTCATTGCATGATATTGAGTTTTTAAAAAAAAAGATAATTTTACCTCTCTGGGTCTTAGGTCCCCATCTGCAAAACTGGAATAAAAATATCTTTTGCAGATACTAACTACTATATATAAAATAGATAAACAAGTTTCTACTGTTAGCACAGGGAACTATATTCAATATCTTATAGTAACCTATAATGAAAAGGAATATATGTATGTATATGTATGACTGAAACATTATGCTGTAATTGACACAACACTGTAAACTGACTATACTTCAATTAAAAAAATAAATTAAACTAAAAAAAATCCCTTTTGCCACCATTATCCAAAGATATGAAGAGAATGAATGTGAAACTATGCTCCAAGGAATCCGCATCTTTCAACCTCAATAAAACTTTTACAAAACATCTGCCCTGAGTGCAGTGAGGTGATTCCACTGAGAAATGCGCTGTGTTGTTTTTCCAGCAGGGGCAGGGGAATTGTGCTGTGTCATCCTCACCTCTCACCTGGCTTCCCCAGGGATCCAGTCGGCTGAGTTTGGGGTACAGTCCAACTCTAGGAAAGTCTTTTTTTCCGTTATGTGAAGCTAATTGGCCCTTGTGGAAATTGGACCCTTGCCCTTGGACTAATTAACACTGTTGCCTATTAGCTCCAGCTGAACTAACTTCCTCAAACTTACACTCATTTTATTTAGCAGATAGCAATTTGCATTTTAAAAAGATATCTTGCCCATAGCCTCTAGCCACGAAATATGCCTCCAATTCTGTACACACTGGAAGCCTTGCAGATCTAACATTACACTCTGGCTCCTGAGGTGTTAGGGGCGATTTAATACTTGTTAATTTGTTAGTGTGGCATGGATGGAATGGGAATAAGAAACTGTGGGTACAGCCCTGACTCTGTTGCTAACTAAATGACCTTCCTCAAGTAAAGCAATGAGCCTCACAGGACCTGTTTCCCCTTCTCTAAAGTGAGAGAGTAGGACTGAATGATCTCAAATGCCCATTCTAGGTTTAAAATTCTATGATCTTTACCATTACACACTTTGGGAGCACGCAGCTTCGTTAATAAATGGTGTTTTTCACTGCCCATAGGAGAAAAGGACTCAGTTAATAAGCCTGTCTGCTCCTGCTCCGTTCACATAATTCTTAATGAAAGTTAATGGGAATTAGAAACATCACTAGCAAAACAATCGATGCCCAAACCTTTAACCCATGACCTCCTGGTGTGTCATTTTGTTGCCTGTTTCAGGTTGTCTTTCCTAAGGAGGGAAGCCTTAACCCTGAGCTGTAGGGGCTGAAAGATGGACATCAGGACACACTGACCTTTATGGGGAAGATGCATTCTCTTCCTGGCAGAGCAGAAACTAAGACAGATGGAAAGGAGGCCAGGTGTGTGCCTCGCACCCCATCCTTACTTAACAGTGTCAGTAGCCCGGTCTGGAATGGGATGCATGGAATCCTTTTGATGGATTTACGGGCAGGTTTCATCACCATCGTCACTACGCACACAGCGAGATTAGCCATCTAGATCATCAGATCAATAGGACCTGGTAATGAATTATACATTAAGCTGGCGTTACTTAACAAATATCACGTAATTGCAGGTAAATTCCCTGGCTTACTTGTACACAGGAGATTGCCAAACCCACAATCTGGGGTCACAGCTGCCCTGAAGCCCTCAACATCTCTCCAGCAGCGTGGACAGCTGTGCGTGAGCGCAGTCACAGCAAAATCTGCTGCGGTTTTCTTTCCTGCAGGAACCAGAGACAGCAAACAGGAGAGGCACATGCGAAGGAGCCCTTCCTGCCTAGTGCCGGCTGGCCACTATCTGGGATTTCTCACTGTTCCCTGCATCCTTACCCCTGACCCTTTGGTGCTATCCAGCCCCCCTGTGGCAGGTCCCTCTGCAAGCTGTGATTTCCTCTCCTGACAGGCGGCAGGAAGGGGAGAAAGCTGCAAGCCAACCTTTGCTCCGAGAGCACTGGAGGGCTGTTAACAAAGGGGCATGTGACAGGGCGTGCTCGGGAAATATGGATAACGCGAGAGAGAAAATGAGGAGACAGAGAGTGAGACGCCTCCCCCACCGCCCCTCCCGCACCTACACACACTTTCTCTCTCCTGCAGGTTGGGGGATATGGGCTGTTTTCAAGGCTGGCCCTAACAGACTGCCGTCACGCATCTTTACCCAGTTGCACAACTGCTCCCAGCTAAGAATTCTGTCAGCAAAAGTCGTGGGTTCCTTACCTATAAAATGGGGATAATATTAAAACCTGCTTCACAGAGAGTAAATGAATTCATCAATGGAAAGGGCTTAGAATAGAGCCTGACATAAATGAGGTGCTTTATAGGAGTGAATGACTGTCAGTATTTGATCACTAATTATTATGTGATTTGGGGAAAAGTAACCACACCACAGTAACAGACCACTCCCCACTCTGATCTTGCTCAAGTTAGGGGCAAGACGACCCTCAGCGCAGAAGCGCAGAAGCGCAGCAACGCCCACGTGCCCCCGCAGTCCCTCGCTCCCTGACGCCATCATCCTCTTCTTGCTGAGCCCAGTTCTTTCCGGCTGCTCTTGGCCTTTGCTGGGTGTTAGACTCTCCACGGTTTGCTGCCTGCACTTATTTTATTTTTAAAATGTGCTGGGAACACAGGCATAAAGGCAGGAAACCTGGATCTGGTCTCGACCCCGTTTACCAGCTAGATAACCTTGGACAAGTCCCTCAGTATTTCTGAATGATGGTTTACTCGGGTGTCAAATAGGACAACAATGATCATCCTGACTACCCCTTGGCATTATCACGACCACCCAGTGAGATTCGATCGCGTGAAAGACGCTGGAAAGTGTAAATGGCTTATAGAGACATCAGCAGAATCTGGATCTTTGAGTTAGTTTTTGTGCAATGGTTAGCCCGGTACTTGTCACGTGGTCTTCACTGATAATGCAGATCTGTCTGTAGGCCTAGGAATAGCAGGCCAGCATCTCGTCAGACCTGCCTCATCTTTTGCTCCCCAGATCCCAAGCCAGGCATGGGATTTCCATGGAAAGGACCCTTGGTTGTTCATACCACCCTTGGCTAACCTGGTGCCTGCCCTTTTCTCCCCCCACTAAATTCTCGCTCTATAATCATGCTGCAAGGCGCTTTCTGTTTCAATGGAGGTTTTTGACCCCGTGCCTTTAATGTAAAATGACAGCCAGTTCTTCAGAAGGTTTGGTGTTAAGATGATGCCTTTTACATTCCTCCAGTCTCTGTTGTTTAGTTCAGCTTGTCAGGCTGTCAGATAAAGGCCCGTGGAGCATTCTACAAGGAATTATTAATGAAGATTCGACTGGTTTTTCTCCTGGAAACGGATCACTTCACTTTTCATCTCACTGGCTTTTTACATTAACAAACTAAAAATAGCCCCGAGTATTTCCGGGAAGAAATCATCAATATTTGGTAGTGTATTCCTCGCTTTCCAGCTGTTCGCCTGGGTTCTTTCCCTGTGTAGGATGCAGACAGATGAATAAATCTTAATAGTATAATCCCCAAATCACAGTTCCTGGACGTTTGCTCAGAAGATGAAGAAGTGAATCTGGTCTCAGGACACCTCGCTTTGAGCACAGGCTTTAGTTTGCTTGTCCTGGAAAATAGCCATTTAAGCACAAAGTTTGGCTGCGATGCTTTGGGAAAGTGGCCCACAGGGAACTCACGTGGTATCCGCACAACGGCTGACCTCCCACAGGTGTCCATTCAGGACAACGTGGCAGCGGAAGCCTCACCTGTTACTGACTCGTACTCCACACGTTCTCGCTCACGTGTGTAAATCACAACGTTATGCCGCTATCCTCTGCTCTGTAGAATCCACTGCCATCCACCTTCATCCGGGCTCCTCTTTCACAGAGAGCCACGGGTGTCAGCATATTATACGGATGAAGTTTGACGTCTTTATTCATCTTCTATTTATGGGATGAGCATACAGTTAAAAGGTGGCTTGAGACCATCAAACCCACCTCTAGCTGTGATCTAAGTGGAATTTAACATAGGTCTCCTGAGGTGAAGGGAGAAATGAAGGAAAGAAATGAAGTGCCTGTTTCAATTTAATACTTTAGGCCTTTTAAAAAAAAAAAAAATCAAAGAACTGGGACCTTCCATGGCCCCCTGAAGTTTTTGGGCTTCAGATGCTCAGAGATTCAATCTGCATACTTTCTTGGCATCTGTTTTTCCCAGACAATATATTACCACTATAAAGTAGCCCAAACAGTAGGGTCCTCACGCCTGGGGGCCACTTCAAAGGCAATGTTTGAAGTCCCCTGATGCTGGCTGTGGGTGAAAGGGCTGATTGTTATGTTTAGTTTATTAATTATTTTAAACAGAAAAAAAAAAAAAGCTAATTTTCTTCTCAGTCTCTCAGCTGGCCTTCCTTCTTTGAGTTAACATCCTCCAATCTGCTTTTTGGTCAGACATGAGTAAGTTTAGTTCCAAATATTGGCGTGATGTAATTATTTAATGCCTTTTAATCTGGAGATATGGGATATCTTGCAAAAAAAAAAAAGCACATTGCTGTGTTGTCCTATATTTAGAAAACAGAAATTTAGAAACTCAGAAACTCAGAGACACCACTCCACTCTCCCAGAGTTACACCATAAGATGTGGATGGAAAGAGGAAGAGAACCCAAATTTCTTACTCAATTTCACCGGGGAAGGAAAATTCTTCCCAAAACATCAGCAACTCTGGAATCCCCCTGAAATCTGAAGAAAAATGTCCCTCCGCTTTCTCCCAAACCAAACATTCCACCCCATTTTACTTGTGATCAGTTATCTCACCAACCACAGCCTGCTGCTGCTTTTTGTTTCCTAAATATTTTCTCAAAACTAAAGCAAGTCAACAGAGTTCTCTGTGGTGTGAAGCAAAACAAAAACACCCCAAAGTTCATGAGTTGTCACCAGACAAAAATTTGCTAAGAACAAGCAGAAATGAGGAGTTAATGGATTCCATATGCGGCCACTAACCTAGGTTTATGAGATTTTCCAAGAGATTTCTGAAGAGATTCCTGTAGCACGAAACAAGATCAAACTCCCATTTTTCCTGTCAAACGGGACAAGGGATGTTCCCCCTGCATTTATCTTTAAACAGGGGAAGAAAATTTGGCTGCACTTTCTGCTTCGCTAGGACCTGTGGTACCCCACAGCAGGAAAGCATCTCAAGAGGGACCTGAGTCCTCACAGCACAAGTAGACCAGCCCTCAGAGCCCCCTGGGTGGGTCTCAAGCCATCCCAGAGGGGAGGGCTGATCAACCAAACGTGATAACTGCAGAATTTTGTTCATCCAGGAAGGTTGCACACGGATGCAAAAATACCCATATCCCTCAACTATATTCAATATCTTGCAGTGACCTATAATGGGAAAGAATCTGAAAAAGAATATATATGCATGTCTGTATAACTGAATCACTTTGCTGTACACCTGAAACTAACACGACATTGTAAACCAACTATACTTCAATTTAAAAAAGAAAAAGAAAACTGTATCCCGCCAAGGTCAATTACCTCCTTGCAGTTTCAGACTACATTCGGTGGTCAGGGAGGCATTTCCTCTGCACATATTTTAGTGCAGCAGCACGTGGTTTCCCGAACAGTGGCTGTAGCTGTGGCTACCACGTGAGCTTGGCGTTAACCACATGAGGACCAGGGTGGGGAGAAGATTTGTTGCTGTTCTTATGGATTTTGTTGTTGTTGTTGGAGCAGAGGCTGGGCAGCTGCTGGGGTTAAAAATGGTTTCCATTGTGATTGTTGTCTTTCTCTCTCTGTGCATCCTGAACTCTGAACTGCAGGAATGGGATCTCCACGTTTGTTAGTGGAATGGCTTCTGTGAGGAAATTCCAACCACTGGAATGTCCCCTGGATTGCAAAGACGACCACAATAGTCTTGGAAATTTGTCTGCAGTGTGATTGCTGGGCCTCCTCCCCAGGGTCTCCTCCCTCCCACATGGAAAAAGAAACCGCCAGACAAGAGGGAGAGGAGTGGCTAGGGGGAGAGTGGGAGGGCACTGGGCTGAAATGTACAGCCACGAAAAATGTACGCTTTGGGGTAGAATGATGTCCCTATTAACCAAGAGTGCCCAAGCTGAGTAGCTGGCAGCAGAGGCCTGAAGCAGCCCGCAAGCGCCCTGAGTCCTGGAGGTGCTTCCGTGACAGTGAGATGTGTCTACGCCAGAAAGGTTAACAGATTCTGGAGCCGCCTGGGGCCACTTGGGGAGGCGGTGGAAACGCTCACCGCGTCAGGAGTCAGTATGATCTGTAGAGATAATGGAGCATTCAGCTTGACATCCAAAACTGGAGTCTCCAGCAGGAGCAGGCTTCTTGCTGAGAGGGGAGACAGTAATTGTTTTTAGCACGACAGATAAGACATTCTGGCTTCGGTGGGATGCCCACATCTGGGAAACCAGCTCAATATTTAAATGAAGGTGTGCAAAGTCTTCCGCCTTGCTCCACCTCCTCATTCAAGATTACTCTTAAATAAGAATGCCCTGCCTTCCTAATTTTACCCCGAGATAGGTATAAGTGTCATCAATTGTAGAAGATTGTTTGGTTTTAATCTGATCAAAACCATAAGTCACAAAGAGCCTTCTAAGAGATTATAGGAAACAATTGTGTAGCTGAACTGGGTTTCATGACTGCAGGGAGACTCTTAAATAAAAACCCTAGGACGTGAGCCCAAAGTGTAAAAGAAGAGAGAAAGCAGAAACTGGTGGAGAAAGCTACCTGGTGTCTCCTTTTAGGTAAAAGTACATAAACATACAGTTTGCTCCCTGGAGGTTGTGTACACAATCCAGCCCTGCCTCGGGTGTTCCCATTTACAGCTGCGGTCAAGTGACAGTTACTATTTCCTAAAAAGAAAACCAGCTTTTCTATAAAGTCCCAAATCCCATCACATGGGCATGATGTCCCTCCCTCAGGCTCCGCTCTCCCAGGGTTGACAAATACTTGACCTCCATAAATATTCATTTAAGGAGACAAGACACTACTTTCTCCTCCTCCTGACCCAACTCATATTCTTCAAAACATCAAACAAAACAATATGCGGAATAATGTTGCCTGGGAGAGGGATTTTCCCTCTAGTTTCCCTCCCACTTCTGCTCAGTCAGTCTGTCTGTCTTTTCCCTGCCCCCCTCACTCTCCTCTGCAAAGTCTGGAAAAACAGTAGTAACTAACATTTGTGCCTTTGGCAATAAAACCACAGGCCTCAGAAACCCCAAATGGCAAAAAGACATTTCCATTCCAATCCGAGTTTTAAATTAAACTGTAATGAAAAATCAGCAGTGGCAGCTGGGACCAGAGACACTGATTGTCTCTAGGAACAAAAAGGAGGGGAACAGAGGGGGAGAGGAAAAAAGAAAAGAGACTGCAAGGAAGCCTCGCGCTGGCAATAAAGCAGCTGGTAAACCTTCAAGTAAAAAGAAATTAGAAAAACAAATCTAGTATGGAGACAAGCAAAGATGGCTGTTTCTCTCCGCAATCACAGTGAGGCGATCACAAATCACCCGCCACTTTATGAATGGACGGGGAGGGGGCAGGGAGGCAGAAAGATGTGTGGGCCTCTACTGACACCTGGAGGAGGAGGAGGGAAATGCTCGGGGTGGCCCCACCCTACACCCCGGGAAGGGCTGGGCATTTGGCCTTTCTCTGTGATCTTAGGCAATAGTGAGGTTCCTAGAGGCTTTCTGGTAAAACAGGAAGACCAGCCGGTGCCTTTGTATTCTCTATAAAGAAAAAAATGCACTAGGGAGAGCATTTAACTTCAACACGAGTTCTGTTTGTACCAAAGAATGTGGTTAGGCCGATGCCGTCCTGCAGCTTTACACCTGATTTTTTTAAATGGATGTCATAGGTATCCTATTCAGAAACGGGGAAAGAACCCACGATTCAAACATTTTAACTTGTAACTTTCTAAAGCTTGCAAGACTCTGCAGATCTTTCAGTAATTTATATATATATAAATGTAATTTATATGTATTTCCTGAGTGGTGGTGATCAGGAATCCAGAAAAGATCTGTGCTAATCTATAAGAACCAAAGAGGCTGTCAAGTGGTCAAGGATCGAGACAGTGAATGGACTTCTGGGTAAGAGATAAGAATTAGAGACTGGGAAGCCAACTTCCTTAGCCGTATTTTGTTCCCACTTTCTTTAAGAATCTGATGAAATTAGTGGATCCACTTCTCAAGAAGGAAAAAAAGTACCCAAGCACACACCTGATTGTGGATACTCAGAATCCCTCAGGCCAACCCCCAGAGCCCAGGCTGAGAAGAAAGCCAAGAAAGACTGCAATCCATCTACGAATGGATTTCCCACAGGAGAAGAAATTCAGATAAAACTTAAAATGGACGGTTGCCTATTTAGACATCAAATAAGATTTCCTTACAGAAAGGAAAATTGCTGAAACCAAAAATACACCAGATTTATGCAAAATAAACAGCCTCTTCAAAATATGTCCTTTTAATTATAACTTTCTCTGGAAACTTGACAGACACTGGGGAGACTTGTGGCCTCTGAGGGCTTCCTCTCTGAAGACAGTCGCTGTCAGCACAAATGGCAATGCCAAAAAAAAAAAAAAAGAGTTTGTTATTTAAGGAGAAAAATCTATATAAAATTAAAATGATTTATTTTAACTAATCAGGCTGTTTGTTGTGCATCTGGGAAGTAGCGCTGGGTAGAAGCCTGGTGAAGCTCTAGGTGACCCTTCGGAGTGACATTTAATTAACTCTGTCCAGGTGCCTTGACAGAATTAATGCATCTTCCAGTGGATCCAGCTGACCTTTACTAACTGTCCCCCAATAAGAGCTTTTGTTTTCCCTACCAGTATTCTAAAAATAATCTTAGACTTGGCTACTATATTCTGATCCTCTTTGCTAAGTTTTTTGTTGCAGTGACAGTAGTTGAAAGGCGATAAACAAAAACAAAAAAGACATTGGAAGACTGAATGGAAGTGTTCTCAGTTGCACCCTTTTGGTCTAGTTCATTCATTCGGTCTCGTTAGATCTACTCCTCCTTTCTCTTCCCACTCCCTTTCCACTGCCTTACTTTGGTCTCTGTGTTATCATTAGAGGGTGATCGGGAACAGAGAGAACGCTTCCTCCACTTCCCTAGAAAAGGTTGGATGCTGAAGACGGCTGAACCCGATAGTAGAGTTAAAAATCTTTCCATTATTTTTAGGTCTCATGGAACATCCACATTCGTGGTGGTGGATATTAAGTCAGCTTCTTCTCTGGTTTTAAATATGCAAAAGTTATCCACATTACAGAAACTATAAAGCTTAAATTAAGAAAACTGAGTACAAAAAATGTTTTCTCTCATTAGTTTAGCAATGGCTTTTCCCCCCACCCAGTTTTGCCATAAGCCATGAGGTATCAGAGCTTGTTTCTGTCTCTGTCGTATGACATTTGGGTGTGTTTGCATAATATGGCGCCCTCCTAACAGATGGGAACTTTGCAGAATCCAGCCCTTTTCTTTATAGCCCTCTACTGATTGCTTCCTGATGTATAACCAAAAATAACTGATACACGTTTTAAAGCTTTTGCTCTTCCCCGGTCTCTGAGTTTTGTTTCTTTAGGGTTGGAACAAACAAAATAATCGCATGAATTAAAGTTTCTTCTCACTTCTCCATTTCCCAAACATTAAATAAATCATAATAGTCCAAGCTTCCAGTTGGTTACAAATTGCTTACACCACAGCATGAACAGTGCAATCGGGCCCTTTGGTGAAAAGGTGGTTAGAAATCAAAAAAAGATAAATCATCTGTTGCTCAAACCCCATGGCAGTGAATGGAATGTGGATTTTGGGGGGAAGGCGAACTGTATTCCAATTTCTAATATGTTGCATACGGGTCTTGACTTTTTGCTGAGTTCTCTAACTACTTTTGAACTTCTGTGTCCTTGTCAATTTGGAAGAATTACCTTATCAAAGGGTTACAGCTAAGCTACAGAAAGGATTATCAAAATGTGCTCAATATTTGACCCACATCTGTTTTCCTCTTTTGGATGTAAATTCCCCAGGGCAGGGCCTTGGCTGAGGAACTCACTCTTGGGCCAGGACAGGTGAACACTACACACGCCTGTTTGTGGCATTTAACAGCACGCAGTAAACTTTTGTTGTTATAAATTAAGCTTATTATTAGAACTAACATTCATGGAGCCATTTGATATATTTTGGACACTCTGCTAAGGACCTGTGTATATTTAGTTTTTCACAGAATGTCTAAGTGATCATCTCTATTTTATGGAGGAGGAACTGAAGTTTGCCGGAGTTTTCCTGGCTGGTAAGTGGCAGGACTGGGATTCAAACCCATACATCTGGCACCAAAGTCTCCACACATAACACTCCACTAGCGTCACAAATTTGGGAGTGAGGGAGGATTCATGAAAAGTTGGAGAGAAAATGAAAAAGACCCGAACGTCCCACCAGAACTGCTCACAGCTGTGAGGGCGGGCAGCCCTGTGAGCAGCCAGGCTAGTTCCCCACCCAAAGCCCAGAAAAGGCTGAGCAAAGATAAACCTCAAGTGGGGAGAGTTTCCCTTTGGAGAGCCTGTTACACCAGCCATCTCCCCATCTACCCCTGCAGGGAGCCTTCCCCACCCCCAGGCACTGTGGCCACATCTAAGAACCCACTGAATCACTGCTCCATTTCTGAACGAGGGGGACCCTCCTCTACTTGCCCAAAATGAAGAATTTCCACAAATGAATATCAATTTAGAAACAAAACTCTTCGGAGCGATTAACCTCCGAGGGCTGTCATTTAACTGAACTTTCAATTTTTTTCCTCCCCCCAAAATTTCCACTAGAGAAGAAGCACTCTGCTTAATTAAAGGCATTGTCAGAGACCACAACTGGCTTTTATAATAGTTTCTAAGCCTGAAACACCACAGGGTGTTTTATTATTATTGTGCATTATTTCTGGACCATAGCAAAGAGACAATTCTTTGCTTATACTGTGAAAGCTTTTAAATAAGAGTATTATGTTTACTGGTGCACTGTGCACAGAACCAACAGAGACCACAAGTGGTTAAGTAAGATTCAAACACACAAAACCCCACACATCTGTGGAAAGTAGCACACGCCATATTTTAAAAACGTAAACCCATGTACGCATGTGACGGGTCAGTCTTACATCACTTCCAAGTGACCCTTCCCAGCGAAGGATTTATTAGCAATGTTTCTCAAAGTATGTTCAGGGGTCTGACTTGCATTAGAATCATCTGCCTTAGAGTCACCTGAGTGCTTGTTAAACATGCAGCTACCTGATCCTCAAATGTAAACTGATCAAGTTAGAATCTCTGGGGGTAGGGCCTTGGAATCCTTACAGTTAACAAATATCCCCAGGTGACTTCATTCGTGCCAAAATCTGAGAAACACTGAAACAAATGGTAGTGAGTATTTAAGAGCATCACTTTAGAATCAGACAGATCTTGGTTTAGAACTGTTTTCCCATCTACTGGATGATGATAATCATCCCTACTTCCCAAATCTGTTGTTGGTATTAAACGAGATGATGCATGAAAAGCAGAGCCAAGAAGATTCGAGTGCAGCATTCAGAGCCTCTCTTCCCTGCCTTCCTCAGAGGATGCTCACGCTGCACACTGGCTCCTGATTTGGCTGAGCTGATTGAGGGCAAGGAGCTGCCCACAGAGGAAGAGAAAAAAAATCTGGAAAGTGAGAGAGCAAGGGAAAGATTGGGACAGTGGGCCAGTAGGGACGAAAATTGGGGGGAAGGCAGTAGGGGCACCCCAGAGACCCAGACTGAGTCAGTGTGGAACTTTGGAGGGAGAGATAGGTTAAGAAGAGTTTTAGGAATTTTTTTCAGTATGTTACATCCTCAAATTCTCCCTTTGCAACTTTTTCAGAAGGGTTTTCAAAATAAAAGATGTTTTTCAAAACACGTAGGAGTCAGGTTGGAATTTCTTTTAGATGCATTAACTTTCAGAGACAAATCCTAGTCCTAGAAGGTCCAGATTAAATAGGTGGTAGATTAGATAGAAAGATAGATTGATCGTACAAGACCCAGCAAATAAGTGCCCAATTATCTAACTTATTCCTAAATGATGCAATCATTCCACCTTCCTTCCTACTTTCATGCCCTCCTCCTATTTTTTTAAACTTATTCCTAGCCCCTTTACCGTTAATCTCCATGGTTTATTCTTTTCATTTCCTTTACCTATTTATATTCTAATGTATGTTTTGCTTGGTTGTGTTTCTCCTTTCCCTTTTCCATGGCATTTGTTTTCTTGCCCTTTCTCAAGTCTTTCTCTTCTCTACCACCACCTTTGGGGCAGCTTCTGTCTGTCATCTCCTGGGATCTAAGCCTACAGCAGCATATCGAAGAAGTCCACAACCTGGCTTTCTGACTCCAGGAACTCCCAGCCCTGGAGTGTCTGGAATTTCTCCTTTCTTTATTCATAGCAGCCACGGCCCTCGTCTCTGGATGGTACGAGCTGGACCTCGGGATGCCGGAGGGGCTTACTGCAGCTGTAAGCCTTGACGCCTGTTCTTTGATCCTGACCTTTCTGAACCCAAAGATTCTTTTCATCCTTTCAGAAACCACTGATTACTTTTTTTCCTGCACAATACCCCTCTTTCCATTGCAGTATTTCTTCTCTATTCCCTGTCAGTCACATACTGGATGGCCCAGAGCTCAGGCCTGGCCAAACATGGCATCTTATCCCCCTTAAACTGCACTGATTGGTTCAAGGATAGCCATGTGACCCAAGTAGTTCCAGAGTATCCAATGGGCGTAAATATTTAGAAACTCTCATGGGACTGAGTACTGTGAGAACAATGTAACTTGAACCTACTTACAGCTGTCTTTTCTAACTGCATGGAGAAAGATACATGCAACAAGAGAATATTACTCCTGAAATAACCTTCAAACAATAAACAATGGGAGTAGGTGAATCTGTATATATATTCCAGCTTTCTCACTACTCAGTGGTATAATTTTGAGCCATGTTCTGCCTACTCTTTCGAGCCCTCTGTAGATTGAGCCTCAATTGCCCGCAGTAGTAACTTGCTCATGAATTTTCACTTTGTATGCTTTTCTCCTTTCTCTGTCTCACATCTCCACTTTCTCATAGTGCTATCTGGGACTGCTTCCCAAATAAAGTATTTATACTCAAATCCTTTTGTAGTATGCAGAGTAATGCTCCCCACAAAATATCTACATGTGGATCTTCAGAACCTGTGAACATGCTGGGTTACAAGGCAAAGGGGAATTAAAGTTGCTAATCAGCTGATCACTACATAGGAAGAGTAGGCTGAATTATCCAGGTGGCCTCAATTTAATCACAAGTGTCCTTAAAAGTATAAAAGAAACTTAAAAAAGAGAGAACCAGAGGGATGGCACTGTGAGAAGGACTTAGCCTGATCTTGCTAATTTTAAAGATTCAGGAAGTGGGTCATGATGCAAGGACTTCAGGCAGCCTCTGAAATTTGGAAAATGCAAGGAAAGAAATTCTCCCTAAAGATTCTGTAAAGGGACGCACCTTGATGACACTTTGCTCTTAGCCCAGGGAGATCCACATAGGATTTATGACTTAATGAAACTGTAAGATAATACATTTTCAATATTTTAAACAAGTAAGTTCATGATAATTTCTCACAGAAGCAGTAGAAAACTAACACAACTTGTCGCAGGATACACTTTGGGGAAACCCCAAATTTAAGGTGATAATTGCTTTTCTTATTGTTCTTGGAGTGTTCGGTCGCACTTTCCCTGATATATGATGGGGTAAATGCTTCGTGGATTTGACTGCCAAAACAATAGAGGGAATTGAACTAATTTGGAATAATGTCTGGCTAATTACATTAAACCTCTGTCTCTTTGGCAGAAGAGCCCTTACCTGGGAGTGCCAAAGGAGTCTCTACTGGGTAACAGTTTTAATTAGCCCAGCTCTCTCTCATATCCAATGCCTGGTTCTGCATCTGTTGATATTTCTCATTTAAAACATGAAATAATCTAAACATGCCAGTATTAAGAAATAATTATTGTCTGAGACAATGGTGGGTTCAGCTATTACCTAGGTGCAAATTCTTTCCTACTTTACTGTCGAGGAAATGATTCCTAGCATTAGAACTAATGTAATATTTCTTCAGATCTCCTAACCCAGCAATCCTTTAAAGCAAAAGCTCTGGAAATGAATGACCATAATCTTATTTATTTATTTTTTAAAAATCCTCAAAGTATTGGCCCGTCTCGTTTTCCTAGTCAAAGCTTGCTTCCCAGTTTTGCCCTGCTAATGACCTCAGCTCTCTCTTGATGCTTTAGGACCAAGGGCTCTTTGATTAATCATTCTCTGTGTTAATATCAAACAGCCCTTGCATTCTTCAAACAGATCACTGCTTCTGTTAAATAATGTCCTAAACATACAAAGCAGATAAATGATGACCATTGAGCCAATGGGAACAGAACGGAGCTCTAAGACTGCGCTGCAATTATAATGAAAAGACACATAACTGATGTGTTCCATATCTGAACTTAAAATGATTTGTGAAGCATGAGATCAAGAGAAGCACAGATTGAGGTCTCAAGTTGGAGTTGCTACGATGACGTGTAGACTGGTTTTAGAAAGTATTTTAAAATTGCTTGGTGTGCATGTGTGTGTGTATATATTTTTTTCTTTGAAATGGTTAAGTGCTTCAAGGAGTAGAGCCTCTTTGGGAGGCAAAGTTCCAGAATGATATGCATCAGGGTTTTATCTCATTCCAGTCTCTTGCTCATTTTAATTTATGAGGTGTGGAGAATATTAGTTTTTAGGATGATTTAATATTTTATGTTGTAAGTGATCTTCTGCAGTCAGTTTGTTAATTAGATAGTGCAGACAGGCTGTTTAATATTACGTGTTGACTCTGTGAGAAAAAAGGAAGAGAGAATATTTCTGATGGGCAAAAAGAGTCCAAGGCACATCATCAAAGCTCTCTCACAGACTGTGTGTTGGAGGTGCTTTGCTGTGGAACAAACTGTATTTTGCCCTTAGAAAGGCTCCCTGAGAGAGCTGGAGTTAATTGGAGCCCTCTCTTGCTTTGCTCCCTTAGAAGTTTTCTGGAGTCAGACAGGAAAAGAAGACAGGAATCTGAGCTTTTTTATTTAAATAAAAGAGCCCTGTCTGGGAGAATTTGAATACTTTTGCAAGCCTGGAATCCATTGGAGTGCATTGTCCTGTTTTGATATCCTTGGAGGCCCCAGGTTGAAATGGCGGCTTTACGTTATTCACCAACAACTCCTCAGTAAAGGATGTGATCCACTGTGATCCATTAATTATGTATTTAGCTTTTACTTTGGATAACCTAGGCATGGGGACAAACTAACATTGAATATATAGATGAGTTCTCTTCTCCTCTGCCAAAGGAAGAGGCTGTGGACTGACATGTTTGGTTGGTGTCTACTACGTGGGTTGGCTTTACCAGAACTTTGCAAGAGCAAGGAAGCTCACCAACGATGCAGTTTATCACATTGTTCCATTACACACACCCTATTTTTGCCTTGTGCAAAATTAGTGTGTTCGACGCCAGTGAGATATGTTTAGTGATATTCAAAATACGTTGTAAAGTCAAAAAAGTGGGATATATTGGGTAGTTCATTTTAAGATGAAGTTCAGTTATATGAACTAAAGACTAATATTTCTCTAAAATAAGATCCCTGCCACAGGAGTTCAACTTGCATAAGCAACCCAACAATAACCAGTTCTTCTATGGCACGTCATCATATACTTTGAAGAGGTTTTCAGCTGCGCTTTGTAAAGACAAAATGGTGGCACATACAAATAGTATGAATAAGAGAGTTAAAAATATTTCTTCAACACAAACAAAAATAACATGTAACCTTATAGCCACCAACATAACTGGTTTGACTTTTGGTTTTGGGGTATTTATTTATTTATTTATTTGCCTTTTGTCTGTTTTTATTCGTCTACAATACCTGAATACTCAACTTATTGTCTTGCTTTTCTGGAGCTAAAGATACTGATATTAGCATAGGTAGAAAAGAAATTATTTTTCCCATAAAATAAAAAGGCAAAATAATCAACACTTGTTGTTATTTCGTTTGAGTTTTATATGCCTGATGTAAATCTAAGAAATAGCTGAAACTGTGGAAATGAGTTTATATATATAATAAATAAAAATTAAAACTATGTATACTTATCTGTTTCACAGTTTTAACTATTTCTTAATATATATAAATATATATAGTGTAGTGATGGGGTTTTCATTTTTATTTTGCTAGCATATACCTTTATTATTATTATATCGTTTTAAAGTCAGAATATGAACTTTTCTCCCATAAAAGCTAATCTTCTGAGATGTTTTCCCCAGTCCTGTTATGATATGTCAGCAAAGATGCACCTTTTGACTCCTCCAAGAGTTTATTCAGAGGTGAGAAAAATAAGCGCAACCAAAAACAGGGTTGGGAGGGTGGGTATAGCTCAGTGGTAGCTCACATGCTTAGCATGCATAAGGTCCGATTTCAATCCCCAGTACATCCATTAAAAATTTTTTTTAAATAAAAATAAAAACAGGGTAAATGTTTAAGAATTCGGTGGTGAGTGAGTTGCTTTGGAACATAGGAAGACTGGACATGACTCCACTGCAGGTTCTCTCTCTCAAAAACAAATTAAAAGAAAACAAGAAACACTCCATCCCCCTTATCAGAAGTAATAGGTAAAACAGAAATGCTAATTTCCAGAGTTGAGTGCTGAGTGACATTTGGGACACAATGGTTATTCAGCAAAAGCTGTTGACCAGCGATGCTGTTAGAAACTTCATGGAACATTCTTAAGCATCAATTGCAGCCTCACCTGTGGAACAACTTTACACATTCAGTAGAGGGTCATAATACAGAAATCAAAGGTTGTCTTGCTCCTTCAGAGAAAAGCATTTTGCTCTTTTAACATGGGAATTTTTTTTTAAACTTCAAAGCACTATTCCAATTAGCTATAATATACTGATCTAGTATCACTCTGTGAAAATATATCATGTACTTGAAATATATATTTACTATGATAATGCCATCAACCAAGCATAGCTCTGAAGTCAGTATCTTTTTTTTCTTTTCTATCTTCTGTTTAATTTCATTATGATTTCTAAAAATTCTCTGGTAGTGTACAGCTGCTCCACTGTTAATAGCCTTGAAAGAGAAATGTGTTACTTTGCTTAGTGAGAGACATCTGCATACTGTAGAAAAACAAAATCATTTTGATATGATTAATACAGGAAGCTAGTTATTCATATTTTTAATGCATGTTGTTTAAACTCAAATGTTTGCCTTCCAGCCATTTTTAGATATGTTATTCTGATCTATGATTTAAATATGTGATGCTTTTAGGATCTACACAAAAAAATGGAATGTTTGCCAGCCCATCTAATACCTCCTGCTGCTCTCTGGCTGGGGTTTTTTGAATGTCACAAACAGAGCTTTTGATATGGTACCCGTGGGGCTCTTTATCCGGGATGATGTAAATAAGTACTCCCAACGTTCAGTTCTTCTACCATCTTTGATCATGTCATCTTGAAATTCGCCCTTGCAATGAGCAAGAGTCTCCACTTTCACATTAGAAGAGCTCATGCCATATTTGAAAATGTAGCAGTATATAAGCCCTAGGAGGGCAATAGGACAGGTTCAAAAGTTTGCAGGTAGATGGATTACTACAGGCTTAGAAATCACAATGGGGGAGAGCCTACCTGCCTTCTCTCATTCCCTCGTAGTCTTGCAAAGCTCTTGCTACATCATAAATCTTTCTGTGTCTGTGCCCCCATTCTCTAGCCATTTCACAAGTGGTCAGTCTCAGCCTCAGATTAATACACAGAGACCTGGAACTGACCTCACTGGAGGGCACAATTTATGTAGTGGAGCCAGTGACCGAGTGTGGAATACAATCCAGCCCTCTTGTCATGCAGCGGAAATGCTCTCATCAGACCGCTCCTGCTTACCATTCACGGCATACCAGTGCTTAAAGGGACTTTGGAGTTCACCTTCAGCTCCGTCCTTTTGCAGGGAAAGACAAAAACTCAGGTGAAGGGATTTTCGTGAAGGTTACACACCTTCCTCTCTCTCCCCATTCAGAATGCCTGCCCCTGTAATCTCTTTAAGAAGGTGTATCCTACACTCCTGCCTAGAGCCCAGCAGCACTGACTACAGAGACCTTAAGCCCTAAGGGTTCATATGCCAAGAGTGCAAAATTCTACCTTTCTTACCCAGTGTTCCTGGAGCCATAAGAGGGCTTATTGGGGACCTGTGACAAGGCTAGGAGACCCAAGAGAAGTTCTTCCCTGCCTCGTAAGGCAAACCCAACAGATTTCTTGATGGGCAAGTAAGATGTTTAGGTAAGGGGTTCTTTAATCTCCTCTCAACAATGAGCATTCCTGAATTTGGTATATGGAATACTACTCAGCCATAAAAAAGCATGAAATAATGCCATCTGCAGCAACATGGATTGACCTAGAGGTTATCATACTAAGTAAAGTAAGTCAGAAAGAGAAAGACAAATATCATATGATATCATTTATATGTGGAAACTAAAAGAGAAAAGATATTAATGGACTTATTTACAAACCAGAAATAGACTCACAGACATAGGAAACAAACTACAGTTATCAAAGGGGAAAGGGGTGGAGAGGAGGGATAAATTAGGAGTTTTGGATCAACAGATACACACTACTATATATGAAATAGATAATCAACAAGGATCTACTGTATAGCACCGGGAACTACATTTAATATCTTGTAATAACCTACAATGGGAAAGAATCTGAAAAGGAATGTGTATATATAAATATATATGTGTATATATATATATATATATATATAACTGAACCACTTTGCTGTACATCTGAAACATTATAAACAAAAAAAAAAACTATACTGCAATGCATTTTTTAAAAAGTGGCACTTCAAACCAGCAAGGAAAAAAATGGGCTTATTATATTAAATGTAATAAGTGGTTTTCCTACAAAAAGGTAGGCATCTGCAAAAAAATAAAGTTAGATCTTTACCTCCTACTCTACGTGATGAGAAAATTCCAAATGGATGACATATTTTGATGTTAGAAATAAAACCATAAAATTACTACAAAGGCCTGGAAAAATTTTAATCCATGTCATGGAAAGATTTTTTTAAACTAATTTGAAATCCAGAAGCCATAAAAAAAATTGGTAAATCTAAATACATAAAAAGAAAAGCTTCTTTCTCCATGACAAATACACACACATACACACACATGAGCAAAGTCAAAAGCTTGAAAAATCCACAAACTAGGAAAAAAATTTTTGTAACTTACGTATAAACAAAGAGCTAATTTCCCCAACAGATAAAAAGTTTTTACATGTAGAGAAATAAAAGCCCAACAAGCTGATAGGAAAATCTGGGCAAAAGATATAAACACAGTTCACAGGAGATGAAATATGTATGGCTCTTAAACATTTGGAAATATGCTCAACTTCACTCATAATGAAAGTTATGCAAATTAGAACTACATTGAGATACCATTTTTCTCCTATCCAGTTGGCAAAAATCCAAAAATTTGATAACACACTCCATTGGTGAGGCTGTAGGAAACCCTCTTATACATTGCTTGTGGGAGTATATGTTAGCATAACCCCATATGGAGAGCAATTTAACAAAATCCATCAAAATTACAAATGCATATATCTTTTGCCCCAACAATTTCACTTCTGGAAATTTATGTTAAGATGTACTTGCGAATGAATGAAAGGACATATGTTGAAGATATTCATCATCATATTGTTTGTAAGATAAAAAATAGAAATAAATCCAGTTAATTGTTAAATCCAGTAAATTGCTTAAATAAACCATGATATATTAATACAGGAAAATACTATGAAACTTAAAAAAAAATGAGCTGACTCTACATATAGCAACTTGGAAAGATCCTTGAGATCTTATTGAATAAAAAAAAAAGCAAAATTTAAAATAGTGTGTAAGGTAAGCTGCTTTTGATATTAAAAAAGGGAGAAATAAGAACCTGATTTTACATTGGATACTATGGATACTATACACATAAAGAAACTGGAAAATTTTACAAGAAACTAAATACAGTAGTTACTAGTAAGAGGCAGGCATAGGAACTGGGATTATGGGGTACAGGAGTAGCAAGATTTCTCACTGTTTAGCTTCATATTTTTAGAACCATGCAACTATATGATCTTTTCAAAAATTACACATCTAAATCAAAGAAAAAAAAATAAGAGTCCTCTGTTTGACTCTGAGGATGCTAGCAAGACTCTATTTTAGCATGAAGGTTATGACTTCCAGATTAATATGCAGCTGTCTGGAGTCTTTAAACACTCATTTGTCCTTCTTTCCTTCCTTCATTCAACAATTATTTGTCTATAATCTGCTGTGTCCCAGGTGCTGTACTAGGCCCTGGGGAAGCATGAGAACAGGACCCATTAGATCCTGCTTCACAGAATCTACATTCTCATCTAGGGTCTCTTCCATTTGGAGTCTTAGTGGGGGATCTCCAAACAGCATGAAAAGACCCTAGGACCCCGATCATCAGCTTTCACTTCATTATGATATCATCTTAAGTGCAAGCACCTTAAATCTCCCTTGGTACAAAGTTCAAAAATTCAATATCCTTGATTTTTACGAGCAAACAAGATGTGTACAGGCTGGAGGCATTTTTGGTTTCTCTCAATGGCACCTCTTTGTAAAGTTCCACAATATCTTTTATTGTGTATAATACAATATAATTTGAAACTTGATTCCAAAAATTGGCTCTTGGTTATACTTATCTAAGCTTGTAATAACTTCCTGTGATTTATACTGATGTCTTTTTATTAATGCTCTAGAATTATACAGTGTATATATCACTACATTCCTTTCTTGTTTTTTTTTCTTCCCCTTCTTAGTTTTATTAGTTTACATTCCCTTATGATTAGTTTTTCAAGCCAAATATCTGTTGCTGGGTGTTTATACCAGTGCCTTGAATAGCATTCCCTTCTTCTGTCCTTCTAATCCATTTCAGGCAGACGAGAGCTGATGGTAAAACACTATGAAGCTCAGTGGGTGTTTGTGCATGAACGTGTGTGCATCTATAATCACATCAGCATATTTCAGAACTAAGCCCACTTGGTTAACGAAACAAAGTAGTGCTTTCAGGGCTGTCCAATAGAACTTTCTGTGACAATTGAAAAGTTCCCTGGTTGCCCTGCCCAGCATGGTAGTTGGTAACAACTTGTGGCTATTAAGAACTTCAAGTGTGACTAGAGCAACTGAGAAATTGTATTTTTTGTTTGATTTTATTTTAATTAATTTAAATTTTAAAAGCTGACAGGAAAAGGATAAGATATGAACAAAAGGTATATGGCCTCGAAGACAGTATCCAACCATCCAGATTGCAGCCTCCTAGGGTAGAAGAGGTCCCAGTAATGGGAATGTCTGAGTCTTGGGTAAGGTGAAGACTTCTTGCTTTGTGAGGAAGAGTCCACACAGGTTAGAGATGATTTCCAGGTAGTTTCTGATAGAGCATACTGTATTCCTTCCACATACTGTCAAAAGAAGAAAGTCAGAAGGTTTGGTTAAGACTCTAGGCAGGCTTGTTAGGGTTCAAGGCTAAAGTCTATTCTTTGAGTACACATCAGGAACATGGGAGAAAATGCCATCGCATGGACTGAGCACTTCTGTCTGTTTGGGGGAAGATGGCTACGTAAGGGACATCACGGATGCCAGACTTAGGTAAGTAAACCGAATTTCAGACCTCACTCACCGGTGGGAGTGGACTCCTAACACACAGGCCAGCTGGGCAAGATTAGCTCAAGACCTGACTGCAGTCATGCCAGTGAACGGAAGGTCTTCAGTATCTGTGGGCGGATGGGCTGAGGTTAGGGGAAACTTACAAGCTACGAGTCTATCCATTTCCATCTCCTTCCTTTGCCCCCTGTTACCTACACTGTCAGTGTATACACCTGACCCAAGCATTCAAAGTTCCCCACAGTGCGGAGCCCACTGCTGTGCTCAGCTTTTGTCTCCACAAGTCCCCGCACTTTTCTTATGTTCCAGCCAAACTTGGCTGTGCACGCTTCTTTAAACATGCCCTAGCCTCTCCCACACCCATGCCCTCGCTCAAGCTGTTGTCAGAAATGCCCTCCTCCAGCGTCTCCATCTGTCAAAACCCCATCTACTCTCATGACTTGTTTCAGGCTGCACAGTCCCGGAAGTCTCTTCCCTGGAATCCACAACTACACACGCTCACTCTCCCCTTGGAGCCCTGGCACTGGGTTTCTGCTGCTGTTTTGGTATTTCTTTCCCTCCTCCTTATGCTGTGGGTATTAGCAATTTGTCTGAGCTTGTCTCCTATCCTGTGAGCATTTTGAAGTTAGGGCTCACATTTTGTGTGCCCGCTAGCGCTTGACACAGGGACGGTCTCCAGGAATCATTGTTTCTGAACCAGATTAAGGACAGTGTCTATGCAGGGAGAGAATTTCAGTTATAGTCGCTTAAAAAAAAAATAGTTCTTTTGCTCCAAAATCTAAGAGAGCCCATGCAGTTCTGAGCATTTATTTGAAAAGTACATTATTGTGGCATGGGACATTTTTCAAACTGAAAGTGGCAAACTAGTGATCTAGAGGTGGCATGTGGCCTGCATACATATTTTGTTTGACACACAATGTTACTTTGTAATTGTCAGCAACATTTAAGATTTTGGAGAGTTTATATAAAAATCCATGTTTCCAGACTTTCTTGGAGAAAAAAAAAGAATCAGAATTTGCCGGTCTACCATAGTCCCCTGCTAGCCCATGGCCCTCAGATCCTGCAAGGACTGGACTTTCTTATTTTTCCTTCCTCAAATTGTATGTGCAGAGTCCTCGCACCTTTAACAATGGTAATGACTCACCCATGGCATTTACAGAGCTCACATTGCCTGTTTTTAAATCATACAGGTTCTGAGGATTTTAGTGGTCTTTGTTTTGGTCTGCTACTTTTTGTATCTCTCATCAAACCCCCAAGAGTGCAGCACATGTCCACGGTCACTTTATCTGCAATTTTTAGACATTAGGGAATTAGTCAAGGGACTCAGGTGGCAGGACAAAAGTCACACTTGCCAAAAGCAGAAGTGGCAGACACTTGGAAAGGCATGGAGTGTGACCTACGTGCTATCGGATGCCAACATTTCATTTCACAGCCATAGCACCTTTTGTGCGAAGATTTCCAAGTAGATTTCAGGCAGTAATTGAACCTCACAGCACTTGACAAGAAGGGGTTTTTGCTCAGAGGAAACTGAGGCACCATTTCTGCACCACTGTCAAGACTTCCCACAAGAGGACCGGTAGGTAAATTTAATTATCTTCCTTTCGGTCCCCGTCCCTAATCACTCATTCTTCCTCTTTGGCTCAAGGGTCACTTATGTTAGATCAATCTAGACTCCCTGTCAGAATGAAATCAATACCATCTGCAACTTGTAGACTGTCCTTGGCTAAATCTTCATCTTCAGAGAAATGCAAGGACCAAAAGAGCACAAACAGGCAAAATTTAAAATCAGACAGGCCACTCTCTGACTGATCAGTAAATCCCAGTTTTCAAAATCCCCATCCTCCATTTCCTACAGTTCTTTCCCGTCTTCTCTCCTCACCCCTCACTCTCCACTGGTGTTAAAACAGCTGCTCACGTTCAGCATTGATTTTAACGTTTTATTCTTGAAACATCTGAAGGGAGACTTCTAACTTTTTTGACCCATAAAAAGTGTGAGTTTTTAAGGAAAGGAAGACTTTGTTAGCTAGATCAACACTTCAAGTGTCTAATAAGTGCTTTCAGTTCAGGAAAGAACAATGGGCCACCTTTGACTGTTAAATCCATTACTCTAATCACACTTTAAATGAACCGTTATGAGGCACTGATTTATACAGTGTCTTTGTGAACACAGTATTTCTAAAGTGTAGATATTCGTGGTATTCTGAGTAGGATCCGGTCATTACAAATTCTTTATAATAATCATTAGTGATCAAAAATCATTTTTCCCAAAACATCTTTCCAAGGCTGGCTCCCTAACCAAGTAACAAAACAACAAGCAGAGAATGCAGGGATTAAACACTAAATCGTCTGTTGCTTCACCAAGTTCGCGAGCTAACTTTTCACCTCTGGAAGGATGGAATTAAATACAACTCAGAAGAAGGTAATTTAAGAGCTCTCTCCTATGTAATTTTGGAACCAAGAAAAGAAAGGGAATACAGAAGCCTACCTGGAAATCCTTGTTGCAGGGGAGAAAATTTAGGAACAGTATTTAGTTTGTGTTTCACGCCCCCACAGCAAGAGCTTGATATCAGCAGATGATGGTTTTCTCCAACTTGAAGTAGAATTTCTGAGTCTCCCAGTCAGCTGTAGGTGAGCAAATCAAAGTTGTACCAACGTAAGCCAGGGAAGATTGTCAGCCATCGTTTCCCCCTGGGTGTGGCCAGCGTCCACCCCCAGCCTCAGCCATGTCTGATTTGCCCCATTAGAGCCTCTGCAGATGGCCCCCGCCCCGCCACATCCCTTTTCTACCATTCGACCATCAGTTTATTCTGTCTGTCGTCTCTTCATGTAGCCAGGTGACCTGCCCTGGATCATTTCGTGTTCTGTATTTCTCTAAACTACATTGTTCTCCAGAGTCTGTTGCCCAACTGAGTTACAGACTCTTTCTCTGTTAGTTACTCAAAGTATCAATCATTCTGTAACCACCTGTACTACCGTTAACCTTCTTCCTGTCTTCCAAATCAAAACCCGTTTCTCACTTCCATATGTCAACACCAGGCACATGCATTGATTAAATGTCTCTCATTTGAAAGTGCACAGTCCCGTTACCCCAGCCTACGTCAGAATGCCTCCCATATGCTCTCCATGCAAACCTAATTCTTCTGTTCTCTTCTTCTGGAAAGTCATTCTTCATTGTAATAAGTTGCCCAAAGTAAATGTATTCATCATCTTTTTCTCTGACAACCGTGTTTCTCCACTACGGGAAATTAAACACTGCAACATATGGCCAGAGCAGCAAACTTTAGTGCTTGTTCGCTCAATTGTTTTAACACATTGCCGCCTTCACATAATATTCTGTTTGCCACTAGCATGTCAGCCTTCCACTTGACATATGCATTAGACATGGTAATGGCAAGACAGAAACCAACCGAAGCTGACAGTATGACGAAAGAAGGGTAAGTGCCTATTAATTACTAGAAGTCACTTTTTCCCACTATTTAGCCGGGGTGGAGGAACAAATTATTGCCTCCAGAACATGCCACAACATTAGCCTGCTGTGGTGCCATCTGACAGATTTTTGAAGCCCTGAGTACTAAGGGAGAGCTTTGTGCAGATTCAGCAAGGCTGATATAAATGACACCAATGCTCCCCCATGGTCGTGAACCACTGTCTGTCCGCTCTTCCTCCTTCTCAGTCAGCCATTTACACAATGGACAGGCCGTGGTTGCTGAATTCTTTATGCAACCATCCGAACACCACTGGTACCTGCTCCAGGAGTCTTTTCTCCATTACTTATGCGTGTGAAATGCACCAGAAGTCTATTCTAAATGCTACATGTTTACTGAAAATAGAACACACTTTTCATCTGGGTCCTTGCTTCCGAGATGAGATTGTTTAATTGTGTATGAATCTTTGGGGTTCTCTTGTGAGTCTACAGAATCTGAATTCATCTTTCAGTTAAGTCATTTTGATCTCAGAATTAATTTTTTTAAAAGTTACTATTTATTGAAAAGCAGAGTTTCAATTTTTAGAGATTTTTTTTTTAAAATCCTTTAATTTTTAGGATATAACTTTAGGACTTATGCATTCCCCTCAATAATAAAAAAAAGTTTCAGAGTTCTGAAGTGGAAACTATATTGAATTTTCTTTTACATAAACAAGTTAGAGCTATAATTGAGTAATGGCTTTTACTTGATGCTGGAGGATCTCCAACAACCAGTAGGTTTCCTAGAATCTCCCAGTCTGATTAGTTTCTATCTTTACGACATGTCCTGAGACCTCAGGAGTCCGTGGCTCCTAGAACATCCCCCTATTGGTAACAGTATTATCTTGAATTCAGATATATAGTCCAGCCAATAGTTACCCAAGGCTTAATTGAAAAGAAACAATTTATGGAAGTCCATCCATGATTCTGGCCCTCTAAAAATATATCTTGAAATTAAGCTAGATGGCAGAGAGCTGTGGCCCTGGACCTCATCAAACTGTTCCTCTGTACAACTGCTTTTATGCTGAGTTCAATGTCATCAGCCTATACTGAGGGACGTTACCAGAAGTGGTCCTGCGAAGCTCACAGTCCTTTGAGGGCATTAAGGTATCATCAACTGCATTACACAGTGTCTTCTCTGTGAGGATCTACGTGACAGATTCCTTTCAGGCTTTAGTACCAGGAATAGTTGGGCCACACCTGAGCACCTAGTTTTATCTTACAGAGAATGAACATTGAGTTCTGGTTTATATATTGCCGTTAGAGAGTTTGGAGCAAGTAGGTAAGACCTCAGGACCTGTAGCTTTATACCATAGCCACTTTGATGGGGTTATCCTTTTTTTTTTCCTTACTGCCCTTATTTTCCTGTTACTCTGATTTTCTCAACTATTTTTTTAATTGAATTGAACATTATAATACACACATATATCTTGCCCAGTGATCTTCTAATCTCTCTAAAATAAGGTAGGTTACAACTATGTAAATATATACATAAAAACTAGGCTTCAGAAAGTATGCATGTGTGCATATTTAGATGTATTTATTTTTTAACAAATTTCAAAATATGCCATCCAGCAGAAAAACATGTGCAGGGTGCCAGTGCTTACTGTGTTTGACACCATACCACACCAGTATGAGAACATTACCTATTCTATAGAGAAAATGCAGTTCTTCTCATGGGGTAAGAAGCTATAAAAAAAAATACAGGGATGCTTGCCTGCCACGCATCGACAGATCCACTCAAACAATTGCATGTAGAAATATGTGAGTTAGGAGGCTACTGAGAAAAATGCCAGGAAAGTAACTTTAGACCATGTTGCTCCACCAGGCTGCACATGACCATAATACTGTTAACATTGCCAAAGTAAATACTTGTACATATCGAAGAGTTTTTATATCATCAAAATATGTATTCATTCATTCCATAAACATGTGTGGAGCAATGTGTTAGGCACAAGGGATACTGGGATGAATAAGTCACAGTTCACTGGGAAATAGGAACTGTATAGGAAACGCACAAGGAGAGGCATCCTGCAGTGTTTGATGTGCCTACAGGACATCCAGGTAGATAGTAAAAGTCTAATAGAATATTCTAAGCACCATAGCTCAGCCTAGCCTTTTACAGTTACAACACAAATACTGGGAGGCTCAGGGGAGCACATCTCGCTGGATGAGGGACATGTTCCTGGGGCAAAGCTGAATGCTGGAAATTGCTCCTTCTCATGACAGCATTGAAAGAACGGCTGAATTGATCCACTAAATGGCATTCCTGTGACCACAAATGCTAACACTACCAAAGAGGGGAAACCATCACTGTCATTGTTTTCTCCTCCTTTTGTCCATAACTACAAAGTACCTTCAAAGTAAGTCACCCAAATGAAATTTTTCTGATATTGTCATTATGTGAGCCAAAGAGAACAAAGAATTTGTACTGAGCCATGAGAAATGCCAAAATGCGGACTTCTTTTTTGAAAATCATGACTCCAGTGTCATCTGTTTGGATTAAAGGGCATGCTAAGTTTTCCAGGTTGGCATGTGCAGCCAAAGGGTTTTAGTCTATTTCAATATTTAAGTAGAACCCTCAGAAGAAAGCAGCCTACAAAATTGTTGGAGTGAGTTGAAAGATCAAAGTTACTGAGTTGAATTGCACCTGAAGCAAGATGACAGTAAATACAGTCTTCAAACACAGACATAACAGCCTCTATATGACACATCAATTAGGAGACTGTTAAACTGCATCCTGAATTACTGACCGATGGATCAAGGGAAGCCCTGATAACAAACACTGTAATAATTCAATTTTGAGGCCACAAAGGTCTAGGATTTTTGAGAAGTCTGGCAAGAAAGAGTCCATCTGATTTGTTTTCCTGCTATCTGTAATATATTCTATGGGGAAAGCTTGGCACAGTAACCCAGTGAATACAAAGTGGATTTCCAAGTCAGGAGGCTTCAAACACCTTCCCATCACAAAGGATGACTTACTGGATCTCCTAAGGAAGAGCATTTGCGATCTGAGCATCTTAATTCCTCTTGCCATGGAGTGTGAGAAATAATGGGGTGACTATGCTCAAATCAAATGATTTCTGCTGGAGTTTTTCTTGTTTCTGTTATGTTTATCTGGCTTTGGAAATCCAGGTTCACCATCATATTCCTAATATTGACCAGAAGTGGAGTCTGTAGCCCATCACCAGACTCAGACATTAAAAATGCTTGCTAGTTGTTTCTTTTCTTTGTGTCACCTTGATCTGTACCTACTGTGGAGACAGTCCTCCTAGGAAACCAAGATTTACCATTCTCCTCATCTCTGGGAATGTCATGGGATTTGTTTGGGCCAGCAAATGGGAACTTAAAAATTAAACTTAAGAAAAGAACTTTAGAATTGTACTTGACATGTAAACTGTCTTCTCCTTTGTGACCATGTTGATAGGGAGTGATCTGAAGCACAAAGCAGTGTGAGATTTCCAAATGTTAACCACTATATAGAAAAATAGATTTAAAAAAAACCCAAATTTTTTCTCTATGGTACAGGGAACTATATTCAGTGTCTTGTGATAATCTTTAATGAAAAAGAATATGAAAACACATGTACGTGTGTAAATGCATGACTGGGACACCGTGCTGTACACCAGAAATTGACTCATTGTAACTGACTGTACTTCAGTTAAAAAAAATAATTAAGGAAAAAAAGGACAAAGCAGTCTGGAATGCTGAGCCATCACATGAAAGTAAACAGCTTCCTGGAGGGTTTCCCAGAACCACAGCAGATTTTGCATGAGTAATAAGCCTTCTAGTTAAGTCACTGTTTAGTGTTAAGCCACTAGCAATGTTGGTTCTATTTGTTATCTCGGCACATACTAGACTGTTCTGACTAATGTATTCTACTACTTTCTATTGCTGTGTCTCCTACTCAATTCCACACATGAGGCCCATCAAAGATTTAAAGATATTTCCTGAAAGAATTTAAGGGAAAGAGGATAGAGAAAGCAGATTTGGGTTCTAGGCCTTAACTTGCCATTTGACTCATGAGTCCTAGCACCATTTTGAATCACTGATCTGGAAGGACACAATCTCCTGGACAAAGCCATCTTTTGCTAATCACCTTATTATCTGGATGAGATATTCAGTCGGACAGTCAACATATATTTAATAAGTAACCAGGCGCTAAATCCTGCCGATCCAGGAGTGAACAAAAGAAGCTAGGGTTACACTTTCACGAAGCTTCTAAGAGGGGGAGAAACATGAGCATACACCCACACACACATACACGCACAGCAAGTAAACGGATATGTCATCTTGGTTCTATACAGAAAATAAAGGGAAAGAAATATGACAGAGAATGATCAGAGCAGAAGATATTATCTTCTATAGGTTTTCTCTGCGGAAATGACATTCAGGCTGGGAGCTGAATGACAACGAAGCCAGGAGTACAGAAACTTGGGCGAAGTGGCTAAAGGCAAAAACCCCCAACAAATAATGGAAGCTCTGAGATGGGAGTAAGCTTGCACGTTACAGAACCCAAAACGAAGGCCGGTGCGGCTGTAGCACAGTATAAAAAAAAGGTGGCAAGAGGTGCGGTCAGAGGGACAAAGGACCTAGATCCCACAGGACCTGGCAGACTCCGTAAAGAGTTCCGATTTACCCTTAACGGCAGTGAAAAGCCACCAGGGTCTTTTAAACAGGGAGGTGAGTTGATATGACCTAAATTTTTCAAAGGTCACTCTAGCTACTATGTATAAAGTAAACGATGGAGGGAAAGAGTGAAAAAGTGGAGCAAGTAGCTAGGAGGGACCGCCGTCGTCCCGACAGGGGACGTGAAGGGATGTGCTATACATGACTTGAGATTACATCAAGTTTTCCAAACTGGTCTCCACATTACAATCCCCTGGGGTGCAGACTGTTTAGAATTTTCAGAACCCAGGCCACACCCCAGACCAATGCGATCCCAACCACTGAGGGTGGGACACAGCTGTCAACTGTTGATGTTCCCCAATGCCAGGCACTCTGTTGATGTCAGGTGGATGCTGCCATTTTATCGCTTGGAATCAATTGAAGTCTAGGCATCTGACTCTGCTGTTTTCATAGTTTTCCTAAGAAGCTACTACACCATTCGCTCCCAGCTCAGCTACAGCTGTGGGGCTTGCAGCAGGGACCTGCACCTGCCCACTGTTTCCATTTTCCACTCGTTGAATTCAGCTTAGCAGCTGCATCCATTTCCCAACTTTAAGCTAATGAATCCATCAGCTCCAGTTTCCCCCAGGGCAACTTTGCAAGGTTACCTTATTACAACACAATATCTTTAATCATATTTAATCATACATTGAGAGGGAAAAACAAATAACTCCCATCTGACTCTAAAGGGATCTCTTTCCATATTATGTGTAGCTGTTTAAGGGTCTTCAAAAAGCAATATGCAAAGTGTCTGTAGTAGCTTGAATAATAGTAGAATTATGATATGTAAGTGTTTAGGGACCTTAGAGGTAGATCAAGAAGTTATTGATTTTCTCTAATTGGATGAATGAGCTAATAATCTATATCCTTGAGACCACAATGAGGATCAGATTTTCTAAAAAGTCTGGCTCATTGAAGAGTCACTTTAATGCTTAGGAATGGGGAGAGAAAGGAAGAAAGTGAAAAGAAAAATTTTTAATTCAATCAGTGGAAAAAGTCAATTTATTTTACAATTTTCTTTTGGAAACCGTTTTTCTCAGGATGTAGGAGAGGCTTTGTGAGGACATACAGAGACCTTTTCAGTTTTCCAGCCAAATGTCTCTAGGATCCTCGTCAGTTATAGAACAAATCCCAGTGTGAGCCAAATAATCTAAAACTGATTTTCACTATTCCACATCCACCATGGAGGTGGAAGGCTTAGAAGTCTTGTCTGCACACCAGCTTTCCCAAGCCCAGCCCACGGATCAGAGCACATGGAGATTAGCTACACATGTTCCCCATCCGCGGAATCATGCTGCCGAGATGCCTGGACCTCATCATATGAGATCTGGTTAATAAAAACTGGTGTGATAAAAATAAACAGTAAAGTGATATTTTGTTTTGCAGTCCAGCCTTTCAATCTGTATGTGGGAGAGAGCAACCACAGGGCTCTTTTCTCCCAGTAACACACATGCATGATGTTCATTAGCCTCAATGAGAGGAACACGTGTACAGGGAGGAAGATGCCGAGACCCCACAGTGAGCCACAAGTGAGCGTAATTTCGGCAACTTGTGAGATGAGAACATGTCGTCATTCTGATCGCTCTGTACTTGGAGGAAATAATAAAACCAAGATTGCTTTGCAGGACTCATTTATACACTATACACATTCATGTGCTTATATAATAAACGCCCAGGAAGACCCACATGCAAAATAGAAGGGAGAAAACGAATGTGCTTTAAGGAACAAAGAGGGGGATGTGTGTGGGGAGGGTATATGTTCTAACACAGAGCAGGATTATGAGTTTGCCATAGGTACAAAAAGTAAAGAGAGCAATTAACATGTTCTAATCCAAATATCTTGGATTTGATCAAGCAGAGGTGTTAGCTGCAGGTCCCTCTCACTACTCCGGAAGGCGTAAGTTGGAATATAGGATGCACTTTAGCTTCTGTCCAAACCCATGGGTCCCTGGGTCAAGAGTTGATTCAGTGGGTGACAGCCACTGAAAATGGCTGTAGCCTGTAGGAACCCTTCCTTTCTTGCCTTTAAGCCTGGCAAGCACTTGCAAAATAACATTTTCATTTGTGTTTTCTCTCCGCAATGCTAACCGATAAGCCTACTAACAGTTACAGGGTCATGCTGTTATTCTCAAATTAGAAAACACTTCACAAGCAGCCTTGACAGCCGTGCTCTATCAAAGAAAAGAAAAATCAGTTCCTGGGCGGAGGACCATGAGTGCAGACCTGCATTATTGGAGGCCCTGGCATGTGGCAGCATGCAGCTACTTAGCTAATGATGGGAACCTTCGTTCGTCGGCAGCCCTGAGTTGTAGGACTTACCCTCCTGCACATATAAGCACTCTGCAGCATTGAGGGATGTAGGTGACCTTTGGAAATGCTTTTGATCCTGAGCTCAATGACCAATCTGGACACAATCCAAGGGAAAAAAAAAAAATAGAGATGCGCAACTGTTACTTTTTGTTTCCATGTAGGATAATGTGTTTCTGACACGGACACACAGAAGCTGACTCAATCATAGTGTTCCCCTAATTTCACAGTGTTGGCGATTATTTAAAGGAAGCATCCCGTCCGCTCACCTTTGCGGTAGTATGCGGGTGGGGGGAGAAGGGAGGGGAAGTAATAATACTGCTACCCTTTCTACCCATTTCCTATGTGCTAGAAATGCTGCTAAGCTCCCTATGTGCATCGTCCCAGCTGGTCCTTAGAACACACCTGTTGGGTAAGTGCTCTAAGTAACAGAGGAGGTGACTGAAGTTTAAGGAGGTTTTAAGCACCTGCTGGATTGTGACCTGACTGTTCTGCCACAAGCCTGTGTGTTTCAGCCATACTCAGTGGCTTCACTAACAGAGGAGGGAGTCTCTGTCTTTGCTTGAGAGAAGAAAAAGTAAAGGAGGCTCCAGGAGTTATTAACAGAATGTGAAATGCCCACACCAAGGAGAGACACTTGCTTTCCTCAGTGTTACAACGTCTTCCTGAACTTATGTTGGGTTACTTCCTGATCAAGTTAAAAGTTCTGATTAGTTGGAAATGCACTCAATACACCTCAGCCACCGAACGTCATAGCTTAGCCAGCCCACCTTACACGTGCTCAGAACACTTACACCTGTTGGGCACAATCATGTAACACAAAGCCTGTTTTATAACAAAGTGTTGAATAGCTCATGTAATTTATTGAATACTGTACTGAAAGTGAAAAACAGATGGTTGTCTGGGTACAGACGGGTTGTAAGTGTATCCCAGCATCACGAGAGTGTAGAGCTCCCAGGCAGCCACATCACCGCGAGAGTATCGTGCCACGTATCTCTAGTCCAGGAAAAGATCAAAATTTAAAATTCGAAGTACGGTTTTTACTGAATGTGTAATTGCTTTTGCACCATCGTAAAGTAGAACCATCGTAAGTCGGGGACCGTCTGTAGTCAGCATGGCAGGTGCTGTCTGTGCTCTGCCCATAACCCCTCCGGCTTCTTTCCATTTTTAAGCGTACCAGCTCCCAGCTGCAAACACCTGCATCTCTTTGTCTGAGGGCTGCCCTTAGGCTGACGGAATCTGCTTTGATGGACAGCATGAAGTTCTTGGAAATTTATGTCCTCAGCAGGGTAACACTTAAGCAATGACTGACAGGTCTGGAGATACCAATGACTGGTCTCAGATAGGACACCTGAGGTGTGGTCTACGCTGACTCCAGACCCACTGTTGGATTAAGCCACAAGCATCCTGTGGAACTTTGATTGCTAGTATATCCTTGTTTAGTCTCCTTTCCTTCCAGGTCCCATTTTCCTGTTCCCCTCCAACCCCCATGTTAACTGACATATTGGGGAGAAGTTCACTGATGGAAAAAAGACTAACAGGTGACTTAAACTTCACCTGATTGAAAATGGTTGCTCTGATCAGGAGCACACTAAGTTTTCTCTCTATTCCAACCTCAATGGACTACCAATCAAAACAAATGCACTACACGGGGTAAAAATCACAGCTAGATACAAAGAAGACGTCTTGATTATAAAGGTGACTGATCACTGAAGCTGTCTCTCTCATCCTTAAAGATATTTCAAAAGGGAATGGACAGGTACCTGGATTGCTACAAGGCAGTTTTATACCACAATTGATAAAATAGGTTGTGCTCTCATATGGACCTGGGTTTGAGTCCTTGAGCTGCATGGTAATTTCTCTACACCTCAGTTTCTTAATCTATAAAATGGGGATAAAATGAGACATCTTGTTGTAAAGCATAAGTGAGATTTAACACACTAAAGTTGCCCAGGATATATAGCAAGAAATCCATAAGTGGTAGCCATTATTACTGATCTTTATATTTCTAGATGCAGAATGGACCTTTGAAATTCTTTTAAGTCTATAATTATATGCCTCTTGTCACCTTTCCCAAAGCTTGACACTGGAAGTGGCACTACTAGGAAGAAAAAGAACCCAGCAGAGCTGGTGGAAGGTGCACCACCATCACTTCCCAGGGAGAGTGAAGGATTTTAAGGATATGGGCATCACCAAAGGCAATTGCCAGCTGCTGATTCTGAAGTGCCCTTCCCACTGAGTTTCACAAAATAAGATTCATCTATTGAGCTTTTACTATATGGTAGGCACTGTGCCAAGCACTTCATTTATACTATCTTATTTAATCCTCAAAAGAGTCATGGAAAGTAGGCATCATCCCCATTCAGAGAGGAGAACACAGGCTCAGAGGAATTAAATAACGTTCTCATGATCAAGTGATGGGGCCAGACCCAGGCCCAGGCCTCCATTACTCCACACCCCGTTACACGCCACTCCGAGTGGGATTTCAGAGAATGCGTCTCTGGTAAATTGTAATCCCTCCGCCCCATAAGAGCTGGTAATAGGATGAAGCACTATAATGTCAGTGTATGAGTGTGCACTTCACCTCTCAGAGTAACTGGTACTCAGCAGAGAAGTATCAGCCTCAACAAGGTCACTGAAACCAAGAGAGAATTTCTACCCAACGATGGTCTTCTAAAACCCAGATGATATTCTACGTTACCATCACAACCCGTAATCCTGGAAGAGGAAATCTCAGCTGGAAAAAAAAAAAAAGCTACCCAGCTTTTTTAAATTAGTTTTTTAAAATCTGTTAAATTGCTTGTGAAACCCACTAGGCATGAGCCCACTGGCAACCGCTTTGCGTTCAGTCCTTTCATTTCTGCAGGCTGCTGGGGATGCCCTGATAGACACAGCCACGTTTCAGAAGGCTTTCCAAGTTTGCTCGCAGTCCTCCAACCTAATGAGCCTTGAGAGAAATCCTGAAAGATCCACAGAGGCACTCCAAGAAGGACGGCTCCCCCTCCTCAAAAAAAAAAAAAAAAAAAAAAAAAAAAAAAAAGAGTGTGTTCACAGCAGGGCCAGCAAGCAGGGCGAGGGGACAACCGGATGCCTCTGGCATAAAGACCGGTACCGTGTGTGATTCCCAGTTTCACCTCCTGCTGAAACTCTGGAAAACTCCTGTGAGGATGACCACTCACTCTTGTTGAGCACAGCTTGGGAAGAGGCCCGGCTTTTCTCCACGGACTTTCTTTAGACCAGCAAATCCCACAGGAACCCCCGTGAGTCTAACACAGTTTGCACTAAAGAGGAAATGATTCTTGCGAAAAGCTGTATTCCATTCAAATGTTTTTGAGTCCTAACAGTGGGAGTCTGGGGGTAGGGGCGAATGTGAAGCCTGAATTTTTACTGAGAGTAGGTAAAGGGCATTTTTAGTCTTTCCATTAAGACAAAGAACTAGTATTAAGACACATACAGTCAAAATCCTTGCCCTGTGTTCCCCATCAGGAATCCATTCTTTTTTACATGCCATATGCGTAGCTTGAGGTTATATTGGAACGCATAAATCTCCTGTGAGCCACAAAACGTTAAGCTGCCGTTGTCCTCATAATTTCATTATCTCAGTTTCTGCCCTAAAACGTTTAACACTAATTGAACACCCGAGGTTTTCCTGTGAAGTTTATTTTCTGAACATTATTGAAGTGCTGTTGATAAAAGTCAGAATTTATGGAGTCAGCGCTCCTTAAAATGCCATGATAGATTTGAGCACAAGGGTTTTTTTAAGAGCAGAAATATTTTTATGAATTTGCCTGGAATTTCAAAGTCTTTCAATCATTCTACATTATAAAGCTGTCTATTTCAAAGTGTATTTTCCAAGAATCAGATTACTTTCCTGAACCTAACCTGTTCATCTAGAGGTTCAGGTTGGACATACTTGGCTACCAGATTTACCTGACATTTCAGGTTGTCTCTTGATGTTTATTTTGTTCCCGGTTAAAAATACTCGACTTTTCACCACCCACCTGCATCCTCCATGCTCTGGTGCAGGCTGCCTTGAATAACGTAAATATTGTTAGTCATTTCACTAATGGCAGATCATCCCTTTTCTCTGAAAGAAATGCATCTGCATGACTCAAAGCTCTCAAGCATCCTTTAGGCCTTTAAGGCAAGGAACCGGTTCCTGTAAATTTCAAAAATTGTAATAGAAACCATGTGTTAAATCTATCTCTTGGATATTGTTTGCATTTCAATTAATTTCACATGTCTCTGTCAGAAACTAATTTAGTTTTTAAAAAGAGTTATGATAGTTGTATCTTATGGATTTGAATTAATATTTATGCATACATAGGCATACCCAAGCCACACACACTCACACACAAACACACACAATTTATGGTATATTCTATTCAGAAGTGTAGTCTTTACAAAGCATATGACTGCATTTTGGCTTCAGAAAATGAAGCAAAAAGTTAGAGTTAAGTGTCCATTTCCCATTTAAAAGAAGTAAGCAGTTCCTGGTTACTATAGTAACTGCCAACAGACTAGCATTTTTCTGTCATTATTATAATTTGAGAAGAAAATAATCTACTTTAAATTATAAAGCGTGGAGAGGACTGTTCATCTAAAATGGGTCCCTAAACTGCCTACGAAGGAGGAACAACAGACATTTGCCTCACTGGGGACTGGAACTTCACTTTCTTAGACCAAAATAGGGTTTCTGAAGGTCTAAGCAAGGGTAAGTTGTTTATCCTGATGCAGAAACTACAATGACAGGAAAGAAAAATGAGGCCTTAAAATAACTAAAAAATTCAAAACTGCTTTCACAAGGTGATACATAACTAAAAACCTGTGATTTTTTTTTTTAGTATTCTAGGAATGTAGTCTGTGTGTCTCATTGTACGTATTCAGTCTCTGCCCTCTGTTACCATTTACTACCATCCTCCACAAGGGATCATTTATTTTACTCATGAAAGAAAAGATTTTCTCTCCCTTTCAATGAACTCTCCCTGTGTTCACTTTCCCCCCTCATTTAAAACGTTACTTTCTGCAGAGAAGCTGAAAATAAACAATCCAAAATATTACCAGTGGGGGATGCTGAGTGAATTTTATTTTGTATTTCCTTGTAAAATGTAAATGTTCTACAATGAATAGGTACTTCTTTTATAATCTGAAAATTTTTAAACATAAAAAATGAGGTAATGAGAAAAATATACTGGAAATCACTCATGGGTCCAAAAGACTTTCAAATAGAAATAAAGTAATGTCTGCATAACCCAAATATAACCGAAACACTACCTATCAAAACTTACACACTACAGCTGAAAAGGTTCTCAGAGGAGTATTTATCACCTTAATGTTAATATCAGAATATAAACATTGGGAATTAATGAATTAGCCATCTATTTTTAAAGGATGAGTTACTGATAAGGGAAATCCCTATTTAGAAGAATTTTCTTTTATAGCATTTCTCTCCTAGTATTTTATTATGTATGATATTGTAAATCTGTGCATGAAGCTTTTCCCACACTGCTTTCCCTCCACAGGTGTTCTTGTATGTGTCCTGGAAATAAGGGAAAACTGAAGGCTTTCCTACATCATACACATGTATAGGGTCTCTCTATAATGGGAGATTTAATGTGTTGCCTAAGATTGGAAAAAGACTTATAGATGGTCTTGTAGGGTAGCAGAATATGCCATCTCAAAATATGCCACTTTGGCATAAGAATTATTTTGAGCTAAAAGCAATGGAGAAGAAGCAGATACAAGAAAATCTCTCTGCCCTCCTCCTAAAAGCAAAATGTAAATTTGCAAAGGTGGGACCCCTCCCCTCTCCACCAGGAAGGACAAAACTCAATCATTGGACACCGTACACCCTGGTCAGCCTGGAGGTGGCTTCAGAGGAATCCACACAACAAACTTTACTAACTAGCACGTTTCTTCCACTAGTTTCCCTGTATATTTATCTTCTCACAGTTTACCACCCCTAGAAACTCAAAGTCCTTTTCTTTTGCCTTGTCACTTTTTTAAAAGTTCATTGTTACTTTGTTAAGAGGTTACATAAGCCCAAGTTCTAACCACCCTTTGGAGTTATCTCTGAATGTTCCCACAGTAAGCACAATTCACGTGCTAATACATTTCTGTTTGTTTTTGTCTTGTTAATCTGTCTTTGTTAGTCCAATATCCAGGACTCAGGTCAAAGAACCCAGGATGGTAGTAGGAATAAAAAAAGTTTCCCCTCTGCAGTCTCATATTTCTTATATTCATGTGGTTTTTCTATTGTGCAAATGCTGTGTACAGTAAGATGTAAACAATTAGTGAAGGCTTTCCCATTGTCTCTGACGTGAGCTCTCACGTGTCTTAAAGTGTGTAGGACAGTGCCTATGTTTCTTACAGTTTGATGGTTTTTCTCCAGTGTATGTTCTCATGTGTAAATTTTGAAAACTCATCAAAGGCTTTGCCACAATTTTTACATTCATGAGGCTTCTCTCCACTGTAAATTATTAAATGCGGAGTGACGACAGGGTAATAGTTATCTCCTGCAGCATGACAAATAACTACAGACTTAGCATCTTGAAATGACACACATTTATTTTCTCACAGCTTCTGTGGGTCAGGAGTCTGGGCATGACTTACTGGGGCCTCTGCTCAGGGGCCCTCATAGCTGCAATCAAGACATCAGCCAGAGGGAGGATCTGCTTACAGACTCACATGGTTGTTGTCAGGAGTCTGTTCCTTGCAGGATGTTTGATCAAAGTTCTCCATTGCTTGCTGACTACTGGCCAGAGGCAACCCTTAGTCTCTGGTCGAGTTGGTCTCTTCAACATGGAGGTTTATTTCATTAAAGCCAGCAAAGGCGAGAGTCTTCTAGCCGATAGAAGTCACACTCTTATGTAGCCAATTGCTATGGTCTGAATGATTACATTGCCCTCAAATTTATATGTTGAACTCCTAACCCCCAAAGGTGAGCGGATTAGGAGGTGTGGTCTTTGAGAAGTGCTTAAGTCATGAAGGTGGAACCTTCATGAATGAGATTAGTACCTTTTAAGAAGAGAGGCCCCAGAGAGATCCCAGCCCCTCTGTCTCCCTGCTTTCACCATGTGAGGATACAGTAAGAAGTCCGTAACCCAGAAGAGAGCTCTCACCCAGTCATGCTGGCACCCTGATCTTGGACTTCCAGTCTCCAGAACCAGGAGGAATAAAGTTTTGTTGTTTATAAGCTACCTTGTCTATGGTATTTTATTATAAAAACCCAAACAGACTAAGACACCACAACATAAAGGTGATATTCCATCACCTTTGCCATATTCTGTTGATTAGAAGTAAGTCATTAGGCCAGCCCAAATTCAAGGGAAGGAATTACTCCAAGATGTGAGTACAAGGAAGTGGGGGTCTCTGGGGGACACCTTAGAGTCTGCCTGCCACATATGAAGAATAACTAATGGCTTCCCCACTTTATTTACGTATATACTGAACTTTTCCAATGTGACTTCCGATGCCCCAAAGAATGAGGGACCATAGAAGGCTTTCCCACAACTTTGTAGTCATAACATTTGTCTCCATTACGAGTGCTCACAGAAGTCCCTAAATATGAGATACAACGGCAGGCTTGTCCACATTTCTTACACTGATAGCATTTGTGTCTGGGTGAGGTCTGACATGATTCTCAAGAGATAAATGATCCATAAAGGCATTTCCATACTGACGGAATTCATAGGCTTTTACTCCAGAAAGGGTACACTTTAGCACGGTAAGATTTAGAAAAGGGCTAAAGCTTTTTCCACACTGATTACATTCATTACATCCGCAGAGGCTCTCTCCCTTACGACTTACTGAATATCTCCCTTGTTATTGTGCTGAACTTTAGTGACATGATATTCTCAGTTTTCTCCTAAAATGGAGAACCAGGAATCATTCTTTGTGACTCTTTCTATTTTCTGTTTCTTGGACTTTTTTCTCCATGAATATCCTGCCAAACAGCTGACTCATGGCTTTAAGTTGAATCTCACAATCTACCGAGGCCAGGCTCCTGAAGCTCTTTCTCCAGCATCACATCTCTGTAGGAGTTCCTTTGAGCAACAGCCAGCAAAGCCTACTCCCTCTGGGTAAGTTTCACAGCCATATCCTCAAAGACCACTAAGTCCACTCCTTGGCTCAAGCGTCTGGAGGTTTCTGTGAGCATCAGCCATACAGTCCAAGAAGGAAGAGGAAAGAAGGTGAAATTGGGGCCACCTGGGGCAATGAGAAGCCAGATGAAAAAGGTACGGACACTTAGGCAGCAGAGCAACTGAAGTTCTTACTTTGCAATAATCTGCTTCTACTCAATTTTAAAACCTTCAACTGCAACTTAGATGATTAACCTTTATCTCTTTTCCACCTTATTCTTCTTCTCTGTCTGTACCTTTTATCCCTCTCATCATCATTCTTCAGAGCTATGGAAAGTTGTTACAGTTAGAGAATTCTAGTAATAGTTCCCATTCTTTTTAGCAGGAATCCTTGGCCAAATGTGTGTTCTGTCATCAAAGATATGTCCATTTGGACAGTGACCAAACCATATACACTAGTAAAACTCTGATCTACAACCCTTGCCACCATTGGTCCCAGAAACTGAACCTTAAGTTGTGCAGTGATTGGCCCAGAAGAGTCAGGACTGGTCAATGACTGCCAGCTTCCCTATACCCACCTCCCACCATTCCAATTCATCAACCAGAGAAAACCAAATACGCTCGCTAAACCAACTACATAAGATGCCCCACTTCCGGTTAGCCCACCTCCAGCTTCTCCTGGCCCATGACCGCCAATCTGAGCATACTTGAAGCCTCCCATTTTTCCACTATGAAGCTTTCCCATTGCCCACCCTTTCTTTGAATCTCTAACGAGACACACTTGATGGTGGCTGATTCCCTTGCTACAGAAAGCTGACTGAATAATCTGTTCACTCTTTTTATCTTTAGTTCCACAATTCCATTGTATATTCTTTATTTCCATTATTTCAAACATGGGTGGTTCCAAATACTTCAATCTCAGATATCCCTCACAGCTGAAGGAAACACTGAAATTCAGATTTAAGAAAATTACATTCGTTCTATAAAGATACGGGGCTTCACTGTTTCACTATAGTCACAGACAAGAAGAAAACTCTTGTTAGAGAAAGGAAAAGCTTTTCCTTACTCTTTTTTCTGTAACATCTTTTTCTGAAATTGTAATTTACATACCATACAACTCATACATTTAGGGTGTATAATTTAATGTTTTTAGTATATTCGTAGAGTTGTACAACCATCACCACTTGCATTTTTTCCCCCAGGTTTCAGGATTTACAAGGTTTCATCAGTCCCAGACTGAGGAATAGTAAAAGCTAACATTTGTGGAGGACTTGCTGTGTGCTAGGAGCTGTGCTAAGTGCCTCGCACATATTAGCCTATGGAATGCTAGTTCCAACCCTATGGAGTAAGGACTATTACTACCACCTCCGTTCTACAGGTGAGAAAATAGATGCAAAAAGAGGTTCAGTAAGTTTCATGGAGTCACATAGCTGATAAGCATGGAACCAGGGTTGCCACTGAGACAGTCCCACTTCAGAGTTTTGCCTTAACACCACCCTGCATGTCTCAGGTCAGTTGAATTCTGACACTTAAAGAAAATATTACTCAAATAGAATTTGCTGGGCCTGTGAGGAAACTTTTAGAAAAGAACAATTTTCTTAAGTTTTCATATTCTTACTTCCAGACGTCACCCCACCAGCCCTCCTTAGTCAGTTCATCTCTGTGGAGTTTGGGTATTTTGACAAATAATATAAATTTCTCCCATCAGCTACTACTTGAGTAAGTTATATCTTCACACCTTCATGTTTTAAAAACAGATTTATCCTATCATTTGATTGCTCATTTCATTCTCTCTCTTTCTCAACTTAGAAACAAAATTACTTCAATAAATAGGCCTCTTATTCACATAGTATCTTCATACTTGTTTCCACCAAGGTAACCACTGAACCATATTTGTTTCGGAACGTTTTCAGTTATCCTGAATGGCAACTAAATGGCCTTGACTGCATCTGTAATTGACGAAAGTAATATAAACAAAAATACTAATCATTTGTGTGTTTACGTTTCTTGTAACATTTTCCAAACATTTTTACCTCTGACCTCAAAATGTTCGTCATTCATCTCGATATTTCCAAATAGTTCCTGCTTCAATGTTGTTTACATCTGATGCTTCTCCTCATTCCATGTTACCCTCTTAGAAAAAGGTTTATGGGATGGAGGGGCAGGAGATGTAGGATGAGGCTGTAATCATAAAAGCACTGTCATTGAAATGATCAATTCCTTCAACCAGAGCATGACTTCAGTAAGTAAGTTTTCTTTGAGAATTGTTCCTCGTGGAGATGTATTTCTGATGTATTTGTGGGAGGAGATGAACACATCCTATTCTGCCATCTTGATCCTTCCTACTTGAACGTCAATAAACAAAAGTCCTGATGGATAAAATTTAAATTTTGCCAGCAAATTAAGATTTTTACTTTGTGCTGAGCTTGGAGAAAGGAGGGCCTTAAAAGTGGTGGCTTGCTAGCCGTGTTTAGTGGAGCCCAGCTGAGCTCTGATTGACATCTGTGCCTTGTTTATTAAGACGGAGGACAGATGCCCTGCTTACTAACGTCACAGGAGGGGTTATTGGTTAGAAACTGGGTTGGCTGTTTCTCAGTGACTGAATGTGCTTTAGAAGCCTTCCTTTTATGACTTAAACTAGTTTAGCTGCCAAACTAGCTGCTGAAATTGGCCTATTGCACTGTGAAATTTGTTCAAACAGCAGCTAATATTCTTATAGGTCCCCTGCAAGCTTTGGACAGATCATAGAGGCACAGCCATGTCCTACAAATGTGGGGTTGAGTAGAGACTTGTAATGTCCTCTCCCTGGTCCCCTTCTGTCAGTATGCAGGAGAGGAATCCATCTCAGCCCCCTCACTTGAGCCAGCTGCACTAAACTTGCTGACAGAGAGCTTTGATTCCAGGCAGGGCCAGGCAGGCAGTTAATTATACCCAGAGTTAATTGAGTGGTCATATTAACAGCCTAGTCTCATGAGGTCTAAGAGGATTCCAGAAATTTCGGTGAGTAAGACCCTCAAGACGAAGTCAAATGAGACATCATGTTCTTTTTGACCTTCCCTTTCAATTTGGGATGATGATTTCATTAATCAGGATTCCTTCCCCCCATCATTTGCTCCTAATTGACAGATGCTAATTAAAACAGCAAACGGGATCCTCATGGGCAGTTTCTTCTGTGTTTCTTTGGTGACCACGCTGTTCTTGACTGATTTAGCGTGGCTCTTTCCCCTCAATTAAGAGACAAGTTAAACTTTACATTCCCTTAAATTTTTATTACTCATAATTAGGAAGTGAAAAAAATCATTATGCATTTTACAACTTTAAAATGTAGAAGTAAATTGGATACTCAAATAATGTGGGACTAATCGTCCAATCGGAGGTGAAGCAGAGTCAGTGCATGCCAACATCACTCCCCCATCCTGAGCCTGCAGGGCCCTTCACCCCAGCATCCCAGCCCAAGCCAGTTCTCACAATATGGAAATATTTCAAGGGACTTAATACTAAAATATGCCTAATAGTAAAATTGATCCTCACCATAAAATCACTTAACAACAAAAATGCTGGTTTTAATTCTAAAGCCTGCTGTTTTATTTCCATTTCTGCATTAGATAAACATGGACAGACTCACATGAGTCTAAGCTTCTTGGGGCCAAGAAATGTCTTTTCGGCTTTGTAATCCTGTGTAGTCTGAGCCCAGCACATATTCAATGACTTACTCAAATGAATGACTCAACTACAATTGTCACCTCACTCCATCACTTACCCTTAACTTCACGTTTAGTGCTCTTACATCTGGGTTTTGTTTTTTTTTTTTTTAAGAGACTATTTTTTTTAAACAGAGGTACTGGAGATTGAACCCAGGACCTCATGCAGTCTAAGCACACACTCTACCACTGAGCTCTCCCCTCCCCTCACATCTGTTTCTAACATTTAGCTACACTTTACATGAGTAACTGAAGCACTGAGGATCAAGTTGTAGATGCTTCTAATGGCCTTTCTTAAAAGCATTGCCTTAAAAGTCTATTCCTCAAGAAGAAAGAGTGAGTATTAAGTACTGATTACACCTCACCACAAAAACAAGAAAGAGGAAATTAGCCATGAATGAAAGAATTTACATTAAAATGAAATATGCTCAGTAATTACCTTTAATGGTATTGATTTTTTTTTTAGCAAGAATTTTATTAAAATTTGATTTTCCTTTCTTGGCCATTCCTAGTTGTTCTTTTTTTCTTTGAGGAGAAAAATATCAGATTTCAACCAGTTACATTTTGACTCTTAACTATAACAGTGCTCTTTGCCTCCGAAATGAGATAAAAAATTACCTTTGTGGAATTACATATTTAGGAAGCAAAGGGAAGCGGGATGCTGGGGAGGGAAGTGGAATTTCTCATTCTTCATTCTTCCTCAGGAAGGGCCTTGTCATTAAATATCAGCAGTGATTTCCGCATTACATTAAGGAGAGATGAAATAGCAGTGCAGTCGCCTGTAATCGCAATGGCAGCTACGGTGGTTCACAGCCACCACAGGAAACTCAAATGCACCAAGAACTACCGGGTATTTACACCCTTGGGGAACACAAATGCATTCACGAGAGTCACACGGTCACATACGCGTCTCAGGAGGTAGGAGAGTGGGTTCTTGTGAAAATTAGCCACGGCTCTATAAACTAGCTATAGGAAACCATTCTCTCCTCACCTGATTCATAGATGTGTCAGAAGGGCACAACCCCTGAAGTCCCTCCATGACCAGAGAAGTTCCCACGAGCATTTATTCAGTGGCTGAAGACATTTGTGAACATTTGCAGCAATGATTCTCTCTGCTGGGGAGTCCTCATAATAAAATTAGGGACGTGCCATTATGGGATGACAGACAACCCCTCCCCATTTGCCTGGAACCCAGGTGTTTCCCCCAAAGTGGGATTTTCAGTGCTGAAACTGGCAGCCTGGGGCAAATTAGGATGGTTGCTCACCCTGCATTTGACGATAAAAATTGTCCATTTCTGATTACATGTATTTTGGACCCCACTGGGTTAGGGTTCTTTAGACACAAAGCAACTCTTCCGGTGTAGAAAATGAGGACATTCTAGGATCCCGGATTTGGGGACTGGGGTTAGGAGTGGAAAGACCTAATCTGTTGGGATAAAAAGAATACTGTCAAGATTTCCAGGAGAAAAAAAAAAAAAAGAGATAGTGCTAGGTAAAATTAAAAAAAAAAAAAAGGGAAGGCTGTTTAAATACAATCAGCTCATGTAGTGCCCCAGTGCCCCATCCCGATTTCATTACCCCAAGAAAAACAAGTAGGTTCCCTTACCCCTCTCTTCATCTGTTGGTGTCAGGCTACTTTTTTTTCCCCGCCAGCCTGGTTTTCATGCCTCATCAAACTGAGTTTCATATACAAATGTTGGTGGAGGTACATCAGCGGATTTAACCTGTACTCAGTAGGGATGGCCCTAAGGCTTTCCCTATGTGAACTTCCCCGCGTACAGTCATCTGACACTGACCAGGAACAGTCAGCAGGCAGGTGGGTTCAAAGCTCCTGGGTTAATATTTCTTCCCCTTTGTTATCTCCACTAGGCAATGACCTAGCCCGCTGTCATCCTGCACTTGCATCGACCAATCACATGCGACAATAATGATTTCCTTGGTGCTAGTGGAAACCAGGGTCTACCCTGAAATTGTTCAGTGTTCTGGGGAGGTGCTACATGCCACAGAATCATTAAAACTCAGACAATAAATATAATACGAGGCCCTAGAGACTGAATTTACTCCTGTGAATGTTTCTACTCCTCACCACATGGCGGGGGGACCTGAAACTGGGAGTGGATTATGGAATATGGCAATGGAGAAGGTGACTTGTGATGTAAATGAGTCTTGTTTTCTTTGGCAATAGATGGGAAGCATCTGTAGCTTTGATTCCATGATGACAGATCATTAAAAACAAAACAAAACAAAACAAAACAAAACAAAACAAAACAAAACAAAAAAACTTGTTCCTAAGTTTCTAGGTACCAGACTGGGCTCTTCTCAATGTTCCTGTCTAGACTTGAAGCATCTACAACCATTGAGACAAGGCTACTATTAACACAAAGGTTTTAATTTAGAGGCACAGAACTTATGTGGCTACAAATATTTTGTGGTCCAGGCTACAAATATTTTGTGCTTCAGCTGTGAAGCCAAAGAGTCTCTTCTACAGGTATGACCTTAGGCAACTGGCTCAGCCTCGTTCAGTATGCTTCAGGGTTCTCATCTGTAAAATGCGGATAATAATAGCAAGTATCCCAGGAGATTACTGAGGAACTGCAGAAAGGGAATGCATGCCGAGGGCTTAGCATAGAACCCGGCCCCAGGTACTATCTCCCTTGTATCGCCTCTCACACCTGTAGAGCATCAGGGATTGTTGATGACAGCACAGGATGCACGGTCTCGCCTTCAGGACTTACCTCAGTGGCTCTCAATTCCAGGAAGCATTTAAAAAATACCAAGTAGAAAATACTAAGATCAAGGGTTGAGGTGGAGGAGGAATGAATAGGTAGAGTACAGAGGGTTTTTTTAAGGCAATGAAAATACTCAGGATTGTATTATAAAAATGAATATATGTCATTATGCATTCGTCCAAACCTATAGAACGTACAACACTGAGAGTGAACCCCAAGGTAACCTATGGACTTTGGGTGATGATATGTCAACGTAGGTTCATCGATTGGGAAAAAATGTACCATTCTGATGTGGGATGCTGATAAAGGGGAGGCTATATATGTGTAGGGTAGGGGAGTACACGGAAATCTTTGTAACTTCCTCTCAATTTTGCCGTGAACCTAAAACTGCTCTTTAAAAATTTGGTAAAAAATTAAAAATAGGGGAAAAAAAAAAAAAACTACTGAGACCTAGGTCTTCCCCTAGACCAATTAAATTACAGTTGTTGGAGAGGAGGGCTCAGACCTTGATATGTTTTGAAAGCTCCCCGAGTCAATTCCCAAGAGCAGCCAAGGTTGAGAACCACTGATTTACAGTCTCTCTTGGTTGTGGCTCAAGACCTAATAGAAGTCAGCTGCTTTGTGATTGGCAGACATTGAGCTGGTCCACAGGTGACTTTGCTAAGGCTATAAAAGAGGGGCAGGCTACATCAGAGGTGGGAGGAGTTCCAGGACAATGCTTTTCAACTTGATCCCCACTTTAGGCGGGTAAATTTTCCATAGGAGCATCACAGAGCAGGGCATAGAGGCTCAGGGAGGGTTGAGAGAAGAAGATGGTAGCAAATAGGAGTTAACTCTTGGCTCTTCTCAAGTGGCTTCTCAGTGTCCCCTTGTTCCTGTAGGAAACAAAAAATCAGGGAGCTAAAAATTTGGAGTTCTAAGTTAGTGCTCAAACTGGGCTGGGGCAAAAAGCAGCCATCCACCTGCAAATCAGACCAAAATCATAAACGAGCAGTTGGAACACTGAACTGTGGAAGATAACAGCGCAGATTCCTCCCGGCTGGCCTCTAAAGCAGGCGATGCCTCTGAGTTCCCCTATAAACACAGAGGGCAGTCTCTCAGGAATGATCGCAGCTTGGGGGGCTGGTTTAATTTTTTTCGATTGATGAGGATATTTGGATTTGCATTAAGCTATCACTTGCCTGTGAAAGCAGTGGTATTTATTTAAGTCATTCTCTGAGCTTCTGTTTCCCCAACTTTAAAAGAGAAACAGTAATACCTACCCCTTACTTTCCTCAAAGGGAATTTGTGATGATAAACAGAAATAATGTTCCACATAAAACTCAGTTTGAGCTCCTAGAAAGGAAAGAGCACAATTTAAATCAAGGTAATATTATTGTCATGAAGGAAGGTGCTGGAGCCAGTTAATATTTTTATTCTTATCAAAGCGCTGTCTTTCTGGGCAAAGCACGAAGTTTCCCCGGGAGAGCCTTCTCTCAAGTATTACCCAGTAAATCCCCACATCTCGTTCCTTCTAATGAGCCACACGTTGAAACTCTCTGCCAAAACCTATAAAGCGCCCAGCGACAGTAAGGCGCTCAAAAAAAGTTTGTGTTAACCTTAAAATGAGTTCCAATCTATATCCTGACATGTTTAATAATGTTTCCAGTCTCCTTCTCCACTTTGAAGCGAACACCTCATTGAGGTGAGCAGTGTATGCGTTTCACACATTTGGGCTTCGTATTGTTTTTCAGGCCATTGACACTTTTCTCCAAGGTTAGTCTAACAGCCCTCTGGGGCTTTTGATTAGAGGAAGTAATGCTGACTCTAGCCGCCCAGTTAAATCTTAAATATTTCTTTCTTTCTTTCTCCGTAATGGACTGTCCCAGCATTATTAAAATTGTAACCATTTGGGGGATGAGGGAGCACCTTTCACATTTCTTCAAAATTTGCTTTTTTTTTTCCAATTTAAGCTCACTATTTCTTTTAACTAACTATTCTTTCCATAAACTCTTATTAGCATTTCAAACCTGATAATATATTACAGCTCTGAGGCACATCAGATCTTTTGTACAGCTTGTCTCCCACAAAATGTTCTTACGGTTAAAACAGGAGAAAAAACAATGCACTCTAATTTGTTAAATTCTGCTCTACAAAATTTCGGCAAGCAGTCTGAGTAGAAGCCGGAGGGGAGGGAGAGGAAGGGGTGTGGGGGAAGTTAGGAAAAGTTAATTTTTTTTTTTAAAGAATTGAGAACAGGCAAAGAGATATCGTACAAATAGGGAGCAGACAATGAGGACTTAGTGGACACAGTGCTGTTTTGGTGGGATGCTTCAATTATAATATCGCCGCGCTCTTTGTTGTGCGTCCACTTGGGGGAGTCTCCAGTCAGCAGAGGGCAGCCCACTAACGGATCTCTAAGTGGCTGTTGTCACTGTAATCCTTCTTTCCTCTTGCTCTCCTGTGTGCTTTACACCTTCCTAGTAGGAAGGCAGTGGAAATGACAAGTATCACCACTAGAAAGTACCCTCATCAAGGAGAGAAGGATAGAAATCTTGTGTTCAATATCCATCCACCTGATGGACACGGTATTCCAGTTTCTGTTGAAGAACCACTTCCGCCTGCAAAGCCCATGTTGTTTGGATGGGACTAAAACTAAACAAATCAGAGCATTGCATTCCCCAGGAATGGATATACGGCCCAATGGTAGCCAGTGAGATACACGTGGGGTCAGTGGCAGCTGTCTTGTACAAGATCCTTCCTCAAAAGTAAAGTCAACATATTAGAAGGCAGAGCTGCGAGATAAAAGAGAGAAGCTGGTACCTGGTGACATCCCCTGAACACTGGTCAACCAACGCCCTGAGTCATTAAGCTGCGTGAACCACTGAAGAGCGTAGACACAATCTGTGATTTAATCACTCTGCTTCCTCAGAACCGAACTTGGTAACTGGCCCATAGTGGGCACTCAGTAAATACTTATGAAACGTATTGATTCTTTAAATGTCGCTGTCAGCAATAATACTGTTCTTTCTCATCTTCACTCAACACTTCATTTGTGGGATATCCCACTTCCCTAGCCAGCAGGGAGAAGAAGCAGTTGCCAAGACACTGAGGGAAATGGAAAGTATATTTCCTCACGTAAGACTGGGGACTCTCAGTTACTGCATGCCTAAGACACTACCCTGCACAATAGGGAAGCAATTATTTAGTGTCTTCACTCTTCTCTTAAATTCTCCTGGCTGGTCAAGTGATTACACTGGCTTTCCCCACCAGCAGAAACATTCTGCTCCTCGTCACGCTTTGGTACTCCACCACCGTATCCCCAAAATGAATTTCCATTCATTGCAGAAGTTGTTGCTCAGCCACTGAATAGTGAGGTTATTGGCATTTGGATTTTTGACTTGGATTCCTCTAGTAGCCTATTGCCAAACAAGTAAACCAAAAGAACGTTTTTATAATACAGCATTTGTGACTGGGAGTTGGAAATCTACCGAGAATCAGAAGCTTTGGCCTTTGTTCTTGGCTTTGCTGGTGACTTCCAGCATAACTTAAAGAGACCATCACTTCACTTGGTTTTACTCTTTCCCCCAAGTCTTTGAAAAACAGCTAGAAATAGCTCACAGTAGGACAGTCACACTGATTCGGCCCTGGGAGGACACTATATGAAGAAAAACTTAAATACTAGACCCTTCACTCTATAAATATGATTGTGGATAAGCTGAACACTGATTAGTTCATTAAATTCCAAGGTACTAGGAGATATACTGACTTTGCAAGGGGCACATTTAGGTATAACAAAAGAGCGTTCTATTTTACATAGCAAGAGTAAAGTTTTTTCTTTTTAAATTCAGGAATATGAAATCCATAAATGGATTAAGAGGATCTATGGTGATTTGTGGTATATTCCACAGAGAGAGAGAATGCTGGACTTGATTAATCTGGGTCTGATCCATAAAAAATCTTATATTTATGTTCTTTGTCCAACTATAAAATGAATTCAAGAGATCTCATGAGGACTTTGTTCCTGAGGCCCTGAGAATGCTCAGCGTAAGGAAGACATAAATGGAAATATTATTATCTTGATGCACAGACTCTGAGAGCTGGACAGTTTGCTGCAGCTCACCAGTTTTAAGGTCCTGGGAAAGTTTCTTTACTTAGCTGGGCCTTAATTTCTTCATCTGAAAACTGGGGAAGGTGATAGTAACCACCTATATTAGATTTCTATTGTTGCTGTTTGAAAAAAACGACAACAAACTTAGTGTCTTAAAACAACACTGATTTCTTTCTTATCCTCTGGTTCTCAAGATCAGAAGTCAGAAAAAGGTCTGACTGGACTACAGTCAAAGTGCCTGCAGGGCTGCTTTTCTTCTGGAGCCTTGAGGGGAAAATCCATTTCCTTCTTTTCAGTTCTAGAAGCTTCCTGATGCCTTGGTTCATGGTCTCCTTCCATCTTCAAACCGAGAAACATGTCCCTCTGACCTCTGCTTTTGTGGCCATGTCTTCTAACCTGACTCTGACCCTCCTGCCTCCCTCTTTCCTTCATAGATTGCTTGTGATTATGTGGGCCCATCCAGATAACCCAGGTTCATCTCCCCGTGTAAGATCTTTAATTTAACCACAGCTGCAAAGCCCCTTGTGCCATGAAGGTTCACATGTCCTCAGGTTCTGGGGATTAGGACCTGGGCAGCTTTGGGAGACGGGGTATTATTCTTGCTGCTATTTACCATACCCCCCCCCCAGGGCTGTTATGAGAATAAAACGAGCCAATGCTCACAGTGAATTTAAAACAGTGCCTCGAAAGCAATAGGCATAAAATAAATGCTAGTTGTTGTCATGATGTCCATTGGCAGTTCGTATTACTAGTCTCAGGATTTCTCATATATGTACAGATAATCCAACTTTTCATCCTCTGAGACCAAGTTCATTTTCCTAGGGAAAAAAAAAATGTACTTTTCTTCCTAGTGGCCCATTTTTTTTTTTTTTTTTTGGCTAAGATAACCCATAGACCCAGTTGGTCAACCAATCCAATCTCCGTGCCAACCAGAGCCCCCCTTAGTCATCTGTCCTCTGCATCAAGCCTCCTTTAATGAGGACCTCTGAGTCACACAGGAAGTCCATTCCATTCAGGAATGGCTTTACTTGTTAGAAAGGGTTCTCCTGGGTTTGAATCAACCCATCTCCATGTACTTTCTCTGCAGGTCCTAGATCTGCAACCTGGCCAGAGTGACTACCAATCTCAAAACCATGTAAAAGCCCTTTGGATACCCAAGGACTGTATCACATCCCAGCTCTATCTTCTCACCTTCCCTTTTCCAGGATAAACACACACAAGGATTCCTTAGCACGCTACCCCTGCTGTCTGAAATGCAAACTCAGGAATGCTTGTGATACTCTGGATTTTTCTGACCACTGGTCAGTAATGCCCCTGCCTTCTCACCCTCCTCAACTCCACTCTCTGCTATTATAGCCAAGCTTCCTACTGTGACACCTTCTACTTAGGACCCTTAAGACAGTATTGTTACAATAATAATGACCATTATTAGTATATGCCAGACTCTTCTTTCTTATAGATTAGAGTTTGGAAGATATCATTTTGCTTTATTTTTCCAGTGTTTTATACCACTATGAGAAAGTCAAGATAAATGTATTCCACTAACAATTTTGAATGTACACTGGCTTAAAAACAAGCTCTTATACACACTGCTGATGAAAGTATTGCTGGAAACAAGTTTTGCAGAAGGCAACATACGAAGGAGTCTTTAAAATGTCATGTCTTTTCTCAGAAATTCCATTTCCCAGGATTTATCCCAAGGATATGACAAAAAAGACCCATATATTTATGGAAAGGGATGTTTATTATAACATTATTTATACTAGCAAAAGGATAAAAGGAAACAGGCTACATGTCCAACAGCAGGGAATTGCTTAAGTGAATTATACCATGTCATATGATCAAGCACTGTTTTAAAGTATGTTTAAGGATATTAACATTGTCATAGTATTAAATGAAAAAGGAAGGATGCAAAAGAGAATCTACAGTCTGACCTCAATTTGTAAAAATTAAAAAAAAAAAGACCCACTAACAAAAGTGCATGGTAGGGGGGTGGGAGGACAGAAAAGAGACTTGATGGATAGCAACACTGATTATTTCTGTTTAGCTTCTATTTTCTTCTTTATTTTATTTTATAACTTTAAAATATAAAGAACAGCTTTTCTTATTTTTATATATAGACTTTATTTTGGGTTTTTTTTTTTAATTGACATATAGTCGGTTTACAATGTTGTGTTAATTTCTGGTGCAAAGCATAGTGATTCAGTTACACATATATATATTCCTTTTCATATTCTTTTTCATTGTAGGCTTTATTTTTTAGAGCAGTTTTGGGCTCACAGCAAAATTGAATGGAAAGTACAGAAAGTTCCTATGCACCCTCTCTCCCCATATAGTCACAGCCTCCCCTGTGATCAACATCAGCACCAGAGGGGGAAAACAGAGGAGGAGGAGGAGACGGAAGCATATCTGACCACCAGGATGGGACCTCGATGGGAGGGAGGCCTCATGGGCAGAGCCAAGAAAACTACCGCCTTTAGGAGGGTATGGCCTCAGGGTAGCTAAAACCTGGGGCACCTATTGGTCAGTATTGGCAGGAGTCAGATGACAAACTGGATGCAGAGCTGAGAAAAAGGAGAAGCTGGGGCCAACTGGGCACCTTTTGTTTGATGGTCACAGTATTTGGCCACAATGACCTTCCAAGAGTATGAGATTCTGGTTTCATTTCTGCTTTCCAAATATCCCCTAAGGTCCTCTTTGAATCAACTCTAACTTATACATAGGCAAGGAGATTGTGAGAAATGTTGTTCTGAGCCTTAGCCAAGTTGATAAATTACAATGTAATTACCAGTATAAGGGTGTATTTCTTTTTCTCTAATTTGGGGTATTCGGTATTTAGTTATTTCACACAAACCACAGGCTTGCCTCAGAGCAGCTTCGGGAATAGCCAGTTCCTGGACACCATCTATGGTTCGATCCTGTGAAAAGATGGCGGCTACTCCCAGACTCACACTTCTAGCCCAGGTTGACGTGGGTTTGCAGAGTTCTCAGAGCTGCACACTCTCCTTCCCTCTCTTCCATGCCAGAAGCTTCTCCCCGAACATGGTCCCCTCCCCTGCTGAAGCACACATTCAAGCTACACCTGGATTTGCCCAAGTGAGGAAATCACTTCTCTCTCAGCTGTTCAAAAAGCTCCCTAAGGCCATGATGCCATCCTGCATGGGACCTTGCAAAGTCCTTCCTTACGCTTCAAAGAGAGGTCTGTAAATACAGGTCCTGGAATTTTCATCTCCAATTGGCTCACGGTAGTATGATGGAGCACAGGCTGGGAGAGGTGCTCCGAAACCTAACGCTGGTCTGCTAATAGCTGGTTGTGTAATCTCAAACATCTCAAACTTTACCTCCTGGGCCACAGAATCTTCATTTATAAAATATTTCAGACTTGACCCTAAGAACCGTTCCACTTCTAAAATTATATAAACCAAGTAGGGGAACCCTGTAAGACAGGCAGTAGAATTTCCTTTTTGATGAAGAGACAGATGTGGGAGAATCCTTAGGTATCTTTAAGGCCAAGGTGATTTGTGCCTAGTAAAGAACAATGCACAGACTAAATGGGAAAATAAGCATCAGGGCTTTGCCACGCAGGCTTCTAGTTGTATTTCTTTTGCTCTCAGAGAAGCTGAGTGCTGCAGAGATCAGGAAAATGAGGGTTAACTTTGCTCCTTTGGGACTGACAGTGCTGCAGGCTATGACAAGTACTCTTTCATTGCAAGACTAGGTAACAATGGAAATAAGACATCCTCTGTTTTTTTATCAGCTACAATATTTGCCACCTCTTGTTAGGGAACATGATGCAATTAAACTGCCAGCCTCACCCTCTGTGTGCTTCTCTCATTCACAACTTACTCCAACAAACTGTTAGCTGATAGTTTAGAATCTCTGAGGCATTACTCAAAGTTGAAAATGTTTGCCTTATTCTGTCCTGTGTCCAGCTTTCAGTTTAAAAAAAAAATGAAAGAGGAAGAAGCTTTTCCTTGATTGCAAATTCATATGGGACGTTTTAAATTTTTTGCAGACAAATTGCTTTAGGTACATCGACTTCCTAATTTGTGTGTGGCTAATTGGTTTGCCTGATTAAAGGACACTGCTGTTGTTCCAAGATAGCAATCGTTGGACCGGGGGTCCTCTGGTGGCTGGAAAGACCTCTGGAGTGTAATCCTACACATCTGATTTGATGTGATTAGTGGTGTCTAAAGCCAAAGGAAAACCATGAGACTTCCCAAAGCACCTGTACCGGGTGAGGACCCGAAAGGGTGAGGACTGTCCTTCCACAGACTCAAGGATTCTCCAGAGCTCTGTAGAGCCTGAATCCTGAGCCTTACACATGACTTACTAAGATCAGAAGAGCTGCAGGGACGCCTGACTGTACCAACTTTGGGACCCCATTATCACTGGGTCATCAGTAGGCTATCCCCACAACCACTAGGGGTCCCAGCTGCTTTGAGGATGTCACACAATCTTTGTAGCCTTGCCTATCTTTGTTAAATCACTCTTCATTAAACTTAGAAATGTTGACCATATTAAACCAACAGATCTGAAAGATCTGTTTTATTGGTACCTTCTTCACTGATGCTTTGATGGTGTAAAATGCCACGTGTTCCTGGCTCTGGCGCTAGCCTCCAATATCCCACCAGGGGAGAGAGTAGCATATCTCTCAATACGGACTCAGTGCATCCAATTTCAAACCTGTCCTATTTTTTTTACCTTAATTTCTGGTGTCCCCAAATAAAAGTCAAGGGAATATAAAATAGCACCTTAAGCAAAGCTAAAATTGCCTGTTTTAAATTTTTATGTCAGGAAATGCAAAATTAATACTCTCCTTGTGATATTGCTCATTAATACTGTACTTAGACTAAGCTGTAGTCTTAATGGCCTAATTCAAAAGAGTGGAAAAATTTTATTTTACTTAATTTAAATCATTTAGATGTATGAGCTCTTTTATTTCCACTGGCACTTTTTCACATGAAGTGTAGTAGGGAAGAAGTCGATCTCAAATTCTCTCATAGAACATAAACTCTTGATGGACTGAAACAAAGTTTAGCCTCTGAATCCTCATGACATAATGAACTGAGCGGGTGGGGAGAGCGGGCGGTCCGAAACTCGAGGGAGGTGTCCCCGCGAGTGGGTCAGAGAAAACGTACTGAACGACTCAGAGGTGGTGTTTCTCAGTATGACTTCCCATTTCGGAGCAGCTGTGAACTGGGCCACAGCTTGTAGGAGGGGCAAGATTTTGGGAGCACGAAAGTGGTGATGCCATTCAGAACTGCCGCTAAGCCTGGTAGAAGGACAGACAGAAAATTAAGGGAATTCTAGTCAAAAGACAGTGTAACCCCCACCGCAGAGCAGGCTCGGCTGAGGGAGTCCGAGCGATCCTGCCAGCCCTGCTGTCCTCAGTGATCTCACCTACATTAGGAGGGCTCTGCTGGCAGACCTCTAAAGTGCCTGTCACCTCTACTGTTCTAGCCTGTGGCGAAATAGCTCCAGGCAAATTGAGTTTCAATCGCTAGTATAGGAATTTATAAGAAACAGTCATTCATGTATTAAATATCTTCTGTATGAACAGTCATACACATGCAACAGCACTATTCACAGTATTTTTTATTACAATGAATATGTGATATAAAAGCAACCATTCAGAATGTTTCCCCATACGAGATGCTTCACTGTTCCTACTGTTTCTTATGAATACTATTGTCTTCTGTACCACTTACTTTTAGCCCAAATGAAACAGGCCTAATGAAATAAAAATACACAGATTTTTTTAATGTTCTTTATTGAAACATGGTTGATGTACAATGTTGTGTTTGTTTCTAGTGTACAGCATAGTGATTCAGTTATACATATATATTCTTTTTCATTGTAGGTTATTACAAGCTATTGAATATAGTTCACTGTGCTATAGAGTAGGACCCTGTTGTTTATCTACTTTGTATCTAGTTGGTTGTATCTGCTAATCCCCAACTCCTAAGTTATCCTTCCCTCCTCTTTTCCCCTTTGGTAACTGTAAATTTGTCTAAAATACGCAAAATTTTAAGATAGTCTGGAGGGAAAGCGTCGATGTCAGTCAGTGGCTTCCTGAGAAATTTTTCTGTGCCTTCATTCTTTTCAGCACTGAGTAATATTCTATTGGCCAAATGTACCACAGTTTATTTACCCATTCATTTACTGATGCTTATCTTGCTGTTTCCATGTTTTTGGCGATTCTAAAGAAAGCTGCTGTAAACATACCTGTGCAGGTTTTGGTGGGCGCATAAGTTTTCAGCTTCTTTGGGTAAACACCAAGGAGTATGACTGCTAGATTGTACGGTAAGAATATGTTTAATTTAGTAAGAAACCACCAAACTGTCTTCCAAAGCAGCCATGCCGTTTCTGTACGCCCAGCAGCAGAGAAGAAGGAGTTCTGTGGCTCTGCTTGCTCATCCGCATTTGCTGGGGTTGCTGCTTTGGATACGGTCCATTCCAGCAGGAGTGCAGTGGGATCCCACTGTTGTTTCGGTTTCTTCATTCTACTCAGTGCAAATATGCTCAATGGAGCAGAGTCCAAGACTAAGGGAAGGAGATATTTTAAATTTTCTGTAACAATTTCCCTTTCCAGCATGCCAGCATGTAGCCATTATGGGGTCATCACACTCACTTTTAGAAGGTAAACTGACTTCAACAGTCATCCTACGATGAGAAAGGAGAACACTGAGACCAAGTGGGCTGCAGGAATGGTGTTAGATTTATACGAAGTTTATAGGTTAGATATACAGGCTGGCCTGTAAGAGATGTACCCATCAACATAGAAACATTTCAGAAAGGAAGGTGTGGGATTCTGCTTCAGGATGTGGTTTATTATTTAAGAGCCAGACAGGAGCCCTAGGTTAAAATGTCACCACCACCACCTTTCCATTAATAACTAACTGTGTGACTTTGGGTGAGTTCCTTCTCTATGTCTCAGTTCCAGATTTGCATATCGAGCTGTCCAGCCAACAGCTCCACTTTCATGTCAGAGTTAACATGTCCAAAACCAAACTCTATTTCCACCCCCATAAAGCTGGTCTTTCCACTCTTTTCCACAACTCAATAGAAGGAAACTTCCTTCTAATAAAAGCAGCTTGGAGTTAGCCTTGACTTTTCTATTTCTCTCATATCCCACATCCAGGATGTCAGCAAAATCCTGTTGGCTCAGCCTTAGAATTATGTCACCCAAGTGATCACTTCCCACCACCTCTATCACCCGAGTCCATCATCCTTTCTCACTTGGACTCTTACAATAACTTCCAAGATTGTCTCTCTTTTCCCACCTTAGTCCTTTCACAGTCCCTCCTCCTCAGAATATCTAGAATATTCTTAAGCCAAAGTCATAACATGTCATACCTCTGCTCAAACACTTTCAATGATTTTCCATCTCAGAGTAAACTCTAAAGTCCTTGCCATGACCTACCAGACCCTACCAGATGATCCTACTGTTTCTTTAACCCCAATCCTATCATTCTTCCCATGACTCACTCTACTCCAGACACACTGACCATGTTGCAATTCCTAGCACAAGCTAAGGAAGCGATTCACTCTCCTTGAACTTCCTTTCTTTAGATTTATATCAGGCTAACTCTCTCCCTTCCTTCAAAATTCTGCTCAGACGTCACCCTATTAGAGAGACTCCCCCAACTCTCCCAGATAAAACATCAGCCCTTGCCCCCGCACTCCGCATCTCTCCTCGTACTTCCTAGCACTCCATCTGATATGTACGTGTTTATTTATTCACTCTCTCTGTTCCTTTACTAGATTGTTATCTCTGTGAGAGCAGGAACTTTATCTGGTTCATTCACTGCTGCACCCCAATGCCTAGAACTATAGGCTCTCCATAAATATTTGTTGACTTGTGGAATAAATGAATATAAAATATTAGGATATAATTATTATGAAAATATGAAATAATTGGTATAATAATAGTACCTACCACGTGGGGGCGTGTGATTTTACATAAGATAAATATTAACTATTAATATTAATATCAATCATACTTGCTTACATACTAGGAGGTTGATCTAGTGGTGGAGGCAAATCTTAAAGTCATGGGAAAATCAAAGGCAGTTGGCTTACAACACATCAGCTCAAGAAGAATCCATCAGAGATCAAGGGAGAATGTAAACTAATGTTAAACTTTCCACAGGAGAGTTTCAAGACATAGAGATGAGTGTTTGATTAAAGATGAGGGAAAGAGATGAAGCAAGGTTCTGGTGGTTGCTGCGTTCCTAAATGGTGACTGTAGACACAATGAGCTGGACAACACAGGAGTGAGGGAGAGGCTCCCCCCCCAGGAGACGCTGAGGATGCTCTGGTGCCCAGGGCTTCAGAGCCTCCAGATCTGATTTGAATCCTAGTTCATTTACAAACACTCTGATTTGTACAAAGTCATGCAAACTCTTTAGCCTTGCACTCCTTAACTGAAAGATAAGCACAGTGGTATCTCATTAGGTACTTGGGGTAATTCAGTGGAATTCAGTAGAAGTATAAATGCAAAGTGCCTTGTATGTTCCTGATACATAGTGAGTGCTCATTCAGACTGCACTAGAATTTATGAGGATGTTATCCCAGGGGCAGAGCTTATGTAGGACTTTCCCTGAAGGTAAATAAGAGAAAGTGATTCTCAGGGTACCTTAAGAAATGGCAAGTTACCCAAAGCAAGCGCATTTATCTTAAGGGAACAGGCCACCTGGAGAGACAGAGATTCATCCTCGTTATGTTTCCAAAATAGCTTATCTTACTTCTGCAAATCTGTTTCGATAAGGCTCTCTCTTCTTAATATTACACCTTTTAAACCAGGGAGATTACCTTCAGTCTCACTTAACTGAAGCATGAATTTTTCTTTGTTTTAAAAAAATTCTTTGTACTCTTTCATTCTTGAGAATAAGAAGTAATATATGAAAAGCCCTGAATTCTATTTTAAAAAACAATCAGAAATACATCATATTTTATAACAATAGTAAGAGTACTTATAGTCTACATTTTTTTCTTTATGAAAATATATAAACCCTCTTCTTAACTTTGGATTTTTAATTTTCTTTCTTTCCATGTCAAGCAGGGATTTCTTTGAGTTTCTCTTCTCCTGATGTATGTGTAAAATTTAGAAAGTGATTTGGAAATCTTTTTTAATAAGAAAAGCAATCAGAGCTAATACTCGTAAGGCCTAATAACTGTGAAGATGGATGATGTGTTTTGGTATCTAATCATATTTTCTTTGTTAAGAGTGGTTCATTCCAAGTTACTCTGTCTTGCCTTCCATTAAATTGAATAAACATAATTGCTAAATAGGAACATCTAGTGACGGTTCATACCAGAACTGGGTGACCATTCAAACCCAGATTTCCAGGCAGTTTTGGCCTCAGGTTTTGGTTTTGGTTAAGGACTGTAGAAAATGCCTTAATTCTGTGTTTCAGAAGTAAGTTCATTTATTTTCTTTTCCCTTTTTACACATCAGTATGAGGTTTATACGCAGAAATGGATCATGGATCTTAGGAAATGAATATGCTAAATCATATTATATACACAGAGCTTAACTTTTTCTAAAGCAGTTTCAAAGATACTCATCCATTTTTCCCCCTCCCTCTTACTCCACCTCTGCTACACTGCAGCTTCTCTCACTGAGCTCATCACTAACACTAAATCCAATGGGCACTTTTCAGTCTTTTTCTTGATTAACGTCTCAATAGCGTTTCGTGCTCTGTTAACATCCTCTTCTCAAAATAAGCTCTCTTCTTGATTTCTAGAACACACAGCCTACAGCTTTTCTCCAACTTCAATGGCTTTTACTTTACAGTGATTTTTTTTTTCAGGTTCCGCTTTTTTCTTTTATATCCTTCTGATTTTTATCAAAGTTCGCATCATACACAATTTTAACAAATAGTCCTACAAAGCTTATAGTGAAAAATACAGCCCCTGATTCCACCCTTGATTTCTTCTCCCCACTTTTAAATGAGTTTGCTCTGATGTTTGTCTCCATATTTCTAAATAGCACTGATGTCTGGAATTTTCCATTTTAGATTTCCAATTTAGGAAGGTGAGTATTTAATTCTTTGGTACTTTCTTCTCCTGCCAAACGTCTCTCTCTCCATCTCTCCATCTCCTCTCTCTTCCTCTTTTATCTCTCATCCCCCCAAGCAATTATAGCACCAATTTTGGTTAAATCAATAATCAGTATTTACTTTAGTACAAGTATACAAGTATTATTCATGCTAAATTACATAGTATACCAGGATTATAATTCCTCTCTTGGACAACTTTTTGTTTTCCCTGGTATTAACAATTGCTGCACTTTTCCCCTCTGTGTTTATTAAGTATATTAGCTGCTGTAACAAAGAAAACTCCAAAGCTCAGTGGCTTAGCACAACAGACATTCATTCCTACCTACAAGAATTCAATGCAAATGTTCTTAGTTGGTGGAAGACCCTTTCTGGGGTAAATCAGGGACCCAGGCTCCTTCCACCTTGGTGCTCCTCCATCCCCTGGGCCTTGGAGTTCCCTGTTGGATTCTATATATCTGCAGGCAAGTCAGGGTGCGATAAGACTGGACCACTGAGAGGAAGAGTTCTATGAGATAGGTTGGAAGTGGTACCCATAATTTTCTTTCATAGCCTATAGGTCAAAATTCAAAGCATACATTAAAAAATGAGTGGGGTTTTGGTAACATATTGTTGTCTCTGTCATTTCAATCAGCATGCATGTATTTCACTCTTCTTCCCACAATAAAACATAATCAGTCCTTCAGGCAACACCCCACAGCCCTGGCCGTCACTGTTTCCCCATAACAGATCAAGACCTTCAGAAAGCACACAGTCAGTCCTCTGTCAGGTTTAGCTATGACTCCTCAAGGTCTGAGAACCTATGAACTAAGCAGACAAGTAGCTTGTTGCCCTCACTCCCCCAATATACACACTCAACAGGCAGTCAAAGAGCAGGAAAACTAAAGCTAGAAGGCACAGAGAAGTCACTGGTACACAGCGATTATGGACACCTATGGGTGGATTTCACCACCGAGCTATTAGCAAATTCTTTGCTTAGACCTCAATTCGGTTTTCCGGAAAGAACTCCCTTATCCGTTGTTTTCCATGCCTCTTGATTCTGGCCCCTGGGAAATTCTTCCTTGTCCTCCTATTTTCCATTGACACAGCTGAAGTGAGTGTTGATGTATACGTCTTCCTCGGGGACTGCGTGGGTTTTACAGCACAGTTTCTGCTTGCTTCAAGACTCACCAAATAGTCATCGGCCTTTTGAGGCTAGATTTATGATATCTTTGACAATAAAATTGCCTCAAAAATGTATTAGATTTCTAATCTACCTGCTGCCAGTCATTTCCATGCTCACTCAAAGTTCTTTCCTGGATCTAGTTCTTAACCCTGACTTCTTTATCCTCTCTGTTTCTCTCCCTCAACTCATGGTGGTTGACTGGAAGCCATCTGAAACCAGAGGCTTAAGTGGGATGGTAAAATCTTTAATGTGTTCTTTGCTCTGAGGCTGAACCATGTTGGTCAACTGAGAATTCTTGACATCTCTTGAAGTCTATAAATACTTCATCCTCAAACTATGCCTCAGAAGTGTAAAATTCCTTCTTTATGTGCAAGTACATCCAGGAATTTCTCCTTTTCATTTTTGTTTTTTTCTAAAAGAGATAACTCCTGGAGCCATGCCCTAATGCCTCACTGGGGACTGGGCACTCCTTTGTCTTGTTGCACAGACGAAGCGTGAGCATCTCTCTTCATACTCACCGTGGGCACCTCCTTTTCTTGCTGATGTTTTAGAGCCCCTGTGTACCGGATCCCACAGTCAGGACCTGGGATTTGATTTTACTCTCCTTACAAGATCGTAAGTTAGTGTATTACTAACGCTTCATGTTAGCCTACTAATGTTTACTGGCTGTTGGAAGAAGACGAGAGACTCTCACGTCAGAAACAAAGGACTGTATTAATCATGGCGCAGCGAGCAGCATGAGCATCACATTTGTGTCAGTTCCCCCTTGCCCAGGTCCCCCGGAAGCACACAGGTGAATGCTGTGCACACAATGAGTTGCTTTATGGGAGACTGGGAACTTGTTTTATAGCAAACAATAAGCAAGACTGCTCCTTTTCCTAGAGGGACACTTTGCCTCACCCCTGGAGGTCGCTTGCTGCAGACAGAACCCTGAGAAATGACCTTAGTAAAGATGGGTCAGGGCCTTGTATTCTTGGCAAAGTTATAAAGAATGTGCTGGAACACTCAGAACCCATGCAGGTTGACTTTCCCAACACCCATACATGCTACACCCAATTTATGCACTTCCCAGATTTATTCAATTACAGTTTTTTGCTAAATAACATCGATGGCCCAGGTAAGTTATTAGGATTATTAGGAAGGCAAGACCAAATCTGTTTTCTAAGCAATGGATCCCTAGGGCCTATCAGTGCACAGTACACAATATATAATTAATCATAGTCCAAATAAACTAAGAAACTTAAGTGAGTCATCCTATGAATGATTTTATACTCTAGAAGCTCAGGTAAACCACACACACACAAGCATTTTGGAAACACAAGAATGGAACTCTTTTTTTTAAAGAGTTTTAAATACTGAACATTATGTTGCATTCCCTTTTCTCTCCTACTCAATTCTTTCACATTCTGCAATCTCCAGAGCCTCTCATGTGATAAACTCTGTGACTTCAATAAAATAATCTCAGCTTGGAACCCTTCTTTGCCTGACTTCAAAACCTGTGCCTTTTCCACTACATTTCATCTGTCCTTACATTTTGCATGAGCTACCATCAAAGTCTAATTATTTAATTTTTACTTTCTTTTTTTAAGGATCAACAGAACGTGGTAATCCAATCATAAAGGACAGTCAAATGTGCTGACACATATTCAAGAAATCAAAATAACAATTATTTATTTGTGTCCTTATTATTATTGTTATCATTTTTTAGATTCCTCAAATAAACGATGTCATATGGCATTTTTCTTTCTCTTTCCGACCCACTTCACTTAGAATGACAATCTTCAGGTCCATCCATATTGCTGCAAATGGCATTACTTTATTATTTAATTTTTTATTTAATGATTTAATTTTTAGACTAGGTTTAGTGATTGTTCTGGTGCACTGGTTCTCAAGTAGTGGTGACTTTGCTCTTCAGGGGACATTTGGCAACTGGACATTCTAGAGACATTTTTGGTTGTCACAACTAGGGTGGGCGGTGCTACTCGGAACCAGTGGGTAGAGGTCAAGGGTGCTGTTAAGCAGCTTACGGTGCATAAATCAGCCCCCACGACAGACAAGCAGCCAGTCCAAGGTGTCCACAGTGCTGAGGTTGAGAAGTTCTGCCCACGAGTGGGCATGAATGGGGCTTCTCCATACTTGAAATGTTGAGGACCAGCTCTGATGCTGGTGGCACAGAAATCCATTATTTTCCTCCCTTCTTTAGTACTTCAGAAACTTAAATTTCTCCTTCCCTTAAAAATAAGGTCAGTTTGTTGTACCACAACCATCTTCTTATCCTTTTTTGGTAGCACCTTTGTCTTTATAAAACAATCTCTAGAAAAGAATGTAAATGAAATAACATGGATCGAAGATTCTCTCCTATCCCAGGGCTTCGCTGTGCCCTCCTTATCCCCGTCGCCCAGTCAAACACATACCTCACTATGTGATCTGATTTATTACTCTCTGCTGTTTGCATAACAAGGACTCAGCAGGCGCTCTATGTGACTGTATCTTGCCTTGAGCAGAAAAATGGAGTTTGAGATTATGTCAAGAGAAAGCTAGCCCACCAGTTTGACCTTTGATTCAAATATCAGATCCACTTAAACCCAAAGTCCCTGGAATATTTGAAATAAGTTGAATGAATGTTTCTGGATGTGTATTTAGCTGAGTCAGGAAGAAATATAAACTATAATAATCCACCACCAGATAAGTTCTATTTGCACAGCGATCTGACCTGACCTAAATCAGGATAAACAGGTAAATCAATACAGGGAAGTCTGGCATGTAGGCTTAATTTCCAGACCTAAGAGATTAGAGATGAGTTTAGAAAGACGTGTAAGCGCAGACCTACAAATGTATACAGATGGCTTTTAACCCATCCCACAGATAGAATTCCTTTGCCTTGTCAGCTCATTTGCCCACCTGACATCTTAAAGACTGCTTTGTATCATCTCTTTAAAAGCATTATAACCCTGGGATTTTCCATTTATTGATAACATTGGAAATGAAACTGGTGCATGGCAGGCTGAAGTCTAGCCCAGAGCAGTCCAAATCTCTTCTGGCTTCTCAGTTCTCTCCACATAGCACACTGGTCCTTCCCTTGGCCTCAGTGCATTTCTCCTTTTCTTAAACACCATTCTGATACTCACTCCCAGCAAACATTCTCTCTCCTCTTCAGCTGCCAACTTCTTTCTCCTGCTACCACCCTGATTTCTGGCTCCAAAGCGATCTGCTCAGCAATGATCAAGACTCATAATTCAAGGGTGTAACTCCACATCCAAAGGCAATGAGCTGTTTTTCCATGAAAGGGCTGGAGCCCATGTCTTCTATTACAGGAAATTACATCAAGCATTAATTTAACTGACAGGGTCTCCAACTTTAAGGGGGAAGGGAAAAAGGAGGTGTGAGAAGAGAAAAAGAATTTGAAAATAGATTTTCGTTGAAACACACCAGAAATGGAGCTTAAAGTGCCAGCAGAGTGTTCCAGACACCATTTTCTAAATGATTTTCCATGAATGTGAAGAGTGAATCCAGCACATTGTTTATTATTGGAACTGGAGTTGGTCTGATACGATAGGTAGAAAGCTCTGCTAGGTTCTCATGACTCAAGTGGCTGAAGCCTAAATGAATGGAACGGGAAACTGAGGGCAAGTAGAAGAAACGGGTTATTCGAGGCCAGCAAGACTTTTCTCAAAGCTCTGAGACAAGGAGGAAATGAAGATGGATGGAAGACTGTACCGGAAAATAAACTGTCACCTCCTTTAAGGAAAGGGGAGCTGTTTTTAATGCATTCATCTTCTAAGGAAAGAGGTAAAGGATAACAAAAAATGGAACATTTTAGTTAAAAGTTCAGTAACAGCTTGTTCTCATTTGGTTTAATTTAGTCCAACAGATTAAGTACCATGTCCAACTCTCATCCAAAATTGTCATGAGATTTTACAACACTGAATCTCTGCTCCGGTTTCCACTCTTTCAGAGTGTGTGCTGGTCCTGCTCCCTGTCTCCTTGTCCTCACCTCCTCCCTCCTCTCCCTGCTCCTCCTCCTGTTCTTTCTCCTCCTCCTCCTCCTGCTCCTTTCCTGGACACCAGATTCTAAGCAATGGAAACTAGATTGCTACTAAATTTTTAAGGAGAATTTCAAGTAGCTGAAGCCAGTGATGGATTATCGAAACACTTACACATGAAATGGTCCCTGGGGTCCTACTTGATATAAGGAATGGCTCTTCATCACATCTCCCCTCCCCTGTCCACCCTCCAGCCTGCCCTGGAAAGACATTAGAAATAAACAGTGAAGACTCTTTGATGACAACTGTTGAAAAATGGAGAATCTTGGAATCAAGGGAAGGGGATATGCAGATCAAGACAAGACAAAGCTGAGGGGCGGTGGGACACACGTCTGTTGGCCTATAGGGACTCTCACACTGTTTGCATGTTCCCTGTTGTGGGGAGTGAGGGTGGTAAGAATTGGTAGCAAACTTTCCCAAGTATCTGAGTATCACTGGTTAGTCCTAGCCATCCTTGTGTTCAGTCCAGTGGGAGCAAAATGTAAGAAAAGGAGAGAAGAAAAACACCTTTGAGGTTTATTTGAAGGCATTGTATCATGAATCCACTTTGAAACGATTAAAATCCATGTACAAATAATTTGTATTACCTGTCCATTTTTGCAAGCCTCCTTAAATATTTTTGAAAGCAGACTGTATTATTTTTACAGAATAACTTATCAAAAGTAAACTTTATTTTTGTTAATGAAAGAAGCATTAGACAAGGAATCAGACCACCTGGTATCTCTGTTCAGACCTTGCTGCCAATAGGAGGTAACTGAACCTTGGTCTACTGTCCTTCTCTGCCTCCCCAACACTCTAACTTAAATTTTGTACGGCACTTTTCACATCTATAGGTGGATTATCTATTCATATACTTGTCTCTGCCTATTACCATAAGCTTTCTAAAGAAAAAGACCATATTTTTCAGCCCAGTAAATGCGTGACATAATAGGAATGTTTAAATGTTGAACAAGTGAATGAATGAAGTTCCTACATCTCAGTCTCCTTTCTTATTCCCCATTAAAGACTCATTGTGAGAGTAAAATGAATGAAGGCAGGTAAAAGTGTCATTAAAAGGCAATGAATCACCAATAATCACTTAGAGGAGAATGACAACAAGATAAATATGGAATGTGAGCAGACGAAGGGAAATAATATTTTAAAGCAATATCCAACCGACAGCCCCTTGGCTGTCACCACAGCCATCTTACAAAGGTCTTGGAATAGCTGAGGAAGACCCTAACTGAAGCTACCGAAGGCAAGGCACGAAAGTGATTATTATTCCTAGCACTAGTTCTCCCTGTCGTCCAATTTATGAAACCAAACGTGTTGTTTTTGGAAAAGTCTTCCCATCCTGATGATCCCAGTGGATACACAGGAGCATGGACCTCTTCTTTGACTTCCATTTGAGGTTGATCTAATCCAGATGGAAAATTTTTCATAGACATTGGAAAGCACTCCATCTGTGAAGCAAACAAAAGAAAGTAAAAGATAATGAACTATATGAAAGCTGAATTACCCATTAAGGGGTTATGCTGAGGTCTGATAATGAATTAACTCAGTGTTGTGTGAATGCCGCAGATAATGCTGAGAAAAACACTTTCTTTCCTCTGCTTGCCCTTCTGAGGGTCACTGAAATTATGAATGTCTTTACCAGTTGGTGGAAAATATACACTTCCTATTTAGTATGTAAGTTAAATAATATTTTTAGATGGCCTTTTAACTCTCCTCATTCTTTGTGAGTTAGGCAAGCCCCTTGGTAGCAGTGTAACCATGGGCAAGTGGTGGGTTTTTTCCAGCCTGTTGATCATCAGTTTCTTCCTTTGTAATAGTGGATAGTATAATTCCCTCACAAGATCACTAAGTGGCTTAGCAGAGTACACAATGCATATTACACTGTCTGTATGATGGCAGCTGAGAGTGTTATCAGGCTTCTGTTAATTTGTTAGTATTACCCCCACTTTGTTTTCTGCTGAGTTCATCACCTCAGTACCAAAAAGCAAGAAAGAGATAAAGTTTCCTAAAAGCTAATGGATCACTGGTTTTCCAAGGTGACAGAAGATAGCTACAAACTTTGAGCATCAATAGTATTGATGTTAAGCTTAGAAAGACAGGCTTTGAAATACATGCATGGGTAGCATCCACACTCAAGAAAATAGCCAAAATTTAAAAGAATGACAATACCAAATGTTGGTGAGTTGTGGAGTACCTAGAATGCTCAACTTTCACTGGTGAGAATGTAAAATGGCACAACCACGTTGGAACATGGTCTGGCAGTTTCTTATAGATTTACACCTTCCCTGTGACCCAACAAAGCCACCCCTAGATATTTACCCAAAGGAAACAAAACCATATGTTTATAAACTACAAGAATGTTCATAGCAACTTTATTCATAATAGCCCAAAACTGGAAGCAGCCCAAATATCCATCAATAGGAGAACAGATAAACGATGGCATACTACTCAGCAATAAAAAGGAACAGACTACCAGTTGTTGGATGAGTCTCAGAAAAATATTGCTGAGTGAAATGAGCCCTGCACAAAAGAGAACATACCCTGTTAGTCCTTTTATATAACATTTTATAACAGGCAAAATAAATCTATGATAGGAAAAAAAACTCAGAACAGTAGTTGTCCAGAGACAGAAGCAGAATAGGAAATGTTCTGGAATGATAGTTTTCTATATCTTGATAGGAGTTGGGGTTGCACAAATATGTATATTTGAAATACTCCACAAATGCCTATTTAAGATCTGTCCATTGTATGCACATTTTACATCAAATGAAAAAAACTAAACAAATGGCAAACTCTACTTAATTATATTCAGACTTCAGTATTTATGGAGATATATGTATACTGCTATCTGCAATTTATTTTTAAATGCATCAAAAAATAAGATGGGTTAACAGATGGATGGGGCTTAGATAGATGGATAGTGGTAAAGTAGAGAAAATGTTAATGGTAAAACTAGGTGGTAAGTGTATTAAAAAAGTGTATGCACTGTAAAATTCTTTCAACTTTTATTTAGGATTGATAATTTTTGAATGCTTGAATGTTTTGAATATCTAAAATGTGAGGAGAAATATAGTGGTGGTAAAGTTCTTTCCTGCCTAAATGAATAACTCTCTAACTTTCCTTTGTCATAAAAAGTCCTACTCTATTAAAGGACATTATTCATACAGCATATGGGAAAAGGAATATATCCGACGTACAACAGCTTGGAGGTAAGGAAAGATGACCAAAGATATCTCCTCAAAAAAACAGAACTAGATAAAATTGGGTGCAGTGCCCTTTCACTGCCTTTTATCTTTCATATTTCCATGTCACTTTTTTCCTGGTCTGGTGGTGCCTGTTTACTAAGTCCTATTGATAAAGGAGGATGCTGCCTATTTGTGATTTGAGTTGGAGCTGTTAAGGAAGACCTCCATCTAAATACGAGCCAGTGTAAGACAGAGAAGAAGACGGAAGATGGTGTCAGTTGGCTTCTGCAGAGACAGACGTTTGAGTGAAATCGTCATGTTGACAGATTCATGCCCTTACTATAAAAATTGAAACACCTGTATTGCAAACACATTAATGTAATAAATACCGAGAAAAGGGAAGTGCTTATTTCTTGCTGGCTAGGAATAAGAGTAATACCATGTATGAAAAAATGGAATTTTCCTTTTGTTAACAGGATCTGGCTTTTCCACATTAGGACTGGCTGGCAGGGTAATTTATAGGGCCTCGGCCAAGACATAGTAGCCATGTGCTGATTTTGATACTTTTTCTTGTTTAAAATTTATAGCAAAGTAGAAAAAAATACATTATTTGAAAAATGAAATCTCAAGAAAGGCTCTATCAAAGCAATGTAGTTTGTTCTCTCAAAGCAATCACAGGATTTTGCTTTTTATAGAGGAGCATGTGATCTGCTCAATTTGGCACAAAGGAAAAGAAAGTTAGGCAGAGTTGAAGGAAATGACCATATCAGGGTTATGACTCTATAATAATAAACAGGCTGACAACATTTGATTTTAATGAACACAATGAGTGAAAGTAATTAAGCATAATTGTTAAGTTTGCCTTCTATAAATTCTAGAATAACCACTTTCAGAAGATGGAACTTCTGCTAATGACTTCAAGGAAGCAGCCAATGAGTAATTTTCAAGCTTCAATAGCTTTCCCACCAGCCTTTCTGGGAAGGTAATAGGAAGCAGCATTCAAAAGACAAGCCCAGCAAGGCCATCAGACAGGAACATGGTTTGAATTCACATGTCATCCAAGAGGGCCTCAAAACCGGCAGAAACTTGGCAGAAAATTTATCTTTTTAAACTTCTTCAGCTCAACTCTAGCCCTTATTAAAATTTCTTAGCAAGGAGTAAACTAGTAAATCCAATTATAATTGCTGTAAGGGCAAATGAGTCCAAAGTTTCATTTTTTCACGTCCATCTGAAGAAGTGAAAAATATTATGCAAGTGCTTTATTTGATTTTCTGGAGATGGAAACACAAAAACATTGTTTTAGTCTCTTGCTATTTGCTTTTCCTCATTTTGAAGAGAGGGCATTTTGAAACAAGAAATGATCATAAAAGATACATATGGCCAAAAAAATGTTAATTCTTATTAGAAATTGAAGAAATATAAATTAAAACAAGAAAATAGCATTTTCTCACCTAGCAAACTGGCAAAGATTAAAAATTGGCAAGAGAATGGAGGGGCCATTCTTATAAAAAGTTTACATGTAGAGATATAAATTTGCTATAACCTTCTGCTATGTAACTGCTGATGAGAAATTTCAGCAATGTGGCGTAAGAGTTTGTAAGTATTCCATTTCTAAAATTTTGAACTAAAGTAATAATCAGAGATCTATCCAAAGATTTATAATTTTTTAAAGTTCATTGCAGATTTTTTTTTGTGTAGGGGGAGGTAATTGGGTTTATTTATTTACTTATTCTTCAATGAAGTGCTGGGGATTGAACCCAGGACCTCATGTATGCTAAGCATGCCCTCTACCACTTGAGCTATACCTTTCCCGCCCAGAATTTTTTATAGTAGGTCAAATTGGAAATAACCCCAATGCCCATCCATAGGGCATTGGTTAAATAAATGATAGTTACATCCATATATGGGAACAATATGCAAAAAAAATGGTTTTCAAGAATATTTAGTAGTATGTTTATAATATGCATTAAAAGTGAAAAGAGAAAAATCTGGATGTCCTACTAAGAGCAGCGTCCAGTTTTCTAATATATGTATATATGCATGAAAAATCTTGCAAAGGATATGTCAATATTTGTGTATGATTGGACTTTTGGCAATTTTTGTTTTCTATATTTTCTGTATTATCTGTTTGTTCTACAATAAGCATATTCTACCAGACAATGAATCAATGCTTTGAGTTATACAAAACAGAATCTGTGCTTTGTTCAGATCTCACAGGCCATTGTCAGTCAATTCAGTTGAATGATGGGACAATTCAGTGAAGGAAAAAAGATTAGGCAACCTGGTTGGTTGGCAGTTTGTAGACAAAAGAGTTGGCTAATTTCCCACACTTGTAATTTTTCAACTAGTTGGTTTGGCATCACATAAATACAGCTAGAGTTGGAACGTTTGAAAGTGAAAAAGCTTCAGTGCCAAAAATCTCTTAGAGTCAAATTGAAAAAAGATGAACACTGAATTTTTTTTTTTTTACTGCAGTTTCTCTCATACATAAAAATGAACTAATAAACCAAATCCCCAATCACCACCAGCTATATTTTGAGCATTTTAACTGTAAATGTAGTCCTTAACCCCATCTGGCTGCAGACGAGCTGTTGTTAGGCTGCAAGGAGTGTAAGGGGAGAGGGGCTGGGGGGGAGGGGAGGGAAGGGTTGGTCCTTGAGAAAATGTAAAGTTATCTCTGCCTCAGGCAGGACTGAGCCTCTTCGTTCTAAATTTTCCCTCATTCATTGTGTTGCTATTTCTTCATTGGTCACCTTGGATATGGTTAAATTAACCATCATAGCTGTTATCTCAGAGAGGTTAGCCAAAGGACTACAGGAATTTTCATTCCTTTCGTTCATTGTGATGTTCTCAGCAGGGAAAACAGCTCCTGGCACATAGTAGGCTTGCAAACAATTTTGATTGAAATAATCTACAATCTAATGCCCGTAATTCTATAGCTCTTCAGATACTCCTTTGGCTTAAATGTCTGACAGATGCAATTGAGTAAAAATTCCCATTTGTAGATTAAGAACTTAAGTTATCAGTAATTTATACTTTAGTCTGATGAGTTTCAGTTGCTTTGGAATGGCTTATGACTGGGCAAGGGGGCTCAAGAATGACGTTTCAGAATGCTTCAAAGAAGAGAAAGGAAATAATGCCTTTGGGGTACAAATAGTCATATCTTTAAATAAACAGAGGTTTCTGGTAAATATACAAGAAGATGGGATTGTTTTGAGAGTAAAATAACTGAAAGTCTTGCTAGATGCTTTTACATGACATTATATCATTTGGTCCCTGCAATACTCTTTCAAAAAAGGCATTTCTTATTTTCATTTTGCAGATAGGAAACAGCTAGAAAGTGGGAGAGTCTAGATTTTTTTTTGACTCCAAAGCTCCAAACCATAGAGGAAAAAAATTAATAAAATAAAAAATGAGAGACCAGGAATGCTATAAAAGAATCTGGCTATCTGATTGGTTTTGTTCAGAGCTGCCAGTCCAGTGGCACTGGTGGGACTCTCTCAGCAGAGCCGAGCGACTTGGATGGGTTCATGACAGAAGAAACTGAGAGAAGAACCAACAGGCAGGACTGCGGTAAACCCACTGCCACGTTACCTTTACAAGTGCTACAACATAGCTGTACCAGCCTCCTGGCCAGTTAAAAAAAAAAGAAAAAAAAAAAAAGAAAATCCTCCCCCAGCATTTCTAATATCCTTAAATAAACACTGGGAAGTTCTCAGTAAATACCCAGAAAGCAAAAGTTTAACTGAGAGCTAAACAACCTTAAATTATTTAAATTCCTGAATAGCAAATAAAAGAACCAGACACTAGGTAAATTAGTGGGATGTTTACACACCAGCTGGATAATTTCTAATCTAATTTGCAGGGGCATTTGGAACACCACTGACCATTTGAAATAAATAATATGTTGTCTTAGATTTAGATGATTAGAATACTTTGAAAAGATCTGCTTTATTGTACAATACCGCCCAGCAAAGAGATACTGCTTTAGGAGACAACTGTTGCCAAACTGGGGATTATTTGCAGAGCATACATGGCGGAGGGTCATTGTGTGGCGTATGAATCTTATCACTACACAGGACACTTAAAGAAGCTTTCCCGGATAGTAGCTGAAGGTGAAATAAATATGATTTAGAGTACTTTTATTCCAGGAAGTAGTTGTGCACCCTGGCCAGCAGTTGAGCACTATAAACAATGTTTGGGAAAGTCAGAAACAAACGGCTTAATTTTGGCGACTAAAAACGTTTGTGAAAGAACATCTGAGTAGAAGAAGACTGCTCTTGAAGTAAAAAGTAAAAATTGACCACTCCTTCAGAAGGGCAGCTACCCAGACAAAGGTTTTGAGAATTGGAAAGTTGGACTCAATTCAGCCAAGTTTCCTCATTTCTAGAGCTCTGGTTTCCATTGCTGCCAACAGAAGCGCAAGGCATACATAAAAATAGGAAATGTGCACTTTTCAGCAAGGCTTGCTCGCTTGCGGTATTCACATGTTTCAAAGAAAAGGGCATAATGGATAATGGCAATGCTATACCATCAAGAGAGAATTTTAGTCTGTACGTCTTTCAGTATAATGCTTAACTTTAAGTACCAGTAAGGGGTAAGATGGATGTTTGCAGCAGTAGATTACTAGCTATCATTATTTTAGAATATTGATGTAATAAATTGGTAGTATGATGAACCAGGAGTACATAAAGATACATCTTTGATGTCAGAATTCATAGGTGTGGGTCTCTAGTTCAGTCATGTTCTAGTCAATAAGTATTGATTAAAAACTGCGATATGCTTGATCTAATTCCCGCTCTGAAGGTTACAGTACTATCAGCTGTAACTCTAACCCTCTGATAAAGGGGAAGTGAAGGAGACAGAAACTCATTCAGAGTCAACTATATGCCAAGCACAGTTCCAGACCCTTTACATTTAATATGGCAACCCTTCAAGGGAGATACTGGGATTTCTATTTCCTGAATGAAATGTGTATGAAAGCATGAAAACAACTGCAAAATGATGTAAGATAGTATCTAATTCTTATGTTGAATATCATAAGTTTCCATAGTTTATGATTCAGATAGTATCTAATTCTTATGTTGAATATCATAAGTTTCCATAGTTTATGATTCTCAGGAAGCAGTATGGGAAGACCAGAAAGGATGAAATCCTCATTGACTGGAGTGACTACAAATGGTGTCATGAAGGAGCTGGAGCTTAGAATGTATTTTGAAGTATATGTCAGATTAGAATAGATGAAACGGTTCCTGAATGAAGAGATTGGGTATTGAGGACAAAAACCATATAATCAAAATTAAAAATCCATTAAAAAATAGTACATGGGCAGAGGTGAATCGATATGGGACCCAATCTGATAGGAAGGGGAGATTAAGGAGAGTGTAATAGAATAGAGTTATACAGAATAGAAATTATGGATGTTTAGATTCTGGGTGATTGAAAAAGCAAAGGGATGCCAGAAAGATTCTGGAGAATAAATGATACAGTGTTTTAAATATTCAGCCAGATTATGAGCAAATTTCTAATCAAGGAAGCAATGGAATGTTGGGTAACATTCAGGACGCATCTGCATAGAAAATGCTATGATGACACTGATGTTTTATGAAGACATCACTTATGTCCAGAGATTAGTGTATGAACAAAACCTGGAACAGGGAGATCACTGAATTCTCTTTATTGCAGGGACAATGGCCTGATCTATGGTTGCCTCAGTAGACACAGAGACTAGGAGAAGCTTTTCAGCTATTTTAAAGGAAGAACCTATGGGACTTTGTTATAGATATGGAAAGAGCTTAAAAATGACTCCCAAATATCTTGCTAGGAAAAGAAAGAACCGCTAAGCAATGTAGGCATAAGTTACAAATAAAACGCATACAATTCAACTTGACTCTGCTAGACCAGCATCAACGGTTTAACTAATGATCTTGTTCCCCTTTTCAGTACACACACCCGTAATTCAGAGCTAGAGGCAGGAAAGAGTAGACAGCTGAGGGAATGATTAATAACATCTACCTTTTAGTTCAAATGTGTATCTTTTCCTAAGAGAATATGAGGCTGGGCATGAAGTGTGCTGCAGGGAGTATGTGCCCCTGTCACCAAGTGTGATCATTTCAGTCCCACTGGCCTTCAGAATTTCTCACGTCAGCCTTAGGCTTCACGACCTAGCATCAGCGACTTTACTAACCCCCACCACCCCTGCCTTCTCCTCACCCACTGCTACCAAATGTGAGAGCATTGATTTGAGAGCAAGTGGACCTGTAGAAAATATTTTGTTGAGTTCATAAAATAATGCTAAGAGCAAAAATGCTGATCCAAATCGAAATGGCAATTCTCAGTAGTACAATATGTGTCTTTGGATCAGAGGCTCAAATAATGGCTCAGCGCTGGAGGCCGTATCTGACATAAAATCGGTGCACGATAAAAACGTGCCAAAGGAATAAACAAATTTTTTTTAATTTTCACTTTCTTTTTGAGGTTATATTTTGCTTTTGCTTGAAAGCATCCAAAGGCCTCCATCACTCTGGCAGAATGGAAGATGATAGCTGATCTTGGGGTGGCTGTGAAAAGTTTGCAGCACAGTGGAGTGGAAGAAGTGTTTGTCTCAGGGGACCTGGGTCAGCTTTGCCTTGAAACACCTGTGTGACTTTGGACAAACCACTTCCTCTCCCTAGGCCTCTGCTTTTTCAGAGGTAAAAGAAGGGGCTGGATGAGGAGGAATCCCAGGCTTATTGCAGTCTAACCACCTCTGAGTCCATGCAAGCTGGCTGAAGGCTACCTTGAGCCCAGCCTGGAACATCTGGTTGGCTAAAATTTCTGCTCTGGCCTTAAAATATGACTTAGTAGGATTTTCTTTTCATCACCTGACATACGTCATTTGAAGGGTCTTCTGGGACAACCAGAAGAAATGTGGCTCCAAGCCCTTCCAAGGCCCTTGAACATAAATATGACTATTATTCTGTGACATCCACGTGTCACCCGTGAGTTTTGCCACCCTGGCCATGTGATTTCATAATAATTATCTCTAAACTCCTTTTGCAGGAAACACCTGCTGAGATGTAGGTCACCCCAGCTGCTCTAAATATGAAACACTTCTGCTCATATCCCGGTAGAGACAGAGATAAGCCGGTCAGACTCTTAAGAAACCTCAAAGCCCACAGCTTCCTCTTCATTCTCCTTTTCTTCCATCAATAGTCTGCCATCTCTTCCAGGAACTCTGCTTTTTATCTTCTTCCCAGGTAGAAGAGCAAAGGAACCACCATTAGCACACAGGGAAAGCACCATGTGACACTGGAGTTGAGACTGGAGTCAGGCAAGCCAAGGGGTGCCAAAGATTGCTGTCAACCATCAAAAGCTAGGAGGGGCTCTTCTAGAGCCTTCAGAAGATTATGGCCCGTGGACACTTTGATTCTGGACCTCTTTGGACCTTTGAACAACAAGAGAATAAATTTATATTGTTTTATGCTGCCAAGTTTTTTATAGCACCCCAGGGAAATTAATATGGATTATCTTAGTAATTAAGTACTGGTAGACAAAACAAAAGTCCCGGAACCTCACCCCTGGGCACAGGAGGATGGCAGATCTGGGACTGAGGATCCCCCAGTTTTGGGAGTCAGGTCCAAAGCCTTGCTCTTCTTATACATGTGATACCAGAGTAAGTCAGCGTGCGGGGAAGGTGATGATGGTAACAGTTGTTACTCTGAAACAAAAAGAGAAGGAATAGAAGAGGAAAAAGGCAAAAGAAAGGAGATACAAAGAAAAGCATGACTTTAGGGAAAAGTAATAGCATTGGTGACTTCATGTCGATAACCAGAGTCAAAGTAGAATGAGGAGTAAAACTCCAAAATTGGGCTCTACTGGATAAAATAATATTAATTATGCAACCTGCTTGTGTAACACTTATGCCTAATTGGCTTGCAGCACAATAAGAATTACGTGTATGACTGAATGTTAGATTTAAACTATTGTAAATTTTATTTGATCAAAGCAGTAAACTCTATGTAAATAGCCTTTATAGTGACTCCTACCATATGGTCATTAGCGCCACAATCTTAAAGAAAAAAAAACCTATCTGTAACAGTACTTCATTCCACTCAAATAAGTACAGAAAATATGGCACAATATCATTCTATTTATGGATTTTACCACCTAAGCCTAGATTTAATCATAGGGATTAAGGAGAAACGAAACACGTTATTCCACGTGAAAGTACATATTGAAAGAATTCAGCAAGTCCACAGGGGTGATAGATCTTTTCGAACAGAATATCCCTTGACCAAAATAAAAGTGAGTGTTATGTGTTCAACAGAAGAGCATTAAGCTTCCTCTGGCAAACCTCTGGCATGTCTGCTGCCTCCATTTTAACAAAGACTGTTTGTCGCTACTGTGTGTTTGCTGGTTTGTACGCCAGTCCCACATACAAAATAAGGTCTCTTTTTATGCTCCCACCAAGACGCTAGAAAAACATCCTGCCAGTGTGAATGCACAGTCCTGTACAGTTGTTGGAGCTCGGCTGAACTTGGTCTCTTCCATTTTGAGACATGAACACCGTCTCAGTTTTCCTCTCCCAAATACGCCAGCTTTAGGGGTTTAATGATCAGTCTGGGTTTTAAACAAAATGCAATTTGTTTTTAGAGATATTTGAAACTAAAAGAGGAAGGCTCGTTATTGGTTTATTGGTCTATAACCAGGTTCTTGCCTGTAGAGAGTTGTTTTCCACGTTCAGTGTGAAGCCCACAGGTCGCGGCTCCCTTCCTAGGGATGGGGTGTTGGTGCCCTCTTGAGGACGAAGGAGCAAGACAGAGGGAAGAGAAGGGACAGGAGCAGTGGGAAACCAGCAAAAGTATGTAGGTAGCTCGGTGCCGCAAGCCCTTCCTACCTCAAGGGACAATTGGGTTTTACCTAGGATGTGGCCAGCAAACTTTTTGCATTTTTTTTTCCCGGCACAAACTCACATTATCTTGACATCTGTAAGTATAAGCCTGCTTTATTCTTGCCTTTTATTTACAGGGTATTTTCCAAGGTAAAGCCATTTTGACAAAGCACTGCTTCCCTGGCTTTCAACTGGCTCACAGTCAAGACCGGCTTTTGATTATTCAAGCCACACTGTCACTCTGATAGAATATTTGCCATCTAACCCCTTCTTAGCCGTTCTTGAGGATCACAAATCTCAAAAAGCGCCATCTATTTTGCCCTCCTTCCCTGCTTCATACTCTGGTTTAATCTAACGGTGCACATTTGGTCATTTTACTCTCTCCTTGCTGCTCGCTTCTGCCAAGCTCCTAATCATTTGTCTGACAATTCTTTGAACTCACTCCAATTTTCTGCTTAATTTTGATTCCAGGGACATGAGCTTTGAGAATACTTTTTATAGAGGACAAGTAATATGTTAGCATCTCCACCCTCAATCCCCAAATTAAAAATTCCTTTTAAGAGTTTCCTTGAAAGAGAATTAACTGACTAATGAACAATCCCAGCAAATTGAAGAGACTTTCAGAGCATTTTACTTGATTATTCCAATAGCGCGTTGGCAGCAAACTCTCTGGGGTTCTAGTCTAATATTGTAGGACGAAGTTTGCCTCTACTTGAACCCTTAGCACAATTGTGGACTTGGAACCATCTGTATGTATTCCTTATCCCTAATTTTTTTTATTATCTTGGGACCTGTCAAGATAAAGATGCAAGCATGCTGTACTCTAGGAGATCAGAGAACCAGTTTTAAAACTCCAGAAACTGAGTTCTAATTCCCTCCTCTGCCACTTTCTAGGTATATACATCCCAGATAAGCTACTTAAGCTTTCTGGGCCCTGTCTCCTCATCTATAAAGTAGGCATGGTCAGAGTGTCTTCGTTTGCTGAGGGAATCTGGATCCATCCTATAGACGCAAGTCAGGGCTATTTTGGGGCCGTTTTCTATGTATAGATTGTTTCTGCATTTTGAGAATCTCAAATTTACAAAACTATCTTGAGAAAAGTAGAGCTATAACTATTCCATTTCAATGAAACAGTATGGGAACTAGAATAGAATGCAGGGTGGCATGGGGTGTTCTTCAGCTGTGTTTTAAATTGCCATGTTTTGCAAACTTGTTGCCCTGTAACGACCTCTTAGTGCCCCAAGTGAAAACTTGCAGCTTGATTCCGCCAATATTAGTCTTCTTAGACGTCCCAGGAAAGCAGGTCACCTCAGGGGAGAGAAACCGTGGACTGTGTTTTATCCATGGTGCTTCTTTGGGGACAAACGTATTTTTGCCTGATCTAGATAAGAGAGAATGGGTGTTCGGCAGTACAGGAGGCAGTGACAGACATATATCTCCCTCAGAGCTTGGGAACCCTTCATCACTTAAGGAGAGAGATGTCAGCCTCAGAAAGCTGAAGAATCAGGTTGTGCAGTGTCTGATTGTTATGTAATAAGATCTCGAGTCAAAGTAAAAGAAGTTTGCTGTGAAAAAACCCTTGTGACTCTATTCTCTGTTTCAAAATTCTGAACCTCCTGCTCACTGTCATACAAAAAGAACTTATCAGTTTGGAAACTGAAAGGCATCAGCCCCTATTTTAGACCAAAAATTCCCCCAGAACATCCCACATAGAGTAGTGGTGAGGATTACATGCGACAGTGTTTGTGAAGTACTAGGCAAGAGCCTGGGGTATGACTGCACTCAGTGGGTATCTGCCACTATCCCTAGTGATCATTTCGTCTCTGGCTCTTTTGTAAATATCTCAGTAAATGAAACAAAGGACCAAAGTTAGCCAGAGCTGACCACCCGGGCACTGAGCTCATGTATGGGGAGGTTTCTGTCAGAGGATGGTCCCTGCAGATGCCTGCGGGGACAAGATGTTTGTCCCTCTACATCTGGGCAAGATCACACAAGAGGACCTAAGTGTTTCCCACAGTTCTCACCAAGTCAAGCCCACCTCCACCCTGGTAGGACCTGTCTCAACGTGGCTCTGGGGTCCTGTTACTAAGAATCCTCTGAGGAGTCTTTGACATTGCCCATGGCCAATCCTTCTGTGCTTGTCTCTTTCAATCACTAGGCTCTTTTCCTAACAGGGACAGAAGGGACCCCTCTTTAAATGTGTCAGGATGTCCTTTCCCATTAGACTCTGCCAACAAACACCTGGTACATTTGAGTTGTTACATGCAAATGGGACAGGATATTGATTGTTTTATTGATGCAATTCAGGATTCTTAAAGAAGAGACTTTCCATGAATAAGATTGTTTTTCCTCTTTTAAACAAGGATTTTTCTTTTTTTTTTCCCCAGAAGCCCATATCAATCTGCCTTAAATCTTCTGGGGGTTGAAAAGGGTTGGGTTGAGATACAGCATAAAGTTCATTTCCCTCCTATTGTTATTCGTGAATGTTTTTGTCCGTTGGGCTTATTGCCTGAAAAGACCTGATTTTGTTGATTACAAGAAATGTTCACTTTTTCCATTGCTTGACCTCCCCCGTCTCAGTATGTACCCGTCCACTGCAGATCTGCCTCAACCTGTGGGTTAGTATATCAACATTTCAAAACAGTAGAGACCATAAGGAATCCACTTGGGGGTAGTTTTGCTATGTATCAGTGATACTTGAGGCAGGTAGTAAAGATGTGTAGGACAGCCACCTCCCAGAATATCCCTAGAGTCTAACCGCCTGGTCTGTTTCTTATAAAAGCCACAAAAGCAACAGGGTTTTCTTCTGTCTCAAGTGATTTATTAACTTACACAGGCATCCTTGAGATTTAAAATACAATCGAGTGCAATTGTCATTTTAACTCATGCAATATGTGCGTGAATAAGGTTGTGACAATGGGTGAGGGTATTTTTTTTTTTAAGAAGATCTAGTGTTATACTTTAATCATCTCTCTGCTTCTAGTATATTAAAGTCAAAGATCCAATGTCTCAATTCCACTCCGAAGAGTTCTCCCCAATAACTTGGTTACTTTGCAGCTCCTATAATGTGGTCTCTTCATCGCTCAGAATTAGTGATTACAGGTATGTATTCCATTCTGTGGAAATACTTTTTGGGATCAGCCTTATGTTTCTTAATGCTGGATAGCCAGAAAATATAATTGGCTAACCAGAATCATTTAGGTGTCATCAATCACAGAGATTACCAAAGTGAGAGAATTCTATTTTAATGTTTTTTTAAACTGAGTTCCAAATAGATTGTTCAGTCTGCAGCCACAGACTCCAAAATAAGAGCTGGATAGGAAAACATTTTAACTTTCATGTTTTAATGATAAGAATGTTGTTGGCATTAATATTTGAACATTGCAGCGTACCTAGTTCTGAAAGCTATGTCATGGCAGGCTCAGATCCACTGGCAGACTATAAATAAAATCTTTCTATAAATATACTTTATGCCAAACTACCAGCAGAATACATTTTTCATCTCCTAAACAGATGGTATAAGAGAAAAATCACGCATGTATATGATTAATCAAATGTGCTTTTGCTGATAGAATTTTCATTACCATTACCAGCATGGGTTTTATGACATTTCTGCATGTTACATTTTCTTTTGAGAATGAGTTTATTTAAGGAAATGATTAATATAAATGAAGATGGAAAGCTGATATGCCTTAATGTGTTGGGTTTCTTTGAGGTCCAATGGGCCTGCAATTTAGGGGTTTTTCCTACAAAGATGTAGCTAGTCAGCTCTTTCTGGCCTGTGGTTAAACCACGTGTTTGGGCTTTTACCTTCTTATTATTCCAGCCCCTACCCAAGCCCTTACTGGTCACCTGTCAGAACTCCCATTCTGCTAAGAAGTTAGCCTTTATCAAAGTCTTTACCCTCTCCATGTTTAAAACCAGTGTGGGAGACACTGAAAGGAAAGCAGAAAGTTTCCTGGGAAAAATGCCATGGCAAAGGCTTATATTATAAAACAGTACAAGAGCAACTCTGGTATAGTCACTAAGGAGTCAGAGGCACCTCTAGATTCAGGTCATCTGGATTTAAATCCAGCCAATCACTGTAGCAAAGAAGGGTGACTGCCCACCCCTATATCCATTCTTCTATTTCTCCTTGTACAGAACCCCACTAACTTTTATCAGAGCATATCATCATCTAGAATACCAGATTATTCCCTCAAGCCACCCTGGTGGCTAGGTGAGGCCATGGGAATAGTGTGTGGCCTGGGACTAAATTTTAGCCAAGATTTAAGTAGGAAAGAGGGCTATTTTTTGCCTTCTGGTTTTTGTTCTGCTACTGCATTGCAATGTATGTGTAGGTGATGGCTGGAACTCCAGCAATCATTTTAGACCATGAGGTGACCATGAGGATAGAAGTGGTGTGCAGAAAGTTAGAAATGGAGTTTCTAACTGAAATCAGTGACCTACCTCCTGCTAGGCTTCTTTTATGTGAAAAAGTAATAAAGAGCAATATTATTATTATACTGGCTGTAGGCCTTTGGCAACTCACTTAACTTCTCAACACATTAGTTTCCATACCTACAAAATGGAGGTAATAATAGCACCTAACTCATAGGGTTGATGTAGGTGTTAAATGAGATGATATATACAAAGTTCTTAGACCAGGGACCCATACATAGTGAGCACTCCACAGATACACACTATTGCTCTTATTAACAATGCCTGGGGGGAAAAGTACAGCAAAAACTTTTAAAAAAAAACCAAAAAGATGACTGACATTTTAATATCTAAAAGTTTCAACAATTGAAAAGTGACCTGGGAAGTTCCTCATCATGTTATTATTTTTAAATGTTCTAAACTGTGAATTTGAATCATGTCCTCTGGGGAGGAATGAGTCATTTAGCTAGTCAGGGGCCCTGGCATCTGCCTTCAGTACCACTTTGCTGTCCTCTGCTCATGCAGTAACTCTCTCGTGATATAACTAAAACATTGTTTCTTCATAAAAACATCTCTGAAAAAAAGGCAAATGCCAGTGCTAGTGACAGTAATAAAGAAAATATTAAGAGGCCTAATAGGTAGCAAAATAAAATTTCCTAATTAGGAAATTAACATTATGGTAATGGTTCTGAACCAAGACGTGTATAGAGCCACCATATGCTCCATGCAGAGGAAGCTGGAGATTATAGAGGTCTTTTCAAATATGAGTATTTGCAAATGTCTCTCAATGTATCATTTACAAATGCTAAAGACCTGCTGTTGCATATGATCCACAAGCAAAATCCACAGGTAATAAATAATAATTTTTTAAAGTTAAAAAACTAAAGGGAAATAGAACCTGCAGAATTATGACACTGGGCAGATCCTTTGCTTTAGAAAACGTCCAAGAGGGAAGAAACTATTTGTATTGTATTCATACCCACAGACTCCCTGCAAAGACTTAAGACTTTTTATAATAAAAGGCACAGATATAACAAACCCATTGCCATTGAGACAAAGGGAGAAGAATAATGAGCAGGTGTAGCTGAGAGGGAAAGTAATTATAATCTGACCGCCTGGCCCCCAGTCTAGGGATGTCATTTCTGTGATTCTATCTGGATCAGAGGTAATGCTTAGAGAAGGTCCCCGTAGAGCAGGATGAATGGCCACTGGGCTGGATCTCTCCAACTTGCCCCTCCAGATGCTCCCCACCCTTGTCACCCTTCTCCATGCCCACAGAGGTTGACCTGCTGGTCCATGTTCACAGGCCCCCCTGCCCTCTGGTTTCTGGTTGGGTTTAGCCAATGGTGGGCCCAGGTGAAAGATCAGAGGAAGAGGAGAGTTTGAGATCACAGTGTTTGTTCTCTAGTCTCCTCCCTGAGAGTTTGCCTTGAATCGTCTGAATCTCTACAGTGAAGCTGACTACTCCTCCCAGTTTGTTCTACACGATTCTTGCAGGTTCTCTCACGTTCTGTCTT